>NC_139540.1:41804603-42404603 GCF_965153285.1 Podarcis tiliguerta
CTGCCAGGACCTTTAGAGTCTGACTAACGATTTGCCTCAGCAACTAGAAACAGCTTTCAGTACTATGTATATGTGTTTCACATGCATATATATATGTAGGAAGGTCTAATGATTTTGCACCATGTTTCTTTTCACTTTTAAAAATTATATTTTACTGGGGTCTTGAAATATCCATACCTCCACCATATTCAGCAATTCCAACATGTAGAGGTCTCGCCCTTAGTTCAAGGATGGGCAACAACTCATTCAGCACAAATAGGAAGGTTGGAAAACATGCCCCGGATAAGAGAGAGTTCAAGGTAATTTGAAAGCCAATATACCCAAAGCAAGGACAGCAGACATGCTATTATGAGTTGCTTTTGAGGTGAGCTTAGATGTGTATTATCAGCTGTTTGAGCCTTCCCTTTTGACCATTTGCACATTTGGGAATATTGGTCTACAATACATATTTCTACATTGACACTAATGAGTTCTTGCAGTTAGCCTATAGTCCATGCAGTACAATCCTAAGTATATATACTTAGAAGTAAAACCCACTGATTTTAATGTTCCTTACTAGGGAGTCTGTAAGATTGTAAACATGTAGCTAGATCCATGCATATTTATTAAGAATGAAATCTTTACTGGAGAATATAAATAGCATAGGATTGTAATCTTAAATCAATTTGTTAGCTTCATTAATACTGTGCAATGAACCTTGGTGCATTTGTATCTTTAGTATCGTTATCAAGAAGCAAGGTCAAAGGCAAATAATTACAGAGTATATGCTTTCAGTAAGCTGAATGTTGCTGTTTATGTTTTTCTTAAGTACAACTGCAACTTGTACATTAATGTTGCTCATTGAAAAATGAGTAGCATCATGTAGCTCAGATTTTCAGAAGGCCACTGGGAAGCATCTGCCGTAATCACTGAAGTCATCCTGTATCTTTCTAAACATCATATCTTACGGAGTTTGTTAAGGCACTGAAGTGCTTAAAAGACATTCACACAATCATCGTAGCAAGCCAATAATTAAAATATTTAAACAAGAAACCTAAGTCAGCAGACTTGCAATTATGTTTCTTGGGACCAGACAATTGCATATTCAGTCAAAATTTAATCACTGGCAATGCGTGGAGCAACTGAACTTCCTCAGTGAAGGAAGTCCACAAAAGGCATTGTAAGTTTCTTGGGGCAGAGACTTGCTTTTTCATATGCCACAAAGTGCCATGCACACTGATTGTCAGTGGAGCGGCAAAGGCATTGTGGCATTCTGTACCTCACTTCCGAATAACAAGCATTGCTATCACAGAAAGCAAGGGAGAGGGGAGAGGTGTGGGAGCATAACAAGGCCAATAAAATGCTCCTTTCACTCTGCCACTGCACCCACACTGACCTTTGCTCGCCACACCTCACTCCTTTGCCTCTCAGTAAGGGGTAGCAGTCCAGAAGCCAGGTTCACAATGCCACCCTACTATATTGTGCTATATTGGCGAGGATGGTTATCATCAACTTCCCTCTGAAAGCAATTCCATCATTCGACAGGCATATGACAAGAGAAATGTCAACAACAGGAGCTTTTCCAGTCCAGGAATGGAGTGATGGGAAAGTTTCACTTCTTGCAACACCTATTAAGTCTCATTCTTCCGACGTGTAGGAAACCAAGACGGGTTGTAGAATGCCAACTTTATTTCTGGCAAGGCTTCTATGCATTTAGCTCTTTTTTTCTTTCAACATAGTTTTGTGCAGAGTGTTTACATCTAGACTACAGTCAGATCTTGGTATCATGCACGCTTTACCCTCGGGCCTACAAAAATCAGCATCATGAATGTTGGACAAAAAAGAGGATGGCCTTATTTAGGAAGCTTAAAAGTGTAGGCAATCTGACCCTTTAGCAACATGGGCTAAATGTGAGCTTTTAGGCCTTTCTTTCAGGCCACGCCTCTCCACATGCCAGACCCCTCGCTGACGCTGCTCCATTTGCTCCTTGAGTGCTTTTGCCTGACTGGAATTGTGTCCTTGAATTGTGACAGTGCCCCTTACCTGCCTGGGTGGGGAGAGGTGCATGTAGACATGGTTTGAATGTAGCCTCCTCTGCAGAGGCAGGATTCACACCCATTTTATTTTATTTTTTGCCTCCGACTACATGCATAACTGGTAAGTGGCCCCTGGAAGTTTGCCCTTGAGGGAATGTGGCCCTTGAGCTAAAAGGGGTTCCCATCCAGTATTCGTGGAAGTGGATTCAAGCCTCTGAAATACCTTTACACCTTTAAAAACTTCTCTCTCTCCCTCTCTCTCTCTAATGCACACACAGAGAGAGTTCTTTCCATTAACAAGGGGGCCCTTGTCTACACAAACCTATCTGCATGCATATGTTGTCAGACACAGACCCAAACGGTGCACCGCTTGAGTGCCGTTCTGTGTCCATTGATTATTTAATACTGAACATTTTACACTTAGAAGTCATTATTTCAAAGCATCAACTCCTTACCTGTAAAACAGGGAATATTAATGAATTATCCATCCGTTTTATTATGCAGATTAATGAGATATGAATTATGAGACATATTAAAAGGGATATAGAAATGTCAAATAATAGATCAGTGTCAAGTATTAGTCCAAACATGCATCTCCTCAATTATTTTGCCCTGTTTTTGAAAACTGGCTATCATTACTAAAACAATTTGAGATGAATTCATACGGCAGAGCTAGGGCCACTTATTAGACTTAATTAAGTGCATTTTTCTGCAGAAAGGATGTACAATAAATGCAATCCCCATCAACATGACAAATAAAATTGCACATTGCTCCAATAGAAAATTAGCCTTCCACTCTCATTTTTATTCCAATGAGGGCCACGTTTCAAACTGGAATGAGGGAGACTGATTTAATTGAAAAACTCAGACTGCAGTTAATTATTCTTTTGTTCTTCGGATGCACAAAGAAATGCTGGCATACCATGCAAAGTTTCTTTGATGCATCCTTTCGTTTTCTTTTTTAAAGAAGGAGGGATGAGAAAACAGCCTAAATTATACTCTGACATTTGTTATCATAATCAACATTAGATTTTTTATAAAAGAAACACACAAAACCTACCCCACATGCACACAATAGAGTTATGCAGACATTAATACATTATTAATGAGCAACCATCTTTTGTTCATTATACCCTGAGGGAAGATTTCACTTCAGTATTTGTCAATGCATATGCATCTTGGAAAATAGCAAGATATTTATTAAAATCCACAATAGAGCTCTAAATATTTTATAGCTTGTCATTTTTCTTTTCTTTTTTTACCATTGTATGGAAATCGAGACTTGAAATTGAGTGTATGTCCTATTTTCATGGGGAATAATATTATTTTATCATGCTGTTTCCAGTTTGTACACCTTAGTGGTAGGAAGTTTGGGGCAGCTTTTACACAGGGTTAGGTTCCTGTTGACTTGTGACTTATAGGCAGATTTAAAACTGTTTATTTACAATTGAACAGTTATTATGAGAGTACAGGAGCGTGCATAAAGCAGGCAATAAAAGTCCTCATTCAGAACTAGCACCCTATAATCCCCAAGCATTTTTGGACACCTCTTAACAACTCTTTCCAGCCAAAATAATCCAAACTACACACACACACACACACACACACACACACACACAGAGAGCAAAAATATTCCTTTTTCTTCTCAAACTATAAAAAGAGGTAGTTTGGTTTTTCTGTCTGCACTTGGGTGATAGGTGTGACTCTAGTACATTTCCAAGTGGCCTAGACAAAGAACAGTGCACTTTCAAGTGCACTTTCAATGACTAGATTGCAGAAAATAGGCATTTTACATAATGCTTCAGCTCTGCTGTAACAATAGTCTTTCTTTATTAGATTTGGAGTTTTAGAATTTACATGGCAAAGTCTGATATTTGACTGATTTGTCCAAGGACTGAGGAGCTAATAAGACAGGCTGAATGCCTATGTATTAAATAATTGCATGAGATATATATTAAAAAAAACTTCTATTTCCATTCCCAGCCTCTGTGCGAACTGATTGAATTGATCACTGCATCACAAAATTGCTACAGAATGGAAATAAACCAAGAGCAAAGTAGAGATCATTACAACTCCTTGATGAAAAATGGTGGAGCAGTTTATCCGAATGATTGCTTCCTGCAATTCACTTAGCCATTTTTATGTTGGATTGCATCAAGGATGATTAGATCAAATGATTACAAAGTTTTAAAGGGGAATTGATAATTAATAAGTTTGTAAAAAAAAAGTATATAGCTAGAGTGTCACTCACTACATTTCAAGCAGCATGGGGGAAGAGACGCATTAATGTTTCTTAACAATGAAATATGACGAACATATATGTATCCAATATGTATTTTATATATTGATAGATGTAAGCAAGTGGATATGCCAGCAATCATAAATTCCCTGAGAAGGAGGGTGGATGAGGGGCCTTTGGATGTTGCCAACCAACCTCAGTTTCTGCCCATGGAAATAGAAGTCCACATGTGGAGAAGGAGGTCTCCCACCCTAAGCCTTGGTGGAAAGCAGTGGAGAACTCTGTTGCCGTTGCTCCTCTAATGGCAGTAGGGAATAAAAGGGGCATGTCAGCAGTGGCATTGGGATTGATTATTTATATGCTGCAGAATGCATTCAATATTACAAAAGAAATAATATAGACTTAAATACATAGGTACAAAGCAGAAAGAAACATAAAGTTTATAATGATAATATTCCAGATGCTGGTCTTGCTTCACTCCAAACAGCCTTAGCAGCCTAGCTTAAAAATAGTTATTCTCACCAGGCTAGATGAGTTACAGCTGGCTCCCTCATCTCTGCTCCAGAGCAGGCTGAAAGCAGCCCCCCTTACTCCCCCTCCCCCATGGACAGCCATGTACGCCTTTTTATTTAAGAAATATCTAAAACACAAACTTAACATTAATCAATGTCTTCTCTTGGTAATTTCAAGAGGAGACAGTGAGGAAATATGATTTGTTGTTGTTTAGCTGTTTAGTCTTGTCCGACTTTTCGTGACCCCATGGACCAGAGCACGCCAGGCACTTCTGTCCTCCACTGCCTCCCGCAGTTTGATCAAACCCATGCTGGTAGCTTCAAGAACACCATCCAACCATCTCATCCTCTGTCGTCCCCTTCTCCTTGTGCCCTCCATCTTTCCCAACATCAGGGTCTTTTCCAGGGAGTCTTCTCTTCTCATGAGGTGGCCAAAGTATTGGAGCCTCAGCTTCACAATCTGTCCTTCCAGTGAGCACTCAGGGCTGATTTCCTTAAGAATGGATACGTTTGATCTTCTTGCAGTCCATGGGACTCTCAAGAGTCTCCTCCAGCACCATAATTCAAAAGCATCAATTCTTCGGCGATCAGCCTTCTTTATGGTCCAGCTCTCACTTCCATACATCACTACTGGGAAAACTATGGCTTTTACTATACGGACCTTTGTTGGCAAGGTGATGTCTCTATGATAGCCATCTTCAAATATTCAAGGTGTAACCGGAAAGTCTGGTGAATTGTCACAGAAATTGGACAGCGAGAAATATTCAAACATACATACCTTACAGGCCTTCAAAGTAGGCCCCTCTGATACAATGTACACTTGACAATGTTCGTAGAACTTCTGAAGAAGTCCTCTTTTCGTACTGCTTCCAGTTCCCTCGTCACAGCAGCTTGGATGTGTGAAATGTTGGAAAATCTGTGCTCTTTCACTGCAGATTTCAATTTTTTTTAAAAAAGAAAGAAATCTGGTGGGTCCAGATTGGGCAAATATGGAGGGTGGAACAACTCAGTAACCTGAGTAATGATTTCATGCGGAATATGCAATTCTTCCGCCACCATCCGGACAGACAAATGCCAATCCCACATCAATAACTCACAAACTCTGTTGACATTTGCTGCCACTCAGCTCATTGATGGTCTGCCAGACCGAGGTCATCTTCAATGGTTTGTACCTGTCATGGAAACGCTTAAACCACTCAGACACTGTCTGTCAAGTTACAGCTTCATCTCTGTACACAATTGTGAGCATTTTGTGGGTTTCTGATGCTGATTTGCCCAATTTGAAACAGAATTTCATATTGACTCTCTGCTCCATTTTCAATCACAACACACTGCACTATTAACAGCTACTAAACACTACCACATGAACAATAAATGCCAAGACACGTGCGCATATGTTAGCTGAGATACGGCTGAACGCCTGCCCACATGTCTCTGCGAATCCGGCAGTTTCCATTATGGCATACTGGGGTGATTCACCCAACTTTCTGGTTACACCTTGTATAAAGGGCTGTCACATGAAAGATGGAGCAAGCTTCTTCTGTCTGGATTTAAGTTTCAAGAAAGGAGATTCTGACTAAACATCTTGGAAAGTGGTGGGTTCTCCATCCATGGGGGTTTTTAAACAAAGGTTGGATTGCCATCTGCCATGGATGCTTTAGTTGAGATTTCTGCATTGCAGGGAGTTGGACTAGATGACCCTCAAGGTCCCTTCCAACTCTACATTTCAATGATTCTATGATTCTATTGAAGCTTATACAACTTGTGATTCAGCAAGCCAAACACAGCCCAGACACCATGTGTTGTGACCTACCATAAGCTTGGCAACCACTGCTAAACTTCAAGGGGCTTAATTAAGCATGCTCCTAATTCTGTGTTGGATTGGACTGAGCTGCAGTGTTTATTATTGATTCCCCTTGCAGGCTACAATACATGGCTGGTAAGCTGCATTAAACTTAATGGATCACTAGTTGTGCAGGCCAGAATAAAATCAATCCACCCTGCAGCCAGGTTAGTGCTTTTATAGATTCTGGAAAATGGTCATCTCTCCTTTTCCTCAATTCCAAATCTGGGATATCACCACGGCTTTTTTCCAGCTGGAACTCACTGGAACTCAGTTCTGGCACCTCTCAGGTGGGTGCCATTGCTACTATAAGAGAACAAGAGAGGCGTTCATGGTGAGTTCCAGCACCTCTTTTTCTAGGGAAATAGCACTGGATATAACAATGAAATTAAAGCCAAGGGCTTGCAAAAGGTTTGTTTCAATCAAATGTTTGATGAGATGCTATGAATATTGTTGAGCAGTTACCTATGATAAAGTATAAGAAACTTATACTTTATCATAGGTATTATTTAATTCACAGGAGAAGCCCATATTTGGGGGAGCTGATATAAATTAATGCTAATATTAATTAGGATACATTTTTTAAAAGCAATTTCTAAACCATGGTAAATTCATGTTCTTGTAAATGTTTTAAGACTGTATCTGACTAAAGTCACACTCAGGCTATAAACATTTAAATCAATGGTTAATTTAAGCCTTTTAATTTCAGTGAGCCAACTCTGAGCATACCTTAGCTGGATACAGCCCTTATTTGGTGCTTTTTTTCCAGCCAAAATGCACTGCAGTGCAGTTCTGACACCTTTCAAGTGGGCACCATTGTGGGCCAGTGCTCCCATTTCCTGTTTCTTATTTTACATACTTCTGAGAAGCCCCAAACAAACATTTCAAGTCAAAACGGAAGCTGGCCAGCATGTGTTAAAATCTATGACTCCACCTTGCTCCTAGCTATACCTAGCTGTGATGGGTCAAGCTGTGGGGTGGGGCTAATTTGCATTTCCTTTTCTTCAATCTGTCTCCCATGTAGTGTCTTTAGTTTGCAATATTTATACATCTTATAGTCAGCTGAAAACACATCAGTACTTCTTCTGAGATATATGTCTTTTTCACACATATTTATATGAAGCAACTGTTGATTAACTTAAAATACCTCACATCATATTAAGTAGAAGAAAGGTTTTGATACAATTATCAGGCAAACTGGCTTGTGATAAGCCAACTTCCAAATCAGTTTGTCTCACCTTAGCATTTTCTATCCTCAAAATTTCAATGCCTATAAAACAAACACAATGCCTGGGTTACTCCATTGGTGTTTTGCTTCAAACCCCTCCTCCCTCAACCCTCTTGCTTTTATAAGTTGTCCAGTGCAGGGATCCAGACAAGTCATCATACAACATGAGCAAGGAATGTGCCATTTTGGAGATTTACTCTTCAGTACTGCAGATCACAAAGAAGCGGAGGATAAAGTTCACAGCTTGCCAAGGATTGCCTGAATGAACTGGAATGATTAACCACATCAAGGATCACCATCATTAGATGAAAACCAACCTCAGTTTCCTCGCCAAGTTGCCTTGGGCCAATTTTTCAAAAGGGCACAGAACCAGCCATTTCTCGTTTAAGGAACCTAAATGGAGTGGGTAGCTTTCCAAAGCATTTAACAACAAGCAGTTCCCATTACTGTGAGGACAAGCTGTTGGGATCTGAGGACTCCTGAAAACATGGCCTGTAATTTTGTTTCTGTCTCGAAGGGGAACATTTTTAAAACATTACTGAAAAATAAGCCTCCCCTCAGCCAAAACCCAATCAAAAGCAACAGCAAATCAGTTTATAATCCTGTAACCTCCCAAGCCTCTCCTCAGATACAATTACTGTAGTTGAAGTCTGATAAAGATAGATTACTGCCATTCCTTCAACTTCAAAGTACTTAGGAATATCCGTTAACACTGTGGTTCCTCAGCCTCCCTGGGCTTCTCATTGAATGGGTTGAATTAGCCGCAAAGGAAAACTGACTGATGGGGATCATATTTCCTGTTAGGATATTTGTTATTGCTCTACTGTTCTGGCCACAAAAGAGACAAACAAATAAATAAAGGATCCCTGTCATAAAATATGTTTCTGTATCTCAACCGTATGATACAATATTTCCCTGAAAACATTTCATCAGACAATCTATACTGAACATTATTGAACAAAAGCAAAGGAAAGGAAAATACAAAAGAAGTCACATACAATTGAAATTATTGAATTCTTTACAGCAATATGAAAATATATATTTGTACAATTTATAATCGGTCTCAGTTTGCCCATGTGTCATGAATCTCTCAATATAATTCCACAATATAATTCCGGTAAATCGAAGAAGAGAAATGGAGAGAGTATGAATGATTGCAGTTGCTCAAGACTCATCCCTAACTCAGATTCCGTTCCTGATCCCAGTAGCACTACTGAACGCCTCATGTAGATATGGATGTGACAATGGATTACACATGGTTCCCCCACCATATGTATAGAACTTTTCTGTGCATGAGCATCTCAGCCCTGGAGCTCATGACATTAGAGATATTAGTTCAGTTTGTTTTGGTTATTTTTTTTTTTACCTTATGTGTTTGAACTCATTTCCATATCTCTCTCGTATTTTTCAAAAGCACAGAAAGAAACAATTTCTTCCCAAACTTTCAATTTTACTGGAAAGTACAGAACACTCCCCACTCTACTCCTCCACCCAGTATAGCAAGCCATACAGATTACATATTTCTAAGGCATTTACTGCTGTGGCCTCAAAGATAAGTGAATGCTGCCCAAACAATCATATCTATATAACAGCAGTGCATTCTGATTATACAAACACTGTGTTTCTGTGATGCAGCAGAGTAACACTGTCGTTTGCAGGTGTCTTTTGAAACCTGAATTCCGACAGATAAACAGTAATTTACAAAGCTTGTGAAATTTGTTGCTGCATCTTCCCCTTATATAATAAAAAATACATCTAGTCCTTTTTCTTCTAAAACTCCCTCTAGCCAAAAGATCTCAGGTAAAGCAAACATGTAGCAGTGAGCGAGGGAGCAACATATACATACCGTTATGTACTGATATTTAGGTAGTGGCCTCTAAAACCTCTTGATTCCAATGATAAGGCATGCATGAATATTGATTGTATTCTGTTGCTCTGAATGTCATTGCTACTTTTCAGGGAGGTGTGTTTGCCCCCATCCCCCTCACTTATTGAAAGATGATCAGTAATTTTCGCTCCTGAAGGGAGAAGGGAGATAAGCTGCTAAGGGCCTTTGGTCAATAGGAAGGAGTTTTGAGTTTGGCTCCCCCCAAACCCCTCCTCCTAGTAGTTTTATTGTACCAGGTTTATTGCACCCTCCCTCCCTACAAGCAATGTGAGCATCTGCTGGTCACTGTTCTCTCATTTTTTGATGGGACTCCTTGTTTTGTGTCCCTCTTTTGACCTCTTCTACACTGCTGGGACTAAATGGATTGACATTCGAGATGGGATGGCATGACAGCCATATTGGCACAGAGTCTAGGCTTTAAAATTAGCCAATCTTGCTATTTTTCCGTAAAGCACAAGTATCACAAATCCACACAATGCAATCCGAAATGTAAAGTATTGCAAAAAAAAATAAAAAAAAATGAGAGGCACAAATACAAGATGGGTGACACCTGGCTTGAGAACAGTACATGTGAAAAGGATCTAGGAGTCTTGGTTGACCACAAACTTGACATGAGCCAACAGTATGACGCGGCAGCTAAAAAAGCCAATGCAATTCTGGGCTGCATCAATAGGAGTATAGTATCTAGATCAAGGGAAGTAATAGTGCCACTGTATTCTGCTCTGGTCAGACCTCTTCTGGAGTACTGTGTCCAGTTCTGGGCACCACAGATCAAGAAGGACACTGACAAACTGGAACGTGTCCAGAGGAGGGCAACCAAAATGGTCAAAGGCCTGAAAACGATGCCTTATGAGGAACGGCTAAGGGAGCTGGGCATGTTTAGCCTGGAGAAGAGGAGGTTAAGGGGTGATATGATAGCCATGTTCAAATATATAAAAGGATGTCATATAGAGGAGGGAGAAAGGTTGTTTTCTGCTGCTCTAGAGAAGCGGACACGGAGCAACGGATCCAAACTACAAGAAAGAAGATTCCACCTAAACATTAGGAAGAACTTCCTGACAGTAAGAGCTGTTCGACAGTGGAATTTGCTGCCAAGGAGTGTGGTGGAGTCTCCTTCTTTGGAGGTCTTTAAGCAGAGGCTTGACAACCATATGTCAGGAGTGCTCTGATGGTGTTTCCTGCTTGGCAGGGGGTTGGACTCGATGGCCCTTGTGGTCTATTCCAACTCTATGATTCTATTCTATGATTCTAAGATATATATGTGTCACCCAAAATATGAATATATCCTGTACTTTTTTATAAGATACTACTGTTCCATGTCTTGCTTTCCAAACTATCTTCACACTGTTGGAGTCCTTAATCCATTACTAATTCATCTCAAACCAAGGTATGAACACCTTTGCACAGGGTAAAGATGTGCCTGTCCCATCAACACCCCCTGGTGTGTACAGAAACATAAATGAATTATAACTGTGCTGATGTGAATAGCTGGGGGCGGGGAAGAGTTGCATTGAAAAAAACAACTTCATAGAATCACAGAATTGTAGAGTTGGAAGGGACTCCAAGGGACATCTAGTTAAACCTCCTGCAATGCAGAAATCACAACTAAATCATTTATGACAGATGGCCATCCAACCACTATTGAAACTCATGTTGTTAGTTTTGCTCCAGTTCTCCAGTCTGTTAAGGACATCTTAACACCTGATTCTCTCTTCTGTTGTACTAGCTACCCCTCCCAGTTTGGTATCATCTGCAAATTGATGAGCATCCCCTCAAATCCATTCTACAACTTTTTTATAAAGATGTTGAACAACAACTAGTTTACAGTGGTACCTCGGGTTAAGTACTTAATTTGTTCCGGAGGTCCGTTCTTAACCTCAAACTGTTCTTAACCTGAAGCACCACTTTAGCTAATGGGGCCTCCCGCTGCTGCTGCGCCGCCGGAGCACGATTTCTGTTCTCATTCTGAAGCAAAGTTCTTAACCTGAAGCACTATTTCTGGGTTAGCGGAGTCTGTAGCCTGAAGCGTATGTAACCTGAAGCATATGTAACCCGAGGTACCACTGTATAAACATCAGTGAACCCTATGATAGCAATATGAAGACAGCCTAAGATTGTCTTAGCAACATTATTCTTCAAGTGGATCAAGTTTTATATCATCTTAATAGCACCCAATTTCTAATCTCCTTTGGTAATGAATGCTGCAGTCTTTTGTGAAATATGTATTGCAGTAAATACAACTGTGTATTTTAAAAAAGAATTCAACAAACTGAACATTTAGAGCCAAGACCACAAAAGAAATTAAAATGTCATTTTCCTCTTCCAAGAAATTCCAGAATTTTGACAGGCTCACATCTCTCAGTGGGAGTGTTATAACTTAGAATAATGTACAGGAATCCTGTGATGCAGGACATAAGGGGGCACAGTTTGGAGCGACACACAAGCATTGCCACAGAAACAAGAATAATATGGGGGTACAAAGTGCTTGCTCAGTGGAAATGTCACTTCTAACATATGCTCACAGTCCCCAAGGGAGCATTCAGAACAAAACAGAATGTGAGAAGAAGTGAATGATATTTTCCTTTTATAGCTAAACTAGACTTACAGGAAGATGTGCAGTGCACTCATTTCTTTGTATGTTGATATTATTTTGTGAGCTATGCTTGGTTTCAGCCCATTCAGCATTGCAGCCAGAGTCAAGAAAGAACAGTGTTAGAGTGTTAGGCAAAATTCAACACTGCTTGCTACCCCTTCCTCAGGTTCAACAGACGGTCTGCATGCCCATAATATCTGTTGCTCCTTTAGCTTCATTTTGTATGTAGTATTGAAAGCAGAAACCTTGATGAGTGCACAGATGAAACACACCATGGCATACATTAACTATCCTCATTAATAGGATGCAAACTTGTTCTTGGTGTCTGCCAGGGGCAAGAGCTCTCAGTGTATGTGAATGCCTAACTCTGAACCTAATCTAGTTGATCCTCAGTTTTTGCAAGGGGACAGGGCTTAGCAGGTGCAGATGATCAGCTGCTTGGCAAATCCTGCTTTCAGCATGGATATGACATCAGGTACAGGGAAGGTGGGTGTGTTTCGGCTGAGATGTCCTCACAGGCAAAATGGGTAGCTCTGTAGGATTACTTAGGCCTGTGGACTGTAGGTTCCCATCACTGACTTAGTTGGACACAACCTTCTGATCCTTGCCTAGAGTGATAGTTTTCTGCTATTTTGGATGGCTTTACTGGCCGAGGGAGCCGGCGTACAGCTTCCGGGTCATGTGGCCAGCATGACTAAGCTGCTTCTGGCAAACCAGAGCAGTGCACGGAAACGCCGTTTATCTTCCCACCAGAGCGGTACCTATTTATCTACTTGCACTTTGGTGTGCTTTCGAACTTCTAGGTTGGCAGGAGCAGGGACAGAGCAACGGGAGCTCACCCCATTGCGCGGATTCGAACCACCGACTTTCTGATTGGCAAGTCCTAGGCTCTGTGGTTTAACCCACAGTGCCACCCGCGTCCCTTTGTTGTTTAGTGAGTCTTTGACAGAGTCATGGGGAACCAGACTATCAATGGCTGCTGCCCCCAGGGTCAGACACAGCCTGTCTTCGAGTACCAGTTGCCAGGGAACAAAGAGGAAGAGAACCATTGACATCATATCCTGCTTGTGGGCTTCCTAATAGGCATTTGCTTGGCCACTGTAGAAACTAGAATGCTGGACTAGATAAGTTATTGGTATGATCCTGAAAGGCCCTTCTTATGCTTTTTAATGAGAGCAAGCAGACAGCTTCTATGCATGCACCTAGAAAAACAGCTGTCTTTCAGCCCCTCTCTCCTATATTTAGATAGAAGCTGAACTTCTAGTTAGAACGGAGGTAGAGCAATGGGAAATAATTGTGTGCAATTTTTATATCAACTCAGCATTACAAGCTGTCTGAATTCTGTCAGAGCTAATTACGCACTTCTTACCATAGCAATAATACTGTAGAACTATCAAACACAGGGGTGAGGAACCTCACTTCTGAGGGCCTAATGTGGCCCTCCAGTCCTCTGTATCTGGTGCTCAGAACTCCCCTCAGGCCATTCCCCTTCACTGGCCTTGCTGTGTACCCCCCTTTTTGCCTGGCTAGAATGTGTATTTGACCTTGATAATACCTTTTGCTTTTCTGGATGGAGGATAGAAAGGAATGTGAGAGTGTCTGCAGAATGCTCCTATTTTCTTTGGAGAAATGTTGGAGGGCACAGAGTTATCTGACCCCTGAGCCTTCTGAAGGCAATCCTGTACAAGGAGGGTTTTAAAAATAAATGTTTTATTATGTATTTATACATGTTGGAAGCCTCTCAGTGTGGCTGGGGCAACCCAGTAAGATATTGCGGGTGGGGGTGGGGTATAAATAGTAAGATTATCATTATGGAATATGATGTCCCTATTTTTATCAGATAAAAGTTGGAGGGTATGCTAGCCTACAATAGAAAAGTAAAATTCACATTTGTTGTTCCACTCATTTTGGGCTGTGGCTCCACTCGCCATTGGCATATGACCCTCCAAAAGTAGCCTAGAGAGGAATATGGCCCTCAGTCTGGAAAAAGGTCCCTGACCCCTGAACATAGTATTACTTGGATTACCGTGAAGTACGTCCTATGACTGAAATATGAATGCTTCCTCATTTTTAGAACAGAATCCTACAAAAATGTGGAAGCCCAAATTTTGATCCAAATGTTACTCTTGGGGAGTTTCACAACCACACACACACACACACTCCCCTCAACCATTATACCCACACATTAGCTTTCTGTTGTATGTGATGACCTTGCAACTTTATCAAGACTGAGTGAAAATTCTCCAACTGGGATTAAGTGTCATGTTGATTTTTGTGTAAATCAGTAGACCTAAAGTGATGCAAATAATTATTTTCCATACATCCCTAAACAACCTTCAGATACTAATGATTTTTCTGGTGATTCTGGCTTGGGGCAATTCTCCTTTTAATTAGACTGTACTGTAGATTGATCTGAATGAATGGATGCTTAATTCAGGTTTAATCTGTGCCATGTCAGAACATACAATGAAATAATATTAATCTTTTGGAGGCTCAAACAAGAAGCCATTCTTTACCAGCTGTAAAGATGTTGCACAAAATGGAGAACTATGCATAAAATTAGAAGCTTTTTACTTGACCTATTTATAAAAAGAATTATAGATATTACCTTGGCCAATGTTTACTCCTTAGTTCATTTTGGCAGCATTCCTTATTTAATAAAACTGATACACACAAAATGTCTAATTGCACACTTCCTCAACAGAGCATAGTGAAGTAAGGGAAGCATTGCAGCTATATATACTACACTGGGAAAACTGTGTGTCTGTGGATTTGTGGAACTCACCCAACTTTCTCCATGTTTACCTGAACTGTTTCAAACATTGGGGAAGTGGCATTAACATATTGGAAGGAGCACTTACATCAGAGGTGGCTAGAGATGGGGGAGAAATTTGATTCCATTTGCATTTGCATTTGTACTTTCCAAACTGAAACACAGCCAGCCTTTGAAATGTACATTTCTCCAAATATTGCAGTGCAGTATTAGGGAAAACTGCTTTGCAAAAATGTGCCTATTGGAAGAATTTGGCACTAAAAATACTGGTCAATTGTGATATGGGTTTTTTTAAGCAACAACAACTTCAGACTCAAAACCCAGAAAGAAAGCATTCTCAGTCATCAAAGGATAGGATTCTGGGTGTCAAACACAGCTCCCTCATCTTCACTTCTGGCTTTTAAAAAAAAAGAATATAAGATCAGGTCCATCAGGTCTAAGAAGTGCAGTATCTTGTTTCTCACAGTGGCTAACCAAAAGCATCTCAAAGCAGGAACCTCCCTCTTACACTACTTGTGTGTCGAGGTCCCAGGGCCACCCCAAATAACCCACACATCACACAGAAATTTTGTTTAAGGTTTTTGGCATAATTCTGGCCATAACTTTATTAAAATACAAAAATGTGAGTGGTTGCTTTGGCATTGGTTGCGACTATCTGCCCCCCCCCATGGAGGACAGACTGACATTCCACACGCCTGCGAAAGTCAGAAAAGGGGAATACACTTGGGGGTGGCAATGGAGCAGGGAACCTGCCCTCAGCCCTCCCAAATTGCAACCAGGGGCTCTTGTGAGGTCCTAGCCCCTTCACAAGGTTGGACAAAAGCAATAGTGAGCCCCTGAATTCCTTTAACGGAATCCCTTGCAACAGCAGCAGCATTAGAGGGGCCGGCACAGCCAATCCATGCCCCTCAACCAACCAAACCAAACCATAAACCAGTGCCTAACCGCAACCTTACAAGTTGTGACGATTTGCTACGCAGTAGGCAAAAACCAAATGGCCCCAGCAAATCAGCCAGATGGACAAAATTCCTACCGGGCCCCTGCCCCAAAAGCAGACGACCCCATGACAGGCATAGCAAGGTCAAAGCGAACAACCCTAAATATAGGGAGGGGGGACGGGCAATTCGATGCACTGGGCGAAAAGAGAAAGCTCCACGCCTCGTGCAGGGAGTTTTAGCATTTCTGGCTGTCCATCAACAAATGGCAACATTAACTTCTTCCCAACAACAAGGGAAGCCCAATCACAACAGTGGCCAACGATCAATTAGTCTGCTCCACAACTTTGGAGTGCCCTGTTGGCCCCCACCGCAACACATGCTCTCCATGAAGGAGAACATGCTTTGCCATTTCATAATAATGTGCACCTTCATTATTCTTTCTTATGTCATCATCTAGTCCCTTCTGAACAAATTACAAATTGTTTCTTATGCTTTTATATTTGTTGGAAGCCAGAGTGTCTGGGGCAACCCAGTTAGATGGGCAGGGTACAAATAATAAAATTTATCATCATCATCATGGTACATTATTTGTGTTTCCCAGCATAGTATGTAGGAGTTTGTCTCTGTACAAAATCCATCTGATAGTATGTTATGGGTCTGATGATACAAAGCCCTTTGAAATGAAAGGCTACCTTCTCCATCAATTTTAGTGAGTTTATACTAGCTATTTTCCCTCCCTCACAGTTCAAAGCAGCAAGTCTTCATTGCCAGCTTGTGTTTTATGCGGTGATCACTGGGGAACAAAACTCCTCTTTTCAGCAAGGGGGAAATGACACTGCACTGTTTCAAATAGAGGGAATACCGCACAAGTGATTTCTGTGAATGGGTGCAGATATAAATCTGTTGTGTAAAGAGGTTCACACACATCCAGAATCCCCTTTAATAGGTGAATTGAAGGATTGCCAACATAGTGCCAACAGGTGCCTATGTGCCCACCAGTACCTCCTATGGCACCTGTGAAAAGTCTCAGAGATATCCTCTTGAAAATTTACAATGCACTTCCTATTTCAACAGGCTCAACCTCTCCTACAAAATGCCCAAATTTCAGTGCATGCCAGTATTGCTTGCCCAACTTCCCATGTTAAAGGTGGGTGGCACATTTAGAAGGTGTTCCCAGCGGGGAGGGAGCAATGATAGTGAAGGATCAGCAGAAAGACTGGCTATGAGCAAGCCTTGCCACACCAACTTAGGACACAGCATGGGAGGAAGAAAAAGGCAACAATTTTGGCACTAGCCACCCCAGCAGCAAGAGAGGGTGGACAAAGGATTAACTGAAGGAAGGCAGAAGCTTCTTGTATACTTGATGATCGAGGAATTTATGAGAAAGCAAGGCTGCTTAAATAACCAGATCACAGAAGGGCTCTGAGGATGAGAAAAGCTCTAAGCTCATCCAGGTGGACTCTCCTTCCTTGTAGGTTTTAAAGCAGAAGTTGAATGACCATCTGTCATGAATGATTTAGCAGAGATTCCTGCTCTCTAGGAGGTTGGACTAGATGACCCCTGTGTCCCTTCCAACTCTAAGATTCTTTTACTATGATTCTAAGTGAACTCCTTACTATGAGTTTTCTGATTGTTGGTCTTTAAGTTGCCACAAGATTTTGCTACAACTGGCTAACATGGGTCTCTTTGGAAAATGCAGACATACTGGAAATTGAACACGGTGGTTTTAGCACATGGATCAGATTCTAGTCTTCCTGATTTCACTCCAAAATATTCTTGCCACACCATAAAATTCCTAACAGATTTAGAGCAAGGCAAAATCCAGTACAAATTGAAGAGGACCTCCTTGTTAGCACCATACAACTAGATCTTATGCATAATGATTCAGGGTGATATCCAACTAAATCATAATCAGATAACATTAATTCATTAGAAATTAAGTCTGTGAGACTTAGTCCTGAGCAAATAGCATAGAATTGAATCTTTTGGCTGCAATCCTACACCTTCTTACCTCAAAGTAAGCCCAATTGAACTGAGTCAGGGTGACTTTTCAACAGACATTTATAAAATTGCACTATAAGTCACCCTGAATTAGCAAAGAAAGGAGACTTGCTCACACATACAAGGTGAGAAACTCTCCATTAGAATTCCCTTTTACAGTTTTACAGTTTGGAAATCTGTTTTTGTATGATGGCTTTTAACCAAAAAGAAAATGGGAGAGTATATAAGGAGCTATCAGTACTCAGCTTTCTGCTCAGCTGCCTATATCAGACAGACCAGTTACGGTTGCTGTAGCAACAATTTTTGATAGTAAGTTTTTAGGCATTTTAACCTGGAAAATGCTTGTTCACTCCCTCCCCTATCTCCAGGATGCCTCCCATCCTTCCAAGCAGATACCAGAAATGATTTTGCACTTCATGCTGAATTAAAATCTTCAAAATCAGAATTAATTAAATATCCAATATCTGTGTTCAGTGTGTGTAGGTATGTTTATGTGTGTTTCCCTCCAAGTTTGGCTAAACTAAAACATTTTTACAGAGAAACCACAATGAGTAGTTAATCAACAAAACAGCATAATTCATAGAAATGCATAACTCCAGTATTAACATTTGCACCAAGTTAGTTGCATTTGTTGCATGCATGACACATGTAGCTACAGTATTGTGTTTTGAACACTGGAAGACAAGATCACATGCTAAAGTAAGCATGCCTAAAATAATCAATTGCATTTTCCATATAGCTCTTGCCTTCCAATAAGAAATGATAATAATTTCGAAACAAGTTTATGATATTTCACTGTATCTGAAAACACAATGGTCCATATCCAACATTGCAGCTCTGTCTCCACCACAGCCCTCAAAATTAGCTCCAGGGTGTTGAGGGACCTCAAAGAGCAGATATTGGGGGCACAGGGAGAGAGGAGAGGAAATAGAAGTCAACTTGCACTAGTCGAACCTTTTGGCACAGCAATGGATACAACCCAAAGACTTAGCACCACAGAAATTTGCTCTAGGAGAACATTCTGTACTGAAAATTTCTCATGCATTTTTAATCTATTCTCCATCAGTTAAATGCAAGCAAATCACCCTTCTATCCCATGGGAATTTGTCTGAAATTTTCTCTCCAATTTAATGATTTAAAATTCAATTTCTTCTTTCATAACTGATGAAAGCAGAAGTTCTCCATCAAGGAGATGGAGGTCCAGGTCTCACCGCAATACGTGCCCTCTTTAAGGGAGGACCTGATTTCCAAAATACCCCCTCTGAATGAGGCAGAAAAACAGAAGTCTCTTTTTAGGCACCAAGTATCTGAAAGAGTGCCTTCTTCCCTACAAACCCTATGAAGTGTTAAGATCTGCAGAGGGTGCCCTCTTGGTAGCCCTGCCACTCTTGAATGTTCAGGGGATGGCAGCCTGGGAGAGGGCATCCTCTGTGGCACCCTTTAAACTGTGGAATTCCCTCCCCTTAGGAGGACAGCTTTTGGTACAGTGCTACATGCTATCTTGCAGGATCCTGCTGTTGTTTAATTGAGCAACAGGGATGACCAAATTTCAAAAGGCATTTTGGCAATATAGATTTCTAGCATTACAGAGATTATAGAGTGGGTGTAAACATGGAGGGTATTGATCTCTTAGTTCATGCTACCCAATAGACCGTTTGACCTTCAGTGATTATCTGCCGAAGCAAAATACTGCTTAAAGAGCCACACAAGAAGAAAAGCACATTATTAACATGATAATTAGAAATAGGACAGGTTAACAGTACCCAAAGTCACGCAGACACCACCTCCATTTTTCAATATGCAATCAATATGCAGAACTACTACTTTATCACTGCTGAAGGCACAAAGCCAGTTTAATTAGTATTGGTGGGCATGCTTTTGTGGAGTAAAAAGAGCTCATTTACTGAAAGATAGAGAATGAAGGCATTATTCCATCTGCTATAAAATGATGATGATAATGATGACAATTATGATAACCAAAATAAATAATAGCTATCTACAAGTATCTCTAGTATTCATACCAGTTTGCTAGTTTCTTTTCTGTTACTTTGGTTATGTGGCACTGTATAGAAAATTGGTGTACCAAATAAATGTTTTTATAAAAAAGTACTTCAGTGCCATAAATCTGGGGCAGTTAACTGCTGTACCAAAGCTAACCCCCTGGAAACAGAAAGATTATGGCTTTCATTGACCATGGAACAGGTCAGTTGCTACCTGCTTATCTACAGGTTTATGAAATTGCTCAGAATTGAGAGCCTACATCCAGAAAATGCCACATTTTTTTTACAATCTTATAGGGCCATCCTCCAGCCACATAACCCCACAAAGTGGGTCTGTCTCATTACAAAATGGGAACTTAAGCTGAGAACTCGTGATGCCCTAGGCAACTCACTAAGTAAAAGAGATCTTAAACATGCTATAACAATATAAACAAATGGCAGTATCAGGAACATAAAGAACCATATTTAGTTGTGTTATTAATCTCATCTGTTTACAGCTCTCTTTCTCTTTCTCTCTCTCTTTGTGTGTGTGTGTGTGTGTAATGATAATGCTTCTCTAAAACATTTCAGCCCAATTTGCCGGTGTACCTGTGGATCTACTGTGATATATTTATCAAGACTCCACCATATGACCAAATCTTCCACATCTTTCTATACAATCCAAGCTGCTTATCAGCTTCTGAGAATGAATCTAAGCTCGTAGAAGAACATGCTGCCATTTTCTCTTCAGGAATTAAGCTCTTAGAGTTATCCTGAGGCAAGGGAGCATAAGGCTCAGGAGCTGCAAATGAAGGCTCTTTGAGGGTATTGTGAAGAATAAGCAGCTATATGCTGTGGAACAGTTATATGTATCTCACTAGTGTGTTGGGTAGTTTTGGCCCGAGGAGTGTTTATTTATGTTCCCAATGGGAGTGATGATTTCTGGATTAAAAGTTATCTGTATTACTAGGGAACAAAATTAATCCATTCTCCAGAGGGGATGTGCTTGATCTCACATCTGTCCAACATGGTGACTCTGATGAGAATATTAGCTAGGTATGGGAGAAATTTGAGGAGTGACTAGTTACTTGCATTGAAACCTGTTTTCTTTATGTGGTCGCACACATTAGTTCAAAGGGAATTCTCCTGTACTCAAAATATTTGCACATTCTAGCCTTGGGGACTAGTTATGTCTGCTGGGCAGGTGTACATGTCCCTTTGCCAGCTTGATTGGCATTTGAAAATCTCCTGAGGTTGTTATACACTGAGCCAGGACAAGTCTATATCCAGGACCTCAATATCTGTTGGGTAAATTTGGAATTACAAGCAACTGATCTACGTTGGCAGCACAATTTAGAATTCAAGTAATTATGCATCAATAATCCTGGCTGGACTCTCATACAGCAAAACCTGATGAGCTTTTTGGGGGGTTGGATTCATAATCCCTTGAATTGAAATGTTTGAGTGCACACACTTTTAAAACACTGTTCATGGAAGCAAACATTTTCGAAGGGTATCAAGACAAGTCAATGCTTATTAACAAAGGGACTTAGTATGAGTGGAAGAAAAGATTACCTCAGTCACTAGCAAATATGCCTTCCACAAATAGATTAAAGGGTAAAAATGAGATGACTGAATGTTAGACATATGGAAGCAAAACCATTTGTTAACAGTGTGCAGACTTCATATAGGATATAGTATTCTGTGAACATTCGTTGTGTCTTCACTGATTAAAAAAACTAAATAAAATACTTGAAAAAAAATAAATAATTGAACAATAAAGCCTATGTAAAAGTTCAAACAATATTTCTTATTGATTTGGTGTAAAAATAAGCATCAAATACAATTTCAGCTCAACCTCCTCTTCTTTCTTTGCCCAGACTCTCAAAGTGCTGGCACAGGATGAGGACTGAGAGAGAGAGAGAGAGAGAGAGAGCAAGGAAGTTGGTCTCCATTTTGACCTGATTGTGTATTATGTGTTAGTTCATCTTTATTCACTTTTGTGAAATACCAAAGAGATATTTTCTTCCATAGGCATCAGATTGGACTCCCCTGCTGAAAGCAAGTGAGGATTTCTGAGCAAGGTATACCATTTATTTGTGAATTAAAATTTTTAACTCACCTTTCATTGCAACATGATACCAGGGTGGGGTAGAATAGTATACATTAAAACAAAAAACTGCAGCCATTCACAAGGTAGATAAAAGGAGTGGATAAACCCAACAGCGAAATCAGACACAGTAATAATAAATATTAGTAATATATATTATATTATATATAATAAAAAGTTAACCAAGTCAATTAACCTCCCATAAAGGATTGCTGTGGGACACGGGTGGCGCTGTGGGTTAAAGCCTCAGCGCCTAGGGCTTGCCGATCGAAAGGTCGGCGGTTTGAATCCCCGCGGCGGGGTGCGCTCCCGTCGTTCGGTCCCTGCCAACCTAGCAGTTCGAAAGCACTCTCGGGTGCAAGTAGATAAATAGGGACCGCTTACTAACGGGAAGGTAAACGGCGTTTCCGTGTGCGGCTCTGGCTCGCCAGAGCAGTGATGTCACGCTGGCCATGTGACCTGGAAGTGTCTCCGGACAGCGCTGGCCCCCGGCCTCTTAAGTGAGATGGGCACACAAACCTAGAGTCTGTCAAGACTGGCCCGTACGGGCAGGGGTACCTTTACCTTTACCTTTAAAGGATTGCTAGAAATGATGGGTTTTCAGTTGGTACTAGATACCAACTGTCATCAGGGCCAGCATCCTTTGCATTTTAAGGAGGAGAGTGTCCCACACTCAGGGTGACACTACAGAATAGGACTTTCCCTGGTTGCTGCATAAAAGATTCCTCATGGGTGGAGACCAGGAGTTCCATGGGCCAGTTGACATAGGAAGAAACGCTTCTTCAAATATCTAGGTCCCAAGTTGTTTATGACTATATAAATCATTATTAGCGCCTTGAATTTGTCTCAATGGCAAATTGCTGGCCCGTGTTTCTCTTACTACTCTTTCAGTGTAGTAAGATTCCTAGAAGAGGAGGCAGTAGTAGTAATTCAGCTGCCACATTTAGCACTAGATGCATCTTCTGCAGCAACCTCATAGGCAGCTCCATAGAGAGTGCATTATAGTAATCCAAGTGGAAAGTTACCAATACATTGGTCATAGTAGTCAGGCTGCCCTGTACAGAAGCTCTCAGAGCTGGCAAACCAGCCGAAGTTGGAAAAAATGTGTCCCTTGGGCCTCCAGAGACAGCAGCGGATTGAGGAGTACTTCCAGACTATAAACCTGTTATTTCAAAAAGGAATGCAACCCCCGTCCAGAACAAGCCATCTACATAATTCCCAGACCTGCAAACCACTGGCCCACAAGACTGTCATCTTGTCAAGATTCAGCATTAATCTATCCCATCACTGCATTGAGACACTGGTCCAGGACTTGCAAAGCTTCACCAGGTTCAGATGAAATCGAGAAGCAAAGCTGTGTGTCATATGCATATTGATGACCCTTGATTCCAACCCCCCCTTCCTATAGATGTATAACACTGGGGGGAGGGATTGAACTCTGTGGGACTCAGTAGATATCCAATGTTGCTTTCTGAAACTAACACTGCAGGTAGGAATAGAGATAATTGGGATGTTTACAGAAAAGAACAATATATCCAATAAATTATACCCAGATGATTCCTTTTCAAGTTTAGTCTTCACAGAGGGACAAAAAAGCATGGTTTTGCTGCAATACTATACCCATTTACCTATGACTAAGATGTGTTGTATGGAAGTGAAAGCTGGACCATAAAGAAGGCTGATCGCCGAAGAGTTGATGCTTCTGAATTATGGTGCTGGAGGAGACTCTTGAGAGTCCCATGGACTGCAAGAAGATCAAACCTATCTATTCTTAAGGAAATCAGCCCTGAGTGCTCACTGGAAGGACAGATCCTGAACCTGAGGCTCCAATATTCTGGCCACCTCATGAGAAGAGAAGACTCCCTGGAAAAGACCCTGATGTTGGGAAAGATGGAGGGCACAAGGAGAAGGGGACGACAGAGGACGAGATGGTTGGATAGTGTTCTCGAAGCTACCAGCATGAGTTTGACCAAACTGCGGGAGGCAGTGGAAGACAGGAGTGCCTGGCGTGCTCTGGTCCATGGGGTCACGAAGAGTCGGACATGACTAAATGACTAAACAACAAGTTGTGTTGACTTACTTGTGAGTTGAGGTGCACAAGATTGCATTGTTAGAACATTGTTCTCTTTGCCATGCAACCTCTGTTTAAAAAGAGCGTATCATATCCAAAACTAAAGAAAAGCTATAGACCAATTAGAATGACAATGTGTGCTGTTACAGAAATATTTATAATCATGATTAAACTACCTAATTTTAAGGAAATGGTAATATGATGTGCCAGTTCTGAACACATTAAATGCAAACACATTCCATTAAAATCAAGGTGACTTAATTTGACAAAAGGAAATTTATTACAGAGGAGTAATGCTGCTATTTTCAGCACATGGGATTTTCAGTAGAAATCAGATCCAACCCTTTGGCTCCAGCCCAATGCAACACCCTCCAAATCTTTTCTAAATCAAAAAATGGGGAATTCAGTGTCTCAAACCTACATTGCTGTCAAGGCATGGATATCTGAATTCACTTTGGATTAACTTGGAAACTACTCAAACTCTTCCATAAACAACTGAAAGAACCATGACACTTTTTCTTGAGTCAATCTAAGATCTCTGAAAAATTACTGCATCCAACACTGTTGAAGCCTTTTTCTGCCCATCGCTATAGAAATTCATATAGCAGAAGCATTCCATTAGTTTGCATGGGGCAAGTAAAGATTTGTATGGGCTAAGTCCAAGGGTGGGGTGGGCAACTTATGTCCTATAAAAGACCTACAGTGAGTCGACTTCCCCTCTTGGATGTTGCCCCATAGTGTTTCTACCCATCCACACACCATCTAATAAAGCAGCTTTGCTCACAATAATTTGGAATACTCAATGATTTAAAAAATCCACACAAAGCACATCCCTTATACAAATCAAAAGAATGATAGGCGTTTCTGCTTTTCAATATAATTCCTCAGCAGTAGCATCAAATAACACCAACAATGCCATGGCTACATGCAAAACACTTGGGATGTTTATGAGCACCAATAATATCTTATATCCAGGACTATTTTGAAAGTCACAACTACATTGCATAATATATGGCAAAAATGAACTGTTTGCCAGTGATCACTACTTGGAAATTTAATCAGCTGAATTATTCAGTGGTTACTGTCAAAGGGCAAATATTTATTAAATAATTGAAGAAAGCTTTGCAAAAGTCGGTGCCTAATTAAAAGTGGATAAAATAGAACAATTGGTTTGGTTAAAGAGCTGGTTAACTTTATAACACAGGATGAATTCAAGGTGACTACCAGCAAATTGACTTCCCTTGTGGTCCAGAAAGCTGTAATAATATACAAAGTTATTTTTACCTCAATTAAATTCAATTGCAGGATGAACCTATGGAAAGCTGGTTCCCTCTTATCCTTTTTAATTCAAAATGTTCTGTTCTATTCTTATCCACTTTCCTGCTTTCCTTTCTCACTGTGTCAGTCTATTTGGGTGTCAATACTATAGAAATTAAGCATACAATCTATTGGTCTTTGGAAAGTTGTTGTGGGAGCCACAGCAGGAGTGGCCTGTCCTGTTTCACTGACTGAGGCAAAATGAGAAGGTGTCACCTCCTGCCACCGAAGCCTTGCTTACAGGGGCTGTGTGGTGTGGCAGCTGTGGCAGCAGCTTCCAGTGACATCTCACTGCTGCTACCACTGCACAACACTGGTGGTGCTTCCTGGGACAGGCAGGGAATCCCATAGGGGTACCACCTCCACAATATTCTGCTACTCCAGGTGGCTGCTTCAGTTTGTATCATTGGTGAGCTGGTCCTGGGCCACAGAGTAGATTTCTTTGACATGCGAAAAAGAGCCTCCTTCCCTGTCATCACTGGCTCATCCAGTTCTAAGCACTTAACACTGGTAGTGCCAAAATGAAGGCGTTCCAACAGCTTTCTGGGAAGGGTCTGAAGGATCCAAAGTCATCCTGGGTTACTGGTGTCCCCAAACTTGGGAGATATTAGTCATATTTAGTCGTGTTATCAAGCGGAAATAAATGACCTTCTGCTCTACTGGCTTCATCCCAGGAGGGCAGGAGATAAGGACGTAAAACAGCCTCCTCCATCACTTCAGTTTGCACTGCAACTATATAGATATTTAGTTACTGCAACCTAGCTAGTAATTGTTTTAGTGAATAAAATAAACAGTAAAATTGACTTATTATCAGAGAAGGGCCTTACTTGAATACTATAAAATCATATAATTTCGATTGTATAACTAATTGACATTGCAAGAATAAAGCTATTGATGAATAAAGGTAAAAAAGGGATTAATGAAAGCAAATTACAAGCAACATGAGTGGTTGTTTTATAAAAAAGAAAAGAAAAAGGACACCCCCCCCCCTGAAAGCTGTATCATGATGACACTGTTTAATGAGCAAGTGGTCCTTGACATATAGGGAGGGGGGAGGATAGAAACAAGTGTTTCTGTCTTGCCTACTAAAAGTCATTACTGATGGCTTTTCATTATTCTTGAAGGCAAAAATAGTCTAATATGGGCATGGTAGGAATGAAGTAGTAGACAGCTGTGATGGCTAGGTTCCAAGTTGAGTTTTGAAAAAATAATAATTAAAAAGTAGATACATGTTGATAAAAGCAGCTTGGAGAGAACTCATACTAGATTCTGTATGGCCCATCTGCACTATACATTTAAAACATTGCGTGCCAAGGCCCCATGGCCTGTAGTTCCATAGTGATTAATAAACACACGGATACAAATATTTAGGTTTATGGGTTCAAATAGGCCACAACTTTATTGGTTGTATATGTGAGCAGTTTGGCTTAGGCATTGTGTGAAGCCAGGCTATATCTTGACTCCCGCCCATCTGTAGAGAGTCCATCTAAGGGTAAACCAGCAATAGGGGAAGCCCTATGACTTATATCAAATAGAGGCACCCTTTCGGGTCATGACATGGCTCTAGCCCACATCCAGGCATCGGACAGGATCCACACACCCAGATCCCTTTAACATGATACCCCTAATGAGGAGGGACAAGTGGAGGCTACAACCTCCCCTCCATCCAAATAAAGGCTTACCCAATACCTAACCTCACAAAGTTGTGATGATTGCTATGAGGTAGGAGAAAACCAAATGGCTGGTGCAATTTGCCAAGTGGAAAGAATTCCTACCCAGCCCCAACAATATGGCAGCCAACATTTGTCCATAGCCAGGTCGTGTCAGATCAAAGCAAAGTATGAAAAGAGGGTGGGTGGGTTGGGAGATCTGGTGAAAGGGTAGAAGAGGAGGAGCCCCCAGCTGTGCCATGGTTAAATTTCTGTGGCCACTTTCTCTACCTGTGCTGACTGACCAGCGGGGCCACACTGGGCATTGTCCTGCCCAGCACCGCTCATGCAGCTGGGACAGCATGAGGGGGACGCCAACTCCCCGCCCCCACGTTGGATTACTACTGCAGGGGTCCAGATGCCTGGCCACAACACCACCCACCCAAACAGGTGGGCGGACCTATCATGGCTTCCTCTAAAGAATTCTCAGCGATCAGTGAGAAAATGGATTGCTTGTTTTAAAAAAACAACTATGAGAATTGTATCTCTGTGAGGGGAATAAGGATCTCCTAACAACTTTTGAGTTCCCTTTACAAGCTACATTTCCCAGGATTCTTTGGGAGAAAGCATGGTTGTTTAAAGTGATATGATACAGCTTTAAATATTTAGTGCAGAGGAGGCCTATGTTGCTTTTTTTTGTCATTGTATAAGCGCAATACATTCCACTCACATTAATGTGAGTTTCTTGTTGTTTCATTCTATTTATTTATTTATTGAATTTATTGAATTTATATACCTCCCTATATCTGGGGGTCTCAGGACTGTTCACAAAACAAAATCAAAATATAAACCCACAAAATATATAATCAAAATAAAAACAACAACCCAACAACAACCCACCCCCCACGAACCACATTTTAAAAGGGCATAGGATGTAAATCAAATCAACTAAAGGCCTGGTTAAAATGGAATGTTTTTGCCGTGTGCCTAAAGGTGTATAATGAAGGCGCAAGGTGAACTTCCCTGTGGAGAGCATTCCACAGACGGGGAGCCACTGCAGAGAAGGCCTCTTCTTGTGTTGCCACCCCCTGGACCTCTCAGGAGGCGGCACATGAAGGAGGGCCTCAGAAGATGATCTCAAGGTCCAGGTGGTTCATATAGGAAGAGGCGGTCCTTGAAGTATTGCGGTCCTAAGCCATTTAAGGCTTTAAAAGTCAAAACTAGCATTTTGAATTGGGCTTGGAAACTTATTAGTAGCTAGTGCAGTCCGACCAGAATCAGTGTAATACAGTATGCTCAAACTGTCTTGCTCCAGTGAGCAACCTGGCTGCTGAATTCTGCACTAACTGAAGTTTCCGAACCGTCTTCAGAGCAAGCCCTATGTATAATGCATTGCAGTAATCTAACCTTGAGATAACCAGAGCACAGACAACAGTAGTTAGGCTATTCCTGTCCAGATAAGGGCGTAGCTGGGCCACCAGCCGAAGCTGATGGAAGGCACTCTGGGATACTGAGGCCACCTGAGCCTTGAGAAACAGAAAAGGATCCTGGAGGACCCCCAAGCTACCAACCTGCTCCTTCAGAGGAAGTGTAACGCCATCAAGAGCAGACTTTCTCCCATCCATTTGATCTAGGGAGCCACCCACTAACAGTGCTTTAGTCTTATCTGGATTGAGCTTCAGTTTGTTGGCTCTCATCTAGTCCATTACAGAGGCAAGAGACTGGTCCAGCACTTCCACTGCCTCACCTGCAGATGTAAAGAGAAATAGAGTTGAGTGTCATTGTTGTTGTTTAGTCGTTCAGTCGTGTCCGACTCTTCATGACCCCATGGACCAGAGCACGCCAGGCACTCCTGTCTTCCACTGCCTCCCGCAGTTTGGTCAGATTCATGTTTGTAGCTTCGAGAACACTGCCTAACCATCTCGTCCTCTGTCGTCCCCTTCTCCTTGTGCCCTCCATCTTTCCCAACACCAGGGTCTTTTCCAGGGAGTCTTCTCTTCTCATGAGGTGGCCAAAGTATTGGAGCCTCAGCTTCACGATCTGTCCTTCCAGTGAGCACTCAGGGCTGATTTCCTTAAGAATGGGTGCGTTTGATCTTCTTGCAGTCCATGGGACTCTCAAGAGTCTCCTCCAGCACCATAATTCAAAAGCGTCAATTCTTCGGCGATCAGTCTTCTTTATGTTCCAGCTCTCACTTCCATACATCACTACTGGGAAAACCATAGCTTTTACTATACGGAACTTTGTTGGCAAGGTGATGTCTCTACTTTTTTTAGACAGCATTTTAAAAAGTAGAGAAAAAAAAAGTTGAGTGTCATTAGCATACTGCTAACAATGTACAGTGGTACCTATGGTTAAGAACTTAATTTGTTCTGGAGGTCCTTTCTTAACCTGAAACTGTTCTTAACCTGAGGTACCACTTTAGCTAATGGGGCCTCCCGCTGCTGCTGTTGCGCCGCCGTGCGATTTCTGTTCTCATCCTGAAGCAAAGTTCTTAACCTGAGGTACTATTTCTGGATTAGCGAAGTCTGTAACTTGAAACGTCTGTAACCTGAAGCATCTGTAACCCAAGGTAACCCGAGGTACCACTGTACTCCAAACCTTCAGATAACCCCACCCAGCGGTTTTATGTAGATGTTAAACAACGTGAGGGATAGGAATGAGCTCTGCGGAACCCCACATTGAAGGTTCCACAGGGCTGAAAAGCAATCCCCAAGTAACACGCTCTGGGAACAACCATCAAATAGGACTGAAACCACCACAAAGTGACGCCACCCACCCCTAGTTCATAGAGTTGCTCCAGGAGGATACCACAGTTGATGGTATTGAAAGCCACTGAGAGCTCAAGAAGAGTTAACAGGAACATGTTCCTATTATATAGTGAGTCCAGCCAATGGTGGTATGGTAACATCTTTATTCATGGCAGCAAGCAAGTAGAAAGGCACACAAAAACCCCAACCCTGCTGCTATATATAGGCACCTGGGCTAGGACTACACAACCCAGGTGAAGCTAATTAAAAACAATCACTACCTCCCTTAACTAGTTCCTGGCTACTCTGCCTGTAAATTCAGTACACAACAGTTTCCCTTGTCTCTCTCTTGACAGAGGTCATCATACAGGGTGACCAAAGCAGTTTCTGTGCCAAAACCGGGCCTAAACCCTGATTGAAATGGATCCAGAAAATCAGTTTCTTCCAAAAGCGCCTGGATCTAGTCTGCAACCACTCACTCCAGTACCTTGCTCAGGAAAGGGAGATTAGCAACTGGCCTGTAGTTAGGCTTTCTGAATCCAGGTAAGGTTTCTTAAGGAGTGGTTTTACCACTGCTTCCTTCAAACAGGCAGGGACCACCCCCTCTCATAAAGAGGCATTGATCTCCTCCCTGGACCAGCCATTAAACCATTACAATTATCTTCTTTGCTTTGTGGTGCCTTCATTTCAGTTATTGGTGGGTAGCTCATCAAAGCACATCAAAATTCACTACTTGGAAACGCAAGCCTCATTTTCACTGAAACATTCCCTTTCATGTCCTTTCAAAAATATTGTGGCCTCCCATCATCTGACAAAATAAAAGGGACTTGCTTAGTCACTGAGCCTGTATTTAGCTTTTATCAGAGAAATAATGTTTACTGAAGAAGACAGCAAGCAGATTTTCCACAGCAATGTATTTCAAGTTCTGGCAACTTTGTCAAGAGTCCCTCACATGGATAAAACTAACATGAAGGGAACTTTCCACTCCAGCTGACCTAAGAATACAGCTTGTTAAGAAGGATGTTGAAGAGCCAGTAAGAAAAGGGGTCAGATATGACTGTGCTCAAACTTCTGCAAAGCGGAAATCTTAGAGAAAATATAACTTTCTAACAAGATATTGGGTGAAACCTTGAAGGCCCCTGCAAGTAACTTTTCTGATGCAGGAAAGATAAGAAATGCGCATAGAACTCTACTTTTCAGATCTTTGCACCCAGGACAGAATGTGCCAGGAAAGAAAAAGGCCCTAAAGTCAAAATCCGTAGCTTGTGCCGCACACAAAAAACGACTCCCTGATAGCTTTTTTGGGTACCTTGGGTACCTTTGAATTCTATGGAATAAATCAGAAATAAAAGAACCAATTGAATGCAATTAAAAATCAATATGAATATTTAATACAATGTATATGTACCAGAGAACCAGTGTGGCATAAGGTCAGAGTGTTGGACTGGGACCTGGGAGAAGAGTTTGGATTTGATATCCCGCTTTATCACTACCTGAAGGAGTCTCAAAGCAGCTAACATTTTCCTTTCCCTTCCTCCCCCACAACATACACTCTGTGAGATGAGTGGGGCTGAGAGACTTCAGAGAAGTGTGACTAGCCCAAGGTCACTCAGCAGCTGCATGTGGAGGAGCAGAGATGTGAACCCGGTTCCCCAGATTACAAATCTACCACTCTTAACCACTACTCCACACTGGCCCCCACTCGGCCATGAAGCTCACTTGGTGACCCTGGGCTCTATTCCATAAGCACTTAAGCCATTGTAAGTGTATCAACCTCTTAAGTTGCTACAAGACATAAGAACGTAAGAAGATTCTGCTGGATCAAGCCAATAGTCCATCTAGTGCAGAATCCTGTTCTCACAGGGGCAAACAGATGCCTCTGGGAAGTTCACAAGCTAGAGCACAAGAGCACTCTCGCCTCCCGAAATTGATATTCAGAAGCTTTACTACACGGAAGCACTCTGTTGTTTTGGAGTTACTAAAATCTAGCTGACAGATAGGGGAATCATATTTTTGTCATACCCAGCAAAAAAAGATGTAACTGCAGACTGTTAAAAAAAACAACACTCAGGCACATCAGCTATACACCCATAATTGCAGCTGAATAAAAATCTAGGAAGATCTGCAAGAAGCAAATGCACAACCCCTTCAATAGGTGCACTTACATTGTAAGTCACGTTGATTTTTGTGGAACGATAACTTATTTCAACCCACAAATGCTTGACACCACAACTTACATGTAACAAGTGGTCAAGGAAAATACTTTATTTCACGTTGGGATTCCTTCTTTATTATGACTTCTTCAAATCAAAGATGTAGACATGACAGAATTTAAATGGATGCTTTGAATAAGGAGTACAATATTGTAAATGAATTGTATCAAATTATTTCAACTACAGAGCAGGGCTGTTGAGGATTATTTTATGTGATGCCATGTGAAGCATCTGCGGTCTTTGAACTGTGCCCCAGCATAAAATTCAGAGTTGGAAATGAATGTAGATTCAGTAAACAAGAAGGCATTAACATTAGATGACCCCATCAACTAACAAAAAGAAAACACATTCAAAACTCTTTCTGTGCTCAGTTTGAGTCATCAACCTCCAGCCCTAAATATTTAACTAATAAACACAAATATAAACTCCAGAAAACATTGGTGCTCTTTCAGCATTAAACATATCACTGGTACTGAAATAATAGGCAGATTATTCTGTTTCACCCTTCTTTTTGCTTCTTGTTGAATGGACTGATGACATTTTTCATAAAAAGAGAGGGTTTGCTGCAAAGAAGTTCATTCTAGGACATTTTTACACTGATAAACTTATTGCAGTTCTGGGCAATGGCCTGGTATCTTGATCAGTGTTGGTTTCTTTCCTTCTCTCTATTTTTCTTTTAAAGAAGCTTGAAGCCCCAGTGTGAACAGTAAGACAGCAATCAAAATGCAAGGGCAGGCCTGTAGTTGTGACTTCAACCTGTCCATCATCAGGCACTGCCTTCATCAGGCTGTGGTGCAGAGTGTTAACATTGCACAGGCCCTGCGTGATGAGCTGAAATGAACTAAGAGCTGACGGAGCAGCCTCTGTACACAAGAGCCCAGGAGACATCTGGAAGATGCTCTTAGGGCAGTTTCACATCAAGTGCCTGTCTGTAGTACTTCAGTCTGTTCCCAACAGTAAAATAAAATCTCATATTATGTAATGCTTTCTGCACAGTCTGCTGGGTTAGGCGGCTGGCTACATCTACAAAGCCAACAGGGGTGTCATTTCAAGTTCGAGGGAATCGAGGCTTCTAAGTTGGGTGGGTCACATTCACAGGAATGTTTATAAGGGCAACTCTTTAGATATTTAAGTTTAGTAATGCAATCTTACCCTCAGGTTATACCTTCTTGCTGGCTCAAGATTTGCAGGCCACTAAATCAATACATGGTTGTAATGGATTTACAGTAACACAAGGTTACCATTGTGCCAACAATATGCAACGTTGCCATAACTGCAATGCTGGTGGCACACCACATTTTTCAAGTGGGAAAAAGAGGCAGTGAATGGGTAGAGTTTTGGTAGAAATCTGCAGTTATTCTGAGGTTGGACAAGTTCTCTACAATGGTATAGCATTATGGCTTCAAAAGAGGGGGCAAAAGAGCCAAATTTGAAGTGCAAATAGATGCTCCAATTATTTTTGTTGGAGGTGGGAGGGGGTGATGCTAGGAGAGAAGGAATTAAACTCCCCCTTCCCCTGTCTTATGGTCCCATGGCCATTTATGCTGTAATGTAGCTGCGATTAAAATAATATAAAACATACATGTTAATTACATCAGTGCAATTAACATACATCACATTCAACATCATATTTTTTAAAAAATACCCCACTTCTACTGAAGTAAATGCACTCCAATAAGAAAGATGAATGCCCATGGCCCTATGGCAAACTACAGTTCCCAGAGTTCATTTATTGTGAACTTTGTCTCCCAGGTTTTTGAGCTTGATAAATGCCAAGGATCAACTCTGCCTTTGTTAAGGGCAGGGGCTTATAAAAGTGGGAAGGGTAACTGGCAGCAGGGATATATGGAGACAGCAGAAGGCTGGTAGAGAAGCATTTGGAATGTAGCAGGTTATCTAAAGTTTCAGAGAACTCTTGGGGAAGCCCCACATTTTTCTGAGACTACACTAAGAAAACCCCCAAACCATCAGAAATAAGGGGTCCATTCTGAATTGTGGTTTGGATGGAAGCGTGTGTTTCTTTAGCTTAGATGAAATCTTATTTAGAAGATAATTTTCTTGATGATCTGAATCTGGAGTATTTCCTTCTCCATCCATATTTTCTTACAAAGTGCATCTGTTTGTTGGTCTTTAGAAGATGGTTTGCACTTTTAAAATTAATCAATTAAAGCCAAATATAAAGCAAAGAAAACAGAGCACAAAATGAGAACAGAATTTTCAGGAGATGATCTCTCCAGCTGGAAGCTTTTCCTCCAGCAGTCTTGGCAGGATTCCCAAAGCCTTAGTTAATAAAGGATTTGGTTCATTAAAATACAAGACATTAGCTAATTAGGCAAGTCTCTTAATATGAGGCTCTGAGTTTGAATTTCAAATTAGAAATATAGAACCTAAACGTTTGTCAACTAATCAGCAACAACATAGTACTCTTTAGGCATCTCTAAGGTGGCCACACATCACCTGAAAAAATGATATGCACTGCTGAAAAAAAGAGGCCAAAATTTGCATAGAATTGACATATGGTAATTTATATGTACATATACACATTGAAAAATACCTTCATAGATCCCCCCCATTTATGGGAGCCTGTTAATTCCCTGTCCAAATAAATATTTGCATCCCATTCCAGATCACTCAAATCAGGACTTCACTTAATTTGCCCATTATCCACAATTAATTTCCTATCCAGTTAAAACAAATCCTGTTCCAAAATCAATTTCCTTTCAGCTCATAGGCTCCACTAAACAATCATTACATTCCTCACCCTGCAAATATGTGGTGTACAATTCACTTCGGGTAGTGGGGAATTCTTACTACAAGATAAGGTGGCTAGCAATGGTCTCCATCTCTCGCCGCTTTGTTTCCTCAACTTTATTATGTCAAAAGCAAGCCATAATAGAATCACAGAATTGGAGAATTGGAGAATTGGAAGGGACTACAAGGGTCATCTAGTCCAGTTCCCTGCAATGCAGATTTTTTTTGTCCATGCTCTACCAACTGAGCTATCCTCCAGCTGAGTGTCAGACTATCTGCTGTGCCGTGCGTGCAAGCACCAGCCTCAAATGTTCCAGGAAGGGAAGTCGTATTATTTCCATTTCCTTTCTGATGATATTTGTATGGAAAAAAAGAAATGCTTGTCTTTATGCAGGGAAGGGGAAACAATGTTATTTCCCCTCCCAGGGGCATTTGAGATTTTGATTGGTGGTGCAAGTGCAGATGTCAACAGGTAGCTCAGATAGTGGCTTTTGGGGTGGGGGTAAGTTAAGTCAAACAACAACAACTAGCAGTCACTCATCTAATTCTGTATGTTCAATATCAGACATACAGAAAGATGACATCATCCCAGACAGTCCTTGAAATACCAGTCTGTCCATTAAGAAAACTCCTGGATGCTCCAGGCTTTACACCAGTAGTTTTCTGCAAGTTCATCCCAGGGTGTTGCTGTAATATTTGAGGACCTGCCAACATGTGGAAATGCAGGTCACATGGTGCCTGTCCCCCAGTGCAGGCTGGTAATGATTACATTACATGGTAATAAACTGTGGAGCTCTTATTATTATTATTTTATTTATGCATCAATTCCCATGTGGCATCCTGGAGTGATTTACAATAAGATAGAGACATATTTGATATATATAATTGTTAGAAAAATTGTGTGTGTGTGTGTGTGTGTGTGTGTGTATACCCATCTCTCTATATATTCATATATCCTTTTATATTCATATACACACAGAACACTTGAAGCAAAAGCACATGCATGGAATTAGTTCAAATCCCATATAGAAACCAACTATGGTACGCTTGCTGAAAGAGAATCATCTTTATTAGAAACTGAAAAGACAGGCGAGAAGGTGCTTGTCTCATATATAATTGGAGGAATAAGTTCTGAAGCGTAGGTGTCCTCTCCTGTAGAACCGTGATCAGAATGTATGTCAGGGTTGAGACAGGAACAGGAGTAGATGCCTCCAGGAACCAATGGAGAAGCTCTGAGTTACCACCTGAGAAATATTCCCATTTGTGGTACTTGGACGAAGAGACTCACAAGAAAGCAGCAGCTAATTATATGGGTCAGGTAATATTTATAGCAGGCCTATTCTTTTGACAAAGAAATTACAGCAACATTTCAGTCTGTGGAGAATGTCAACCAATTCAAATAACTGAGTACACATCTGGATATTCAGTGAATTTGGATAAAATTAATATATGTGAAGAGGATGTGCGGTATTTATTGGGTTCCGGAAATATGAGACAAATTACTTTGAGACTGTTATCTCTATGCTGTGGGGCTCTGAAGTGTACATGTCTGTATGAATCAGAGTGGGTGGGGGATGTGTTATCAATCAAGATAAATGAGATGGCTTGTGTGTGTGTGTGTGTTCAGTGTTCCAGATTTGTCAGGAGAAATCTTAACATTGTTGAAAAGATCAAATCTGGCCATATCGTTGCCTCAAGCCATTGTCATCCCTACAGCAAAGTATATGGGTCTGTTATTTCCTGCTACAATTAATAAAATGTCTGTGTTTCACCATAGCACCACACATTTCATATACCCAAGAACTACACTCTGTAAGGCTAGGATCAAGATTAGGAAGCAAGTGCTATCACCATTGTCTCTAGACAGTTGCTTTACGATTCAAGACGGGAAGCATAAAAAACACCACTACTGACAGCACAACAAAGAAACTTGTGATGAAAGTTGACAACTAGCAGGTGCCCTTTCAGAAGTGGTAAATATTTCTGTCTGTTCAGCCTTGATAGGAACAGTAATTTTTCCACGTCTTGAATACAACCTGTCTTTGAGCAGGAATTGGTAGACTTTAGAAATGATGCAACAAAGCTGGGTTTCTTCAAGTGTCATGATATGCTGTTTGTGGAACTGCATTCAACTAGTGATGTTTGAGCTTCTGTAGACTTGATTTGGAATGGACTCAGAATTGAATCCAAGGTGGGACGCAAATCAACCTATTTTTGCCAGTTATGTGCTCCAGAACTCATTGTGCTCCTAAGGATGTTATTTTCAAACATAATCAATCAATTTCGACCGATAGTCAGAAATAAAAACATTACACAATAATTATAAACTATAACATCATAGGGGTACATAAATAGGGTAGGGCCACAGTACTAGAACTCTCACAGGTAACCCACATCAAAGCATTCAATTATACGCTTCCGACGCTTGAGTGCCAGGAAAAGGAATTTAGCCACTGACAAAGTTGTTTTCCCAGAAGACTTGTCTGCTTTCCTCTTTGTCGGGAACTGAGCTGGGGTAAATATGGAGTTATAAGATACTGTCTTAAATCATTGTAGAAGGGACAGCTCAGTAAAATGTGCTCTGTGGATTCTACCTCACCCAGTGCACAGTGGCATAATCTCTGGTCATATGGGACTCCTCCATATCTTCCCTTCAGGACCGCCGAGTCAAGAACATTCAGCCTAGCCGCAGTAAATAGTCTGCGGTATTCCACGTAGGGGATATCCGCCAGGTAGCGAGCTGAGGCAGCCCAATACAACTGCTCCCCCAGAAACAACCCAGGTTTCACACGGGCTATGTCCTCCTGTCTGGCAATATCCCTTAATCTTTGAGCGATTACCGCCTTTGCATGGCTATACGTCATGGACTCTATATAAAGGGAGGACAACCCGCACTTCTGCACTTCCTCCACTATCTCCCCTTCCCATGGAGATTTAAAGTTGTCCCTCAGAATCAAGGGGGCCAAGCCCACCGGTCTGAAACAGAGCTTGAGCCATAGCCATAACTTCGCTTAAACATAATAAGACCTGGAGCTCTCATTCCACTTCAGCCAACTTATGAGACCCCTTCTCATTCCCATTCTTGAAATACTCTTGGTAGTAGCAGTCAAAAGAGTTATCAATGCAGCTTTGATTAGGCCCTTGGATTAGGCCTGGTTGTCCTGGGAATTGCAATTTTGTATTACTTCCGAGGTCCATAGAAATGACTGCCAATACAATACATAATAATAATAATAATAATAATAATAATAATAATAATAATAATAATTTTTATTTATATCCCGCCCTTCCCGGCCAAAGCCGGGCTCAGAGCAGCTAACATCATACAATACGCACAATGATGATAACTAATGAAGACCATGGTAGCAGACCTTATTGTGACTTGCACCATGTAAGTTAAAGGTGGAAAGAGATAGGGTGGATGATGTGTTGGGCTAGCTTGGTGGTTAGCAGAGACTGAGGAAGCTACTTATAATTACGGGCCAACTTCTGAGCACTTGTTGCTATACAGTATCAGTTACAGGTAGGTAGCCGATTTGGTCTGCCGTAGTCGAAACAAAATAAAAAAAATTCCTTCCAGTAGCACTTTAGAGACAAACTAAGTTTGTTAATTGGTATGAGCTTCCATGTGCATGCATACTTCTTCAGATACAGTATCAAACTGTGATAGAGGTCTGAACTGTTGTTCAATATACAACATATTATTCCCTATATTATTGCTGTCAAAGAAGCTTTCAGCTCACCTTCTCTTTCTCATTTACTGCAGTGCTGTTTATTTATGCTGTAGTTTTTGAAACTGTGTTACGTTTGTGGTTTTTAAAAATGAATTCCCCCCACTGCACATCTTTGTAATGCCCATGGTGTCTGTGGTAAACACATGGAGGAAGAGGCATGTTAGCAGAAAAATATATGTGGGGTAGGGTTACATGAGAGTCAGGCATTTCAACTGTAGGTAAACACCTTCTATTTCTTGAGTCTGATCTATTAAAAAAGCATTATAAACCAGAACTAATTCTGTTTAATACTGAATGACTCAAGAAAAGGAGGGACCGTAATGGCTGAGCTTAAGTGCTGATTGCTTGCCTAATTGCCACAGACAATGCAGAAAGTCTCTTATAGATTCTTAAGCAGAATAGAACACATTGCTATACAGTGGAAAGCCTTGCTAATCCCCCTCAACTTATTTCTTCTCATTAGGATCCTAAATTTTTCTCAGTGACCTCGAAAGAGCTAGGCCTACTCCCTAAGGCCTTTTTATTCTGATAATTAGGCCGCTTAAGAAAAAAACACATTCCAAGACTGCTTATGTGCTCACTGGCAGACACAGCCAGCATATTGTAAAATAATAATATTGCATACACTTGATTTTTAAAGAATAAAATGAGTCCAGTCTTCTTTCTCCTCATATGCTTAATCTGCCAGGTCATAATATTTGCCATTAGTTACCACTTAGGAGTAATTTTAGAATCTTGTTGAGGATTTACAGTAGTTATGCAACTCCCATTAATGTTAATAGATATCATGAGGATAACTTGCAAAGCACGATACTTAAAAAGACTCTTTCATGTCAAGAACCATCAAGCTCCCTGTACATTTGGAATTAGTTGGGGGGGAATTTGAGGTAGATTTAATGTGGTCAAGTCTAGTCAGCAATGGTCTCCAATACAAGGAGGGGGCATCTTTATTACACACTTGTGTAGCGTAATGGAAATGTAGCTGGGAAATGTGGGTTTAAATTCCATCAGAGCCATTGACTTATTAGGTAACATTAGGCTAATCTCAGCATCATTGCCTCATCAGCAAAAAAGCGGAATTATACTGACCTACTTCAACATGCTGTTATAAAGATATGCAGAGTAGTTTTCAAGTTTTATCATATTAAAAGAGTTATGTGCGTAAACAAGGTTGATCTTAACATGTAGTTGGTATGTGTGCAGGTGGCCCTTCAGATACTGTAGCTGGAGAACTTCATGTTTCCTTTTGCTCCTTGGAGGAAAAATGGGATAAACATCGGTGCTCTAGCATTCTCATAAAACACAAGTCTCAAGAAATGACTAGTAATGGAACATACACTGACGTGTACCTACCGACTCCTTTCATACATTTTGTACCCATCTATCAGTAACTGAATATAGTACATTGGGCTGTATCCAACTGAAAGGCTTTCTGATCCAGCAGCGTTGCTAGGCTGGAAGATTTTTTTTTGGCAATTCTGTGCCACGTCCCATGATATTTTGAGGGCCCCACCAAGCCTTCAGAGCAGATTGGGAGGATGGGACAATGGAGAGGGGAAGGTGAGATGGCTAAAAATTACTTGTTTTAAACTTCTCCTAAAGACTGAAGTGTGATAGCATTCGGGAGATTTGCAGGCAAAGAATCCCAGAACGATTAGGCCACCACAGAGAAGTCCCTCTCATCCACCAATTTCACCAATCAGGCAGGTGGGAGGACCTCTAGTATTGATCACAACATGTGGGTGGATTACAGAGTCTGTCAGCTGCATAGGGACACCAGTTGGCTACCACTCAATGTTTGGGAAATCCCTACATTTCTCTCAAAAGCTAGGATGTTTAATTGCATCCCATTACAACACAACTAATGACTGGGGTGATAGTGGACGTTTTCAGTCTCCACCGTGCCTCATTCCAAGGGAACCAAATTCTGGGTAAGCTTATGGAGCCCCTGGAATCTCGCACCACTTGGAAATTGGGGTGATGTGTAACAATACTTTGCTGAATCCATGTGGATTTTAAATCTAAAGACCTAAATCACATATTAACCTTGGCATAATATCTTTCTGTCATCTCTTTTTACCTCTAAGCACATACATTATTACATTTGGTTCATAAATAGGTTCCACTTTATTAATCAGGAAAGCACTTTCATTGAATAACACCCCCACGCCCAATGATAGCTAACCTGTGCCAGCAGCAATTCATAGGATGGGGTATATTGACTTTTGCACAATTTCATTGGCACACATTCTGAAAGAATGACATGCAGAATTAATTGGAATTAAACTGTTGAGCCTTCACATATCCACACCCATTTCATTTTCTAGTATATTAAAACTAAGTGAAGATGCTTAGGATTGCTTGGAAATTGGTTCTAAATCTAAAATATGAATTATACGAGGATGTCATGCCAGGCCTTCACCATCTGAAATGGCTTTGAGGCCCGATTAAAAGTGCTTGCATTAACCCATAAAGCCCTAAAAAACTTGGGGCCAGGTTATCCACCCACTCTGCACAATCACTTCCTCATAGATCTAAGGTCCTTCTCCAGGTTTTCTTCCCATTTTCTCCAAGGGTGCTGACTGAGTGACCCCTCAGCCGATTCATTGAATCAGGAGTAGGGATGGGGAAGAAATTAGATTCAGTTTCCATTAAACTGAATGTTTCAATGCGAACCAAAGCACAGCTGTCTTTTGGAATTCATTGTTCTGAATTTTGCAATGCAGTTCTACAACAAAGTGATGTTTTTAAAAATGCATTTTATGGGGAAATTGCCCATTGAAATGAATGTATTAGTAACATATAAAAATATGTTATGTCATAGAAAACTGTTTGAAGAAATGTGTGCGTTATTTCATTTGCATGAAAATATTGATGAATTTTCATGAAAAATGCTGCACAAGTGTGGAGAACCGAATTTAAGATGGGAAAACAGAGAGAGAGCCTTCCATCCCTAATTAGGGGCATAAGAAACTACAAGCTGCTTGCACCCACAGAATATTCAGAAGCAGCTATGCCATAAGGATGAGGCCTGTAAGGCCATTCCTGTACCCAATCAGTGCTACTCATTACTCCCTCCCTCCCAATAAGAAGGGTGAATGTGCTTAGAAGAATTGGCAAGGAAGGCTGAGAGCAACCTCCTCAAGGCTTATTTTTCTCTAGACTTTCTTGGAAAAAGCTTAGAAAGCCAATATCCACCCCCTCTCCCCACTTTTTTTTCTTTAAAAAACTAGAGTAAAAATGAATTCATTACAAGGCAAGCTGTGGTGAGCTCGCCCATCAGTATTTGTTAAAGGAATTGATACCATGCAATTATTACTCAGTGTTGACTAAAAAGGAAATTGAAATGATCCAATAACACTAGGGATATATTATTGCAATTTCATAAAGCAGCTTAATTTTGCATCCATCTGACAATAAAAGTAAATTATTCAAGTTTAATAGAAAAACTACTGTCAAAGGGAATGAAATATACTATTTACAGCTATGGAAAGAATTTGCAGGGAAGAGAACAGAAGTATGGTAATGTTACGAGAACAAGACTGACAGGAAGGAAATTATTTTATAGTGTTAGATTGTTCTTTTTTAAAAATAAAAAAGAAACAAATTAGCCATTGGAAGAATTGCATCAGTCTGTGCTTTCCATCACATTAACAGAGTAATTTGTATCTTGAGTTAGCACAACAGGCCACCATGCCTTTTCCTTATTACCTTTAGCCCACACTTATAAAAGCATTTTCATGTATTTTATTGTTAGGATCTGAACTAGAAAACAGTAGACAGTCATTTTAATTATTGTTCTGTACTGCTCTTAATGGTGTGTGTGTGTGTTTATATTTCTGTATATTGCCCTGATATTTTATGAGAGTGTATATATAATTTTTTATAAATAAATATATAACTAAACAAAGGTTCTTTTTTAAGAAAAATTTGCTTGACAGAATGAAAGAAGGGTCTGGCTTCTATTGATCTCAGGGAAACTGCCACAGAAGAGTTTCCTCATAGATTATGTATGGAAGTTGTTAACATTACATGCATTTGCCTCATTTTCTTTCACATTTCTTGCACATTTCTATCTATCTCTATCATCTATCTATCATCTATCTATCTATCTATCTATCTACCTATCTATCTATCTAATCTATCATCTATCTATTTTTTAAATAAAAAAACACACACGATTGTTTTGTTTTCAGTTGTAGGCTAGGCTGGGTCAAAGGGAGTTTACCTGGAATTAATTTTTAAAAGTTATAAGACTTTAAGAAGTTATAACTTTTATCTATAACTTTCAGCTATCACTCTTTGAATAGAGTTGTGCATTGTTTAAAAAACAGATATAGTGGGCAGAACAAAAGCATTGTGCAATGTACAGAACCAGTTAGATACAAACACTACAGGAAGGATTGGAAAGGGCCTCCTGGAGGAAAGAACACTCTATATGTCAAAGAAATCATAGAGTTCCTAGGCTGGAAATCACCAAAGGGTCAGCCTCCTCCACAGAATGTCTGTGGGTGATAATACCAACTCCCAAAAATAATTTAGTACAGTGGTATCTCAGGTTACAGACGCTTCAGGTTACATACGCTTCAGGTTACAGACTCCGCTAACCTAGAAATAGTACCTCAGGTTAAGAACTTTGCTTCAGGATGAGAACAGAAATCGTGCTCCGGCAGCGTGGTGGCAAAGGGAAGCCCATTAGCTAAAGTGGTGCTTCAGGTTAAGAACAGTTTCAGGTTAAGAACGGACCTCCGGAACGAATTAAGTACTTAACCCGAGGTACCTCTGTACTGGGAACATGCTGTTGCCCCCTGCTGCCAAAAATGGCCTTGATGACCTTGAGATGGAGAATGAAATCTCCAAAGGCATCCAAAGTACAGAATGTTACTAAGATACCAATTAACCTCACACAGACTAGATAAATGTATGTTCCAGTTATGACAAAGAGGTATAATTTCTAGAACAGTTGCTCATGGAACCAACCAGAGGAATAGTGATGCTGGACTTGATCTAAAGTGGGACCCAAGACTTGGTGTGAGATGTATGTGTTGTTGAAATGATCGGAAAACAGTTATCACAGCGCTATTCAGATTTAATGTCTATCTAACAGGACAATTTCCAAGAAAATTCAAAACCACAATAATAGAAACTCAGCTAGAATGTTTAGTGTGTGGCTGAAAATGCTTTTTATCTAAGCTACTTCCATGACCTCCCCTAACATGGCCCCCAAATCACCCCTGAAATTCCCCACTTTTTGGCCCTCCTGACACTGGAGGACACTTGGTAGGGCAAGAACATGGGAGGTTTCTACAGTGATGGGTTGTGGGCATCCAACATCTGATCTCCTCCAGCATCAGAACTCTACATTCATGTCAAAGTGGGAGATCTAATGTTTCCTATAGCCCCTGGGATGTCCTCCAAGAAGCCATAAGTTTGTAGCCTAAAACTAGTTTCTATGGTTCATATTACACTATTTGTTATATCCATCCTAAGAAGATGACACACTACTCTTTTTCTCTAAACATTTCTATTTGGGAAGTTTATTCCTATAAAAGTTTACCACTTGGGAAAAATGAAAGATTTTATTACACAATGACCTTGCACCTGTCTGCTTATCAGTTACACCATAAATATCTCTGTCTCCAGCTAGTCCATCTGTTACTGCTCAGATTCACATGATGGCAATTGGTAATACAGATCAATGTTCTCACTGATTTTGTTCCTGTCTCATGTGGATAGTGTGCTTTTCCAAATGACATTTTAATATGAGGATCTACATTTCTAGATTATATATTTCTCTTCTGCAGATTGTATATTTCTCTTCTGCATTGATAGTCTCTCTCTCTCTGTGTGTGTGTGTGTGTGTGTGTTCAACTATTCTATAGTTGGTGTTTGTATGTTTTCAGAAGTGATAAATGTATAGAAGATGCAAACTACTGCGGTTAGAACAGCTGTAACCCTGTACCAATGCTAAAACCTTTAAATGATTGCTGTCCCCCCTTTTGTGCATACAGAGCGCAGAATGGTTTCTATATTCCCATAAGCATTTTGGATGCCCCCAGCAGGACACACCTAAAGGCTGGGATGTTCTGGTATCCTTCACACTTGCCTGGGTAGTTGTGCTAGGCTTCTTTAAAAGGTACACATGTGGCTGTGTGTGTGTGTGATGGGGAGTGGGAATTAGCACTCCTTTAAATAAGGTAGCCCAAACCCTTATCCCATCTGCTCTAAATTCCTTGAGCTCAGGAAATTAGACTGATGGCAGAGCCTTTTGCTTCTGGCACCTAACCTATGGACCTACACTCTGTTGAGGGAGATCCAGTACTTTACTGCTTCAGGCAGTTGTTGAAGATTGCCTTTGGTTAATTATGAAATTTCTTCTGACTCTGCTTTCTGTTATACATGTGCTGCTGGGATTTGTTAAAGGGGTTGGATATTGCTGGTTGGATTAATCTGAGTGTATACTGAGTTTCTTAGGGATTGTGTTTGTTTTATTCTGTTTTGTTTTATTACTGTTTGTTAGCTACTCTACATCCCAATGGAAAAATAGGTGGGATAGAATTTTAAAAAATAAATAACTTGGGAACACTGGTGTAATGCGTTCCCTGATGGCAGTAGCTGCATACTTCATCAGATTCGAAGGAGTGTTCAAGGTCAGTCTCATAGCAATCTCCTTACAATAATCATGTTGAAGGCATGGATGTCATAGCCCCAATCTGAAAAGGAGGGAGTTACCCACTTGCCAAGAGTGACATTTCAGGTCCTTAATTATTATTAAAATAAGCTACAATCTATTATGGAGCAGAGTTGCAAAGAAAATACCTGCCATATGAAGAGAAATATATTCGCATGAGGAAAGTGAGAGGAAATGTGTTTGTATTATGGTGGAGAGCAGGGACTACTCTTGAGTTCATTTTCTTTTTAAATGTACAGGTTTCCCAAGTTATGTCAGACTCATAAATGGACTTGTTTACTGAAGTTCAATGGAGCATGTTAAAGTCAGCCCAAAAAAGCAGGCTGATTTCGTGCGGGAATGGCTGTCATGGCCTAATGTCAGTCAGCAGAGTATCTCAAGGTTATTCAAAATGCACTGAGAGAAACAAGGAAATCTATTAAGGCAGATGTTGAGAGGGGAAGGCAAATCCCACTCTTTTCTTCTGGTCATACTAATGGTTGCTGTACCTGGGAGATGCATTTGTTCAGTCACAAAGCTATCAGAAAGCAGATGTCCATCACAGCAAAAGAACTGTCACTTTCTGTGATATTCTTATATATATCATTTCTCTTCCAAAGACCCAAGGCTGGAATATGTAGGTGTTTCCTATTCTGTCATCACAACAATCCCATGGGGTTGATTATTATACTTGGGAAATAGTGAGTTCCTCAGAGCCATTCAGAAGAGAATCCATTGATCCCTGGAAGAACATCCCATGGCTCATAGGATAGAGCAAACCTCCCTTCCTGCTTTGCAATAGCATAAAGGGGACATGCCATGGCAGATTGTTGGGGAGGAGGCTTTGGCTCCACTGGTCCATGGGGATATGGTTGAATGGAAATCAATTCAACAAATATCATCAGTATTCTCTCTTATTGCTTTCACACTGTAAATGACCTCCCCCTCCCCAACAAAAAATTTTGCATTACATTTCTTTTGCATCGAAGTAAATGAGGTGGAGTAATGTAATGACATCACAATTAATTATTTAAAATTTTGCCAGAGTGACATCAAGACAGAATAACTTCAGTGGAACAGAAAGAGTGCTGCATTAAAGTCTTCCCTTACATAAGAATCACTGTATTTTATCTTTCAGAACTTTGGCAGGCACCAATTCCTTAGAAGGGGCTACCATGCTTGAAATTTGAATTCTGGCAGGAAATAAAAATATTAGAGGGTTTAAAAGATATACAAATACAGTGGTGTCCCGCAAGACGAATGCCTCGCAAGACGGAAAACCCACTAGATGAAAGGGTTTTCCGTTTTTCGATGCGCTTCGCAGGACGAATTTCCCTATGGGCTTGCTTCGCAAGACGAAAATGTCTTGCAAGTCTTGAGATTTTTTTCGCTCCCCACCCCCTTTTTCTAAGCCGCTAAACCACTAATAGCCTTTTAGCAGCTAATCCGCTAAGCCTTTAATAGCCTTTAATAGCCTTTAATAGCCGCTAAACCGCTAATAGCGCTAATCCTCTAATCCACTAATAGGGTTGCTTCGCAAGACGAAAAAACCGCTAGACGAAGAGACTCGCAGAACGAATTAATTTCGTCTTGCGAGGCACCACTGTATATAAAGTTTCCCTGAATGGATCTGTCTGAAATCTGGCAAACTTAATGTACTCGGGAGGGGATCCTTTTCCTGTGAATTTCATCTACTTATGGGGGGGGGGGAGAGCTATAGCCATTTTAGTCACATCAGATTTGTATCCAAATAACAAATTGAACTGGAATGACACAGAATGGATCCAAAACAGACTGGGTTCTTGTTGTTTGTTGTTATTATACCCCACCCACTCTGGATGGCTTACAGTGCATATAAAAACATAGTAAAATGTCAAACATTAAACATTTCCCGATACAAGGGTGCCTTCAGGTGTCTTCTAAAAGTTGTGTATTTCCTTGGCATCTAATGGGAGGGTGTTCCACAAGGCCTTCTGCCTGGTTCCCTGTAACTTCACTTCTCAGAATCAGGGAACCACCAGAAGACCCTTGGAGGAGTACCTCAGTGTCTGGGCTGAGAGATGGGGGTGGAGATGCTCCTTCAGTGCTACAGATACAAGGCAAATCTTGTGGTCAATGAACATCTGCATTATCTAGGTCTCTTTGCTCTTCATTCATCTCCCCCCCCACACCTGTTTTCTGCCTTAGAAATTGGTGAATGGATAGTCTTGCTGTGTGGCAGGGTGTGTTGAATGTGATAATCTTTTAGTTCTTTCTGACCATATTACATTTTGGATGGATGTATACCAGGGGAAATACATTTTTACTTTAAAGGGAAAGAATGTGATCCACAGTTCCATATGGCTATGATGTGCAGATGAAATCTTGTGGCAGCAGAATTTCCCCCATTAATTTCATTGTCAGGAAAACATTCCCCAACACTGACATAAATGAGGATGTTCTGCTTGCCCGGAGTTTCATGTGCTCTGGAGCTGCTGGATTGAGATTTGTTATAAAAGAAGACTATTAGAAGCCCATTTTTTTGTTCACAGTATATCTGACACAGTCAGGACCATCAAGCAGCAGAACTATTAACAGAGCAATGGCTAATTGCACTGGTTAATAATGTGGTCCAATGCAAAAATCAATGGACCTCCACTCAATTTACATGCTATCAAAGGGTTTGAAATAGCTTAGGCCAGCTATAGTAAGAATTGGGCTTTGAGAAACTTCATCAACACTTTGAGAACTAGTCAGCTCAGTATGAAAAGCAAAATCAGGGGCAGTTTTTCAATACATTTGAAACGAGTAAAAAAAATCAATAGTAATTTACAATTTATGAGTTTTGTATGTAGTAGTTCTTTCAGCTATTCAAAAGCTCTCTCTCTCTCTCTCTCTCTCGTGTGTGTATTTCCCCACATTCCATACACCTTTTTAAATGTTCTCTCAAATTTCAATTGGAAATGTACTATGTTCATTTATTGATGAGATAACTCCTGATGTCAGAGGACAGTCTGGCTCCAGACATAAGTAAAGAGCTTACTAACAACAGCCCGAATGTCCTTGGTAATAACTTTATCTGTAGGCTCATCTTCACTTAAATGTTGTGTGTGTGCTTGCTTAAGGCTCCTACTTCTGCCAGGTTGTTTGTTCGTCCTTGCAAGCAAATAAAAAACAAAAAACTGTTCTGGATAAGGCAGGTCAAATTTGAAATCAATCCCAGGTCATATGGCAGCTCTACAAAAAAAGTAGAATTTCAGCCAGAGTACAATTGAGTATCACTCGAGAATCCAAGGCCTGATGAGATAATAGGTTAGGACACCTCTTAATGGTGCTTTCTGTTGCTTTGAAAAGTTTTACTGCTAAATCAGATGTGCTGCAGTTAGGGATGCTGGAGAAGCTTCGCTTGTAGTAGTCTTAGGGCATGAGATATACTGTGCAGCTCACTCTCACTCTCCTTGTCTATCATAGAATCATAGAATTGTAGAGTTGGAAGGGAACCCAAGGGTCATCTAGTCCAACCCCCAGCAATGCAGGAATCCTCCCCACAGCTGTCCCTGGGTGGGCTCGAACCACCAACCGTCTGGTTAGCAGCCAGACATACTGACCCATTGTACCTACAGATGGCGGCTTGCTAGAAACCACTGACTAATGCCACTGGAATTTTAGGGTTACTGAGTAAGTCTTCCAACAATCCCACTCCTCCTGTTTGGAACTGGAGAATTTGTGGGAAGCATTTCACCAATCTTCAAGGATGGGAAATATTCAAAGTGGTTCAAGATAAGCATGCATGCTTATTTTAAGCACAGAATGGTAAGTTGCAGGATTGGCTTACATGTTTTGGTGGTTTAACCAGCAACACCTCCTCTTGCCAGAAACTGACAGCAGCCAGATTTCTTGCCACCAGTGTGATGTTTCATAGCATGTGAATATAGCATATATTACAAAAGAATGAATTTTAACCATAGTTCTAATAAAACAGGCCTCACTTTTTATGCAAATGAGTAAATACTTCTGTATGCTAGAATAATGTGAGGAGAACATAAGAAGAATAACAGTTTAGAGAAAGATGCAATTAATGCAGACTCCAACGAAATCTTATTTTAGTATCATGGATCAGGAACACGCAGCTTTAAGGAATTTCATAGATGGGGCACATGAGCTAGTTTTGGTTATTTGTACCTTAAATAATATTTTCATAAAGACTGCCCAGATCACCAAGCTTTGTAACTCCTTGGCTCACAACACAAACTTCAGCAGTGAAACTTAAAATTCTGGTGTCAGGGGAGGGGTAATATCTCTGTTGAGGAACATAACATGCCCCTCCTTTGGTCCCTACCTTGAACTCAGCTCTCACCAATGGCTCCTAGAAGCTGTCAGCATACAAAAGAGGCCCCACCCTGGGAAATGGTTTTCACTCACTGGCTAAACCAGGTGAGGGTAGCTGATGGGTCTCAAACCTTCAGTGAGTTAAGGACTTCCCTTGCATGTGAAGATAGGCTCTGGTAGATTGAACAGATGAGATCAATAGTGGGTGCAATGGTCAAGAAGATGGTTTCTGCACATGCTACAGAGGGAAGTGAGGGGCAGATGGGGCTCATTAACCTGGGAAAGTAGCCCAACTAGGAAATGTAAAATTCTGATCCTAAACCTCTGCTGCCTTGTAGGATATCTTCAGGAGAAGAAAAGGCAAAGGAGTAAACCCTACACAAATCCAGAATAGAATCCCTAAGATTGTTGTCTGCCTCCTTCCAGCCACTCCTGCCTCCAACCTGGTGCCAGACGTGTTGCTCTGCTTTCCCTTGGACCACATCAGCAAGGCAGAGGGCGAGGTGTCTTGTCATCTGGGCAGATCAGGATTTCCATACTGCCCGGCTCCCCCCCCCCGAAGGAAATCACTTTGGAACTGCTAATGCAGTGGCCTGACTCCACCACCCACCTCCATTGTCCCTTGAGATGGATGGATAGCAACAATTTTCCCTCCACCAAGTTATTCACTAGGTTGGATTTTAACCTGAACAGAAAAAAGAATTTCTCACTCTCTCGCAAGCGTTTCCTTCTTCCCATTGCAACCGCCAGATAAGTGGAATGTGTGCAGGAGGAAGGATGCTTTGGATTGCAACTTCTAGCCCCAGTCTGAATCAAAACCTCCCGGGGAACAAAGCCATGTCTAATAAAGAAGTATTTCCACAAGTACTTTACAAACATAAAGTCATTCTATCCCAGACTGATTGGCTGAAAATGGAGAAGAGAAAGAGAGAACAGCCTTGTTATTCATCACAATCTCCATCTTTCAAATATCGTGGAGTCTCTGAGGCCAGCCTTGCTTCAAGCACTTTTTCCTCCAGTGCCTCTGTAGACTGCCTTTTGAAGGTAAGGTGAACACCAAAATGTTACCTTTTGTTTTCCTTTTGATTTTGCTATGTACCACGAGATTCCCACGTCTTTTCTTTGAAGATTACACTGGCTGCTGCTTCTGTGTTGCTTGTATCCCCTTCTAGTCCTTCTTGCTTTTTTCAAACTCTCTTTCAGCTTCCCTCTCCTCTCAGTGCTTTATCTGAGCAATTCCTTGGAGCTTCATGCTGAAGAGGCATGACTTGACTGCGAGCTTTCAAGAGTCACAAATGAAATGAGCTCAGGAACTCGACGATGTCTCTTGATGCCAAGTGTGAAAAACTTTCTTAAATGCTCAGTTTCAATGGTCAGCTACCGGAGCCTATGGGGGAAAGAATGGAGTGATAAAATTAAAGGGAAGGCAGAAAATGCGAAATCAAGGGCCGTCTTGATTTAATGGACAGTAGTGGTATTGATTCAGTTCCACTAAACACAGTTTAAAAGCACATAAAATCCATTTCTTTCAATGGTAGGCATTTTAAGAGACTGCATAATGTTTAAATATCCTATCAGAGTTGCACTGTCTCTGCTGTAGTAGATCTCCATCATGACAGGGCATATCATTCTGCCAGCTAACAATTGTATTAGTTCCATTCAATGGCAGTATTACCATCTTATTCAGACTGTCATCCTAAAAAATTTTCTCAGCTCTGCAGCAGCTGGAAATGAAGCCTTGCAAAGCTATACCAAGCCGAGTTAATTCTTCAGCAAGGTTCCGTCTGCCTTCCCTCTGTTTAAGGTAAGGGGTTGCCATCTCAATCCACAAACCAGTTAAGCCAAAGCAACTTGAACATAATCCTGATATCGTAGTTCTTTGCATTTAGTAAATTAACCGCAGTCCAAAGTTATTTGGATTTCTAGCACACGTCTGTGAGTTGTTCTGATAGCAGGGCAGGGAGCAGGACCAGTACCTAGACTTCAGCTCTGCAACTGATGCAACAGCCAACCAGAGCTCCCTAACCCATGATCCCATCCCCATTAGCAACACAGAAGCTTAAGAAATGCATTGATACTTATAAACTTGGACTGCCTTTACAGTATTTTCCAGTTTTCTGGGTCATTGTACAACAAGCCAGATTCTATGGACATAACAATCAAGCCCTGGAACACACTGTTCAGATATAGAAGATTCCCAGAAAGGTTGTCAGTTGGTCCCTGCCCCCATTGATCAGCAGCTCTTTTCACACCTCCATAGTCCAAGCAATTCCTTGGCAGATGTGTTGCTGCACAAATTCTTTGTATCCCTAAGCTTTTGCCTTTACACAATTTTCTTCTGTCTGTAGTTCTCTCCCGCCTGCCCACAACATAAAGAAGAGCACACTTCTCATATGAAAAGAGATGTAGAAGAGAGGGGCTGCCATCTAATATTTATGCTGCTGCAACTACTCTGAGCATACAAACCGGGTAATATTGTTTTTGGCTTGGGAGGGGGAAAATACCTATTTAAACCACATCCAGATGTTCTGTGCCTTGGACTAATTTAATCATACATTAGAAAGCAGGCAGGCAGAGGGATGAAATGATGTTGTCGGTGGACACTGAATCTTTTGATATAAAGCAGAAGCTTCACAGTTAGTTACAAACCTCAAAATACATATATCCACCTGTCTGTGAAATGAGGCCATCTATTTGGCCAATCACCCCACTTGCAAAAGGGCAAGATATTGTCCACAAGTGGATAAGTACTATGTGAAACAGAGAATCCACCTCTCTTGATTGGCAGGCAGGCTGATGCTGTCTCACAAGAAGATATATATCCAGATAGGCATCCCATGGAAAGGAGGAGCATCATATGCATCAAAACTTTCAGGTTGGCCAGAGATTTGGTTTACAGGTCAGCACTGGTTGGTATTTTAACAAACATTATCTGAACAGAGTCTCCAGTTAATCTATTACATGATTTAACTCTAAGGGATTTTGATGAAATACTGTGCTCAGTGCATGATTAAATAGAAGGGGCAAATGGATTGGGGATTTTATCTTTTCCAGTAACTTTCATCCCAAGTTTGCATTTATCTTTTTGCAAGTTTGCATTTATGCATATCACATTGCATGATCTTGAAAAATGTGTCTCACTGGAGATGAGTAGTCAGCTTTCTATAGCAGCACGTGGATGCAGATCTCTTATCTGGATTAGGGTGAGACCATGAAACCGCTCTAGGCTTTTTTGGCATTCATTAGACCGCTGTCCAGGCAATCTGTTTTCCCTATATACACTTGTCAGGAGGAATCTTCAAGGACGAGAAAGGAGGTTACATTTAACTGCTGAACTTTCCATTAACTTTCCATTAACTAACACACATGCACACAAAACAATTTTTTTATATGTGCAATCTCTCTTATGAATGCCTCAGCTGCAAGAAAAATAATAACAAAATTGAATGGTGGGAACAGAAAACTGTGGCATAGGCAAGCAGTTTATGCACTGCAATATCTAAGAGGCCGGAAATCAAAATGGAAATAATGGGGGGCGGGGGAGTTGCAGCTTTGTGACCAGACCTTGGTTCTGCAGAATTGAGGTGAAAGGGTATTTTATAAGTATCTTGGCTATGACCAACTTGTAACATATAACAGATTGCTCTCACATAGGAGGAGATGGACAAAATGGCTCAGCAAATATGGCATTTGTCATTACAAAAGGACCTTGCCCAAGCAGATAGGCTGGTGTTTCAATGAGAGCATCTTGGGAGAGTTATAAATGCCCCACCAATTCAGACTGGATCACCTGAAACCATTTCCCCACCCTATTTGCTCTGATATAGTTTTCTTCAGAAAACAATTCTTCTCCTTTTCGCCAACCCAGAGAGTGTGGTGTTGCTTCCAACTCTAGAGAGGGGCAAGACACACAAAAGTTGGTGTGCAGATACTGTATACACTATATCTCCATCCAGCTTCTCCTGCATAAGGGTGGAGGTTAAGAGGGGCTGTATAATCCCACCAGCTACCCCTAGCCAGCACAGTTTAGGACCCCCCTTAACCAAATTGGGAAAAGTGGGTGAAGGATGCTTTTGGGGAGGCACTCTTGTACTGTTTACTTTGAAGTGGATTGGAATTAGTGCATGGCAGATGTCAGTGCCAGATGGGACAGGGACAGTCAGCACATTGCTGAAGGCCAGGTCTGAGCACCCTTGCTTAGGCAGAAGTGAGTGATCACAAAGATGACCCCCATTATTGATAGCGCTAGTGCATTGTAATCATTGCAGATCTCATTGTTTGTGCTGCATGTTATTAAGTTGTGGCTCTAGTGAACCCGGTGAGGAATCAGGCTAATATAACACACATTATTTGATCAGCACCTGACTGATCACCTTTCCTGTGTACCTGCACCTGCATCATCAAACAGGATACATGCCATTTCTCAACTCACCAAACTTCTTGCATATACAATAGGGAACAGAGCTATCATATATTAGGGCTGCGGTACATCCAGATTTTCCCAGACATTACCAGGGTTTCAAAGGCAGAAAGGACATATTGGGTGAATTTCTGAAATGTGGCACTTTGTCTCATCTTTGGCATTTTTTCTTTTAAAAAGCTCAACAACTTTGAGGATGTCCTGGTGACTTTTTGAACTATGGCAACCCTATAATATATGGGACAAGATTTAAAAGTTGACAAGAAGGGAATGGGAGATCATTAGGAAGTGTATAAAGGAGGGTGCGAAAGGGAATACAGTGGTACCTCAGGTTACAGACGCTTCAGGTTACAGATGCTTCAGGTTACAGACTCTGCTAATACAGAAATAGTACCTTGGGGTAAGAAGTTTGCTTCAGGGTGAGAACAGAAATTGAGCTGCAGTGGCATGGCAGCAGCGGGAGGCCCCATTAGCTAAAGTTGTGTCTCAGGTTAAGAACAGTTTCAAGTTAAGAACGGACCTCTGGAACGAATTAAGTTCTTAACCTGAGGTACCACTGTACAGGACAACAAAGTAACTATGGGTTGTCTACAGCTAAGTTGTCCTGTTTAGCACAAGGTCTTCTGCATGCACAATGAGACAGCCTCTCCTCTCTATAAATATGTACTGGGATTTCCCCCAATCCTTTAGGGTAGACTTGGCGGAGCACTGGGGGGGGGGGGACGGGAGGAGGGGGAGAGAGAGGAAGTCCCCTTGTGCAGGTGGAATACCTTGTGCTAACAGAATGACTTCAATGGATACAACCCCACATCTGTCATTTTTATTTGATTACATCATTTTTTTTTCTTGGGTTTTGCTGCTCCACCTGTTAAAAGTACTAAACTCAGAAACTAATTCCACTCAGCTTGTTCCCCACAGCAAGCAGATTTATTGGTGTTTTCATGCAACCAGGAGTTCTCGGTACTACATTTCTTGTCAGTTCTTACAAAGGAGATAGAGCCATTGATATAATGGGATGTTGCCACCCCTTCTTTCACTGTCTGTGATCAACACATCTTATAGTTTCTCTTGTTATAAGATAAACTGTCTGAAACCTTCAAGTCTTACCCCAAATAAATTCTGTTTTCATAACTCCATTTCTTGATTCAATTTCAGATGGGATCTTAATGACACCAACAACTTGGAAGTGACATTACATGGCTGACCTGCAAGAAACAATTACTCTCAGTGTGAGATTTATGAAGAATGTAATTCAGAAGGCCATCAACAGCTGGTCCCCTCTCAGTATCTCAAAACTGGAGAGAGTCAAATCTATCAAAATGGTTTTAGCTCCCTAGATTAATTGCATGTTTAGAATTCTTTCTGATTAATTATCTCCGGTGTCTTCAACATCTGAAGTGTCTTATTTTGGAATCAGGGTGAAACAAGACTCTTGCAAGCAAAACTTGGTTTGATGGCTTGTTGTTGGAATGGGATCCAAAACAATAAATGTGGGAAATTCAGTCATATTTTCTCTCTTTGTGAGGCTGTGTTCTTGATAACTGGCAAAGTCTGAGTCATTAAACCTAGCGATAAAAACTGCTTGAAAACTGGCCATTTTCCTTGTTAGAATATCATACATTATGCTATCACGCTTCAAACTTCTATTTATATAGTTTATTTTCCAATCCCCACAAGGAAAAACAGCCTACTTTTTAATTTATATTTCAAAATTGCTTGAAATGCAATCAACAAAAAAGACAGCACACATTTAATAATTACTTATGCTTCCTTGCACGGAAAATTGCAAATTTAGTGAGGATTATGTTAAGTTTAAAAATATTGGTAGGTCAGTAACTCATACTGACACAATTAAATGAGATTCTAATTCCAGATATCATCAGCAAACCAAATCAACATCCAGTCTACAAAGAAGTGTAACCTGTGCAGAGAAAAAAAACAATAGTATGACAGTGGTAGGTACCCTTGGGACTGGGGAGTAAGGGGTGCATTACATTGGTGGAAAGGTTTTGGGGTAGCATTCTAGTAGTAGGTGTAGCAAGACCCGCACAAAAGCACACTGTCCTGTTCTAGTCTTGCAAAGGAGCTCACAGTGTAAGATGGGCCATTGCCTTTGTATGGCACTGCACTTGTGCCAGAATAGCTGTTGCACTGTTTAAGGTGATAATGACAGAACAACAAAAATACAGCATCATGATTTCCTTATACAGTACCACCATATCCTGGCGTTCCAACAGTGCGTGGCGTTTAATTATAAACCTATCTACATCTTTAATTTTATTTCATTGCTGTTACCTCTATGGAGTTGATTCAGTTTTTTTAAAAAAAATAGTTCAGTAAGTTAGCATATTAAAAATAGTATTGAACCAAACCAACTTCAAACAACAGAGGAGAGTGAAAAATTCAACACCCACCATTAAAAGACCTTTTAGTGACCAAGGGACTGTCTAATTGAAAAGGTATTTGCCCGCTGGCTGGCAAAGGGTAAGCCGAGATGGGGCCAGCCTAGCCTTCCATGGAAGGTAGTTCCACAATCTGGCAGCAGCCACCAAGAAGGCCGTCTCTTATATCATCCCCAAATATGCCTGTGAGGGTAGCAGAATGAGGAGAATGCCCCCCCCCGGACAGGTTCTTCTCTCTGTAATGGTCCTTCAGATAGCGTAGACCCAAGCTGTCTAGATCTTTATAGATAACAACCAGCACTTTGAACCGTGCCCAGGAACCAGCAGAGCTGTTGTAACAATGAGTTTGTAACTGGCTACAATGTTGTTAAATATGGACTGCAAAGGTTGTCTGCACTTTACATGCATGGAAGAAACATTTGAAGTGAGTCAATAAATTGCTCACAAAATCATTTTTAAAAGAAGACTTCAAAAACACACATTTCTCTTGCCAAAGTTATTGAATATTAAGCGAACAATATTTTGCAAACTCTAGTTCCCTCCTGTTTTACATATGGAGAAAACACTCAGTCACTGAAGTGTGAAATGAAGACTTCAACAATATTTAAGTTGAATCCTCTAAATAAAATCTAAATAAAGTGGTACTCATTTATGCTGCTTATAAAACTAAGCAGGAGGAAGCCGCTGGGAGGAAAAGAAATAATAGCACAAATAGAAAAAAACAGAAGCGTGTGTGTGCATAGATCCATAGTATATGAACATACAGGATAAGTAATGAATAAGTTACTTAAGGGCAGACTGTACATTTCTCAAGAGATAAAAGTATCAAGTAACTATTGTCTAACAAAAGCTTAAAAATGCAAGAATTTATCTTCACAGACTTAAAAAAGCAGGGGAAGGACTGCAAAGTAAATGGCCATCTGCTGAAACATTTGCTGCATCAAAACTCAATCTTTCATTTATGATCTCTGTCATATCAGTTTAGAAAAACAACATTTGAACAACAGCAAAGCCTTAACTACAGATAAACAGAGTTATTCATTTATATCAATTTCCACAGGAATAGCTAATTCCCCCCCCCCCCGAGGGCTATTGCAGAAAAACAACATATTGTCACGTGGCATCTTAAAGACTAATCCACTTGTTATGGAATAAGGTTTCGCAGATTGCGGTCCACTTCATCAGATGCACGCAGCACCCTCTGAAGTGGGAGAAAGGTTGAGAGGGAGAGAGCAATGATGGGAGCAGCATTGATTTGGAAGGAAGAGATATTCGGAAAGCAAAGCATTGCCTCAACAGGAACTGACAGGAAAGTCTTTCTGGGTTCCAAGCCAGGAGAAGAAACTCCTTGCAGGAACAAGTAATGAGGGAGAGGAGGGAAGGGAGGAGGACATCTGCCTAGTAATCCCAGGGAGAGCTCAATGATGAAAAGAGTCTCAGTCTTTCTATATGAACAGCCAGGACCTCAACAAGACCTCTTTGAAGGAAAGAGAAGGCTGTGGTGATCCAAGAGCAATCACAAGGTGGCTTCTCGCATTAGGAGGATATTTCAGAATGAGAATGCTTTCTCACTCTTCCATCATCTTCCAATTCTGCAACCACTTTCTGACTATCTTCCTCTCTCTGTCTGTGTGTGTGTGTGTGTGTGTGTGTGTGTGTGAGAGAGAGAGAGAGAGAGAGAAATATCTTCCATGCCTCCTTGGCACTCTGACTAGCCCACCTCCTTCCCTGTCATTGGCCTCTACCATAGGTTTTACTCAACAGTTTATTGGTCTTTTTGGTTAGGCCAATTGCATTTGCCCAAGCTGACATTCTTCCAGGGCTATGGGATGTTGGGAGGCAGGCTGTTTGCTGCTTCTTATGTCACCATCAGCCACCATGACTGGGAGGAGTGGGGCAGGGATCCCCTGAAGTTTCAGGACCATTCACGCACCATTCTGTGGTATGGTGTGAAGGTACATGAGGGCACCACCTTGCTGAAGCTAAGCTAAGCCCACAAAGGTGAAGTCACGCATGCTGCCTTCCATGGTGGAATTCCATGACAGAAATGTAAGTAAATGATAATTAATCAATTAATTTTTGGGGACACAAATGCCTTGCCATGCCCATGTGCTTCTGTTCCAAGTAGCCAGAGGTATGGAATCAGACCTAGCTGGTGCATGTTTTGTGACTAAAAAGGATGGAAATAGATGTGATTACATATAATTTTGCATACTTCTATAAAGCTGAATGTATAAGTGGAAAACCCCAGTGAGCCTTCCTCTAATAACCTTGCTGCTATTATGTCATTTCATAGGAATAACAAGCCTTAGGAGTGGGCTGCTGCTACTGTTTTGTATCCATCACTTTCAAATAACAATAAATACCTTCCTTTCCAAAAGGAAGGGGAAAGGCAGGTAGACATTTTTTGCATGAAAAGCAAGCCTTAAATATTCACCAGTTCACTCCACTCTTCACTCTATTTCCAGTCTCGTCTTTTCTCTAAAATAAAGAAATTGTCCAAATCCATTTCCATTTCTCCTGCCACCATCTGAGGAGGATTAATTTTTGATATTATTCCCACCCACCCCATTATTCACTGCAGTGCACTCATCTCCTTAGTTAATTTCATTGTAAAAAAGGATCAGCTGGACTTCCTTATAGCACTTAAAATGAAGTAGTGCGACCACAGAATAGAAGACAATGAATGTTTGAATTGTTTTGTTTTAGAAGCAATGGTAGTTTTCCAATATTCCATGCGTCTTTGTAATGCATCTCTATAAAGAATCTCACAAAGCATGCATTTCTCCAAATTTTTAACACAAGCACCCTATATTTGGTTGGCATGCACCCTGGAATGAAGATGCAAAATGCAATAGCTGCATCAAAATATGGATTGGCACCTTATGAAAGTATTACATGGTTAATTTGCAATATATTGCACACTGCCTTTATGCCTACTCAAGCATGTCAATATATTGCACACTGCATAACTGCCACCATCTAAGCTGCCATGTAAGACTCATTCCACATTTATAAGGCATTGGGTGGCATGCACAACTTGGTAGTCCCTGCCTATTGACATCAGGCAAGTCTGTACAGTACATTTGGGGCACCTGCTAAAAATAAATTTGTTCAGGCAAGCCTATCTAGTCATGTATAATGTTGGCCTGTGTTTTGATCTGGTTTTTAGCTTCTGACTGATTTTTTTTTTTTAAAAAATTATATGTGTGTGTGTGTGTGTGTTTACTTATAATCTTGTTGTTTTATTATTTTGGTAAACGACTTTACCCCATCCAAGTGGTATATAACTTTTGTGAAATAAATAATATAACTGCCTATCTACCACATTTTTCCATCTATAAGATTCAGTGAGTGTTCAGTCCTGTGCACACATTGGTTGTGCTGTACACAAACCCTTGTACACATGAAGAGCTTGTATCTGTGTGAACAAACCTAATGTCACCAAGCAGACAAATGCAGTGTAAATACTGGCAGTACTGCAGGATAAGGAAAAGTAAAGTTCCGCTGCCTGACCTGTATATGTTGTGGGGATAAATACTGTAGAGAATTTTTCCTTCCAGGGCTGTCAGCCTGGCAAGTTTTGTAGGCACTAAATTTCTGAGAAAAAGAAAAAGGCATTTTATTACTTCACTTATCTTCTCCCTATGGTATCAATTGTCAAAAAAGGTTGCCCGAGGTTTTAGCTGCCCAACTTCTATTGACTTTAATGACACAAGCACAGCTAAAACCTTATGCAGTGCTATAAAAATTTACCCCATGTGTCGGCCTAATCATAGCTGCTTAGTTTACTGACAAAAATAAGTTGTTATTACTGTCAGTTCAGCAGAGCCAGAGTAACAGATAAAAAGCAAGCCATGTTACACTTTGCCTCATTGTGTCATCAACAAAATTGGTCACCCTGTTTCTAATCCGGAGTTGTTACCAAAAGTGATGATTAGTGATGGACAAATCCAAGTGGTTAGGCACTTTTGTCCAATTGTTAGAGCTCCTCAAAAGTTCAAATGTTAATTTTTAAAGCTCAGCCCAAATGCAACTGGACTTCTTGGGCTTGCAAAAGTGAGCCAGTAAGATTGTTAAATTGGGCACTTTGCAGGATTGTTATTCCCTCTTGTAGGTCACAGTATTTTTTCACCCTTCCGGTCCTTGGCAGGGGGGAAAATAACAAGAATTATTATCCTGTACTTAGTTACTGGAAAGTGAATAGCTGATCAAGTGTCATTGTATGTGATGGCTATTCCTGCTGTCTTTACCTGAACATAGATAAACAAAGCAGACAGCACCTTGTCCCTTTCCTTTGTGTGTTAGCTGTTCAGTGCCAAGGAGGAGGGCACAGGTCTCCAAATGCTATCCATCCAGAAAGAGGGCAGGCAGCAAGGGTTGCTGCTCTCCCTCCTCAGCAGACAAGTCAAGGGATCAGTGTTGGCCCTTCTCAGGGAGCTTGGTCATTGGCAGCTGCCTAAGGATTCTGATTCCAGGTACCATCCCAGATTATTTAGGAACATATTGTGGAGGGCAATCTCACTGATCCCAGAAAAAAGAGCCCTAACAAGGAATCTTGGAAATATATCAGTGAAACAAGACTCTCCAATTTAGAACCGATACACTAGAGTACTATGAGCTTTATACATGGGATGGGTGCATAGGAATAGGGAATAGGTTCACCATTTGGTGAACCTTGTCTAATTTGGACTTCCTAAACCAATACATGACCCAAAATGTAGCTACCCTTCAAAATGTGTATTTTCTCCAGGTTTTGCAATGCATTTTTTTAACCAGAAGAAATGTGTTCAAAAATGTGGATATTACAGCATAAGCGTATATTAGTAAAAATAATATGCATTACATTATGGAAAATTGTTTCCAAAGATGTATATATAATGCAAAGTTCAAGGTGCTGGTTTTGGTTTTGGGACCAGGATACCTGAGATAATCATACTTTTAAGAGAAAACAAGCAGACAAATAAACAAACTGGGGAAAAACAAAATTGTATTCCTAACTGTTAAATGAGGGTAATCATTTCATATAAGGGGGAAAATTCAGTTCACAATATGTGATCCGAAACAGAATTATCCTTTGCAATATGCATTTCTCTTAATTTCACAATGAAGCTTTGTTATGCTGTACAAAAATGCATTATATTAAAGAAATCTCGTTAAAAATGTGTATATTAGGAAAAGCTTCATCTGAAAAAGGATACAGTGAAATGCCAATGAATTTCCATGAGGACCTTTAAAAAGCCTCATCAGAAACCGTTGCCGAAATATGCTGAATAAAAATTTAGGCAGGAAAAAATGAGAGACTGAAGGAAAACAAAACTGAAAGATTTGTTCATCCCTACAATCTGCTGGAAAGGTTTCAGTACCAGACATCCTGCTTCAAGGTGAAGGTGGCAGAATGATATTTTTGGACTTTGGTAATCTTTCCATTCTATTTTGGTACAGAGAAGACTGGAATGAGAGTATGTAAACAACTCCTTCAAGTATTTCTATAATTTCTTAGTGTGTGCAGTAGAGATCAAGGAGACTGTGCTTCACTTTACAGTGCACAAAGAGAGCTGAATCATAGGTATTTTAACAGAAGCAGAAACAGCATTTCCCCATTAACTGCATCCAAGAGGGAAATCAATTAATTTGACCTTGGTGTACAACAACCATAAGCTTCAGTCTGAAGAAAATGTAGTGCATATAGTAGCTGGCATGCAATATTTTGAATGCCAAAGTTTTCCAGAGGTTTTTATAATGGGTGCTAGTGAGATAAGCTGCCATCTGTTGTCCCAGAAATATCACAATCCTTTTTTGGGAGCATAGTACAGTAGCAACATGGCTCTGCAACAGAGGGATTTATTTGGACTGTTGCTCACCTGTGGGTGACTTTGGCTCTCAGAGGTGGAATACAAAAATGCAGCCATCCGAGGCTCTCCTCAGGACTTCAGCTACATTGTGGGGAAGTTTATGCTTTCCTGACACCATTTCATTCTCTGCTCCAGCCTTAGTAAGTGCTAGAACTGCAGACCTTGAATCATGTAATTCTCCTTAAAACCAGCCTCTCTCGGGGTCATTGCATGCTTTCCTTGGTTCTGTGATGGTGGATGTGGGTTTTCTCAATGTAAATTTATTTTCTTTCCTGGTTATCTTCCATATGACGTAGCGTATGGTTTGTATCATTCTCCTACCCTCATTGGATACTCCTGGATATTATCTGCCACATTGGCTTGTGTCCAATGCTAGTCCTACTGATTACGCCCACTGAAATTTGTGAACATGGCTAAGTTAGGTCCATTAATTCCAGTGGGTCAACTCTAAGCAGAACTTAGTTGGATACAAGCCACTGATGGTGTGGCTTCTTCAGTTGTCTTATCACTGGGGCCTATTCCATGCTCAAGCCCTGTTCTAACCTTTGCTCTGCTGTTCCAGATGACTCCAAATGTAGGAAGTGAGTGTTAGACCAGTCACACCATTTAAAGCATCATGGTACCAATTTACACAGTCCTAACTTCCCCAAAACAATTCTGGGTGCTGTAGTTTGATAAGGGTGCTGAGAGCTGCAAGGAGACCCCTATTCCCCCTATTCCCCTCATAAACTTAGAATGCTGAGAGCCACTCTAAGAACTTCGACTCTGTGAGGGGAATGGGGGTCTTCTAAAGCTTTCAGCATCCTTAACAAACTACAGCTTCCAGAATTCTTTGGGGAAAACAATTACTGTTTGGTATTAGTGTTTTTGGGCGCTGTGGGTTAAACCACAGAATCTAGGACTTGCTGATCAGAAGGTTGGTGGTTCGAATCCCCGTGACAGAGTGAGCTCCCGTTGCTCGGTCCCTGCTCCTGACAACCTAGCAGTTTGAAAGCATGTCAGAGTGCAAGTAGATAAATAGGTACTGCTCCGGCGGGAAGGTAAACAGCGTTTCCGTGTGCTGCTCTGGTTTGCCAGAAGTGGTTTAGTCATGCTTGCCACATGACCCAGAAGCTGTACACCAGCTCCTTTGGCCAGTAAAATGAGATGAGAGCCGCAACCCCAGAATCGGCCATGACTGACCTAATGGTCAGGGGTCCCTTTACCTTTTTTAGTGCTTTTAATGTATGGCGGTGACCTTAATCCACTGTACAGAGCTGGCTGATGATATTTTGCTTCCTGAGACAAAAGTCAAAATGATGACCTCTCCTATTCCATGTACAAAAGCTGACTCGACTAGCAGTTTTATTTTACTTCAATACTGGTGACAGAACGGCACTCTCCACTGTACCTCAGAATAGCAGGATAGCCTAGGAGGTGCAGGGCAGGCCATGTGGCACACACTGTCCTATCTACCAGCACCTTGCTACCACTTCCCGCCTCTTAGCATCTGCTGCCTGAGACAGTTACTCTGCCTAATGGCAGGACTGGCTCTGCTCCCATACCTTTGAAGTCAGCCAGTTTGCATGGCATAATTCAACAGCACTAATTAACAAATAATACAGACTAGCGCTCTGGTGTCAGCTGATATGTTTTGTGTCTGTTGCTAAACTGTTATTCCAGCAGACCAGGTCTATTGTTTATTGCTAACTATGTCATACTCTAGGGAGAAATTTGCCTTATAATTCCTTTTCCTTTCTGTGTGGGGGCGGGGGTGAGGGAGAAGACAAATCTCTGTAAATATTGTGTGAGGGTAAATTTGAAATTAACAGAGGATGGAATACTGTGAACTGAAAGCCATAACATAACTGAGCTTATCAAAAAATCTATTTCTTGAGCTACTGCCTCAATTTAATGAGCATACTAACATTTCAGCAACCATTATACACTGAAAAAAGTTTCCAATAATTAAGGATAATTGGCAATAGAAATAAAATGAACAGATGATAATGGCTCTGCTGCCGTCTTTAGCAGCCTGCTCTTTCAGTCTTTGCCGGGTAGAACAGCAGAGGGAAAGGTTTTTAAGTGGCAATCCAAACTGGTCAACTGTGTCTAGATGGTTGTGCACCTAAAATTTTATATTCTGGGCCTTTGCCTGCATTTTCTTTCACTGTGCTAGTTTTCCTAGACTGCCCCAAGCATAATATTCCAGGGTTAATTACCAGTCAAATTAAGTCTATATTTAATGATTATACTGTGTCACATTCCGAGCTTCTATTAGCTTTTTCTTGAAAGCGATCGAACATAAAACAAGTCATTTTAAACACCCTACCTAACCTGTTGTGCCAGCTTTTTATTGGCTTTTTAGATGAAAGTGCCCTCATATGTAACAGTGTTGTTGAACATGTCAGGGATTTTAAAAATATGAATGCTATTTTCCAGTTTGCTGACTACTTTTCCAGGGCAGTGGAAGAGCACAGGCTGACCCTTCACTGTGAAACAGTAATTGACATTTTTAATAGGAGCCCTCCCCACTAACATCGCTTTGGTTCCTATTTCAAATTTCCCATTAGCTTTCATTGCCATTCAAAGTTCTGTCTGTTCTCTTCCTGAAATATTTGATCCTCATTTCCCAGCACCTGCTTGTTTATTACATATGTCTGTTAGCTGAATTTTGAGAAACTGCCATTTCCTTGATTTGGTATGCATGATTGGGGTCCCAGTTTTATCACTAAAATTGAAGGCAGTAAGCCAAGGTATACAGAATGATTTTAAAAAACAACAACAACACTGTGATGAGGACAATGTTTATTCAAAGCTTCTTGGCAGGCCTGCTGAAGCTATGACTAATCATCATTATCGCTATGGCACTTCTAATCTATAAAGTATTTTGCAATCCTTATTACGTCCATTGGTTAGGCCTATTTTTTCAAATGCTAGATTATTGGTATCTTTGTGGGCATATCACCAGACCAAAAAGATAATGATGGCACAAAGTAGTGCAATCGTTTTGGGCAATGTTTACAAAAAGTGCATTTCTCTCAATCTGGGCCACTCTATTGACTTGGCTGAGAGTGTAGCTCCATCAGGGTCTTCACCCCAACTACTGTCACTTGGAAGCAGCTGTTGCAGCAGAAAGAGGGGAGGGAGTAGGGTCTGCTCCATCTGCTTTGTTGACTGAGTGGCTCCTACTCTCTCTGAATTGTTGCCTTTCAAGAATGGCACAAATTTAAGCCTTGGTTTGCTTCCTCCCCTCTTCCCTGCACATGCTTTCCCCCCTTTGTCCTTTACATTAGATTGTCAGCGTGAAGCCAGGGACTGCCTTGTTTGTTGCTGATATTGTGTGAGTCACTCTTTACAGATGAAGACAGGGTAAAAGAGACGGGAGGGCTAAAAGACTTGCAATTAAACAAAAGAGCCAAAATGCTTTAAGACTTTTAAGTCATTTTCCGTTCATAATGACAGGCAAGCAACATAATGTCCATAATGTTAGGCAGCAACAAGAGAAAAAGTCTGAGATCAAATTGTCTTAGCTGTAATGTGAAATAACAAACACAGAGTTTTGTAATTGTACAGTGGTGCAAGAGCAATTAGGTCTTCCTTCATTACAGTGGTACCTTGGTTGTCAAACTTAATCCATTCCAGGAGTCCGTTCAACTCCCAGAACCATTTGGAAACCAAGGTGTGGCTTCAGATTGGCTGCAGGAGCTTCCTGCAAGCAAACGGAAGCCACGCCGGACATTCAGCTTCCAAAAAAACTCCACATTTGCAAACCGGAACACTTACTTCTGGGGTTGTGGCATTTGGAGTCCGATTTGCTCAGGAGCAAAGCCATTTGACAACCAAGGTACCACTGTACTTTTGGGTTACTCAGCTGCCAACACCCACTTCTCCTTCTTATGTTATCTACTTAAAATGATAAAGTCTTTCAATTGGTGATGGTTACTGAGCCCTGCCATAGATCATGATGACAATGATGTGCAAGAGCCAAGAAATGACAGCATAACAAACACTGCTCCCTGTACATCTAGACAAACATGTCTTGATCAACTTAGGTCAGGAGTATTCCCTTCCCCCTTCTGTTCTGAAAATCTGAAAATCACAGCTGATAAAGGGATAATGGGGAAAACATGAGTAGATGCTATTAGTAAAGCATATACTTCTGCCCATTTAGAGTTCCTAGGGCAATATGATAAAATGTGCCTGTGCACCTGATGATAGCATTTAGACTTTAACTTATAAGTAGATTTCAAACATTTACCCTTTAGATATGGTTAGATGGGCGGGTCAGAAATGCTTTCAGATATAATAGTGCTTTCATCGTATGATTCATAGGCAGATGTAAGTGAAAAAGCAAAATTCGCAGTGATTTCGCTGTAATGTGCTTTACTCTCTTAGTAATTGACATCAGCTTTTAGTAAGGTTTTAGTATATTGAATAATGCTTACTGTTCTCCTGAATGTTCACAATAGCCACTGTTCAGTTGAATGGTTCTGGGAGCATTTTCATTGTCATGAACAAGGAAGGCACGATCTACTTCAGGCATGTCCAAAGTCTGTTTTGGGGGCCTAATCCAGCCTGCTGGTTGATTTAATCCAGCCGCCGTGGCAGTATATGTCCTGGGGTAAAATCACTTAATCAAATCTAGCCCTCTTTGAAAAAAGTTTGGGCACCCCCGATTACTCCATGCCACAGTTTTTTGTGCACGAGTCAGCTGACAGGAGAGAAATTTAGTGGGGGGATGGATGAAGGCAGCCCTGGTTCATACGCATAGTTCATTAAGTCTACTGTTGACTTTATAGCAGTGAGTCTGGATATTAAACTGTGCTTGTTCTTAAATGTGTATAAGCAGAGTGTTTGTATGGGTGGTGGTGGGGGGGTGTAACAGGATCAGGACACTTCATATCCATGGAGTATTTTGGTACTGTGGTTGTCCTTGTCCCCAACAAAGCCTCTATTAGCATCCAATACTAATGACATTCATTCAGAAAAAGTCCCTCTATGTTCAATGAGACTTACTCCCTAACAAAGACTCTCCCACTTCCTATCCTATAGTAAAAACACAGTTCACACACAAAACATTGGGACAGAAGATCAACAGTACTTATGTCATCATTTGGGGAAGTACCACAGCCTTTAATACGGAAAGTGGGAAAATGCATATAATTTGCAGGGGGTGGGGGAAGATGAAATTGCTGAACATGTCTTCCAAAGCCATATTAGACCAATTTCTGATCAGTTCATCAGGACTGGGTAAGCCAACTGGCTACCTGATGCAGTCTATAATGTCCTCAAGACCCATGCTAATGTCCTGGGTGCTATTAAGAGAGATGTCTGTAACTGTGAAAATTCTCCATGATGAAAAAGAATCTGAATAAAGAGGAAATTAGTCCTGAAATGTTGTAAAATCCTGCAACGTTAATATACCCTGAGGAGGATGTTACAGCTAAGGTTTTAGACATACTTATATAAAGCTCCCCATCTTAAAGCTAATGAAGTGATACTGACAGTTTTGCCGTAATGTCTGTGAAGTGTTTTAACGACACAAGATTAATAAGTCTCCAAAGCAATAATCCTCAGAGATTGCACACCCCAACAATCATAGCCTCCTACCAAAAGAAAATGAATGTCATTCATAATTTATCACAAAGGGGGGGGGGCAGAAAAAAGTCCAACCCCTATATGCAATGCAAATTGGAAGCATTTATAGTGAAGCGCTCTGAAGAAATAGTTATGCAGAGAACTGGATTTAGTGGAGCACTCAGTTAATTGTTATGGCTAGGTTTTTAATTTTCTTCACAGTGCAAATTACAAGTGAGGAAAGCATCTGCCACCCACGATATTTCCCAAGTAGTAAATTTAAATGGATCAATTACTTTGCTTATTCTAATATTCCCAACCCCCTCCAAATGATGGACTCTTATCAAAGGTCTTCATGCATCTTTCCTTTTTTTCCCTTTTCTTCACTTGCCTAGGCAAAACTGGCGGTGTTAAAAATGGTTTTTATTCCAAGTTAGTTTAGAAATTCTTACAAATACATTTAGCCTACATGTTCTGAATGCTTTTCTTTGTAGATAGCCTCAGGAAAATGCAGCAAATATGGGGAGGGGATGAATAAGATTGGTGTGGGTGTGTATGTGTTGATCACTATCAAAAATTATGGCAGACGGTAAGTTCAGTAACAAGATTTGAAGGTATGATAGAAATGGTAAATGTACATGCTAGAAGTTTTGTTTCAAAAATATATCAAATGTTGGTTGAAGAGTCAATGGGAACTCCAGATAGTTACATGGGAGATACATGGAGATAGATATATGGGAGAAGGATGTGGGTTCCAAATAGAGGAGTGATTTGGGACTAGAATCTGGACTAAAAAGCTCTTCATATCAATCTTGGTCAAAAAACAATGAATGTCTCTTATACATGTGGTTAGTGATACCTCTTTGGCGATCACTTGTAGCCAAGTAAGATTGTCTTCCATAAACACGGTTTTAACAATGAGTCCATAGGTGACTGTGGAGGCCAATTCTGGATCCACACATCCTTCCACAATGGGGACATTGGTTTCCGGGCGGGAGTTGATCATGGTGTGGATTTGCCAAACGTGCCTTCCTCTTAGCATGTTTCTCCCTTGCATCCTGAGTTCAAGTGTCTTCAAAGCCCATGACACCTTTGGTAAAGGCTGTTCTCCAACTGGAGCACTCGCAGGCCAGTGTTTCCCAGTTGTCAGTGTTTATACTACATTTTTTAAGATTTGCCTTGAGACAGTCTATAAACCTCTTTTGTTGACCACCAGCATTATGCTTTCCATTTTTAAATTCGGAATAGAGTAGTTGCTTTGGAAGATGATCACCAGGCATCTGCACAACATGACCAGTCCAACGAAGCTGATGTTGAAGAATCATTGCCTCAACACTGGTGATCTTTGCTTTTTCTAGTACACTGATATTAGTTCGCCTGTCTTCCCAAGTGATATGTAAAATTTTTCAGAGACACCGTTGATGGAATCTTTCGAGGAGTTGGAGATGGCGTTTATAAGTGGTCCATGTTTCACAAGCATCTACTGCAGTAAGGTTGGTAGTACAATAGCTTTGTAAACAAGCATTTTGGTTTTCCTGTGAATGTCCCAGTCTTCAAACACTCTGCAGTTCAATCAGTAAAAAGCCACACTCGCAGAGCTCAGGTGATGCTGAATTTCAGCATCAATGTTGGCCCTTGTGGAAAGATAACTGCCTAGGTAGAAGAAGTGATCGACATTTTCCAACGTTACACCATTGAGTTGGATTTGTGGCACTGCAGAGGGGATATTTTGTACTTGTTGGTGCAGCACTTTGGTTTTTTGGATGTTGAGTGATATTTAGGATGGTTTGGAGGTCATCCTCTGAGCAAGCGCACACTATATTGTCATCAGCATACTGAAGCTCTATGACGGAAGTTACGGTAACCTTACTCTTTGCTTTCAGCCTGCTCAGATTGAAGAGCTTTCCATCTGTTCGATATATGATTTCTACTCCGGTAGGGAGTTTCCCTTCGACAAAGTGTAAGTGTAAGATCATGGCAATGAAAATAATGAATAGAGTTGGGGCAGTAACACAACCCTGTTTAACACCTGATCCCAGTGTGAATGATTCACTTTGAGAGCCATTGTTATCTGCAATTACCACATCACGTGTGAAAGAACTAGGTTCAGTCCCAGACCTCTCCAGATACAGTTGAGAAAGACCCCTTTCTGAAAGAGGTATTGACTAATGTTGTCAGTCAATATAGACAATGTTGAGCTGAAGAATTACTGTCAGTCAGTATGCTGAGCTACAGTATATGTACCAGAAGACCTGATTCAGTGTAAGGCTGTTTCCTATGTTCCTGTGGCTGCTCTTCCTGAGCATCAATCTCTGGTCAAGCAGTGAAGATGTTCCATTGTTATCTAACAAGTTTCCTTCAAGCTGTTACTGGTCTACCACATCCAGGATTCCTGGCCACTGGACATCCAGACCAGGGCTGGTGGGGTTGGGAGTCCAACAACATCTAGGGGAACACCACATTAGCTACCCCTGTGTCAGATGTTACATACACATGAGGTCCGCAAACTGGCCAAATGTGGGAAGTAACAATGTTATGCAAGGTACAATTAAAATATTTACTGCAAAAGGGTACACCATACATTAGTCACTCATTTGAAGTTATTAAGCTACTGAGATTCAGTCATTACAGGCACATAGAAAATAATAGTCCTTCACAATCTAATGTTAAACCTGCATGATGTCCAAATTAAACAATAGTCATACCTTGGGTTACAGACGCTTCAGGGTTTTTGGGTTCCTCACCGCCCCGAACCCAGAAGTACCGGCACGGGTTACTTCCGGGTTTCGGCACTCGCGCATGCACAGAAGCGCTAAATCGCACTTTGCACATGCGCAGAAGTGCCAAATTGTGACCCACACATGCGCAGACGTGGCGTTGAGGGTTGCAAATGCTGCAGGTTGCGAATGTGCCTCCCGCACGGATCACGTTCACAATCCGAGCATCCACTGTAGTACCCTTTCTAAACTGCCATTAGATATTTATTAATGGCAACAAGTATTTGTCCATGTTGTATCATCAGCAGTATCATCAGCAGGCTGAGTAGCCAACATGGAACTCAACAACAGGAAGAACTTATCACTAGTATGATTTCCTACACTGTCCCCTCCCCATGTGTTCCTTGGAAGTTTCCCATCCATTTGGCTTTCATTTTCTCTCAGCTAGCATGTATAGCAGCTAGATTGTATGAAGTGTTTGATCAACATGTGTTAACACTTTCAGGAAAAGTTAAGAAGCCATCAGTATTCACAAGCAATGTACAGACCCAAGTGGAAGGAAATATTATATGCCTCAGTGAGATTATCACTTAAGTACAACATAATAGACATATGTCTGCACACTCACAAAACATTAGGCTATATGTGGCCATATGACAGTCACATCTGCAAGCTATTGTAAATGATATTTAGCATGTGTGGTACTGCAGTTGACTGATAGGCAATTTTCATGGGGGAAGTGTCTGGCCATTGTGAACAAAATGTTCTAATAGAGCAATTTTTAGAAATGAGAATTTTCATGGAAAACATATGCTTTGAATTTAACAATAGCTCAGAGTGGCATGCAGAGAGAATGAGCATAATTTCTGTGTATATTTGGTCTTCTCTTTCCGTTTACAGTTTACATATGTTTTCATGATGAAATTAAACAGAAGAATTGATACTAGGTTTTTTTAAAAATATTTTTCGGTGGGGGGGGGTGCTCCATGATGAAGGCATTCTTGTTTCTCAATGGCTTGGATTGGTCTGCCAATATATTGAAGTGATTGTGGTACTTTACAACAGAAAAGGACCAGTAAGTCTGTTTCACTGCCTACCCTAGTCTGGTATTTTAAGGGATAGCAACAAGATACATAGGGAGTGATCTTTCAAAAGCAAGGATGGAGAACCTTTTCCAATCTGGGAGTCACATTTCTTCATGGGGGGAATGCCAGGGGCCACATGCCACTGCAAGCAGGGGCAAAGGCAAAACAGATCAGAACAAGGGCTGCAACTCTTACCTTTGTAAGGTAGCCTACATCCCAGTCACACAGAAGTTGGATGTTTCCACACACCTATCTTCTATCTCCATCAAAGCAAGCAGGAAACACTATCCCAGTGCAAGGATGCATTCTAGCACTCTGGGTAGGTAGTGAGCAAGGCCAGTGGGAGGTGTGGTTTGGGGATAGGGTGTTGCCTTGGAGAGTGTTGAGGGCCTTGTAGAGTACTCTGGAGGGCTGCACTTTGCTTCCCAGGCCTGAAGGTCCATGGTGTAGTTTCCAATACTAGCTTGAGCCAAGAAGCTCATACCTGACTAAATCATTTTTGTTGTGCCTTCCAGTCTGCGGTACGTTGTTATAGTAGATAGCCTTATTTGAGGCAAACAAACCATCTCTTTGATGCCTTTGCATCTTGCAACTTCTACAACTCTAAGTAAATAAATAATAGCAACATTAATAATGTCAAATATTCATTAAAAAAACCCTGCTGTCACAACAATCTTAACTGGAGCGGATTCTCTTTATGATTTTAAGCAGTTATAAAATATTCATCTGTTGCTGCTGTTTGCTGAAGTTAATTTGTCAGTAATTATCCAAAGAAAGTTCTTAAAATTACACAACACTTAAATGCTTAGGTACTGCTCTAATTCTGTTGCAGTGAACTCATATCCATTCATTAACATATTTTGGCGTTTCCACCAAAAATCTCGTTCTTGTCCCTTTCTTTTTATGTCTCTACATTTTCAGTAACAGTGTCTATGCTCAGATTACAATTTCTTCAGTTATTTCACACCAGTTGTATTCATTATGTAATCTAACACGTCATACTATAACATATATTTTATACCGTGTCTCAGATTGGAAGTGTATGCTCAAATTTTCCATCAGCCATTAATGAGTAGGAAGTATGACTGTGTACCAGCATGATTTGGGTTGATCTGGTATTTCTCTGGAGTGAATGAAAATATCCCCAGAATACCTTGTGTCTGATCCATCCAGAGCAATCTAGAGATATAAAAAGGGGACAGTCAGGTGACCACATGTTTAATCAGGGTTTTTAACCATAATTAAACATGTGGTCAGTGACAAGAAGGGGAGGGGAGAAGGAGATGCAAGCAGAAGCTTTCACCTGCCCCCCCTCCAATTGCTGCCAACTGAATGTTTAATTAGGTTTCAAACCCCTAGTCAAACAACTTTGTAAGACCCCAGTTTGGTTTGGGGCCTGGATCAGGCTCAGGTAAGGTACAGGTCTTCCTAGGTCAGTCATCCCAAATCTGAGGCACTGAATCATGAAAGCACTGGATGAGGGGGACATGCACAGCTGTAGTAGGAAGTCCTATCTGGATCAAGAGTTTTGGCAGTCCTCAATCTAATTGTTTGTTCCTTTAGTTTGGAGAACTTTGGCTAAGCTTAGACAAATTTACTGATTTCTAGTTATTATCTTTAGAGAATATTCCCAGCCTGCCTTTTGGCTCTTCAGCAAAGCCCAAGCTGGCTGACACCTTCAGCTGTACCCTGTGGCTTATATTAAAATTTGGAAAAATAAAAAAAAGAAACAAGAAACATCTAATATAACTCCTTTGTTCCCAAGATGCAGGGGCTTGGAACTAGGCTTCTGCATAGTTCCTGGAAGCCTTGAAACATTGCCCTTGGGGTGCTTTTATGATTGCTGTCCAGGTCTTGCAAAAGTAATGAAATATTGAGGAACAGTAGAAACAATAATAATGTTCTCACTGAAAAACAGGCTTATTTTTTTCCTACTTCATGCACAGATAACTTTAGAATTGCTTTATGATTTTGGTGGGTGTGGGTTAAGCTTACTTTATCAATGCAAGGCTGCCAAGGGTGGGGTGTGTGGTTCCGTTAAACATTTCTCCAGTATTCTGCAGCCTCCCTGGCTGCTCACACTTCTTGACTGAGAAAAGCCCCATGGGAGTAGTTACCCCATGACATCTTCCTCTTGGTTTAATTCAATTGTATGAAGGTGGCTATCAAGTAACTTAATTCAGTACAGTCACTGATCGTGGTTTTTGAGGAAGTCCTCCCTTTTACTTAAAAAACCCCAAAACACCAAAACATTGATTTCTTTGAAAGGAAATATACTATCCTTTCTTTATTGAGGAGGCATTTAAAAATGAGCAGAACGAACAGTTTTCTACTTGCATGGCAAGTAGTGGCCCTAGCTTCTGACAGGAAAACCCAGACAAGGACGTCATGGGATTTTCAAGAAGTGTTGGCACCCAGGAAAGCTGCATTATGTAGAACAAGGAAAGGATACTCACAAAACCCTTCAGCTGTAGCAAAAGCAAGGCATATGCGACAACAACAACGACATATGCTGCCCATTAGAATTTTACAAAAAAAATCCACACCTTTGATAACTTTTGAATGCAATTTCTTTTCTCGTTAGCAGAAAAAGGTTGAGTAAAAGGCGGAAGACATTTTCAGCACAGCACTGCTTGAAAACAGTGATGTAACCTGATAAGTTGCAGACATTGTTGTGAGGTGGGAGAGAATTTCTGGACAAGGGTGAACTGCTTGAAGGGAGCTCTGAAAAATAATCTACTATGCTAATTCCAAATTGAGTGGGAGCTCACCCATCACTAGTAATTAAGTTTGTTTCTTTTTAATTTTGAACAGGTATTTTTGTAAATAGAAAGGCATTAGAAGAATAAGGAGACTCTAAGAGCCCAGGCAAAAAGAAAGGTCAAGACACTGTATGGAGATTGTAGAACAAGGTTACACATTAAAAAGGTAAAGGGAACCCTCACCATTAGGTCCAGTCGTGACCGACTCTGGGGTTGCAGCACTCATCTCACTTTATTGGTCGAGGGAGCCGGCGTACAGCTTCCGGGTCATGTGGCCAGCATGACTAAGCCGCTTCTGGTGAACCAGAGCAGCACACAGAAACGCTGTTTACATTCCCGCCAGAGTGGTACCTATTTATCTACTTGCACTTTGACGTGCTTTCGAACTGCTAGGTTGGCAGGAGCAGGGACTGAGCAACAGGAGCTCACCCCGTCGCGGGGAATCAAACAGCTGACCTTCTGATCAGCAAGTCCTGGGCTCTGTGGTTTAACCCACAGCGCCATTAAAAAACTGTGTCAAAAGACCCATGATTCTCCCTCCATTGGAGGCAGATGAGGTGGATGGGGTAGGTGGGTTCTGGACAAATTTATAGCACTTGCTCCTCCTACTTAGTTTCATGCTATGAAAGAAGTGAGGGGTCAAGTCAATAAGTCCTCAACAATCTAGAAAAGAGAGGTAGAGTGTGTTTGGATAAACTGTGAGTCTCCAGCACTGCCACAGCTAGGGTTTTTTTATGGTGGTGATAGTCAGGGATGTAATGTGTCAGGGCACAGCATTTGGTCTGTGAGGTCATATCTTGTGTATGAAGTGGTGGGGCATGCTACCATTGATTGAATTGTCTCCTTATGGGAGATGTTGTCGGCATTGCTGATTCATGATTATAGGTGGCATTGTGATGAGAAAGTGACTGGAGATGTTGCGATATTCTCTGTGGTTTGGGGGCTAGGGCTGCACAGGATCCTGATTAAGCTAAGTCAGTGCTAATCTTCCTTGGGTAACCCATTAGACTGCCCTTTTAGACTAACATCTAAGTCAAACATTATGCTGGAGCTTAGATTTGCAAAGATTCTCTCCTCTCCAATTCCGAATATTTAATGAATTGAGGGAACTTACCCATCTGTATTTGGGGGCACTATCAGCCTTTGAAGATATGATTGTCAATCAATTTGTTAAACTGTGAAGGTGTGAACCCATAAATCATCAACTTACAGGAACCATTTTGTTGCCCATGTGCATCACACATGAACATCTGGAAAGCTTGGTATGCTTTGGTTTGTTTTTTTAAACTGGACTGGGCTTTCATGTATTGGAAATTGAAAAATATGGCAAATGTTTTATAGACCAAAAGAGGGATGGCATAAATTCACCTGGAACAGCCATTGAAAAGTGTGCTTTGTTCACAGTTTATACAATTATTACTATTATTTTGTCAGATTTCGTGTATTTTATACTTTCCCCATATGCCTTAGTGTTAGGCTATATGTATCATTAACTAGTCTGATGAATCTCACACATAAGGAACATAGAAAATGTGTTAAGTGTATGTCTTATGCTGATATTTTAAACCTTTTGTTATATATAGAGAGAGACTCAGATTTTATTTAATTATTAATCTTTCCCTGCATGCTTCTGTATGTGTGTCTATCTCTATCTCTCTATCATCTATCATCTATCTATCTATCTATCTATCTATCTATCTATCATCTGCTGCAACACAGTTCCATATTGAACAAATATAAAAATGGGGTTGTATCTACAGTAAGTTGCACTCAGAGTAGCTCCATTTCTAAATGTACTATGTCTTCAAATACAAATTTTAAACAGGTTTGGGTACATTTTTTTTGAGCTTAGAACTATGCCATGAAATTCATACATATTAAATCTGATAAATAATTATATTCTGACTGGTGTATTATACCCCAGGATGTGCCCTCATCTTTCCCTCCATAGGGCCAAAAGCAGCTGGGATGTGTATTTCATACCCTCCAACATTTCTCCGGTGAAAATAGGGATGTCTCATTCCATAATGTTAATTTACTATTTGAACCCCACACATCTTACTGGGTTGCCCTAGCCACTTTGGGCAGCTTCCAGCATATATAAAAATATAATAAAACATTAAGCATTAAAAAAACTTCTGTATTCAGGATTGCCTTCAGATCACGGGGTTGAATAACTCCATACCTTACAACATTTCTCCAATGGAAATAGGGACATCCTAAGGAAAAGTGGGACATTCTAGGATCAGATCAGAAACTGGGACAACATCTCTAAATCAGGGACGTCCCTGGAAAATAGGGACACTTGGAGGGTGTGGTATGTTGATTTGATGTTGGAAAACCAGCACAAAAATGACAGTTCTGGAGAATGGACCCCTGTCTACCATGGAGATTTAAGCTTCAGTTGCTACTTAACCCCCCCCCCAAAAGGGGGGTTACAACTTGTGAAATTGCCCAATACTGAATTAGACAATTGGTCCACCTAGAAGGTGTTGTCTACACTAACTGGCAGACCTTCTTCAGCCAGGGTCTTTTGTAGTCCTCTGTGGAGATGCCAGGAATTTTAGAGTGCACATTTTCGGTGGCACTGTAGCATAAACACAACTTTGCAATTGTTCTCCTATTTGGGGAGAAGAAGGAATCATAAAGATTTGATGTGAACACACAGTGCTTTGGAATCCAGCTTGCAGCATTCAAAATGATTGGGAAGCAAGGTGTGTGCATGACAAGTTTGCAACACGGGAACAAAGAAATAGTATTTTGTGATCATTGCTTTCTTCTAAGAAGGGAAATGATCCATGCCTGCCTGGAGATTTCTCATGGTGCAAATATAAATTATTATTTTTTTATGAACAGAACAGACTAGAGAAGGCTCTTGAACACACTGGACTTGCCCCCCTCCACTGCTGAATGGGAGCTAATATGTTTTCACATGTGTGCAGGAACCTATGCACAAGTAATCATGTGCAACAGTCAAATAAAATGCATGCAATTGCTCGTAGGCCACATTTGCATAAGCAGAGGCAATGTGTGTGTTAAGTCTTATTACAGGATAATTTCATGGTTCTCTATACAGCTTTGGCAGTTTCAGCACTGTGATGCATTGCTAGCGAGAGCAACAACATGTTCTGATATTTTAATTAGATGTTGACAACACACTAATGAAATACATCAGCAAGCAGGAGCATGAGAAATGTGTTAGCCACTGAGTAATGGCAGAGGTCTTAAGAAAATACAGCAATCTGCAGTGAACTTGGCCATACAGAAGAAGAAGCCAGTCAGCAGATGAGTGTGGCGTTAGAAAGGCCCATGGGTTGCTAAATTGTCTTCTCTAGAAAATGACAATTAAAGCTCAGGGTTGCAAACATACTTGAATGTTTCCTAGGTTCTATTCACCATCAACAGAGAGGAAATAATGAAAAGGGGTGAGAGGGATAATTATGAGCAGACTGTTACTAAGGTTGGTATAATATTACTTACTTAAGAACATAAGTAAGTGAAGAGCCCTGTTATATCAGGCCAAGGGATCATCTAGTCCAGTATCCTGTTCTAACAGGGACAAAGCACATGCTTGTGCAAAGCCACAAGCGGGACCAGAGTGCAACAGTCCATAGTGCAACAGTGGGGACACGTCTGATACCCAGCAACTGGTATTCATATTGCCTTCAACAGTAGAAGTAGAACATTGCCATCATGGCTGGTAGCCATTAATAACCTTATTCTCCATGAAATTGCCTGATCCTCACCATGTAAGCTGGTGGCCATCACTGCATCTTGTGGGGGGTGGATTTCATAGTTTAACTATGTGAACTGTGAAGAAGCTTCTGGTGTTCCCCTCTATCTACTTTCTCAGACATTAGAAAAGGCTGACAGAGGAACATCTCAGGTCAAATTCTGTGACGCTCTTAAATGATTGGACCTCAGCTAAGCTGTCTCTCCAGCCTTGTTCTACAATAGAACAAAGATCTCTATCTCAGAGCTGGATGTTCAAATACAATGGGATTTTTTAATTAAAAATATCTCATATTGGGGGAAGAAGTTGGTAGCTATGATTTGGAAAATGATAAAAAGTGTGTGTATGTGAGAGTTGGGAGAAGAAAGAGTCTAAAGGGGCTGCAAATAAATAGGGAATAACAAGAGTGAAATGTAAACCAAAGCAACATAAGTAGCATGCACTATGGAGCTTTGCAAGAAAATGGCAGGCAGGCATTTGATTCATAAACTAAACAAGACAGAACAGTCAAGGGAAGAAAGGCACTTGCTGTATACTGGGAGAAGGGACATGATAACCGATTAGTGTTAAGTCTTTTTACCTCTCAAATTTTCAGTACCAAGGACAGCTTGCTGGAGGAAGGAAAAATTGGTCCTATAACTCTGATAAATGAAGTTCTCTTCTCTAATCTAGTTTGTCATTGTGGTGGCTCTCAGCAACTACTATGCATCATGCCTACCGGGAATAAGTATTAAAGCTATTATCGTGAACTTTTCATTCTTGGGCCTCAGAAAGAAAATGATTTGATTTTACTCTCCCCTCCTCCATCCATTCAGATTGTACTAAGATCAGTTTCTGTTTTTCACTTATGTTGAAGAGAAAGATTGGCTGTGTGTGTGAGGGGGAGGGGAAGAGAGCACACAAAAGGAATTTGGAAATCTGTTTTCTTGTTAAGATAGTACTGTTTCAGAGGGTAGAACCCAAAACCATGGCTTCAAGTTAAAAGAAATGAGATTCAAACTAAACATTAGGAAGAACATTAGGAAGAACTTGGTGACAGTAAGAGCTGTTCAACAGTGCAATGGACTCCATCAGAAGGTGGTAGACTCTCCAGCCTTAAGCAGAGGTTGGATGGGCATCTGTCATAGATGCTTTAGCTGAGATTCCTGCATTGCAAGGGATTGGACTAGATGACTACAGTGGTACCTCGGATTACATATGCTTCAGGTTACAGACGCTTCAGGTTACAGACTCCACTAACCCAAAAATAGTACCTCGGGTTAAGAACTTTGCTTCAGGATGAGAACAGAAATTGTGCAGCAGCAGTGCGGTGGCAGCAGGAGGCCCCATTAGCTAAAGTGGTGCTTCAGGTTAAGAACAGTTTCAGGTTAAGTACGGACCTCCAGAACGAATTAAGTACTTAACCCGAGGTACCACTGTATTGGGGTCCCATCCAACTGTACAATTCCATGATTCTATGTGATCAGAGATATCCATATTAGAATGTATAATATAATATACAAAGAGTGTGTATTTTGTATGTGTGTGTGTGATACCCCCATACACACTGTTCAAATAGTCAGAAATGAAGTGCATGCTAAGACTTGACCGATAATAACCAAGTGGGTTTAGAGGTCCTTGGGGTGATCTGCTGCTTGCTAATGCATTAGCTCCCTGTTTGTAGTCAAACAGAAACCTGAAGTGATTTAATATTCATTTAAAGCACAGGTGCAGTATCTACAGCTTTTGGCTTTAGCTTTATGCGGTTATAACCCTTCTAATATTTGAACTGATAAAACGAAATTGTTAAGCTTTAGCTTCAGGCATGTAGCTCAGATTGTAAAATTGCTCTGCCTCAAAACATCGAGACTTTCCAACAGCAGCACTTTAATAAGCACTAATATTGAAGTTCCTGATAAAATGAAAGTGGCTCAATTAGCAATATACATGACCAACATTAAAAAAAAAAGGTTTCTCTAATTTCCTCTTGGACTCAGCAGCTTCCTTAATAACCTTTAGTCCTTCCATTTACTCTCCAAGAGTTTTGCTGCCTGTTAATTCCTCAGTTGATGCAAGGCCCTCTAACATGCTGGGAATGCCCATATTGCTTCCTCTTCTGTGGCCAGATGGCCTCACTAGAGAACAAGAATCTTCTTCCCAAAGATCAGTAATGTATATTTACCAAATTCTTAGTCCAGATTAATGCCCACTGAGAACTTCAGTCTGAAATAGACCTTATGTGTTATCTCTGCTTCCAAAGCAACATCTTTTGGGGCCATTCCAGCTCAAAACTGTCCCGTCCCCCCCAGGAAACACCTTGTCCTTGCTTGTTGGCCTATAGTACCCATTTTTTAAGACTTGACAATTGTGCACACACCATTTGTGCATTTAGCACTGAGGCAGCCTAAGAATCAACAGTTTAAGTCTTTTTCTCATAGCCACACTGGCTGTCTCCCTTTCATTTTGCAAATCACTACAGGCTTTCCTTATGATCCTGGCTGAACTGTAAGCTTGCTGATCATCATGTGAGGGCAGCCAAGCATCTAAATCAAGCCCATGGCTTTGAAATTTTAACAGCACTTATAAGTAAAAATAATAGTATAAAGGTAAAGGTAAAGAGACCCCTGACCATTAGGTCAAGTCGTTACCGACTCTGGGGTTATGGCACTCATCTCGCTTTATTGGCCAAGGGAGCCGGCGTACAGCTTCCGGGTCATGTGGCCAGCATGACTAAGCTGCTTCTGGCGAACCAGAGCAGCACACGGAAACACCGTTTACCTTCCCGCCGGAGTGGTACCTATTTATCTACTTGCACTTTGACGTGCTTTTGAACTGCTGGGTTGGCAGGAGCAGGGATTGATCAACGGGAGCTCACCCCATCGCGGGGAGTTGAACCGCGACCTTCTGATTGGCAGTCCTAGGCTCTGTGGTTTAACTCACAGTGACACCCATGTCCCAAAATAATAGTATAATATTTGTTTAATTTTAGTTATAGAACTTCTTGACTACCTTTCATCAAAATAGATCCCAGGGTGTCTTAAAAACATTAAACACCCAATCAACAAGACACAATTAAAAGTATACGTATACAACTAAACAACTAAAGTGACTCTCTCTATTTTTTTAAAAAAAACACTAACAATAGAACAGCAGTTCATAATAGCCGTAGGACCTTGAACAATTGAATTGAAGCCCACCAAAGGTCTGGATAAACAGATGTGTCTTAACCTAAAGTTGGAAGCCCAGTAATATATTGACCACCAATGCCTCCAGGTGTGTGTGTGTGTGTTGGGGTGGAGGAGAGAATTCTGTATTTGGGGAACCATTGCAGAGAAGGCCATAACCCATGTCACTGTGCAGCAAGCTGCCCCCCCCCCCTGGTGGAAGGATGAGAAGCTGCCCCCCTCCCCCATTGACCGCAGGACCCAAGTTGGCTGATATGAGAAGAGATGTTTTGTCAAATATTTGAGTCACATGTAGAAATTTAAATACAGTGGTACCTCAGGTTACAGACGCTTTAGGTTACAGACGCTTCAGGTTACAGTCCATTAACCCAGAAATAGTATCTCGGGTTAAGAACTTTGCTTCAGGATGAGAACAGAAATCGTGCGGCGGCGGCGTGGCGACAGCGGGAGGCTAAAGCTAAAGCTAAAGTGGTACCTCAGGTTAAGAATAGACCTCCAGAATGAATTAAGTTCTTAACCTGAGGTACCACTGTATCAGCACTAGCACCTTAAATGCATATAGAAAGCCAGTGCAGGCCATACAATATAGGTGTTATAGGTATCATATCAGCATTCTGGTTGCTGTGTGCTGCATCAGATGAAATTTCTGGAGTCACATGATCACTAGAGCACTGGCAAGGCTGTCTTGATTCCAACTGGAAAGAGGCACATCTTGTCACTAATACTTCCTGTGTATTGCCAGGTGACAATGCTGGACACAGAAGTGTAATTGCCATCGGTCCAAAATAAGATATTTTTTTTTAAAAAAAATAGTTCCCCAACACTGCTTTCTGGTAATGGCTATGAATTTTCATGCCAATGCCTACCTGGCCATGAAGTACTACTGGGTTTCTTTTTGCTGTTATTTTGTGGATTCAGTAAGAAAGAATATAAGCTGAGCAACCAGTTCAACTTGCAGCCACCAAATGAAAAGTAGAAAGGAGACAGGAGTTTGCATTCTTCTCTGCGTTATTCTCTGGAATTTACTTTGAGATACTGCAGCTTTGCAAATAGCCAGTGTGGTGTGGTGGTTAAGAGCGGTAGACTCGTAATCTGGTGAACAGGGTTCGCTTTCCTGCTCCTCCACCTTGGGCCAGTCACACTTCTCTGAAGTCTCTCAGCCTCACTCACCTCACAGTGTGTTGTTGTGGGGGAGGAAGGGAAAGGAGATTGTTAGTCGCTTTGAGACTCCTTACAGTAGTGATAAAGCAGGATATCAAATCCAAACTACTCCTCCGGTTCCTCCTCCTCCTCTTTTTCTTCCTCCATTGGTATTTACACCCTCTTAAAAATCTCTTCTCCATAAGATTTTCCATTCTTGAGAACCTGTGTTTCACTTGTATATTGGTGTGCAAGATGGGCCAAATATTATTTTTACATGCCAAAAGCTACATCTTCAGAAGGGGTTTAGGAATAATAATTGAAGTCTTTAGGCATTTGAAGTGAATATGTGATGTGGGCAGCATCCTATCGTCAAAGGAGACATTCAAGCATTGAATGGTACTAAGGGGAACTTTTTTTAAAAAATACACATGAAAATTCATCAATATTTCAGTGTGAATTTATCCTAGTCTAGAGGTTTTAATGCAATTTTGATTAATATACACATATTTGCAAATGAATTTTCCCCACCAGAATAGATTTGGGTATGTCATTTTCACAAATAAATGCATTCTAATGAACATCCCTCAGCCTGGTATATGTATTTTTGTACACATTACTTGGCTGGAGTATGTGCATTGCAGCATGAAAAGAACTGTAACTTTTGAAGGATGACTGCGTTTCGATTCGCAAATTGTTTCAGAAAGTGCAAATTCAATAGATTTCCCTTTAAATGAGAACTGAAATTCTCTCATGTAACAATGGAATAAAAGATAACACTACTTCTTTCAAAGCAGAAATACCAGGTAATACAAGTTCCACACACAAAACATATTCAACCCTATTCAGGTATTCTTAAATTCTATCCATGAGGAGTGCATGGGAGTGCAAGCTCCATCACAGTCTCTCTACTAGAATCTACTGAATGGACTTACAAATCACTTACAAATCTTCCTTTTCAACATGGAAAATCAGGGCAGAGGAAATGGAGAGAGTATTCATGGTCCCAAACTCCCTTCATGGATATTTAAGAATTCCTGAATAGGGCTACACATTTGCTATACATCAAACAGAAAAAGCTTAGCACATCATTATAGTCCTGGTCATATGATAGTGTCGATAGTTCTGTGACTTGAGGTCTCTGATAAAAATGTACAAGGAAAAATCACAATAATGTAGTTTATGCTGAGAGCAAAACCCTTTAATCTTCAAACTTATTTCTTGGAAATCTCCTGATCTTAGAGTATTTGGAGTTTTAAATGTGAACTAAAATGACACAAGCTCCCAGCAGGGTTTTGGTTTGGTTTGGGTTTTTTGCATATACTATAAGCCAAATGTTATCTGTGCCATGGCTGTCAGACAGGTACCTGCCAAATTCTTGGGTTAGGAAAAACTGTGTTTCTTACCACTTGGTTAATATTGGTAAAGCTATAAACATTCCTCTACATGACCTAATCCCAACTGTACAAATGAGATATTCAGGATGGTGCCCAGTCAGAATTTGATTGTTCTGATAAGGTATAAATGAAAAATACCTGCAAAAATCTGCCATGACAGAACTGCCAATTGTTTAGAGAAGGCACAGCATTGAGTGCCATTGAAGATAAAGCTATAGGGCAATTTCCAATGAAGAATTGCTGAAATCAATTGACAAGGTATTCAGAACTAGCATATGTGTATTGATTTCAGTGGGTGTGTTCTGAGTACGCATGTGAAGACAGACTCTGGTGGGTTGAGTGCACAAGTCCAATAGTGGGTCCAATGGTCAAGAAGGCAGTTTCTACACATGTTGTAGAGAGAAATGATGGGCAGATGAAAGAATGTTTGTTGCTACCTACAGCCCACATCGTAATGAAATGTCTGTTACTGAAATGTAACTGCTGAACTGAGCCAGCTGGGAAACAAAACACCAAACATTTGGTTATATAAACTTTGTTCCTGATCTGCAGAGAAACATTCCTCCTCTCAATCATGCTAGGTTTCATAACATTGGTCCAGATAAATCTAATATTGAGACCAATTCTGATAATGTATAAAAAGACATGTACTGGTACGTAAGTGACTACCATGGATTTAGTAGCCTCAGGATTTCCTTTGAATCTTCATGTTTCAGCCTTCTACTCAACAGATCTTCATTAATTTCTTACTGATAGCCACTTTTTGTGTGACTGTAATTTGTTTCAAGTGTTTTAATCTTGAATTTTAAATTGTTATAACCCATCCTAAGTCCTGCTGGTGAAGGGCAGATAACTGGACAACAGCAACAACAGAGAGCAATGTTGCAACATGTTGGACACACATTTCTGTATCGAGTTCTAGTGTATTAATCACATTGAACATGCATGGCTAGATCAAAGATAATGATATTCATGTTCCCATGATTACTATCATCTTGAATCTAGCTAAGAATATGCACAGGCCATCTTGAATGGAGTAAAATTCATTCTGAGCACCTAGGCCCTTCTTTCATATTCTCTCTCGATAAGAAATTCATTAAATGAAGCTGAGCCAGGTCAAGCACTGTTTTGGTGCTTGAAAATGGGCTGAGATCAAGGCCAAAAGTGCAGAATGCTCTTAGTTTCTCTGTAAAAAGATGCATGGCTGATTAGCTGGGGAAATGAGTGAATAGCTAAATTTATTCCTGACTTTTCTCAAGTGTAAAAGTTACATTTTGATCTATAATGAGATTAAAACCTGGAATAGTGTGTTATGAGCTGTAAACTATGAAGATTTCTGTTCAATCATTGCCTCAGCCATGAACTCACTGTGTGGCTTTGAGATAAGTGCTATCTCTAAGGTTTAGCCTTCTACTGACAATATAGGGTTAATAATGCCAGCTATTTTACCTTGCAAGGTTGTTGGAAGGTTAGTGAAATAATGTATACAAAGCACTTTGCCCATTATAAAGTGCTATGTGATTATTATTATTATTTCCAAGTGAAGCTTTCTGGCTTTCTAGTGTATCATGAAATTGGTCCTAAAAAGGCTCATACTGAAAGCAATTTTGTAGCATGTAAATCTGCACTGCTATGTTTGGTTGTTTGACACAGAATACATTCAGCCTGCCAGGTAGGGTTCGATATGGGTGGACAAAGATCAGCAGGCCAATAGACATGGCTTACAAAGGGCTGGAAGTCAGACAGATGAGGAGCAAAGCGCCAGAGATGAGTGCAAAGACCGAGTCAAGGAAAGGAGCAAGGTCTAAAGCAGCAGCAAAGGATTGAAGGGACTAGAAGCAGATGTGAGGTCACAGGCTGGCAGGGGTCATGATCTCAGGCAGCAGGCAAGAAAAGGAAGCAGGAGAATAGGAGCCCAGAAAAGTTGCTTAGAATAGTGAATTGGCTTGGCTGAAAAGTATCTTGACTGGCACAGAAAGTCTGCTGCTTGGATGCTGACTGAATATTCAAAATAGGAAGTCAGATGACTCTCTTTGGGTTGGAACTGCAGTCTAGAAGGCACTGTTTTCCTAGAAGCCCAGTCTGCCTGTCCAGCTGAGGATCCAGAGTGCTAATTGTGCTGGAGACTGGATGGAGCAGAACTGGGGCATCCCTTAGCACCTTACACAGCCTCACCTTCATTCCTTGATTCTCAAATTCCACCCCCCCCCCCATTTTCAGAATCCATTAGTAGAAGCTTTTTCACCCATTGATTTTCCTTTGATTACTAAAACAGTTACAAATGGCTAGTGATAATTTGCTAATAACTGGAAATCTACACGAAGTTGCAACCTATCCCTAGCACAGCATTAGAACATGTGGCAACAAAAAAGATGGAAACTAGCAGGGTGAGGGAGAATGTGAACACAACCCTAGAGTCCCCCAGTGAGAGAAAGAAAACTTCCACTAGATTAATTATTTGCTAGGTCAGACTTTTCCATCCCAGGGTATTCTTACAACAATGATCTCACCTAACTAAACATTAAGTCAATGGAACTCTGCTAAATCCAGGATTATACTAATTGACTAAAATTGTATTATTGTAAACCAAGTAAGTCAGATAACCAACTGGTTGTCCCATTTCTAAGGAGGAAATTATTTGCAAGGTCATCGGCAGGATCAATTCACAGCTTTCAGGGTCCACCCCCTCCCATTTTGCTCAAAGGTAACGCAGAGCAGATGGACAAGACAAACATCTGCCGCAGACAGGCAGGATCAATGCCCCTGACATTCCTGAATGAATTTCTTTGGTGTGTGCAGAAAATAATTGGTGACAGAAAGAAGAATCAGGAATAAGCGAAGAGGTCCAAAGTAAACCATTTGCTGATCCTATCAATAAACAGAGTGACTGCTGTTGTCATTCCTGTCAGACCCTGGCATGCCGTGAGTGTTTTCTAAAGATTGGGGTGGCACTTGGGTTACTGCTGCAGTGGCCCTTTGAAAAGGAATGAATGAAAGCCTCTCACAGTCCATTTCATTCACATTTGATGTCTAAGGTTGTCATGTTTGCATTTCAGCTCCATCTGAGATGTTTAGACATTTTGGAGTCAGGTTGCAAGATGTCTCCTCTTCCTGAGTTATCAGTGAAAATAAAGCAGGCAGATAGGGATTTGCAGTTATTGCTTTAAATAAGCAGGTTACTTTAAAAAAAAAACAAAAAAACCAGAGGAATAACTCTGTTTCAATCAATTACTTTTTAAAAGCACTGTGCAGTTAAATATAATAAGAAAGACGTTTGTTGTAAAAATATTTAAATGTTTCAATAAAAATAAAGTTAAAAAAATAAATGTAATGAAAGCTTTAAACAGGAGGTTGTCTGCTAAATATTATAAGCAATGTTTTCTAATTAAACTACTTGAAGTATAAAATGCCTGCAATTCCCAAAGTGTATAGTACCCATTACAGAAGCCCATTTGGAGAGTCTTTAATGAAACCTGACTTTTTAAGCCAAATTGCAAATAATTTTCTGGGAGCCAAATATCATTACAAACTTGTCCAATTATGTTCTTTCTAGGTGGTAAGTTTTTCCTGAATGTAGAACTTCCAAACCAAGATGGGAGAGAGCTCTCAACTGGAGTGGGTGTAAGAAAAAGCATCTACATATGATTCATATGCAAATTTGTAGGAACTTTTTTGGCTTATTATATAGTACTTAACTGGTCAGGACACGTGTCCTTCTGAAGCCTCCTTATATCCAATTTATGTTTCACTGCACTGTAATGCCAACACTGTGATATCAAAGTCACAGTCCAAAAGAAAGTCAAACATTCCCTATTTATATGGAGTTCATTGACTGACCCCTAGTAGGTAGTATGCAAAAAAATTAAACATAGCATCTGAAAACACCCTTGTTCATCAAATATGACATAGCATCATCTGTGCATATGGTGGGCAAGGGTACAATTTTGCTTTATCTGATACTCTTTAGCACTTTCTTACATCAGCAGAGCTTACAAATAAGCAGAGCGAAGGGTCATCTTTTTCACTGTGATGAAACAATCACTATCCACTCTGGCTGCAATACCAAGGACCAGGCAGCTAATTCCATTTACTTGGGAATTATGATTCAGAGCTCTTCCTTACACACTCACAGTAACAGTGTTCCTACACATGGGTACATAGGTGTTCACACACAAACACACATGATATGCAAAACAGTTTTTTTTAATACTCAAGGGAGTTGCAGAAACCAATTGTGATATACCAGGTGGCCTTGTTGATTCCAAGCAAAAAGTCCCATGGGATGTTTGTGGAATGCCATTTCTTTTTGCGGATTCCTATGATCAATAAACAATTGCCCTCATAGCCAATACTGGCTCACATCTTCATTTGGAAGGCTGGAAGTAGTTGTTCCCCCTCCCATGAGCTGTGCCATTGCCCTTTCAGAGTAACAACACTGAACCTGCTCATGTTTTATTTTGAGCAGAGCAAGCCCATTATTGCTATTCTTTCCTTTTTGTCCCTGCAGATAAAAACAACCTCTGCTAGTTATGATTCACAATGCAAAGCCCACAGCCTGCACAAAACACTTTTGAAAAGAAGTTCAAGGGTGAGCTCTCAGTCGGCCTTAATTTTCCTCCAACAAGGTATGAGTGTAGCTGCTGTCTTGTCAAAGAGGGCAGTACTATGCACAGCATATGTAATTAATTATCATCCTTGCTGTTATATCCATGGGATCCAGTTAGACAACAACTTTCTGTCTTTGTTGTGTTTCTTCCACATGTTTCCCTTCTTTCTTCTCTGACAAGGATTCTGCACAGACGTGTCTAGTTAGAGTAAGCAAGTTTTATAAGTGTTTATGAATATGTGTTTGGGGTTGTTTTCCTCAAACAGTTTATCCTGCTTTTTGTCTCTTGCATGGGGTGCCTGTCATCATCTCAATTTTCTTTTAACCAGCTCATCAATTCTTATTAGCCTCAGACAAATCCATATGTGTTAGGAGGAATGCAAAATAAAAATGACTCTCCTCTAGCGGCTTGAACTTGTAATGAGATGAGCTTCATCAGTTGCAAAACAGGGCCTTTTGTTATTAGGAAACAACAATTTTCCTAATGACATTTCCTACATTCAAGGCATGACCCTCTGTATTCCTTGCTGAGTCAGCAGCTAAGGGAAACTGGAGTGAGATTTTTAATGTCACAGTTGAGACCCAACTCAGCTGAGAGCAAGAGTTACATTTTGTGTGACCCAGTAGTGGATGGTGGGGTGGAGTGACAATACGCACCTGACCTCTGGTTGCTTAAATTCCTGCTCTATCCTGGGATGGGGAGGGAGAAGGCAGTGGTGAGGTCAATGCAGTGCAAATGCCCCAACAGAAGCAGTCTGGTGCACCCACCAGTGGTACAGCACCACAATGATCTCACTACCAGATCACCCCTCTCTATCCCAGTATGTAGCAGTGACGCAAGTGACCAGAAGTCAAATGCACTCCATCCCATCAACCTACCATCCCCTACTGATGTGGTTGCTCCTGGAACACCTCTGGCAGAGATCCCTTGTGCAGTTGTTCATAAATCTCTTTCTAGCACTTTAATAGCAAAATATAGGAGGAGGTGTGGGTTTCCTGGCAAATGTAATGAAAGCTCCCTTAATCCAGCTGGAATGGCTAGATTAAGTTATCACACTGAACTAAGGTATGGAGGTGTCCTCTGTCTCCATTTTCCTCAGGCTATCTAAGTTAGAACTGAAGAGCCCAAAAGTTAGAACTCAATCTCTGAACTACCCATAAAGCTGGTTCTTAGACTACTATTCTCAATGTATTTTCTTGACAGAAAGACCTGCTGATTACTTAATATCTTTGATTAAGACTGGGATGTGAGAAGACAACTATCCCAGAGGTTTTGTGAAATTAAGTCTCATTATATTAACTGGGATGTATGTATAAGGGACGCGGGTGGCGCTGTGGGTAAAACCTCAGCGCCTAGGACTTGCCGATCGTATGGTCTGCGGTTCGAATCCCCGCAGCAGGGTGAGCTCCCGTCATTCGGTCCCAGCTCCTTCCCACCTAGCAGTCCGAAAGCACTCAAGTGCAAGTAGATAAATAGGTACCGCTTTATAGCGGGAAGGTAAACGGCGTTTCCGTGTGCTGCGCTGGTGCTGGCTCGCCAGCTGCAGCTTCGTCACGCTGGCCACGTGACCCGGAAGTGTCTCCGGACAGCGCTGGCCCCCGGCCTCTTAAGTGAGATGGGCGCACAACCCTAGAGTCGGACACGACTGGCCCGTACGGGCAGGGGTACCTTTACCTTTTTATGTATGAGTAAATAGGTGTAAGCTGCCAATTTTGTATTATTGAACCAGGAGCTCTGATAGCAGAATCCAGTTGCTTTACTCCCTGCATCAATGGAACAACTGGAGGTTTTAGCCTAACCTCTGCAGTGCTGCAGCACCAGTCACACACTGGTTGGAGACAGCACTGCTGTTCTTCAGCCCTGCTGCATCACAGGACCTAAAAGGGGGCATAGTTGACTCTATATAACTGTTGTTCCAGATCTGATCTTTGCTCTCTACAACATGTCATTCTGAGTTGGGTTGAGTTAAACTATAGAATTCACTGCAACAAGAAGTAGTGATGGCCACCAGCATGGATGCCTTTCAAAGAGGTTTAGACAAACAACAAAGACTTGAGCAACCAGAGTTCAGGTAAGCTACACTGCCCCACCCTGTCATCTGCTAACACATAGGCATCTTGCTGGCCACTGCAAGAAAAGGATGCTAGACTTCTGGCTGTTCATCAAATGGATTTGCTTCACTTGCCTGATCAGGAACTAAAGAACTAGTCTGCCTAGATCACACCATCTGCCTCAGGGTCCTTGAATCCTTATATATACAGAACCTGGCCACTTGCTCACCTTAGATCATCTCAGATTGCTTCAGACAATGCTAGGTGGCCCTGACTTTAGCTGCATGGGTCCATCTCAGGCCTCACATAACGGATAAGTCAAAATGAAACTGCACTATTCCCACCTTTAGCCTACAGTCTCTCTTTTGACTGGGTGAAAAGGAAAAGATATCCTGATATCCTGACTTTGCAGCTTGGTTTTGAGACTGAAAGCAGTTCACTGACAATTTCCCTGTCAAATACACAATATATGAAATTCAAGTAAAACAGGAATATGTATAGCCTCTTTCCCCTATCAAATGAGTTTTATCAAGGCAGGAGTTATTTCCTACTTTAGGATAACAAGGTAAATGCAAATTTGGAATGGCAAACTTTTTTTTTTAAGCCAGAGCAGCAGAATTCCCATGAAAGCACTAGCATGCCCTGTTACTTGTCACTCTGAAAATGCACCCATTCAGTGTCAAATGGACACTTGCCATGGCAAGATGGATGCACATTCTTAATAGAAAATTGTCCATCTCTTCTGACACCTTAGGTGCACTGAACAAATTCAATACGCTTCAGCTATGATGGTGCAAATAAATGTTTGATGCACCATATGGAAGCAGTGAACACCTGCTGCAAGGTGTCACCCAGCTATATTGCACATCTGATGGAACAACCCGAACATTATTCCCTCAAAAGGCAAAGGATGGCACCCTGCTGCAAAACGTATCAGTTACATGTGGTGTAGACAGTGACCTGAAAATTGAAGGATCAGCTTACAGGAAATTTGGCAGGGTGTTCTAAGCATTCTAAGAAAATATTTTGGGATCATCATGGATTCCTGTAGGATTATTCATGACCTCTACATTCTTCAAATCCCAGAGAGAGATCCATGACCTCAATATTCTCAAAATCTTGCTTTGACATTCTTCAGGTTTCCCTAAAGAGTAATCAACATAGTTTATTTTGTACACTGCAGTAGCATTGTCTTAAATTGCATCAGGAGGTGAACTGTATCCTCCATTGTAAAACTGGACAATAAACCAGGACAAACCTCTGTAACCACCTCCATCAGGAGCCTGGAGATTCATAAGTAGGACCAGTTCCTACTTATTATTGAATTTTGCATCCCATTTCCTCCCAGCCTGCATGAGTATGCATGTTATTTATACATTTCTACCACTTCATATCGGTAGGCTGTAGGTTTAAATCAATCAACATCATCGGTAGGCACTAGCATAAAAGAAAATCCAAGGAGGAAAATAGTAGCCTTTTAACCTAGAAGTATTTTAGGCCATCAGAATAATCATAGGCTACATCATTAAAATATATATTTCTTGAGACTATATAATTGCTCTACATGTATTCATAAAATGTTACCTTAGCATAGGGTAATTCAAACTTTGCCAGTAAGTCCTGCCATCCTTTAAAAGAGGAGCTTGTTTTCAGTCCAGATGTCCACATTGTATGTGTCATACATAATAAGAAGCAGTTCGGTAGGCATATATGCATGATGGATTGATTCCTGGGTAATAACCTATGCATCATCTGGCTAAGGTTAAGTGTATGTTAATTATCATTATGACCCCTAGAGCTCCTGCAGTTCTGAGACAAATATGTGTTTGCATTCACAATCACAGAATTTATTTCTTCTCTTGTTCTCTTTTTAAAACAGCAACTGCACCTCCTGGGATAATGTACAAAGGAGGAGGTCCATTTATACAAGGCATAGAAAAGGTTCAATGAGTCACCAAACTATAGTAATTCTGCCCCCCTTTCTCTCACACACAAGAGGGGGGTCAGTGATTATGCTTTAGAGAAATGGCATGGCAATAAATGCTGAGAACACTCATAAATACAGCACTATGCAAAAGTGAAATATTATTATTTTAGAAATAAATTGTAAATTTTGTCTGGGCATTGTCAGTTGTGTGAATTGGACCTGTCAGCTTGATTTGAAAGTAGCAACACTTAATTCCTAGCTTAACAAAAACCATTAATTGTTTAAACCAAATAAGCTTTCCAGCGTTCCACCATCTTTGTCACAAATAGAAGTTCATTTCTTTGTATTGTTATTGTCATTAATTCTAAAAGTAACAGAGTCTAAAGGTTTTCTATACCAGCCAAAAAACAGAAGCAGTTTAGAGCTGTTGATTTTCTTGGGCTGTTGTTGACTCAAAAACCACAATATTATTTTCAATTATTGCAAATTATTGCAAGACAAATGTCCCTGCCAAGCCCATGAGGAGGCAGGAGTGGGTAAGACCCTGGGGTCTTGGTCGTCAAGGGGCTCAAATTGATTTACTCAAACACCCCTCAGAGGTAGAATATCTTCACAAAAATGAATTAAAGGTATTTTTTAATGCATTTCATCTTTTATATTTGAATGTATTTTGATATGTTTCTGAGACAGTAGAAATAAGGAAGGGTGAAATCCTGAAGAATAGTTAAGTTCTTAACTTTGCAGGGGTTGTAAATCAGGTCTGTTCATATGTCAATCATGTTAGGAAGCATCTTCTGCTGTGATTTTTTTTAGAGATCTCCAGACCACTGGGAGGACTGCAGAAAGAAGAAACACCATGGTACACCTGTATTAGCACAACCAGATGCCTTCATCTGCCCCAGCTGCAACAAAACATGTCTCTCTTGTATCAGTCTTTACAGCCACAGCAGGAGCTGTAACTCTGGGTTAACTTCACTTCGGAAGGCACACTCTTTCATTGTCTTCTGAGAAAGAGATGTGTGAAAGAACCTGAAGCTATAACTTTTTTTTAAAACAAAACAAAACCTCCTGCTATGATTTATTAAAAAGAACAACAATCCAGGGTGTTCCATAAGCAGCATTTGGACAGCATTTCTTTTTGCAAAGCCAGTGGACCTAGAGAAACATGGAGAAATATAAGCACAGAGCAGCACAGAAGCAGAGTAGCTTGAGGCTTTGTGGGAGTTGGGGGGGTGGAGGTGGACATTATAGGCATTGCATTTGACTTGGGATGGGGCACCCCCTCCCAATTCACCTCATTAATCAGCCCCCTCCCAGCCAATGCTCACCCTAACACCAACAGTTGAAATATTTTCCTGTGAAATGATAGGTTTATTTTTGTTCTCTGGATAGTGGCATTTGGGGAAGAGACTTATAAAGCAAAGAATCCCGTGTTTGTTTTTAAAGGAAACCAGAGTTATCTGGCTGAGTTCAAAGCAAAAGGAAAAGTTAATTCAAGCCAATTAAGAAATTAATGAGAAATATTGTAGCAGGAAATTCCCCTCAGTCTCTTAAAACTAGTGAAAGGGGGGGGGGAGGGATAAAGAAGAAACACTAAGAAGAAATAAGGGTTTCCCCCCCTAATTTTGCTCTTGGTGTTTGCTACTAATGGCTGTCTGCACAGCATACTCTGAATAAGGCAACTTGTATGTGGTTTAATATAATATAGATTAATCAGCGAGGCATAACTGCAATTTCGCATATCTGGCACACAGCTGTTTGATTATATAGTTTTTCTATCTAACCAGCAGTAGCCATAGATTTTAAGCTTTAACCTTTTAGAGGGAGAGCAGGAGGCAGACAAAATAGATGCATGAAAGAGATTACTGTGGATTGTCAAATAGTTGTTCAAAATTTCATGTAAAAGATTACAGCAGCAGCAAATGGATCTGGCTTCTATTTTGTGTTAAATTGCAATGCTTCCCTTTTAGGGGAGGATGCTATTTTTGGCAGGTGGTACACCCATTTCTTCCCCTTGACTTTTTTCTCCTGGGTTAAGAAATAGATTGGCACCATTTCCTATCATTTTTGGCCAACCGTTGGCTCATCTGCAACAGCAGGCAATTATGCCCCTTCACCACTTTTCTGACAGCTGTTGTCTTTCATTGCCACCGCCGGCTTTCTTGTCTAAACACTGTCACATGTGCAGGTATTATCCAATCGCATTAGTAACTGCTTCACTGATCCAGAGCACATGTGGGAGTCCTGTGGAGCACCTGGTGCTCTCAAACATCTGGGCTGCAAAGTCAGCAAAAGCTCACATGTCCATAGGGCAATTCAGTACAGTCAGATGATGATCACGGGCCATCATGGCTTTGTGGTATGACAGGGGCATTAAATCATGAAGACTGCACACATTTTGGAATTCAGAGCACAATAAGATTTTTTTTAAAAAAACACAAAACTCAAATCAGTGGTGAATTGATCTTGGGGAACAGTTCTGTTGCTCCTAAGAAATCCTAGTAGTGTGGGATACTATCCTATACACGACTAATTTCTATTTGTAGGAAACGGTTAAGTTTTTCAAGTGCTAGAATTGTTCAAGAGGCAGAGGTGAAAGATGCGCAGGACTCAGAGAACAAGATTGGCTGCAAATGCAGTTGTTCACATTGTTTCAGATATGCAGCTATATTCAGAGATACAGAGTTAGGTAGGAAAGGAAGTTGCAGTCGGACCTGAAATCACTGATTCAAGTGTATGAGTCCTTTTCTACTGGTTATGGATTGTCCTATACCAATGCAACCAAAGTGGCCCACCTTACAAGGCTTTTCTGAGGACAAAAAGAATAAATGACTGCTTGCTATATATGGCTATACAGTGGTACCTCGAGTTATAAACATCTCAGGTTGCAAACAATTCAGGTTACAAACTCAGCTAACCTGGAAGAGTTACCTTGAGTTGAGAACTTTGCCCCAGGATGAGAATGGAAATTGTGTGGTGGCGGTGCAGCGGCATCAAGAGGCCCCATTAGCGAAAGCACGCCCCTAGTTAAGAACAGTTTCAGGTTAAGAATGGACCTCTGGAAAGAATTAAGTTTGTAACTGGAGGTACTACTGTATAGCAATAATGGTTTAATTGCAAAGCATTCAAGAGATCAGTTGGACTGAATTCAGGTGAGCTTTGTCTGTAACATAACACCAAGTCAGGCCTCTAGTGTGTGTGCTTCAGTTCATCACCTTTCATAATATGCTTGTGTTTTTTTATTCATTGGAGGCAGAAATGAAACCAGGAACTTTAGCTCTTGTCCATTAGTGCAAAATGAAACTTTCCCCCCAGGTTACAATTCAGCGCTAGTGATGCCCTGCTCATGAGATAGTTTCTTTCGCTGAACAATTCTTGAGTGACATTGCAGAGAGCAACGGAGGAAGAATCAGCAATATCATGCCTCACTAACTCCGCTTTAACAGATCCAGCTAGGAAACTCAGAGTGATTTGGAGCACAAAACTGGCAGTGTCTCTAATTCACACACTGCTGTTAAGTGAATGAAGTAAAAATTATACCACAGATATGAATGCAATTCACACATACCCCTTCCAAGTGCATCACAGAGTCTCTGTTTTCTGTGAAATTAAGTTCTGTGCATTGTGAGATTTGGGAGCCATCCTATTCATGTGAAGAGAGGAGCCCTGAGCAAACAAGTAGTCATAGGTTGATTTATAATGCTACTGAAGCATTTGAAACAAGTACTTCTCTCTCTCTCTCTCTCTCTCTCTCTCTCTCTCTCTCTGTGTGTGTGTGTGTGTGGTGTGTGTGTGTGCACATATAAATACTTTCTGTTTTAGGGCCTAATATTTGATAAAGCAAGAGCTTATCATGCAGGGTTTGATCATCCCAATGCTAGCTGGAAGGCTGTGTTTATAGTGTGGCATTAACTGGTCATGTGTTTATTTGCTTGTTTATTAAATTTATATCCCACCTTTTTCTCAAAGAAACTCAAGGTTCTTCCCCTCCCTATTTAACCTCCACAACAACCCAATGTGGTAGGTTAGGCCTAGATGTAGTGACTGGCCCAAGGTCACCCAGTGAGCTTCATGGCTGAGTCAGGAGTCAAACTTTATCTCCCAGGACATAGACCAATATTCTAACCACATTGTCTCTCTGTATGGGCTAAGTGGGATTTTTTACCTGTTTATCAGGTTGGTATAGAGTGACAGTTTTCTCCGCTTACTCTACATACTGCTCACCTGGTGCTGGTATGGCAATCAGTGCCTGGGGTGTGTCTAAATCTTTAGGAAAGTGTTGGTCACTATTTATTTATTTTAAAAACTGTTTACCACTATACAGTGGTACCTCGGGTTACATACGCTTCAGGTTACAGACTCTGCTAACCAGGAAATAGTGCTTCAGGTTAAGAACTTTGCTTCAGGATGAGAACAGAAATCGTGCTCTGGCGGTGCAGCAGCAGCAGGAGGCCCCATTAGCTAAAGTGGAGCTTCAGGTTACCCAGTATAACGGAAACATAGGATTATTCTGTTAAAGGAGAAGATGAGGGCTAACTCTTCTAGTAGTTTGTGAAAGTAAACTATTCCATTGGAGCCATTATGGTTTATCATGTGTTTAAGACCTTCTAAAATATGAATTATTGATAGACTCCAAGGAGCAGGGTGGACTTATCATATAAATATTTATTCAGTGTGTATCAGAATGGATATTATTGACCTCACATGCACCATAATACAGTAGAGCCAAGTGGTCTATTATATGAACAGATATAGGAATCTTATCAGAGAACATAACTATCATCTATCGGTTGAGCAAAGCATGACACAAATACATACAAATGTAGAATCAGCTGTGGAAATATGAGGTATCTCACGTACCTAACACAAATTTGCAAGAGTTAAAGAAATGAAAGATCAAGAAAGAAAATAGTAAACATCCTCTCCCTCAACACATGTATCAAACAGAAATGACAAAGCATCATTGTAACATGGAGGATGTTATACTGAATAATTCATTGTCTGAGGCCCAGCACATTGTTTCCCTGCAGAGAGAGACCTATAATTTTTAAAATTTCAGTCATGGTAACCCCAGGATGGGTTCCCACAATTAAAAAATATAATGTTAAAATGTTAAAGCAAAATGATAGGGCGGGTCTATATGGTATATATATGATGTCAAAGTCCAGGGTAAAGAGCATCTGATGAAAAGTACATAATGAAGATGTCAAGTGTAGGGAGGGAATTTTACAGCTTAAGGGCTGTTACAGAGGAAGTTCTCACCCAGGCTGCTAACCTCCCCCTTCCTTGCCACAACTTCTGAAGGTGATGGAACTACCAAAAGGGTCCCATCTGTGGGTCACAATACCTTAAAGGGTCTGTAGGGAAGGAGATGGTCCTTCAGATATTTTGGGCCTAAGTCATTTAGGACGTTAAGTACTAATTTAAGCATCTTCAATTAGACCTGGAAATTAACTGGCAACCAATGCCACTATTGAGGCTTATGTGATCTCCAAATAGAATCCCAACCAGTAATTTGGCTGCTGTATTTTGGACCAGTTGAAGTTTCTGAGTCATCTTCAAGTCATCTTTAATGTTCCCTTGAAGAGAGCATTGCAGTAATCCAGTGTGAAAGTTACAAGAGTATGGAGTACATTGTCAAAGTTGCCTCTTTCCAAAGTTGTCTCTTCCTTAGAAGCCAGCTGCAACTGGAAACAGAAACCACTCTTCAATGTCTTTTTCAAATGCAAACTTTTTTGTATCTTGGTTTGAAGGAAACACAGATGTCACAGGAAACAAGGAAGTACAAGAGAAGTCCTCTTCAAGTGTTCCAAGCATGGAAAAGCAAACATGTGAGGGGCTGGGAGCAGAAACTGGTGTGGTAGCTCTGCCCCTCCCACTCACTGTATCCATTATTTTCCAACTTGTGGACTGCAACTGTCTGTAGCAGGGACCGTTTGGTAACTCTGAAAGCTCCCCACACATTTTAGAACTTTGGAAAACTGTGATTCTAAAATGCTCAGGGAGCCTTCAGAGAGAAGGAAATCTCCCTGCTAAAGACAGATATCTACCACAAGTTGGAAAATTATTGAAATGTCAACAAAAGAGGCCAAATCCTATGCTGCAATTTAGAAATAAGTCAAGGTAAGGTCAATGGGACTTACTCCTTTGTAAGCATGCAGAAGATTGCAGCCTTATCTGAATATCTTTATTCTTTGTAAGTATTCTTTTATAGGTTATTTTGATGCATAGCTTCTTGCAGATTATACATTCTCCCCATAAAGGGCACAGATTGGGATATCACCTGCTATTTATTTAAAGAACTGTCAAAAGATAGTTATGCTTCATTTGCTCTTTCTATATTACCTTCTTAGACTTTAGGTATTAAGTCAGTGAATTATTTATATTATTATGAACACAATTGCATCCACCTTTTATGACAGGTTCTATCCTAATTGGTATCTATTTCTCAGAACAAATCTTGTTCTCTCAGTGAGAAGGAACATTCATAAGCTGAAAACCACCAAAATGTAGAACGGTGCATGCAAACATCTTTTAACTACATCTCACAAACTGTATATTATATTTCCAGTTATGAAACACGGTTTTAAGAAAATTTCAGGTGCTTTTCACCTAAAAATATACTTGCAAAATATAGTTTGGCTCATTGTTAATTAGAGCCCTGCACATAGTTTATAAGTACAGTTGACTATTTGCACTACTTATGGGGAAATATTGGGTACTTTCAGACATGGTGATTATGGCATTCATTTTCCTGGTTCTAATGCTAGCACTTTTGTCTCAGTTTCTAATGGTCCTGTTGTATTTTTGATCAATATTGTGCTAAATTTCATTCACAGCACTGGGCATAGTGTGACACAACAATGGAGGTCATTGGACATGTTGCCATACTTTATGTATGTGTGTGCTTCTGTTCTCCCAGGATTCACTCATGAAAACTGCAGGAAAGTGCTAAACTACCACCACTTGACATGACCCATGTCAACCATGTGGAAATTACAGTGCAAACTGGGTTAATGGGTTGCAAGCACACTTATTTTTCTGGAAGCAATTAGCACAGAAATGAGCGCTAAACACCTGCTAGATTCCACTAGATTTCTCGAAGTGGCTTCTACACTATGTGAAAGTTCACAGAAAAATATGGACAATATCTGGAAAGGAAACATCAGGGAAATGGAATGAAATGTTGTATTAATGCAACCTTTGTCTCACATTCTTTTCTCTGGGTGCTCAGGGAGTCGTGTGTTCATTTTTGTATTCAAATGCTTTATGAAATTTCTGCTCACAGTATAGTTTTGGTAGATCTAGCCAACCTTTTCTGTCTGGATAAAAGCTTGTGCTGTACTGATTCCAGTGCAGTGACATCAGAATGGGCCCACACCTGTATTCCGTATAATATCTGGGGAAATAGTTGGCCTTTTAGTGCTCTATTAAGGGAATCATCATCTTCCCACCTGGACCAGAAAAAAAATGAAGGGGAGCAAAAACTAAAATGTAGTAGTTTGCCCTTAATAAGTTTGAAGGTGACACAAACAGTGACAGGTAAAATGAATTAGCATACTCATTCCCACTGTCCCTTTCACTGTTTAGTTAACTGCTAGTTGAAATAGTTGAAGAGGACTTTTGATAGCTCCAATTCAAAACACCTCCTTAAATATCAGGCCAGCAATAAAATGTACAAAATTAGGAAATGGTCTTTAGGATCTTAGCTGCAACCCACTGAATCTGCTCTTGCAGAATACTTGATGATATCGACACTATAAAACTGAGTTTTGAACAGTTAGAGGACATGAGAAAGGAATGACTGAATTTTTCTGTCTTTGTTTTAGGTCTGATGATCAGGTGCCGTTAAGGAACTAAAATGTGGCATTTTTATATATTGAAAATGCAGTATAGTAGAGTTATAGAATTAGGAGTCTGATAAGTATCTGAGAAAAGACATATCTGGAGACAGAAGTTCTATTTGGATAATTAACAACTATGCAAAGAGAAAAGCTGGGTTGCATCCATTGACCACCATTTTAATCCATTTTAGTTGGACCCACCAGCTGCTGTCCATGTGCAATGTGGGCATATCTGTGCTGGTGAGTCTGTTCATGAATGTGCAACTTACACACACAGCCTCATACAATTGCTAATCACAGGAGGGGATCCACATAGAGTTATAATGTCTCCTGTGTTCAAACTCATTTTCTGAGCCTGCTGGAATAACTCAAGATATGAGCTGATTTATCTCCATTTCTATTGTGTAGAGGAATTGCCATTGGCTTATTTCCTAGTGAATCCAGGGAAAGATTGGCAATATTGCATATCCCTCCTATAAATTAATAAAATGTTCCTGTATTGACAGAAATTTAGTCAAATATCTGAGATTTGAAGTGCAAAGTTTAATCATTTTCCAAAGAGAAGCTATATGCCATTTTTTAAAATTTTATTTGTCAAATAGTTCTGTTGTATTTTCTTGCTCCCTCTGTAAGAGAATGGACTCCATTCTCAAGTGTTGGGAAGTGAAAAACTTAACAACGTGGGAAGTATTGATGGGCAAAAGAACATGCATACCACTCACTGAAAACATTTTGGCTTCAGAGGGCACATGTTTGCTCTATCATGGAAGTAAAAGAATTATTTATTCCGTTCTTTCCTGGCATCAACAAAAACAAACAAACCTTGCAATAAAGAAATGACTTTACACATGCCTACTCCAACACAAGCTATGTTGAGTTCAGTGTAAGTAGCTATAGCATTATTACAAGTATTTAGGTATAGGATTATAACAGAAGCACAATAAATTCAATAATTCAGGTTGCAATTCTATGCAAACTTACTTGGGAGTAGGATCCATTATGCTCAATCAAGTTACATCTGGGTAGACATGTATAGGTTTGCACTAGTAGGTGCTTTGGAATTCAAGGTTAATGTCATTGTTAAAGTCGTTTGAAATCCAGTAGTTGAATAACTAAGCCAATTTGCATTTTACTGTGTGAAAAGCAGTAAGCTTGGGAGGTATGATTTACGACGGTGTATGTGCCAATGTCTGGGAAATACAGGAGTAAGGTGAAAGTCAACAGACAAAAGTTTGCCAGCTATAGATTTGCCAGAAGGACAAAAGACGTGCTATCTTTCAACTCTCCTTCAGTTCTATCAGCTTCAACATCTTGCTCAGTTACAAAGCTGAATCTGAAATATTATCTTCAGGTAGAAGATGCTGTTGACTGCAGCACATTTAAAACCTTTGCTTTGCATGTGTAAAAATGGGATCCGGCTGAAGTAATTCATGCCAGAAAACTGAATTCAAACACAAACATTCATCTACAAGATGAGCGGTACTTTTAGCAAGACGCAAAGCAACCAACATTCTTATTTGGTTCTGGTTTCCTGCCCTCTGTCATCTTACCAGCAGAAATCACAGATAACTTCCTCTCTTTGACAAGAACAAATCCTACATAAAGTGCCCTCAAAATCACCCGAGAAGCTTTGTTTAGGTATGCAGAATTCTCCTCCACCCTTGAAAGTGCAAAAAGAAAATACCTCAGAGCAGAGGATGCTAAAAGGGCTTTTAACCAAAAACTTCTCAAGCTACATTCTCATAACAATCAATGCACTTCAAACAATTCAGATGTACAGTACAGGAGGTAAAGGACTACACTTAGGGAAGAAAAAGCACACAATGCAGGTCAGATTTTTTTTTTTTTTTTTTACAAGTTCCTTATTTTATCTCTCTCTTCTTTAGTCATATACTTTTCTGGGACTTTTTTAAAAAATAGAGAAAAGAAACCATAGCTTCTAGTGTCAGAGGCAAAGAAAGTCTGATTGGGGGAGTATGGACTTTGAACACCTTCAGTTTGAAATGCTTCACTACAGTGCAGGGGGAACTATGAACTTTTTGCTTTTGGAGCTGGGCTCATATTGCTAGTCATCCCTTCTTCCCTTCCTAGAATAACAGAATCATAGAGTTGGAAGAGACCACAAGGGCCATCGAGTCCAACCCCCTGCCAAGCAGGAAACACCATCAGAGCACTCCTGACATATGGTTGTCAAGCCTCTGCTTAAAGACCTCCAAAGAAGGAGACTCCACCACACTCCTTGGCAGCAAATTCCACTGTCGAACAGCTCTTACTGTCAGGAAGTTCTTCCTAATGTTTAGGTGGAATCTTCTTTCTTGTAGTTTGGATCCATTGCTCCGTGTCCGCTTCTCTGGAGCAGCAGAAAACAACCTTTCTCCCTCCTCTATGTGACATCCTTTTATATATTTGAACATGGCTATCATATCACCCCTTAACCTCCTCTTCTCCAGGCTAAACATGCCCAGCTCCCTTAGCCGTTCCTCATAAGGCATCGTTTCCAGGCCTTTGACCATTTTGGTTGCCCTCCTCTGGACACGTTCCAGTTTGTCAATGTCCTCACCCACTTTCCCCTTCCCTTATTCCAAACTTACCCCAGTTGTTTACTTCTCATTTCTGTGCATGTATGTGTTATGTGACAAATGCCAAACATGTTGACTGCAGAGTCCTCAGTCCCTCTTTTTTTTATCACTGGCGCATCCTCCTAAATGTGTTCATGGTGTTCCCTGAACCTCTCAGAGCAGGCAAAAGGGGAGAGGAGAAAAGAGGATAGGAGAGGGGTTCACTGCACAGCCTAAAGAGCTTGTACTAGTATTATTTGTTTGTTTCATAACAAACACTTTATACACTGATTGTAAAACAACAACAACCCTCAAAGCTATTTACTGTAAAATGGCTGTAAAACTGTAAAAAAAATAAAAAATTACAACCTTACTTTAAAGCATACAAAAGTTAAAATACTAAAATATATTAAAATTACCCCAACATTCTGAGCATCTGGGTAGGCTTGTTTAATATAACTGTTTTGCTGGATGCCACTCAGTGTAAGAGATGGGAGGCAGAATAAATAACAACTTGAAAGATTGTACGCACCCTTTGCTAACTACGGGGGGGGGGGATTAGAATGACTTAAATAACTTTTCTGGTTGAAGTAATATAGTATAGCAATATAAAAACTATATTGGATCATTAAATGAATGGTTTCTTATGGCTGCCAAATTATAATGAAATATCAAAAAAGGGCTGCTTTATAGCCAAACTTAGAAGCCCGTCTTTAACAAATCTGCATGTGTCTGGATGGACATTTAGAATCAGTGGGGTTCAGATGACCTCACTTCCACACTTGAAGGGGGGCCATGGGGCCATGCAGACTAGTTTGGCTCCCTGTCACCAGTGTAGACTGTAGTCACCCCATCCACCATTCACATCCTTGGGACACATGTTAAGTGGTTTTATGTACACATACAGAGATCCTCCATGCAAGGGGGAAACCTAACCCAAGCTGGAGCCTCCTCTGGTAGAGAATCTCTGCACATACACTTCAGAGTGCACAGACCGCCCTTTCTCACATGCACTGAATGTGTGGTCAGTGGGCATATTGCTGGCATGCCACGGATAGCCCATGCAGTGTCATAAACCCTCTCAGACATATCTTGAACATTTTGAGTCTTTGCCTTTTTTCTTTCTTTTCACCCTAAAGTCACGTCAGCAAATCAGGGTTAGCTGATATTTTGGGGCCTATAACTTAAAAAAAAAAAAAAAATTCATTTGTATTATTGCATGTTATCTCACCTTTCCTGCAAGGAACTCAAAGGATATAATACAAATAGTGGAAGCGGTCATACTTTGATTCAGTGCATGCATTTGGGCAGGATGGCCCTTATCAAGGACTTACCATCTTATTTTTCTGCAAACCTGATCAAGAAACCTCTGTTTACAAACATGCACACACACACACACAAAAAAAAAAACCCTTGCATGGCTAAAGCTTCTGAGGCAACTGAAAAAGGCAATTGTGTTAAAAGGTATTGGGCACATTGACAATAAAACATCTCCTCATTCTGGCATCTTCGAGACACATTTCTCTTTCTTGTTCTACACTTTTGGATGCCTCGTGGGTTGTGTGTGTGTAGGTGTTCTTTCATTTATTCAGTCAGGCTCAGCAGAGGCACAAGGGCACAGTCAAAGCAGTGCAAAACCTTTCTCATTCTTGAATTTTCCAAAGATTGTCCTTGTGCTACACTGAAAGACCAAAGATGACCAAACACCAAAGATGTCATATTGTCTGTAGGTGCTTCTCAATATAGCATAGAAGAAAGCAGAATATAAGCAAAAGCAAACAGGAAGACTGACAGAGGAAGTGTCAAAATAACAATTTATGAAGGTGAACCACAGGATCCAGAAAACATAACTGTTGTTGGGACTTTTTACATCAGAATCTTTTCAAAGGAAAATAACTGCAACCTGCTGTGGTTAGAAAATGTCTTCTGTCCATTTAAAATTCTGTTTATCCCGTGTTCTGTGGGCAAACAGCCTCCATGAAACTTTTACTCTTTTATCTTAGCTGGGAAGTTCAAGTCCTGGTGAACTTTGGTGGGGTAGCTCTTCACCTGAAGAAGAAGAATTTTATTATTTATATGCCACCCATCTGACTGGGTTGCCCCAGCCACTCTGGTAGTCTGGGAGAAGGGGCACAGGTGGCCTCAGTGGTGTGAAGTGCCTTCTATCAAATAGACCTTCATCTGGACAGGGATAACCTAGGCCTTATCCACACTTACCTTTCCTCTGCTCTTTCCAACCATAGCCTGAACTTGAAAGCTCTGTGTTTGACCCCCCCCTTTTTTTTTTTGCTCTGGAGTTTTCCCCATGGAAACCCACTCTTTAAAGCTCAATTGGAGCAAATAATAATCCTTGGAAAACCCAAATCAACATTTTATCCAATTGAGCACTAAATAAATATACATCCATAAAAATGTGTTTATATAAAGTAAGCCAAAGTGAAAGGCTTTCTTGCTTTCTTGCTTTCCTTCCTTCTCCATTTCAAAAAGAAAGAATGTTTTGCTTTGGGTTAGATATTTGATTAAGCATTTCTATGACAGGAGTACTTTGGCTCATTTGCGTGAACTATCTGAAGCAATATCCTACAGGTGTGTGACACCTCTTGACCTTAATGATGATCTTGATGTTGTACACATGGATTGCTCCAGTAGTTTCCAGCAGCTATATCCTGCTTTATCGATATTAAGCTAGGATGATATGGATAAAACTGGTGTGGGTGAGAATCCAGCTTTGAGCTAGGAGTAAACTTTGATGACCTTCTAGATGTATGAATCTATAAACGTGGGGGGATGTTTCTGATCTCATCTCAAAAACACTTGTGTCTGTGCATGCATACAAACAATGGAGACTGATAGGTGAAATTGAGGTCTGAAACTGAGCTGTTTTATTTAAAAAGAAATAGTGGGGCAAATCATGAACTTGTCTAGTTCTTTATATTAACATATTTTATAACATCAGATGAAGCTGTGTCTTAATGTGGACTATACATTAGACAGATATACTTACATAGTCTGAGTCCTCTGAATTACTAAAACAAAACAGCATCAGAATGATCTAGACAGTACTGTACTGTTTTAACTGCCCAGATTTGGATTTATGGGCATTTCTCTACTACAAAAAAAAATAGCGTGGTCATTCAAAGTACAGTGGAGTGCAGTTCCAGGTGAATAACTTCGTGAGCTGTAAGAGCTTATAACCACTGGAGTTTACCTAGAATGTTTCAATCAATAAAATGAACAGGCATCTAATCCTTGGCTGTGTAGAAAGATTTGTCCTAATATTTTTTAGGCTTCCATCTAGAGCTGTGTTATGAATGCTTAAGTACCATGAAAGTCAGCTAGTAATTGCTTGCTAAAATATAGTTCCAAGTCAAAGTCAGAGAACTGTGTACAGATAAACCTTGGCTTTGTATTACTTAAGGATCATTATTGTAAGGCTTGGGTCTCTCCCACACATATGAGATGACTCTGGCAGTTAATTAATTAAGATTTATTGGTTCAACAAAAAGCCCCAGTCGGAGCTCCACTAACGATGGTGCTCACCAACTTTCCAAAGGTTCCAGCTGTTAGTGCTGGTCTTATTGTACAAAATATGCCTTGCAGTGCAGCATGGAGAGTTGAGCTGCTTGAAGGAAAGTGTCATTGGTTCCATAGAATTTACTGAGCACACCTAAAGGAACTCTCTGATGAGAAGTCCATGTCACATCAGGTTCTAATCTAAATAGAAGACACATGGCTCATATATAATGTATAAATTGGGCTCCAACCCTCACAAATTCTCTATTCTCTCCCAAGAACTGGTAAATGCTTGCTTGCTCAATGAAAGAAAGAGAAAGAGAGGATAGGATAGGAACAAAGGATAGGGTTAGCTTACATCGAACTTTGGAATGCCCTCAGATGCTTAGCACTTAAAAGGCATGTCCATTATATACTGAGTATCAGATCATTAAATATATAATAGCCTGCACACTGTTGATCTCTACATTTTTTTCCTGCTGTCTTTTGTATTCTTCTAGGTCATTACTTCTGAATTTCTCTGAATGTCTCAGAATATTTTTTTGCAGGTTTACTATTTGGAACAAAGACTTAGGGGTCAAAGTAACGAAGTGGTTTTATTAAGAGAAATGCTCACCCTGACAAGAGTACAGGATTATTTGGAAATTGAAGCTTTTCAGAAAGAAACATTTTGCCAAACTTTTTCCGTTTGAAAGTTTCTCTTCTTTTTAAAACCCATTTGTTTGCCTTCACAGAGAGAGGTCACCATCCTTTAAACTAGAATGGATTCTAAAGATAATCCAGAGGGCTGTATGAGTCAAGATGGCTTGTCAAAATATGCTCTATGTCATTTGTGGAGGAAAACCCCAAAGGTTCCTATGCTCCATTCCAGTTTTATATCTTTCCGGTTGTCACCCTGGGAAATAAGTCATTAACTGTCACAACAGCATGCAGCAAAGTTGTTTCCCATGTTTATATTTATCACTCAATATAGAAGCCACGCAAGAAACATTGATAATGGTGCCTGGTAATTGGAACATACTGAGTCAGCATGTTGCTCTCAGATCACTTTTTTTGTACTATTGTATGCAGCTTAAATATACTTTCCATGAAATCTCAAGTTACCCAAAGCATGGGCTGATTTGAAACTTTTGGCACAGTTTGAAGATGTCTGTGTAACATGTTGCGAGTCAGACACAAAGTTGCAGGCAGCTAAGTTCTTTACAGAGTAAGCCCAATGAAATTGATGCATCCAAGTTAGTAATGTCTTTCAATTTCAGGAGTTTTCTTATGAGAAGAACAACCAATAATTCCAGTGTTTCTTCTTTGGCAACGCATGAAACAGTCTAAGTATTTTTATTATTAACTTCTTAAAAGTGCATTTTTTCTCCTAATGTGTTTCTTGTCTTAGCTTTTCAACCTGAACCTAAACAAAGCTTGTTTACAGAAAATACGTCACACATTGGTGCATTCTTCTCCTTTGTAGCCATTGGATGGAAGCCAATTGATACCCTTATGCCTTGATCTAGCGGGCATCACCACTATTCTAGATGGTACCCCCACTCTCTGGTGCCACTTTTCAGGTGATGCTGAGAACTACAGGAGGATAAAACCTTCAAAAAAACCAAAAACCCATCCTCCCCTTGTATTCCATTAGATGAGACATCCACTGGATCAAAATCCCATCTGTGAGCATAATGACACCAATTGTACCCCAACTGTACCAAATGGATTTTTAGTGAATTCAATAGTACCAAATGCCCTTGCTCTAACTATGGGCTATTTTACACATTTCCTGGCAGCAAACCTGGATTTTCAGCACATGTACTCTTTTCAGGGAATTGCTGCTGATCCTGCTACTGATCCCAATGAATGTTTATGCTTCCACACCTTTATAGGTGAGCACATTAAAAGGTAGTGTGTGAAGAGGTCCCGAAGCAGCATCTTTTGGGAGACCCTGCTGAATCAGACCAAAGTCCTGTCTGGTCCAGCACCCAGTTTATCTTTGTGGCTACCCAGGCAAACAGTGGTTTTTAAACATCCAAATCTATGAAGTATCCCACCAGTTTGGGGTGTTTCAGACGGTCCTGCTTGGGTTTGGACAAGCCCTGAATCTGCCAAAGACAACCCTGCTTTGGTAATTGATTCTTGATTCTTCCATATTTTATTTTTTTTGCAAATTTCTGATATATAGCCTTCATGATTAGTAGTTAAAGAGGGCGTGGTTTCAGAATAGACATTTCCGTTATTTTTATTTAATTCAGTTTTCTATTATTTCATTTAAAAGATGTAATGAGCACCTTCGGTAGTGCTTTCAGGGCAATTTACAAAATAGAGACACAGATATATTTGATACACTATTTGAGTTATGATATTTTAGATTACTTACAGTATTCTATCAGCCCAAGCAAAAATGATTAAATAGTATGTGGATGGACTGTCTGTACCACAAATATTTATTAATGCATAAGGGGATATCCCTATTAAGTAAATGTATGTGAAAATGACTGTTCCTATAATAATCAGATAGAAAGGCATTCCCTTGCTCTGCTAAAATTGTTAGCAAAAGTGCCATGAAACTTAACTGGAGGCCAAATCATCCATTTCATGAAAAGTCTCTTTGATCCATCTTTGCTGTGGCTGATTGGGAGGAAGTTCCCTCTTATAGGGTATTAATATTAATGCAGATCTTTGAGCTGTTTCTGCCTTTCGTTAATTAACTGGAAGAGCAGCAGAGTCCAAAATCAATCTTCTTAAAATTTTATATCTTAACCTTTCTTCAAGTACGATCAAGGTTCCTCACCTTTACATTTGATTTGTAAGTTCCTCTCAGAAACTTTCACACAGATAATGATGACAAGCAAGTCCTCCGCTCTGGATGCAGCTGATAACTGTGAATGAAATCATGAAGCAGAGCATAAATGAGGACCTAACCCACATGAAAAGGTTATTACTTCCCTAAATATAGCCAGTCATAAGGATCATGTAACAATTTATAAGAATGATGCAACCATTCATAAGAAACAAATTGTTTTATCTGGTCCCTCCAAAACTCTTGGTCGAAATCTAATGCCCCATGTTAATGAACAATGCCTCTGTGTACTTCAGTGGACTAGTAAATGTCCAAGAATCTCAAGAGAAGCAGAATCTTTCCTATCCTGGCAGGAGATTGTATTCAGCTAAGTTGAAATTAATGGACCAAAGTTAGACGTGTCTATTAATTTCCACGGTTCTGCTCTGAGTAGGAGATAAGCCAATGGTTCTAAAACTTTTTTTCTCTAGGCCGCACTTTCAGAATAAAATTTTGCTCACACCACACTGATTTTTTTTATTGATAAGAAATACATTGGCATACGAAAAGAAACAACTCTAGCAGTGTGTGATTGATATGCTGACACAAAAACCTCTCACACACACCAGCTGGATGGTAACTAGCTCATGATTTTAGGTGATAAAACTGTGACAGATTCTTTTAGTGTGATGAGACGCCAAAGAGGACTGGACTTCTACACCTTTACTAGTTGTGCTATATAAATGCCCTTAAACAGAAATATTAAAGATGTAGGACTTCTGCCCTGTTTTGCATCTGTCAACCTTAATAGAAAATTCAATCTGGGTTATATAAACAAAGTATTCACATATGTTAATAATTGTAAGTGTTTCCGCTGAATTCCAGAAGATTACTAAACATGTAAGTGATGCTTACTGGGGTTATACTGTACAACAGCCCCCTATATTTACTTGGGCTTACTCCCAGGTAAGCAACCCTATGCACATTTACCTGGAAGTAAGCTTCATTGACTACTGTGGAACTTACTTCTGCGTAAATTTGTATAGAACTTTGTTGTAAGTGTAAGAAATCACAGAGTTTATATTTCTAGCTCCTTGTTTTCTGACTTTGACAAATCATCCCAAATTCCTGAAGCTCTCCAGGCTTTGAATACTTTTGGATCTGTCAGTAGAGACAACACTCCCCCTACCAAATGAAACCAAAAGAAAATAAATGAATCAAGTATGTTGCATATTTTTTTAAGACTCTGTAACTGATTACTTATTGTTAGAAGTGCTAGTGTTAAACTCCAATTCCAATTATAAAACTTGATGATGTCTCTCGTGTAAAGAGAATATCTTATTTTGCTGTGTTGCCACATGTAGCTTTATCAAAATATAATTTTCACACATAGCACTTCCCTGCCATAAAATGTTTGTCCCTTGCATCTGTCACTGATCAGACAGATTTCTAGTAAAAGCAGATAAAAGCCATTCCTGAGTAAACTCAAACAAGATGTATTTCACTAGAAGCTTTGAAGGGACGCCAGGTAATATACCTCTAAAGATGTAAAAGACTCATAAAAAACTGCCTACCTGCCTAAATCTGCCAAGGCCTGCTTACCACATGTACAGGCTCCAGCTTTCATACAAATGAAAGCTTTATAAAGTGCAAGAGAAATACTCTATTTTCTCACAGTGCAGCTACAAAAACAACGGAAAGTCAACAGATTATTTCCAAAAATTTGAAACAGAATCCATATCTCCATCTTTTGGGGTACAAAGCTACTAATGGAAAAGTTTATGCATCAATTTTATATTATTTTCATGGTGGCATTAGTTTTAGCAAGTTAATTTAGCATGATGAGCCAAAGGCACTGAGAGCTACAGAGTATTATTTTTCTGCCAAAATAAAATTCAGTTCAGCTTAATATAGCATACCCTCCAACATTTATCAGATGAAAATAGGGACATCCTATTCCATAAAGATAATTTTACTATTTATACCTCACAAATCTTTCTGGGTTGCCCTAGCCATTCCGAGAGGCTTCCAACAGATAGAAATATATAATAAAACATTAAACATTTTTAAAAAGCTTCCATATACAGGATTGCCTTCAGATGGCTCGGAGGTCAGATAACTCCATACCTGCCAACATTTATCCAATGAAAATAGGGACATCCTGAGGAAAAGTGGGACATTCCAGGATCAAACCAGAAACCGGGATGGTTTCTCTAAATCAGGGCAGTCCCTGGAAAATAGGGACACCTGGAGGGGTTGATATAGGCAGTGTCAACATGTGCACATTACTAAATATAAGATTATATCCAATATTGGTTGAAATATTGGTATTTCTGACACATGCCAAATGATAACATAAGTGAACATTGTAGGCGATATTGCAGTAGAATATGAGTATAAATCTCACTCCAATTATATTGTATTGATTCTGATTTTAGTGTTTATTGTTTTATGTGATTATTCTTATAATCTACCCAGCGATGATAGGATGAAGGGCAGGATATATTTTTTGAAAATAAATAAATAACATTTATAGCATTTTCACGCCTCTTTACATAGGGCTTTGGCCCTAAGAAAGTTATCTGCACAAATTCTAGTCCTACCCCCAGTGCAGTATAGTGGTCGAGAGCCAGTCTGGTGTAGTGGTTAAGAGCGGTAGTCTCGTAATCTGGGGAACCGGGTTCGCGTCTCCGCTCCTCCACATGCAGCTGCTGGGTGACCTTGGGCCAATCACACTTCTCTCAAGTCTCTCAACCCCAGTCACCTCACAGAGTGTTTGTTGTGGGGGAGGAAGGGAAAGGAGAATGTTAGCCGCTTTGAGACTCCTGAAGGGGAGTGAAAGGCGGGATATCAAATCCAAACTCCTCTTCTTCTTCTTCTTCTTCTTCTTCTTCTTCTTCTTCTTCTTCTTCTTCTTCTATGCAAAACAAACAAACACTGCCTTTCCCACGTGCCAGAGTACATGTGCTGTCCACACTTGTTAAAAAGCAAGAACCCAAGACAGGACTAATTAATTACTCCTGAGGTTCAGCCCACATTGTTCAGCTTGTGGTACCCACTAGAGCTCAAATTTGGTGGAGGGTTGATGTACTCAGCCACTGATTTATTACAGGGAATCAATCATTTTAGTGTAAAGTTTATGTGCCCTTATTTTTATTTTTTACTCAGGGACCTTACAGTAGTCATATATCTGGCTGTGACATGACCTGAGACTGCTTGGCTGCAAATTGTCCTTGAACTCTGATAATGCCTATTCATTAGGAGGAGTGTGTGTGTGTATGTGTGTGTGTGTGTGTGTGTGTGTGTAGAAATGAGCCTACTATACAAAATGGTCAGATGATAAGGAGATATGATGGGTGGGTGGGAAAAACAGCTTCGGGCTTGTGTTCTGCTCAGTTGGCACCCAAGTCACAGAAACCAAATGCAGAGTTGATTTGACAGGAGTGAATGTGTGGGCATGTGGCATAGAAGCAGAAGGACTTGAATGTATTTTCCAAGCATTTTCCAAGCAAGCAGCATTGCCAGAACTAGCAAAGAGCAAAGGGCACAGAATAGACTATTAGCTAATGCACTACAACATCCCCACTCTGAAGAACTGGAAATCCCTAACATAGTCATTCTCTCTGATGAGGAGCTAGAACTGATGGTGACAAAAGAACTCTCCTTCCCCTCTCTCCCCACCATAACTTTTGCCCTATATGGCAACTTTTGGGGAAAATGTTTTGATTTTTGCAGGTCCGTTGCCTGCAATGCATTCTTACCATCCGCAGTTCTGAAGCACTTCAAAGCACTTTGCAAACCCCTGCTTCAGTTTTGGGTGCTTCAGCTCAAAGAACCACCAAATCTGTCCCAAGCCACCCTGCTTGATTTCTTTATTCGAGATTCGTATCTTTTGCATAACCCTGGGTTTTGCTCCATGCACATCTCAGATTGTCTAGAAATATTGTTAACCGTAATCTTTGGTTGCCCTCTCCCTCATTAGGTCGAAGTGAACCATTTATCAGGCTTTTGTTTCCAATCTTCTGAGCAGAGAAATCTCTCAACTTCATTTGACAGCAATCAGATTATTATCTCCATTAGATTATGCCACAGGACTTTCTTTATAACCCTGCGTCTGACAATGCTTTTGTGAGTTACAGCTGTGTGATATGCCATAAAGCTATATGATTTTCATGATGGCATTAGTTTTACTGAGCTAATTTAGCATTATGAAGCAAGCCAAAGGCAATAATAAAAGAGAGCACCACATCCTGCCCAGAATAAAATTCAATTCAGCCGACATGGGCAGTGCTAAACACACCTGCATTACCAAATGAGCTTATATCTGATATAGGTCGCAATGTTGTTATTTCTGACATATATGCCAAAGAAGGCAACACCATCTTGCCAATAGGTGGCATAGCCTTAGAATACATTTGTGAGAATAAGTATCACAACATAGATTGTGTATAGAGAGTAAAGTGGTGGTTTCCCATTTGTGGAATGCCCTCCCCTTGAGTAGGAGGGGAACGTTTGGCCTGCCAGATGTTGCTGAATTACAGCTCCCTCACATCTGGCCATTAGCCATGATTCCTGGAGCTCACGGGAGATGTTCAACAACATCTGGAAGGTCAAAGTTTGCCCATACCTAGCCTACATGTACATTAGGCACCAACATTGTTATTTTGGCACCAAGTAGTGATGTAACTGTTGTCTTTGTCCATGGAGTTTTCTTAGCAGGGATACTGGAGTGGCTTGCAGGTTCCTGCTCCAGGTGGATCATGTTTGGTCAAAACTCTCCACTATGACCTGTTCATCTTGGGTGCCCTGCATGGCATAGTTCATAGCTTCTCTGAGTTATTCAAGCCCCTTTGCCATGGCAAGGCCATGAGGGCACGAGGAGAAGGTGATGACAGTGGACGAGATGGTTGTATACTGTTCTCGAAGCTACCAGCATGAGTTTGACCAAACTGTGGGAGGCAGTGGAAGACAGGAGTGCCTGGCGTGCTCTGGTCCATGGGGTCACGAAGAGTCGGACACGACTAAACGACTAAATGACTAAACAACTAAACGACGACAACAAAGTGATGTAACTATTTACTTGGCCTTCTTCGGGTTTTTAATGAGTGTTTAGTTGTTTTTAGCTTTCTCTACTTGCTGGTGTTTCTCAATGTTGTTTGTGATATTAATATCATTTTTACTGATGATTCTTCCATATTTTATTCTATCTGTGACAGACGGTGATCCAACCATGATTACTCTGTCTGATTTATGTTGCATTCATGATGTTCTGCTAGGCTATAGTTGTTTACTGTTTGTAAGCTGCTTTGCAATTCATGTGCATGAAAAGCGGCATAGAAATATAATCAATCAGTCATATCAGTTTGGGAGACAAACCTAATGTACACACAAGAAAGAAATGGATCACCTCTGGTGTACTCACTGTGCTTTGGGGTTGTGGTAGATGTATTATTCTCATACATACAAGCTCCTTATTAGACACAAAAAGGGTAGCTGTATAGATTTACCTGACATTTCATTAATCGGAGCATTGGATTTCCCCAGTTTTCTGCATGAGATCTCATTTAATGTCATTGACAGAAAGCACTAATGAGATGCACACACTGTGCTTCTTGTAGGCACTCAGCAATAAAAGCAGTAGGGAGTCAGACAATTTTTTGGGGGGAGAAATGATTATTTGGCAAGACACTAGAAATCCAAGGGAATAAGAGAAAAATAAAAAAGTTATTTACACAAATAAATACAGCACCATATGCATGCTGTTATGCAAAGCATGCTTCCTTTTTGCAGCTAGTAGACCTTTCATTTTCACTTAATGAAAGGCGCTTCATTGCCTTGTTTGATACATCCTGTTTCTTCTTAACTTGATCACCTGCATATGTGCAGCACTTGATAATTGATCATTCACAACTAAACGCTTTAATTGCTTTCATAAGAACATAAGAAGAATCTGCTGGATCAGGCCAATGGCCCACCTAGATTGGCATCCAGTTTTCACATTGGCCAACCAGAAGGGGGAGAAAATAACATCATTATTAAAATGGCAAAGCAAACTCTGTGAGTTTGTGGAAATGGCAAAATTGACAGCAATTATTAGAGGCCATTCAAATTAGAGAATAATTAAAGAGTGGAATGGAGTGAAGGAATATATGAAAAAATATGGTTCCAGAAAGTGTGTTCTCTCTCATGGAGAGCACAGGTTGCGGGCGGAGCTGACAAGACACCTCACTGTTACTAGGCAAATGGTTTGGCCATCCTTTAAGCAGGGGCGGGCTGTTACTGGGGAAATCTAGATGTTGCCATTTGTTGATTGACAGCCCTATTTGTTAAATACAATGCTCGCAGTGAGGAACTTCCTCTTTTTGCTGCTTACTTCGGATCACCCACCCTCCCTTCCCTAATTTTAGGCTGTTTGCTTGACCTTGCTATGCCTATCATGGGGTCATCTGCTTTGGGGCAGGGGCCCGGTAGGAATTTTGCCCATTTGGCTGATTAGTGTGTGCCACTTGGTTTTTGCCTACTGCGTAGCAAATCATCACAACTTGTAAGGTTTGCGGTTAGGCATTGGTCTTGGAATTGGTTGGTGGAGGGGTATGGATTTGGCTGTGCCTGCCCCTCCAAAATGCTGCTGCTGCTGCTTCAAGGGTTTTCCGTTAAAGGAACCCAGGGGCTCCCCATGGTTTTGTCCGAAACCCCCTGGCAAGGGGCTAGGGCCACGCAAGCCCCTGGGAGCATTCTGGGGAGAGGTGAGGCATGGTTCCCAGTCCCGTCTCTCTCCCCAGGTAACTTACTCTTGCTGACTTCGCGGGGGGTGCGAATGTCAGAGCTGTCCCCGGATGAGGTCAGTTAGTGCTACCAATGCCTAAGCAACCACTCACATTCCTGTAATTTGAATAAAGTTGTGGCCAAAAGTATGCAAAAAACCTTAAACAAAAATTAAGTGTCAATTGTGTTTTTCTTTGGGGGCGGGGTGTCTTGGGGACCTCGACGTGCAACTGGAATATTAAAAGATAACGTGTAAAACATGCAGGGGTAAGTAGGAAAATATTGAAGAAATTAACTGAATTTGAAATATTATTTATAATATAAAAGTTTTAATATATAATTTCTAATTGTGATGTATTTGTATACAGTAAAGAGAAGTTTAGAGTAATTAGGTATATTTGATTTAGTTTATCATGTAACAGGTTCATGTTAGGAATCGAATATGGATGCTGAATTTTATGTTTGTAATTTTCCTTTTTTTTGTTTTGGATATAAATATAAATATAAATAATATAAACATAAACATAAACATAAACATAAACATAAACATAAACATAAACATAAATATAAATATAAATAAATATAAATATAAATAAATAACAACTGCACTCTCCCCTCCTGTGGTTCCCAGGGACTGGCATAAAGGCACATCTTGCCTCTGACAGTGGAGTTAGAACATAGCCATCCTAGTCATTGATAGCTTCATTCTCCATGAATTTATCTAATCCTCTTTTAATGCCACAAGCTCATCTGTGTACATGTGCACAGGGTGATACGAAGTGCTTAGGTGAGATAGTTTTCGTTTGATCTGTGATGGCTCTTTCACATGCGCTGCTCACCACTTGGCATTCCAGTCACTGAGTGATAAAAATACACATATAAAAGCAAATGCCATATTTTCATTGTATCTATAATAAGGAGAGTAGAATTCTGCTGGTCACCTTATACTAATGCCTACATTTGCAAACTTATTTTTTGCCATGTTCCTATCTAGGGAGATGCTGATAACAAGGAATCTCAGCTAAAAGGAGAGTGTTTCCTGTCTGTGTGCATCTTTTAAAAGATAGCACCGAGGGATGGATTGTCATGGGAGGGGAACCATCACAAATGAGAAAACCTGCGCCCTATAAATATTTATATTAAGAATCCATGAACATGTGTAAGGCTGTGCTTCCTTTTGTTCTTGTTGTTAAGCTCTATTTTTGCATGCAGGTCATACACTTTCTAGACCTTACTGTGCCTTTCTCTCGTCTTCCCCCCTGAGGGCTAGAGTCAGTGAAATGCTACCCACCTGTGTGTTGCAGTTCTAAGAGCAGCAACGCTAAAGCTGCCTTCTACAGATGTCACAGAAATCTCTGCTTCTTTCACGTGTTCCTGAATGTAAGCCTTCTTGTGTCGAGGGCCAGAATCAGAAGCCACGGGTTGTCTTATTTCTGCTGGTTCTACTGGGAACCCAATTATATGCCCGGGCAACTGATTGCTCCCATGCACAAAACTGAGACGTTCACTCCAACCATATTAACACAAAGGAAGGGACAAGAACATGGGCAAAAAACTTGCAGCATTGCTAAAGCTGTGTTTCTCTGAGGTCAAAGGCAGATGCAAAGCGATTCGCACATTTAGCAATTGTGCAGCAAGCAATTGCAATTAGCAATTACATGGGTGATACACACTATCTGGAGTGTTTGTTGTGAGAAAGGTCTGTCATGCGATTTTTTTAAAAATCCAAAATGCAAGATGGAAAGCGCTGAACTTGGAAAATTAAGAAGAAACGCAACAAAGAAAAAACCTATAGCAAAATGTCACAGGGCGCTTATCTAAGAGAGGAACATGAAAACTTGTCATACTGCAGAATATATAAAAGACTGTAAGTGGATGTGGGGTGGCAGTAGTAAATGATGATGGTAATGATGTAACAAATCTTAATGTGTATAACAAATTTTAAGAAAGAAAGAAAAAGGGGAGAAGCTTGGGTGGTGATGATGTAAACAGAGGAGTGTAGCTTGACTCACCCTTGACTAGTGGCCCTCAACACATGACCCCTGAAGGAATGTGGCTCTTGAAAAAAATATCCCACCCCTGCTACAGACAACTGTATTTCCAGATGCATGGACCACTGGTAGCTAATCTCCAATGGTGATGTGCTTAGGGTCTGCTATGTCTAGTTCTCTTTAGAAGGGCACTGGGAGGTGGCAGCAACTACTAGCAACTGAGAGGACTGCAGCTACCATTGCAAGATGCAGCTGGAAGCAGTGAGGCAATGTGAAAGGGGGTGAGTGTCCCCAGCCCCTTGTTCCCTCAAAACTTTAGCCAGTTTGGTCCAAATATCAAAACGTTTAACTTTTGGGCCACTTCCAGCTCAAAAGCCAAGAAGAATTTTAGAAATTCCAGTAATTGTAATGGCAAACTAAAGAAGGAAAAGGTCTCCATTCCTGCATAGTCATACCAGATCAAGACCCTCGCAGCTGCAGTAAGATTCTGGTGGGGATGAAGGATGCTCCCATGGGGTGAGGTTGCCATCTTTGTTCTGGCAAAGGACAGGGTGGGGCAGCGTCTTTGGGGGGTGATTCTCTCTCTCTTTCTCTCTCTCTCTCTCTCTCTCTGGTGCTGAAGCGGCTTTAAAACAATCCATCGCAATCTATTGCAGCCTAACAGGATGAACCCTCTGGAAATTGTCGCACACACATCAACATGAATTTGTAAATCTGTCTGTGTTTGGCTATGCAGAGCTTAAATACATGACCTTTCACACACCCTTTCAAACACCTGTACTTGGAGAGGATTCCTAACTTCAGAGAGAGAGAGAGAGAGAGAGAGAGAGAGAGAGAGAGAGAGAAGAGCTGAAACACAGGACAAAACTGTATCGATACGGGATGCAGCATTTTAAATAGAAATATGGGACAACCATGTTATTATACAGGACAGGTGGCAACTCTACCATGGGGTGATATTGGGGCTTGCCCCCTTTTTCATCCTCCTAGCAATGTAGCATTCTGGCAATCCAGAGTTCTTATGTAAGCAATCACCTTGATAAAGCCAGAGGGGATGTTAGCTGTCTAAGCACTGCACATAAATCCATTTGATTTTAAGGAACAGATAAAGCATGGAACAAGGTCTCTAATATTTTAAGAGATTTGCTGATGGATCAGTTCCTAAGTGGAAACTTTACCTCTGTTTGTCCAGGTAAATGAAGAGGTAATGGAAAATGGATTGGAGTCTGCAGACTGTGTAGTTAACAATTCAATTTGAACATCAAAGGTCTCACAACAGAAGGTTGATCAGACTTCTTAAGTGGTTATGCCTGAGCTAAAGTGGTTTAATTGTTAACAGACCAGACCAGAGTCATAGGTTTTATCCTTTAGAGACTCTATTCAGCATTTTGATAATGAGAACAATGTCAGGGCAGACAACTGCCCTAAAACCTTTAATTTCACTTAACCTTTTGGGCATATCCTGTCCTACTAGATAATTCTTTTAAATGCTACACATCTCGGAACACTCCTATAAAACAAACAGGTGACATCTGGGAATAAAAGAACTAACTCGGATTGAAAGTGGGGAGGGTCACTTCAGAGGAGTGTGCGTGAAAACTTTAAAGCTCAGGCTCAATGCCAGTTGCTTTGATGTCCTATAGATGTTTATGCTTCCTGGCAAAAGCTGCCCATTTATCAGGAGAAGGTGAATATGACACAGATTATCATGGCATACACAAATATTTGGCCATAATCATGCATCCGGAACCTTTGAGTATTTTTGAATACTGATTGAAGCCATGCTGTGTTGCAGTGTACAAAAGTAGTAGCATCTGCATAACTTCCTTGCCCTTTTCATTTATCATGACTACCCCTATTGCATCATGTCCCACAGTCTTCACTTTCTTTTACCAGATGGCAGTGTAATATTTTAATCCAAATTTAGATCCAGCAAAGCAAACTCCTGCTTGATCGCTGTAGCCCAGGAGATTTCAAGCTGTCATGGTGACCCTGGCTAAGGCATTCTGTTCCAACTTCCTTATAAGAAAACCATGGCAGAGATTTACTTGGAGCACGCACTTGTATTCTGGGTCCAGGAGCCATCAGCACAATGGAAAAGAAACAGTTCTTAATTAAGGAGAGAAACCAGGGAAACTAAACACTGGCAAAAGTGTATGTGCAGTTTAGAGAATCCAAAATGCATGGACCCGGATAGCTCTTGCACATACATTATTTTTTGTCTCCCAGCCACTTTTCTTTTACTTTTTAAAACTCGGTGTTACTAACTGTATAATTTGCATTGAAACAAATCCCATGGCATATGCAAGTAAGCTGTGGCTGGAGCCTCCATTCGAATGGGTAAACAGCACACTACCTTCTGGCCCATTGAGACAGATGCAAATGTTAGGGAGGAGCATCTCAGCTGGCATCCGCCCACGCTGTATGAACAACCTTCTTCCCCAGAACTTTACAAAGGGCAAGGGAAATTGGGAGGATTCCCACGTTGTTCACTGGGCAGCTTTTCCTATGCCTCTCCTCTTGAATAGATTTGGCAAGGAGTGAAGCAGCAGCAGTGGTAAAGGGATACAGTCAGAAATGCAAGAGTTCATCATGACAGGCCCATAGCCACACCATTAAGTAGAGTCCAGAAATGTAGCCAACTGTGTTTATTCATTACATATTTGTTAATTCATGTACATACTTGCACATACATAGAGCATCAGTACATAGTAAAATGCCCAATTCATTAGGATTAACATGACTGCATAAGTCCTACTCCACTCAGTGGAGCCTGCCCAGGTTCAAACCATTGGCCACACTGAGCTTTAACAAAAGATCTTCAGCCTGCCAAAATGCAACCTTTAGTCTTTAATTAGAAATGCAATCAATATTGCAAATCACTGTTACAGTTTAAATTGCTAGCATGAAGTGGGAACCAAATCAAAGGAAAGGAAAAGTGTATCCAGGCTCTGCTTGATTATTTTCCTTATTCTCACTATTTCCTTTAAGTTAATTTGTCACTAACAAATTTGAAAACCTCACTTTTCTAGTGTGAATCAATGTAACTGGATGGAAGGGGAGGAGTCTATGAGTAATGGCTATAGTTCTATCAGATGCCAATATTTCTTTCTCTATGTCTTACATTTATTACATTTTTATCCCTCCTTTCTTCCAAGGAATTCAGGGCAGCATTCATTATTCTTGACCCATCAGTTTATCCTCACATCAATTTTGTGGGGTTTGCTAGATTGAGGGATAGCTAGTGTGATAGGAATTTTATGGTACTAGATATATGGTAATGTTCATAACTGCACATACATAGATCAACACAGGAAGACCAACCTGGAACCATTTTGATTCTTAAACTGACCAAATCCTTTCTCTGCAAGGTTAAACTGGAAAAGCCTCCCCATTGTCTCTTTCCTCACAAGATATGTCTGTTTGAATAAGGTGTGAGCCTGTGACCTGGCCCAGGAAATAAGTATTTTACCACTACAAAAGAATGGCCAGGCTCCCCAGGCAATCCAGTCAAGTAACTTGCCAGACAGGAGATAAACTGTGACAGGAGAAAAACAACATTTAAATTTCTGTGATGTAGGTGGGATGTATCTGAGGGGTGGTCTTAGGTTACACCCCTGTGATGTATGCATAATGTTTCTGGGGGTGGTCTTGATCTAGAGAATGGGAATTTCAAAAAGTCTTTATAAGCCCTTGCACAGCAATTTTGGGGGTCCTCTTCCTCTCCTGCGTGTGAGGGGAGTACCCTGTTGCAACAGATCAATAAAGATCAAGCTTACTAGCTGCTTTGCTTCTCAATATTCTCTGGTTGGCCTCTGTTATTTTCTCCTACCAATAGGGAACCTATGTAAGGACTCTATATGGGCTCTTGGATACCCCATAAGGGAAAAGGGCATATTTTTTATTTACAACACTAGCTCAAGGCCACCCAGTGAGTTTCATAATTGAGTAGGATTTGAATTCAAGACACCTGGGAGCAACTCCAGCTCTCTAGCCATTATGTCACATCAGTTGCTAGGGTTCTTATTGTGCCACACTTGAACTGTTTGGCCACAGTTTGTTCCATCGATGTAAGCTAAAACATTTATTTATGCTCTTTCTAGATGGGCTGCAAATGCAAATAGTTTATATGATGGCTGAAGGCAGTCAGTGATGAAACCCCAAACCTTGTAAGGTTGCGAAACAACAATCTGAATTTGCAGGAAACATCTGTTTCTTCTAGCTAAGGATTGATTTATCTCCACTAGGCCTGCAGTTCCTTTATGGTAACCATATGTCATATTTCTCTTGTATACTGAATTAATTACACAGTTTTAAGCAGCCGATTTAAACAAACCACCAACAAGAGTGCTTTTCGATAAGAGCTGCTTATGAAGGAACTGCGCATTCCTTCTGAAGACACCATGGATGAATTACAGAGACCATTCAGGGAAGTGGCAATATATTGTGTGATGTTAAAAAGACTGTGACATTATGACTGCGTCTAATGGCCTGAGATAAGTGGCACACAATCTCTAAGTCTGTGAAAAACAGGGTGGGAGTGGTTGGGAGGTGCGCCTCCATCTACAGAGGCCACAGAATTTCAGCTGACACAGAATTTGAAGTGAAACCAGAGGTTCCTCTTTAGACAAAACGTCAAAGGTGTTTGCTGCCACATCTTTAGAATAAGATAGGCTTTATGTACAACACCAGGATGAAACAACAGCAAAAAGCCATCTGGCTTATTGGAGTTGACTTATGGCAGGACCATCATAAGGCACATTAATGTGGCTTCATCATCCTATATCTCCAGTGGAATTACTTGAACAGAATTCTGGAGTCAGCTTTCTCAAGGTCCAGTCTAATCCTTCCTTCATGCATTTTTTTCCATCGCTGCTGCAGCACACACAGTCCTGTCAAGGTGAGATTGCAATCAGATTTTTTCCAATTTAAGATCACAATATACTACACCATTCTTCAAGAGCAGCTTGTTTGTGGTTGGGGTGAGACTTGTACCCCAGCCTTCTAGATTAGTGAGAGAGACTAGAACACCTTTTTATCATTCATCCATGTGCAATACAGTTATTGCATAGTATTTATGTTTACTATGGATGGTTAATTTGTGTGAACCAAAGTTATTTACCGTGGTGTCTTTTGATAAGCCCATGCTGCAGATTGGAGCTAAAGTCCACTAGCAGACGAGAGCAAAATAGCAATGATGGGCTGTATCCCACCAGATCATTGTGCATGTGCAGCACAGCCAATTTGGGGGTGCGACAGGGAAGTTCTGTTGTCCTTGCAGAAGTCCTTCCATGCATGCAATGATTTAGGCTGCATTCACATGGCAGTTTGTTCCATTTTCATGATGCTCTCCTAACTCTTAATTTTCACGTTATCTCTGAGCTTTCACATGATGTAAAAGCCACTTCTGGAACTATAGCAGAATGACTGCTCTCCCATCAGCTGGAGGGCACCCGTTGCGCGGCCTCGCGCAGCACCCCGAACCCTGAAACAATGGCAGAAGTTCCTGGTCTGCCTTCCCACATCACAGCCCTTTGAGGTTCCCGCCAAACCTTAATTCTAATGAACCTATCTGTGGCGAGGGGAGGCGGAGCTCTTCACGTAGTTAAAAGGGGCGGAGCCTACCTGAGAGTGTGCAGTTGGGTCCAGAGCTTCACCTGCCTGACCTGCCATTTGTTTAACGCTCTTTTATTACAGGTTAACTTCTTTTACAGGTATGTGGGTGCTACTACGGTCTTAGGATGGTTGCGGTTAAGGGACCGGGAAGGAATTTCCCTGCATTTGCAGGTTTTGCCTTGCGCGTAGCAGATGTCACAACTTTGGTGGTTTTAGGCCTTGGGTGGAATCCTTTAGTCTATATTCCCTAAATGGGGGGGGGGCGGGGCATGAAGTGGTGATGCATGCCCCCCCTCGGCGGTGATCCCAGGGTTCTCCATTAAAGGGGCTGACTCGGAGGGGAATTACTGACCATACACTGAAAGGTTGTCAGTGCACTCCCCATTGTTGCAGTGAAATGGGGGTGGGCACTCTGTGTAAACAAACATCTTCCAGAGCCAGCCCACTTCCCAGACACACCTGATTACCCCGGTGTGCCTCAGATTCCCGGCTGGGGACTGGGAGGGATACACGCCCAATTCCTAAGCCAAGGTCTTCCTACCTTTGAAAGTTGAAATAAAGTTGTGGCCAATTTAATCCCATAACATGTTACCATGAGTCATTCATTTCTTCCAGGTAGCTCTTGGAGTCAGGGGTCTCTGCCTGGGCACTCAATATAGTGGAAGTTTAGCACCCATTTCCATATTATTTGCAAAAGGATTTTTTTGGGAAGCAAATAACAGAGAAATGAGCACTACACATGGACTACAGTTCCAGAGGTTGCTTTCATGTCCTGTGAAAGCTCAAATATAATATGCAACTTAACAGTTAGAGGAAAGCCACGAAAACAGAATAAACTGCCATGTGACTGCACTTTTAGCTGAATTTTCAAATTTTTTTTATTTATTTTCACAATAAACAATCATTACATGAAAAAGTAATTTAAAAAGGCATAAAATAAAACAATTAAAACATCTGTATACACTCTTAATATTGAATCCATATTTTGGGATTCCTTGAATCTCCTGAATTCCCTCCCCTCCCTCCCCTGGTTCCTTTGTATTATTTTCATTTCTGCATGTCAACAAAGAATCTTAGCTGAATACCACCAGTGCTTTTTTCTAGGAGTACTCAAGATTACGCAGTACCAGCACCTTCCCTGCCACCCCCCCCCCCCCAATTTTAATACTGTGGCACTTAACCATAACAACTTCACGGTGAGTACCAGCACTATTTTTAATTTAAAAAACTGGATACAACACAAGGCCTTGGACACATTAGCTTTGCAGCACTCTCCAAAATCAGCAACAAAAATGTCTTTGAAAAGATAATAAAGAAGCTTTGAGACTATTTATTGCACTATTGAGAGAAAGGGAAAATCCTGTGCATAATGACTTTGAGTTCTGCTCTCAAATAAATATATTTGTATGCCTGTGCAGTGACGTTGGTACAGTTTTGCCACATGGCACATATAGAAGAGACTGGGGAAATTAGTCTCAGATTTATAAACAAAACCTCTTACACAAGTGGCTCATTCAAGCTGGCTGTGGATAGCCCTTAATGGGAACACATATGTTTATGCTAAATAACCTGTAGTACCAACTGAGGTGCCACAATTCTCTCCACCATTAGCAAGATTGATTTTGCCTTGGAGTGTCTCTACTCAACAGAAGTACCCTTCAGGTAAGTCGAAAAAGTTATCAGGCATGTAGTGTAAATGAGCAGCGAAGATTTGGGAGACGCAGGAAACTGTAGTATTCGACTGCAAAACATTTTTATTTCCCTGCGATACAAAGTAGTCATCTGTCAAAATGAAATTATGAGAAATGACTGCTTCTGCTAAGCTACGATTCTCAATGGCTCCGAAACAAGACCTGGCATGGGAACAGGGCTTTAAAGTTTAAACATACAGATCCGAATAAATCGCATGCGACACTTGCCAATAAAGGCTTGTAGTAAATTTACCCAGAATCACTGTCAATCTCTTATACAAGATTTTGAGGGCCTCATTGTCATTTTTTGTACACAAACACCTCAAACAGTAGAAATAACTGTCAACAAGCATCCTTCATAATTTCACTCACCCAGGGCATTTGTGAATAATGTAATGATCCACCAAAGAGGAGAAATTTGCTCACTCTTTCTTTGGAGTCTGTCATCCAAATTCTATGAAGATTAAAATTACGAAGGAAAATGAGAGAAGATGCAGAGAACTGCAACATCTAAGGTGAAAAACAGTTTGCTTAATACCATGTTTGAATGGTATGCTTCTCATCTCTTATGGTTTAGCCATAATCTCCAAAGACCATGTTATCTGGTGCTGTATTTCATTGTTGTCACACTGATGTTTTCCAACCACAAACACTTCTGACACCATTTTCGAACTCACCACCACCTGTGCTTGTAGCATGATTTCTACAAAGGTAAACATACACATCTTCAGGTGTATGAATGCAAGCTTTCATGTGATTGAACAGAGTTCCTGATCATGTGGGAGTCCACAAGCATGCAGCTACATGTGCATAGTTTCTCCTTTGAAGATCTTGTGGTGAATGTGTGACTATCAGGGGTTGGTGTTGATGAGGGTAGGGCCTGCAAGCATAGCTTCATGTACAGTAAATTGGCAGGCATCTTACAGGCATCAGGGTGAGAACAGGATGCTGGACTAGATGGGCCATTGGCATGATTCAACAGGATCCTCTTATATTCCTAAAACACCTGCACACAATCCCAGAACTAGTTACATTCAGCCTGTTTTAACCAACTTTGAGATGCAGCCTTAGTTCAACATTAACAGTTGGAAGGCAAAGTTATTGTCTGTCACATGAAGCCCCACTCTTTTCCCAAGAATCTCAAGATGGTATAAATGGAGAGTTTCTTTTTCCTCCTCATAATAATTCTGAAAAGAGAAATATGTTAGGCTGTCTGCATATTACAAGAACAGCAAATGTTATGGCTGGACAAGTACAGATATTGATATAGATAGATTAGATACAGATAGATATAGACAAATTGGTTCTTTTAGTTCTTTCTGGAGAATTTTGGTCATCTCATGGAGAATATTCTGTAAAATGCCACCCCCAGTTTCTACTCTTTCCAGCACCCATTGCTTAGCCCGTTACTTGTCAGTAAATTAACAATGACTTAACAACAGAATTTTCCACATTAATTAAGCTGAAGCTTATCAGAAGAGAATTTGCTGAAAAGGATTTTAACCCCACCTGAAATTTGGGAGAATGTCACCACCCCTTGTAAGAATATTCAGTGAAATCTCCCCCACTTTCTGCACCCACAGATAGTGTGTAAAATTAGGGGTAACTATTTGCCCTAAAAATAAAAATTTAAAAATCACTTTAAAGCATCACCACATGCACATTTTTTAAAAAATAAAGTTGTAGCTGGATGTACTTGCTTCAGACTTTTTTTAAAGGAGAAACTGTGGCATTCACATCTGGTTTGAGTCTCCTTAGACAGAAAAGATCTGAAACATATCCAACTTGTCTGGATGCCTGAGCCTTTTCCCAAAGGCATAAACCACACAGAGCTACATTGCACCATTTTTCTTCCTGAAGGCACTTGTTTCTTGTTGAGAGATGAGAATGGGAAATGTGGTCATCTGTGGTTACTGGCCTCAAAGTCAGAACTTTGTTGTGATCACTCCAGTGTTCACACACAAAAAAGAATGTTCACCATTTTTACATCTAAGAATATGAACTTCTGGTATTCAGAATGTGTCTTTATAAGACTGTATACAATTTGACTTTAGGATCAAACCGAAGAAGAAATCCTTAGGACGTTCCCTGCAAAAGGAGGCACTTCTCTGTGCTTTTTTGCAAGAACTTAACATTCATGAATTAGCATGTGAAGCTTTCAAATAATAGTGGTATTATTTGGGAGGATGCAGAATGATGCTCAGGCTGCCAACACTGCTACTCCTGTTGTCACTTGTAGTGGCATTGAAGACCAAGTGTGAGGAATAGCTCTCCAGTTATCGCTGAACTACAACTCCCATCATCCTTGGCCATGCTTTTTGGATAATGGAAGATGTGGTTCAGCAGTGTCTGGCTGGGCAAACATACCCCATTCTAGGCTCAAGGCATGGCTTGAATTTTCCCATGCTTGGCATTGTATAGGCAAGGTGGGCATAGTTAGCTCCAAATGTCATGGCAGGCTAACCTCCAAGAACTAGCAAACCCATGGTCTGGAATTTCCCCTCTACTGCCATAAAGAAATTCACTGAAAAAGTCCTCTCAGTTGTTCTGCAAACAAATAGAGTGGAGAATATTGAGTCATTTGGGCACAATTGTAGGGCAAACTTCCATGGGTGGGACCTTGGGAGTTCTATGCTCTGTGATCTAAATTCTTTTGGAACACAAGCTATGGTACATTTAGCTCTTTATTTAATAGACATAAAGACTATTCTTCTTTCATACGGTCAGGAGCCAGATGCTTTCTGAAATAATGGCATTTATTTAAAATCACTCAGTACTATTATGAAGTCAGTTTCATTCACTTGAACATTATTATTTATTGTTGTGTCACTTAATAAAGGTCAACCATCCAGCAAGTGGATTGACTGGTGTGCCTTTCAGCTAGCATTAGAATGTATTATATTGCACTGAAACTACCCACAGAATTTCCGAACCTGCCATTCTCATGAGGATCTCTTTAATGGAATAAAAGTATGATGCATTAGCAAAGCAAAGCAGGTGGGGGTCAGGCGGGGGAGAGTAACTCTTTTTAAATCATTGTGAGAAGTCATTTATTATTCTTAAGCAGCAAATGCCAGTATCTTCTGCCCTGTAGCCTGAACATTACATATTCAAAATGGTTCCTGCGTATACTAATTACATAGTTCATTTCTTAGAACAGATTATTTACAAAAATAAGGAGCAGACAGTGGCAGCCGGAGTCAGAGACCTATGTATTCTTGAAGAAGGAATACAATGTTGAATTCAAGGAAACTCAGATTCTGTGTTCAGAGCAAGTAGTACAGATTTGAATACGTAACATAAAAGACAGAGTGACTTAGGGCATCATAGGAAAGACTAGCCACTGTGTAAAAGGAGCAGAGCTGTGTGAGGCACTGAAGCTTTATTTCCCAAGTAACAGGTTGTCAGGCCAAAGCAAAACTTGGCTTGAATCTTGAAATGGCATATTTCCAAATGTGTTTTCTCCCAAAAACTGTGAAAGCTAGAAACTGTATCACCTAGTTTAGATTGGAAGTAAGATTGCAACCTTCAGCTTGTTCTTGTGATTACTTTCATTTACTTATGTTGTTATGTGTTACCCTGTACATAAATTAACAGCCTCTTGCTCTGGGTCTACATAGTGAGTAACCTTGCTTTATATCTTCCTATATACATAAAAATGTAAGGTTGTCATCACACTGCAGTTTGCATGATAAAATGACAGGCTGGCAGGAGCAAACAACATGGGTGGCAGGTGCCTAGGTGAGCAGTTTAATGGAGGTGCTTCAGACAGCAGCTTACCAAACAACTCTCAAGTGATTCTTGCCCTCTTTCAAAAGGGATTGGGGTGAACTGTAAGGGAAAACGGAAAGGTGTTGGTCAGATGTGAAGGAGGGAGAGGTTGGCAGGTAGACAGAGTTGGCAACTGGAGCAAGCAGGGGTGGCAGTACCTAGTTAAATAAATGGGAACTTACCAATGGTAATAAGAAAAATCAGAGCATGTTAGCCTGTGAGAAAATGGAGGAATTTAATTCAGGAGCAGAAGAGTGGCAGCAATATGTGGAAAGATTGAGCCACGGGAAATCACTACAGATGACAAATAAAAGGCAATGTTTTTCAATGACTGAACAGGCACTGTGTGAGATCTCCAGTCATGAAAGGAAGATGCCTTCTTCTGGCAACCTTTTGCCTTTTTAGTCTAATAGTCCAGTGCCATCTAAATGTATATCATTGTCCTGTTCCATGCATCTTTTATCCTGTTTAACTGTTATCTGTGTCTAATAAACATTCTGCTTGGCTTTATAAGTTATAATTGAATAAAGAGGTGCCCTTCACATGGATTCCAGCTTTCCATAATGACAAAGATTGTGATTAAGGTACATTATGTCAGCTTTTAAGAATTCTCCCAAGCATAGGAAGAAAGTACAGGCTATGAATAGGCATGCAGTCTGTATCTAATTTGACCACTGAAATGTGGCTTTTCATAACTGGGAAATATTATTTGATACCTGTTAACAATGAGAGCCAATTCCATTGTGCTGATTTGCATTTCTGGGGAATTTTCCTGCAAAATTCACCATGTGGGACAATTTACAATCCTTTAATTTGCAAATCAGCAGGCCAAGCTTATCTGTGTGTCAATCATAACTAGATATTATATTTATCAGCAGAGTAACAGATAGAGGTGATTTCTTCAGAGAAAACTAACATATCATTTATTTATTTATCTATCATTTATTTATCTGTCTTCTATCATCTATCTGTCTATCCTCTTCACCCACCCACCCACCAAAGTATGGTGCTATAAGACTTCAAATTATCTCCTTAGGATGACCCAGAGACCTATCTGAACACAATTGCAAGCCCTCTAAGTGGAATAATGTCCCTTTTGCAAGCTAACCATGTGTTGAGGGATAATGTTGATACTCTAAGCACTGCTGTAGCAACAGTATCTAGTACTGCCATGACCTATGAAAAATAACTTATGAAGCATGCATTGTTGTATATATGTAATCTAGGAGTTTAGGAGAACTATGGTTCCTGGTGGTCTCAGATGTTGCAGCTTGTATCACAGCAGTCTGTACAACCCACTGCAAGGGCCTTCAACTTAACTCCTTCCCACTGTCATGACCACTGCATGCATTTTGGTGGGAAAGTGGAGGAGGCAGATGTGGCAACAGGAAGGGCTCGTTATAAGAGTGGACCCATTCTGAACTGAATTGAAATGTTGGGCTTTGGTGCCATTCAGATCAATTTTGAAATGGAATCAGGGACTCCTGATCTCTGTGTGTAGGGGGGTGTTCTTTCTGGATTTTATTTATTTCATCACCATCAATGTGCATAATGAGGGTTATAACCAAATGAGCTTGTTTTCTGAATACAGATGGAACCTCTACCTTGAAGGCATAGATTTCTTCCTAAAAAGACAAACTTTCAGATTTTCTCTCTCTCTCTCCCTTGTCAATGAAGCAGAGCTCTATGGGGATTTCATAATGATGATTGCATGGTTCTGAGAAGAAACAAGGCAAGAAAATCACTCACTTATCTAATATTTAGAGCATAGCTTCCTTTTTTAGCACTCTCATTTTCTTTTTCCAATAGGACCGTTACAGGGATGCTGCTTTCATTGATATTGTTAACTACGATTTCAAGAATTCCAGCTATCTCAGACTCTAATCACATTGTGATAGGGTGCCATAAATCAGAGAAGCAGTTTGTAAAACCCGAACTTCTTGTTCACAGGAGGAAAATAGGTGTGTGCTTATTATAGTCATTGTACCTTGCACTGATTTAACCACTTTCTTCTACCTTTATAAAATAAAGGATATATTGGGTCCTAACTGGGTCTAAAGTGAGTCAGACCAGTAGTACCAGACCCTGTGTGTCTATTAGTGATCTACCTGTCTTCTAGGCACACAGATAATTCCAGTTCCTTAAGTTCTTTAGAAAGATGAAATGACACACCTGTTAAACTAGTACAGATATGCCCAGAGAAAGACAAAGAAGGAAGGAGGGGAAATGTTATTGCTAGCGAGACAGACAGATAGACAGATAGGTGCCATGCTTTTTTCTGAGGGTACTCAAGGTTTCTGGCACCTTTTTTTCTAGAAGAAAAGCACTGGAGAGAAAGTATAATATAACCTGGGCTCCCCCCCCCCAGCTGGAACTTGCCTAGACTCAGTTCCAGCATATCTCAGGTGGGTGCCATTGCCATTATAAGGGAACAAGGGAGGCATTCATGGAAAGTTTCCGCACCAATTTTTCTAGAAAAATAGCACTGAATATAACTGTATTCCTTGTTGCAACTTTGAGTTAAGCCTTATGTGCAAACCAGCCCAGAGAATTCTCCCAACCCTCCATCACAACTTCATATGATGCTAGTATCTTTTATTTTTATTTCAAAAGGCAACTCTGAAAGAAAGGCATCCTGCTCTTTGAGAGACCTTTTGTTCATTACTGATTCACATATGTCAAGGCCGGCTAGAGACAAATTTCCTCACTAGCTCTGTATTTCTGGTGTTCTCATCAGCCTGCTCTCCTCCTTTCCCTCCAACATCTGTTCTAATACTAAAGCCCTTACAACATTGGTTGGCTGGCATAGGCTTTTGGTGGTGGTGCTTAACAGGAAAAAGGAGGAGATGCCTGGGATATGGTTTCCTTAAATATATTTGAAAAAGAGAGGAAGCATATCATTAAACTAGATGCAAAGAGAAAGGGGATTTTACTGACTCCCCCAAATATGCCCATTCACAAAATATGGGTTAGTTATATAGATGAGCAGAACTACCATTTCATACTCACAATGAAGATGGTAAAAGCATGGATTTTGCCACCTTTGTCGTGCATATTTATAGATAAAGCAAAGGTTCTAATCCATTTAAGCTATTCTCCTGACTATGAAAATAGGGAGTATTGTTTTGGATGAATGAATTCAGAACACAAGAAAGCTTGCCCAGGCATATATCTGTGGCTCATGAGAGTGCTGGAAATAACTCAAACTGGACACAAGTGTTTGGTGAAATCAGGCCACAACTATCTTGAAGTGGGCTTGACATGGTAATAGGTTGAGGATCAATGCCTTATTCCACTCAGCCCTTGCTGATGGAATGACATTTCACTTGGGGTTGGAAGTCCCCCTCCCATGGGAGTCAGCCAATGTTGAAAATAGGGTCCCACTGGGCAACTGTGGGAACAGACTGCTGGACCAGATAGACCTTTGGTCTGATCCCCCAGGAATCCAACAAGGATGTTTCTGAGGGGGTGGGATGGAGCTAGGAGAGCGTGACAAACCCTGTTCAGGTGGCAGTAGACCTACCCAAAGGTTCCTGAAGACATTGGAGTAGAGATAATTTAGGCTGACCCAATTTATGGCAGCTTCCTATAGATGAGGTTGCTCTCTTAATCTCTAAACCTTCAGTTTTGTTGTAATATGACACCAGCAGTTGAATAGAGTTTTCATGAAAACCTTACTTTATGTGTTTCGGTGAAGTGTCTTTCAGTAAATATTTCCAATCCTCTTTATAAGGTATGATGATTATAAATCCAGGTTAAGTTACTTCTATATGCAAATCTTACAGAAGATAATAATACAATCTGTGCATTATGTTGCCAAATGACAATGAGCCTTGAAACACTGCGGCTGCATCCTTTACATTCCAGTGAAGCATAATAATAAAATAATAGAGATAGCAACAACAGCAACAACAATAGCAATTTAGGAGTTTTTGCGCAACACACCTGCTGGTTACCTTCACTAAAATTAAATGCCTTTGGAATAATTGTGTGTGTGTGTGTGTGTGCGCGCAGCTATACACCAGAGAAACAAACAAGAAATGAATGGAAAGCAAAATACTTGTGATACATAAAAGATTAACCATGGGTACTCTGTATCAAGGAACACATTTTAATATTGTGCTGAGACTCCGAGGACAATAAGGGTTTTGCATAACAAGGGCTTTAATTGGAGTAAGCAGCAGCAAATATTCTGTCAACTAGTTCAGACAAACAAAAGAAGGATGAGCTGACTCCAGTCTGACAGGCAAATTTCTTTTGCTTCTTCAAAAGGAATGAGTGGCAATGTCAAGTGCTGTGCTTTTGCTCATTGCCAATACCAGCATCCTCACGCATGAGCAGTGCCAACACCCTTCAGTGTTCAGCCATTTTCCATGGTCCTTGGGTATTTGAAGGAGTATCCAAGCTAAGTTCTGGACAGTGTATGATGTGTAGAATTTGTAGCTCAACTCCTCTGCAAGGATCAAATTAGTGCTATTCCACCACTATTCTCAAGGCAACCTTTAACAAGAATTCTCATGCTTCCTGTGTAGCCTTAACCGTTACAATTTGTATAAGTTCTTACTGGACCTAGGGCCTTTTTGCACTTACCATTTATAGTTGTATAGTTGCTGTTTCATTTAAAATGAAAATGTGACTGATTGTCTGCACCTTTGGCCATGTGCTGCTGTTATTAAGAGAGTGCATATGAGGTTTTCCTTTACACATTAATAGCAGGTTCTGCCTGGGTTGAGAAATGTTCTGTGGCCACACCTCTAACATACCTTTGTTTCCCTCCCACCAGTCAGTGTTTGAGTTATGAGCATATTGAAGTAAACAGACACAGGGAAAGTGTTAATTTCCTTCATGAGAATGTATCATCCCATGGATGAGCTAAGCCGACAGGTGTACAGTCAGTCAAGCCAGTTGCTATGGTAAAGACCCAGTGCCAGCTATATAAGTGATTAAGGCATGTCAGCTTGTGAGTCCGTCTGTGAGCTGGGGTATGTGTTACGTCTTGAATTGCTGGAGCAGCAAAGATGCAATCAATCATTATATTTGTATGCCACCTTTCGAAAGTTACTCAAGGCCTAACTATAAGCTGAGGCTTAATAAAAATAGTCATAAAAAAAATCAAAAAGTGCACAACTCAATTGAACGATTTCCACATAAATCATAAAATTCAAATTAAGGATACAAAAAAGTACCATCAACAATAGCAACAACGCCCCTCACAACAACAACGCCCCAGCCTAAGATTCTGTTCAGCAGCCTCAGCTTTTTGTAGCTGGAGTTAGACAGAACACTGCCATTTCAGACCTGCTGGAAAAAGTACTGGGAGGTAGGGAGCATGTCTTCTAGGACTCACAGACAAGATGGATACTTTATTTGTATATATCTGTATTTGCAAAAACCTACAAGCATTAGGTGTATCTACATCCAGAACCTATCTACTGCAGCAGTAAACTGTTTTGTAACTTGCTCTGCTTCTGTGTGGTGACTGGAACTGGGGGCACAGATGTTGTAAAGATAGGGTGATCTGCCGTGGAACAACCCCATTGAAGATGGTTATCCAGACGTCATTGCTCGTTGTGAAGAGGTCCCCACAATGGTCCAATATTTGCCCCCCCCCCCCAAAAAAATGTAGGTTCCTTTGATTCATTGTGGCTCATCCACCAGGCTATCACCTCATGAAGATACTAGCCTTAGCTTTCAACACTTGTTGATTCCAGTAGATTAGCATTTCTGTCACACAGCCTAATACACAAGGTCTAGATATCACCTCACGCAGGAGGTTAGCCCAGCCTCATTTAGTTAGCTTTTGACACATCAAGCCTTAATTAAATTAATTAAGATTCCAGCACCTGCTGGACCCAGCAATTTAGGGTGTCTTGCACACACAAACTCATAGCAATATATATTATTATATCACTCATGGATGAATTAGGTCTTATTATGTACCGGTCTGGCACTAAACAACACTACACACAGGCTGGTGGGCACAGCAACCAGAAACATGGCCATGGGAGGAGTGGAAATGATAAACAAGGTGTAAATAGACTTGTCCTTCCATGATTTTTAGGTGATGCATATATGTGTCCCAGAAGAAAACCTCTAAGAAGGCATTCTTTGCATGTGTAAGAAATTGTTGTTTTAAAATGGTGCCAGGCATACAGTTTTATAAACTAATGTAATAGATAAATCATTTAGAAATAATTTCCCTTGTGGCTGAGCCACTCCACAAGCTGCAGAGAGAAGAAAGTATTTTTGTGGGTGGAGAGAAATGCTACCAAAGAATTGGGGTGCAGGCCATTTTCTTCTCTGCACTTCATAAGGCGATCAGCTTGAACCCTGAACATACAAATCAGACTTAAAAGTACATCACTTCTAAGAAAGCATTGGAATGGTGAAGAAAAGAACACAGACAGCTCTAAATTCATGGTGTATTGATAGTACTTACAGAGATACCGAAACAAGATTCCTGAAACTAGCAATTTGCATTGAATATATTTTATGTTATGCGCCACAAGTGAAAGGTGAGACATTTTCTGCAGATGGTGGAGAGTAACTGTGCATCATGTGTCTTCTTACCTCCTACTGTAAATTACACCTGACTAAGAATGGTTTTTAAAGCTATGATGAAAGCCGAGGAGGAGGAAAATAATGTTTTCTCTAGTGCCATCATTTCTCACTTGAGAAGCACATAATTTAAAGACAGCTGCAGACTCTTCCATTTTCTATGTTTACTAAGGGAAGGGTGCTTTGCAAGCATAGATATTACCATGTAATTTCAGATAGCTGAAGATTTTTGGAGAGACTGGGAACTAAGATTGGCATGCACAGGACAGGCATTGAGTGGCAATTGAAATAGGTGACAACACCATTGCAGGAAGTCTGGAGGATGCAGAGTTTATGCAAATGATTAATATGCAATTTGGGCATGCCAGTTACTATTTATGCAGTAGACCCTTTGTCTCTGTGATTTGGAAGATGAGTATATACATTGGATTTCTCACATGATAGCACAGAAAGATATGGGGTGAGGTGACAAAAGTTTGGGGATAACCAAGATCTAAGAGGACATGGTAACTTGCATCTAGTCTAAGTATACAAAATCTGCTGCAAGAGCCATAATAATGCCTTTAAAACACACACACACTTGTTCTCCTTTCCTGGGATGCCTTGATTCATGTGGGTCTCACATGTACAATTCTGGAAATGTTCTAGATCTCAAGTGTGCTTGAAAACCATACTTTCTAATCCTACCCTAAATCCCTATGTAACATGGATTATATCACGTGCATCCAGATCCTATGCATGTTTATTCAGGAACAATTTTCACTGTGTTTAGTGGTGTTTACACCAAAAAGGAGAAAACAGGATGTAGCCCAGTGGTTCTTAACTTTTCTGGGACCATGGAACCCGTTCAGAATCAAAGCTGCAGATGCCTTCCCCATAGATAGATAGATAGATGATAGATACATAGATAGCTGGTAGATAGATAGATGATAGATAGAAAGATGATAGATTAGATAGATAGATAGATAGATAGATAGATAGATAGATAGATGATAGATAGATAGATAGATAGAGATAGATGATAGATGATAGATAGATAGATAGATAGATAGATATAGATAGATAGAGATAGATGATAGATAGATAGATAGATGATAGATAGATAGATAGATAGATAGATAGATAGATAGATAGATGATAGATAGATGAGAGAGAGAGAGAGAATAAATAGAATCTGGTTCATGGACACCCTGAAGCCACAGGTTTCATGGACCAGATTGAGAACCTCTGATGCCGACTTAGGATCCTACACCCTTTTGCTTGGGCTTTGATTTTTTACAGGAAACATGTGGATCTGTAGTTCACTGAATCTAACCTTAACATATATTTCCTGTTCAATTCTCAGATAGTAGGTCTAAAATCCATCAGCTGTAAATAATGCATACTGAAGGGAAGACAAATAATTAAGAAGTGATTCAAACTGGCCAAGTCTTCTTGACTTAAATGGGCCTATATCTGTATAAATGGCTTTTGAACTACCTTTGATGACTCCTGTTTCATTTAAAGAGAGCTCTAGTGCCACTCTTCTTACTCTTGGGCTGCATTCAGACAGCACGTTATTCCATTTCTCCAATAATTTCTTAGCTGATCATTTCTGTGTTCTGATCTTTCACACAATATGCAAACCACTTGTAGATATCTAGCAGAATCCATCAGACATTTAGTACCCATTTCCATGTTAATTGGTTCCAGAAAAAGATCCATTTGCAATCTCATTAACCTAGAAAGCTTTGGGAGTTTTACACTGTGATTTCCCTGCCATCATACCACATAACAATATTTGGGGCAAGATTCCAGCGTAGAGTTCTACCATGCCATTTTCCATGAGTGAATCATGGAGGCACAGAGGCATGTATGTGCATAAAGCATGGTGACATACACAATGACATCGGCTGTTATGTCATATCATGACCACTGGTGTGAATGAAACCTAGCATGACATGGCAGTATATCTATCAAAATGCCACAGTTCTATAGTGAAACAAGAAAAGCAGTGTAAAAGGAATGTTAAACCCTGGGACAAAAGTGCTAGCATTTCAAGCAGGAAAACTAATGCAGCAATCCTCACATCTGAATGTGAGGATTCTCTCAGAAGGGCTGCACAGCAGTGACTAGAATAGTAGGAAAAAAATATTGCCTAGTAGTCACCTAAAAGAAGTACCACTATTATTCCCTTCAATCCTACCTCACACTGCCTTGCAGGGCGTTGTACTAGATGACCCTTGGGATCACTTCCAACTCTACGATTTTGTGATTCTTCTTTGCTTCCAGAGCTGAAATGGTTATAAAGAGGTAGTGTAACCATTTCAGCCCTGGGAGCATAGGGAAGTGCTGATGGAAGCATTAGAGTAGGTGGGGGGGGGGCATTTGTGTTTCCAGATGTTGCTGAACTACAATTCCCATCATCCCTGCTTGCTACTTGCTTTGGAGGACAGTTGATGGAATAAACCTATGGTTCCTCCAGGTAACATGTTGATTGAACGTTCATCCTCATTTGTGTGCACAACATTTACACAGAGGTTATACAATGTCTTCTCTTTGTGGTTCGAGGACCCCAACCCCCCCGTGAGGTGGAAATAAACACACAAGGACACGTGGTATAAGGTTTATGGGCAAGGAAAAGGCCACAACTTTTATTGGTTACTGCAATGAAAAGGTATTGGCTTAGGCATTGGATGACCACAGCAGAGGGGTTGAACCACCAGTAGATGGAGCCAGTTGATGCCTATCCAACTATAGGCTCACCCATGCCTCCCAAAATGCTGGTCACTCAGAGAGCAATCAAGCCTGCCCCAGCAGTTGAAAAAAACCTGTCTGGCAACTGTGATTACTCAGGCAAGAAGCAAAGGAGAAGGAAAGGGGGGGGAGAGAGTTGGGAGGGAGGAGGGGGGGGTGTAAAATGAACATGCCGGGCAAGGAAAATCTTTTTGAAGAAAAGGAAAAATAGCTGTCATTACAGTGAGCCAAAATAAAGTGGAAATATAAACGGTGTATTAACCTGGACTTTTCATTAAGGTACCATAAGCCGTAACCTTTGTTGTTGTTGTTGTTGTTGTTATTGTTTAAAAGTGGTTTTCTTTAGGGAGCCTGTACTGGCAAGTGAAGCCAATGACAAGAACCAGGCAAAGGCACACCTTCAAAGGTTCGAAACGTATGAACGTGCAGTGCTGAGGAATGGTTCCCTGATCAGAAACCCTGAATTGTCCACCCCAAGCTCTGCCTTATTTCTATCCCCCAAGCATCAAGCGAAGGGGGGGGGTGGCTTAGAGAAACCAAGAGGGGTGAGGTTTAAGCGCACAGTCTTTCCCAAGCCTTTATAATTTACAGGGGGCTCCCGATTTAAGTGGTACCAATGGAAGGGATGGCAGGGTAAATTAAACCCACGCTAGAAGAGTAATAAATCAATAAACGGCAGGCACAAACACACGCTGCAAGCACACACACACAACTTAAAATTAGAGAGGAACAGGAAAAGGAACCCTGAGGATCATCTAGTCCAACCCAGGCAATGCAGAAATATTCAGCTGTCCCATACAGGGATCAAACTTGCAACCTTGGCATTATCAGCGCCATGCAGTCACCCAGACCAGCCACACAATTGGACAGGCAAGGGCAATAGAGGGGAAATGTACAAGCACCCTGGCAAAAAATTAAAATAAAACGCACAGCTACCAAGCAGAGGCAGGGAAGACAAGCGAGGAGAACAAGGGAGAAAGAAAGATGGAGCCACACTCACACTCAGACCTCACCGGGGGCATGTGCTGGGCAAGGGAACAAGCTGCAGCTTAAGAAAGGTAATTCGCACTTAGACCACACAAACAAATCAAGCAGCAGGAGAGGGGGGAAATGGAATGTTAAATATAGATTTTTACATGGAAAAAAGAGGACACAGCAAGGCAAACCTGGATTTTTAAAAGCAGTAAAGCAATGAGCGCACGCAAGCCTCCTAAAGTTAAAAGGCAAGCCAGGAAGCAGGCAGCCTCCACACACACAGACCCCCCAACTCCAAACCTCGTGGCTCTTCCCTGTGATGACTGTGATGACTCCTAGCTGATGACTCTCGGAGCGGCGACGACGAAAAGAGGCTGAGGGGGGGCCGGCGCCTGAAGATAAAGGATGGCTAGGCACGCCCCTGCTAGGGGCGGCTCCAGGTGGGAGCCGCCCCCTGGGCGTGAGGCGCCGGCCAGGTGAGCAGGAAGGGGCAGGGGCTCACGCCCCTGCGTGGGCGGGGGTTGGAGCTCCCGCCCACAACCACTCCCCTCCCCTCTGGGGAGAGGAGTCTTTATTGAACATCCATCCTTATTTGTTTGCAGGGAGCTGATAGGAGAATGAGCATTCATCCTGATTTGCTTGTATGGAGGTTATTACACCATCACATCCATCCATCGTTGGTCCCACACATTTTAGTGTATTTCTCCATCATTTTCCTAACAGCAACAAGTATGGTGGGTTTTTTAAGTGGATTTGTTGTACCAGAGCATTTTAATCAACTTTAATTACACAAATCTAATTTTGGGGTGTGTGACTGAGTCCCTCCAACAGAATACTGACAGTCTAGAATCAATCCCCCCTTCATACTTCCTAGGCTGAATAGTGGATCACTGGTTAGAAAATGAGGGGGGGGGGGTCTGAAACATCATAGTTCTCTGGTTCAATTAATTATATGCACAAAATTATTAATGCTTTCTAAACTTCTTAAAAATTAAAATCAGTACAATTTCTTTTTCCACATGCTTTCTTCATCAATAATAATTCTATCCCTCATCAAATAAATTATAGCTAGCTTTGCCATAACTTAGTTCAAGTTTCCTATTTTATTTCTATTTCTGTACTCAACCCTATAACTACATAACACTTTCCAGCTAGAGAACTGATGCAGGTAATAACACCTTTAATCAGGAAAGATTCAAAAATGTTGGCCTCTTTGCTCATACAGCCCCATAAATCAATCCAAAAGGCTGAGACAGACACAGCATGAACAAACTGGCATTTCCACTGTATTAGTCACACCCATTATATTTCTATACTAGCCACAAGCAGCAGCATTTCTTCCACTTGGTTCCAGGTAAATCACCGTGTTCTCACAGTTGACCTCAGATTTTAATACATGACATTTTGTGGATATTGTTTGTGATGGAAAATTGTGGATGCTTACCTATTATAAGCTTGAACTTTCCAGTTTGCAAAAAAATACACAATGCTTGATGTCAGGAAACAAGTTGATCTCTTGATAAGAGAAGATGCACAATTACAACAGAAAAAAATTATAGTTGGGGGGGAATTGTCACACCCACACACACACTCCTCTTCCTGGGTTTATGAAACCTTTAAAAGCTGGCATCTTTTTTAAAAAGGGGGTACAGTGCATCAACAAGATGCCTAGTGTTGGAGATTTCCAGGTCAGTCGCTGAGAATGTATTTCTGAATGCCTTTGACACCCAGAGTTGGTACATAAACCGTTATCTTTGGGGACTGCATACAGTGTAAGATCATGGTGAGACACAGGGCAGAAGCTCTGTTGGACGCAGGTCAGCGATATAAATGAAAAACAGCAGCTTGAAATAAGCTGTATGCACTGCACACTTATCACAAGGTTCAGGCATCACATTCTACAACAGGCTGAAAGTTTTACAGTCTACAGGGTAATCCAATACTGAGCACATTGTTTCAATCTAGGTGTAAACAGTGCAAGTATTAATAGCAGTCTCACAGTCTTAATGGGACAAGAAGGGTCACAGTCTTCCTACTGGGTGAAGTTTTCAATTATATTGGTTTACACCTTGAAAAGATAATGATCTAACCATGAGAGATATATCTTCATATCTTTTACCTGTTTCCAGGCAAACAAAAAATATGTTTCTTCCCACATGCTGGTCCCATGACCAACTAGAAACATCATTTCTAGTTCAAACATCATTTCTAGTTCACAGCTATTATGAATTCTGTTTTATGAAAGTAGTGGATATGTTGTTCTGGGCCTGGGAAGAGTAGCAGAATGAAATTTGAGTGAAATATCCTCTTTGCATCCTTGGTATTATTTGTATATTTTGAAAAACTGTATGATATATAACATTTGGTTATGCTCACAGAGAACTCATTAACAAAAAAGCAGATGCTCTGGCTGGAGATCTTCTATTGGTCAGTGATGCATTTGAAGAAATTGGGTACATTCCATGAAGGAGTTTGGTGCCAAAATTCTTCCCAAGGTCTTGAGATGACTTAGACTTCAAAAGAATATTAGTGGAAACAGACTTGCTACTAGAGTTCCATCTTCCATTTCATGCTTTCCATTACTTGATTTCCTTCTTGTATTGGGGTGCGTGTGTGTGTGTGTGTGTGTGTGTGTACACATACAAAAAAGGGGGGAAAGTAAGGCAGTTGTTGTCAGCCCTCACAGGAGGATGTGTAGCACCACATCACAGTCTTTGTATGAAGTCAGAGTGGAAGAAGAGAGCAGAAAAGAAGGCAGGTTTTAGAATGTTGTTTTTTGTTTTTGTTTTGTTTTTTTAAAAAACAACAACAGTAAAGGGTTTGAACAACAGCAGGGGTTTGAATAAAGAAAATGGAGAGAGAGAAATGTGGTGAGTTTAAACAATGACAGAGTAGAGTAAGCTGGGGGTGACAATGAGGGAAGGAAAGCTTAAGTTCAGTTGATGGATATTGTTCATATATGAATGTTCATTAATAAAATATCTCCTCTAAAATACTACATTGAATCTGGAACTTTATGTTGAAGACAACACATGGTACCAGGAGTGAAATATGTGATGATGAGAAGGTACTATGGAATATTTGAAGCTAACACCTCAAAGCCTTTCCCAGCTCCTTTTTTGCTCTACTCAGAGCTTGTTTTAGCTGCCATTTCTGTAACTGAGCAAGCTAGCTGACAGGCCTGCTCTTGAGATTCTGTTCATCTTAAAATACAGTCGCATATATCAGTATGGGGTGTGTGTGTGTGCAAAGGAGCTGCAGGATAGAAGAGAGGAGGCAGCATGGAGATGCAGGTGTTTTGTGTGCAAACGAGAATTGAAAAAGGAGGAAGGAGGAGATAGAGGAAAGAGGATGAAGGTAATCACGGTTTGTATGTAAAGAGGGCTGCACAGTAGGAGAGAGGATAAGGCATGGAAATGGGGCAATCTGTTTGCAAGGGAGAGTTGAGAAAGTAAGGAGGATGGTGGTGGGGAAAAAGGAAGTGAAGGTGAAAATCTGCACAGAGGGAGTTGCAAAAAAAGGATAAAGTAGGAGGTATGGAAAGAAGGTTGAAGGTGAAAGCAGAGGCATGGGAAGTCTGAAGAAGAGGAAAGAGGGTTGAACAAAAGGAAGGGAGGCATGGAGATGGGAGTGAAGATGAAAACAGGTGGGAAGCAGGAGCTCTAGGGGGTTAAAGTTGAGGGGAATGACAGGGGGTGACCAAACAGAGCGGGGGTGCAGCCCCTAGTGCATGTTTGTGTAATTTCCTTTGATCATAATATAGTAAGGGAAAGGGACCCCTGACCGTTAGGTCCAGTCATGACTGACTCTGTGGCTGCGCGCTCATCTCGCTCTATAGGCCGAGGGAGCCGGCGTTTGTCCACAGACAGCTTCCAGGTCATGTGGCCAGCATGACTAAGCTGCTTCTGGCGAACCAGAGCAGCGCATGGAAACGCCATTTACCTTCCTGCCGAGGCAGTACCTATTTATCTACTTGCACTCTGACGTGCTTTCGAACTGCCAGGTGGGCAGGAGCAGAGACCGAGCAATGGGAGCTCACCCCGTAGCGGGGATTTGAACCGCCAACCTTCTGATCAGCAAGCCCTAGGCTCTCTGGTTTAACCCACAGCGCCACCTGTGTCCCTTCATAATATAGTACATTTGCATAATTTGAGTCTTGGTCTTTTCTGTATGTTACCTAACTGCACCATTGTTTGTAAGGCTGCAAGAAGACTTTGGGGGTGAGAGTTTAATTTTTCTTTAAGGGCAAATATCAGGTATTATGGGTAGTGCTCATATATCACTAAATGATTGTCAAATATATATTTTATTTTGGAGCATCTCATTCTGTATGCTCAAGAGATTCACTGCGTGTAGTCCTTGACCTGTTGCTTGTCTTTGGGGAAAAAAGCAAAATAAATATTATTTTAAAAGGAATCAGCTGAATTGCTCTTCCAATAGCAAGTATTAAATCTGGGAGCTTTTCAAGCAGAGTAAAGAAGAAATGTGTTTTATACACACTGTATAACAAATCCTTTTACATATGCAAAGCCCCTGCATATTTTCCCACAAGGGAAAAGTATTAAGCTATAAGCTGCAAATATATTAATGGGCAAATATTCAAAAACAGTGACGTAAAAGAAACAAGATTATCATGTTAATGATATAAAAAAAAAAAGATTGGTAGCTAATTGTACATTAGGAGAACTTGAAAGGCATCCAACTTATCTCCATCAGTCTTTCCTGGGGGCTAGTTAATAATGTTGGTGTTAATATTTGTGTTTACTGAATGACACAATTATTAAATTTGAACTTCCCATGTTAATACAAAATGTGTAGAATGCATCTTATTAAAAATGATTTTCATTTGAATATTTATCCTTATTTAAGCTCTGCTGCAACCACCCAGTATAAGGTTCATAATTGAACATTGTGACCACTGAAGTATCCTTCCAGCATCATATGGAAACTGATTATCTCATCAGAGGTTTCAATATACCTGGAGGATTGGGGGGGGGCTTTGTACTCCTATGGTTCCTGTTGGGTGTCCAAGGGGGTCACAGAAAAAACTGGACTTCCCTTTCCAAGCTCAAAGAAGGAGATCTGATGTTGGATTCAGTCTCTCCACTGCCAAGGCAGCTTCCATGACCATTACTGACACTGGATCTCAACTGGAAAGGTCAGAAATGGGACAGTGCTGAGGTATGCCAGGGGGAGGATCTATAGCCTTCCCAGTCCTGAAACCCCAAATCAGAGATGAAAAGAAGCCAACCCTCAAGATTGAATCTTTTATTCTCTTTAATTTCTATCTTCCTGTTTCCACAAGAGCACTCCTCTGCCCTAATATCTGCCCAGCAGGGCATAAGGCCTTTGGCCCCTCCCCCACGTCCACATAGGCCAGGCAAGTGGATATTTCCCCCTGAATTGCCATTGCTCCATCCCAGCAGGGTGATAGTTTTAGGCAGCTGGGGTGTAAATCTATATCACTAAACCACACGAGTAGGGCAAACTGCAAATAGCTTTGCCCACGTGGATTGGCCATTGAGATTAGCACAGTTCATGTAATGGTTGTATCTAGTTTTACTATATCAACATATAATACAAACATAAGCATAAAATCTAAAACATAATAAAGCTAGCAGCAAAATAAGTCCATATCTAAAACTGATAGTGGAGGAAATACTTGTGTAAAAAAACCTTAAAATATGAAAAATAAAAGATTTTAAGGAAAGTTTAATGATAATCAAAAGGACTATACTTGGCACCAAAAAAGCCACAAAATTGGCAGCAGGCAAACCTCTATAAGGAAGGCATTCCATATAAAAGGTGCCACCACTGAAAATGCCATCTCTCATAGTTACTAGAGTGCACATTGTCTCTCTTACTATGCCAAATGATGAGGTGTGATTTGGGTAGTATTTCATGTTACTGAGTCAAGTCATGTCACTAGCAAGGCAAAGTTAATGATGGAGTTCCTAACCTTCTGAGTATTATTATTTTTTTAAATTAAATTTGTATACCACCATTCATTCAAAAATCACAGGATGGTTCACAACATAAAAATACAAAATCAAAAGACTAAATACATAGGAAAGCAAAAGCAAAAGCAAAACAAACCAATAAACCCCCTTCCCGCACACACACATTTGAAACATTTTAGAATGTCAGTCAACATAACACCAGGTTGAACAGAAACATTCTCGCCTGGCAACTAAAGATATCTAATAAAGGCACCAGGCTTTTTTCCACAAATGGGGAGTCATTGCAGTAAAGGCTTGTTCCCGTGTCACCATCTCCAGACCTCTCATGGGGAGACACCCAAAGAAGGGCCTCAGAGTCCAGGTTGGTTCATATGGGGAGAGGCAGTCCTTGAGGTCTTGGGGTCCTGAGCTGTTTAAGGTTTTCTAGGTGAAAATCAGCACTTTGAATTCGGCCCATAAACTAATTTAGAGCTATGTTGCCTCAGTGTTTCAACCAATTTAAATTCACAGCCTACACACACACACACACACACACGTAAAACTGTGTTAATCTTCCTGATATATGCAGGTAGAAGCATATTCTCCCCCTCCCCCTTTATTTTGGCAGGATAACTTAATTCCGGCATTTCCCTGTGCAGAGGAGACCAGTTTTGAACCACACAGCCTACCCTGTATTCACACACTCACTGTTGTCTGTCAGTATCCTACCAGTTGTGATAAAGAACTATGATTAATTGGGAACCAGAGTCCTTTGGCGATGATAACTTTGTTTGCTGTAGACATGCTGCCGCATGTCTGTGAATGTGTGATGCTTTCGAATAAGCCCATCATGTCACAAATCTGTTCTCACAATGGTGACAAATTGCTATCTTTTGGACAGCATCAGAAGCCACATGGCCCGGAGAGACTGCTATTGTAGAATCAGTTGAATACATGACTGCATTACAGTCGCCTCTGTTTTCTGTTTGTTCTCTGAGTAATAATGACACCTTGGTTGAAGTCAAGTGAACTGTGAATGCTGGAGAGAGAAAAAGTTTACATAAGACTTTATACTCTTCCTGTTGCATTCAGCACAGAAAACAAATATTCAGCATTTGCTCATCCAAGCTTCTTAAGGGATTTAATAACCCAGACCAACTGCTGAGTAAGCTATAGCAAAAGTAAACAGGTCTGGGATGAAAGGATCACTGTTATCAGTCTGGGAAAGCAGTTGCTTGTCTCTGGGGCTCTCACGGAGTCATAGGTTTGGGTACCGGTAACCCAGGTCAAATCCCTGCACAGCCATAAAGCTTGCTGTGTGGTGATGGGCAAGTCACTATCTGTTGGCCTCATCATACTGTGCAAGGCTGTTGTGATGATAATACCTATGTGAGATGAGAATTATGTGCAACACATTGTGTGCTAGAAAATCCTATCAAAATACTGTTACAAGAGAAGAAATGCCCATACGCTAGTCACATAATAAACTGTTATTCCACTGAATGAAACTGTTCCAGTGGGCATCTCCTATAGCTCTCTTTCTGGTGTGCATCTAGTGCTGTCTCAATATATGGTTTTCCCAATACACATATTTTTATACATAGTGAAACCATTATTTATCTAGCAGTACCAAATAGCCTTCAACTAATATTCAGGACAAAATATCATAAAATGTGATAAGTAGCCACTGAGAACAAAAGGGTGATTTCCATTTTTGCCTAGATCTAAAATATTCCATTTTGCTAGCAATTGTTTGCTCCTTTCCTAGGGGCTGGGCCTCGTGTCAGGAAGTATGCTTATTGTTGCAGGCTATTCAGGACCCATGAAAGGTGTGGGGAAAGTTCAGGTGTAAATTGGGACCCAATACATGCTGGGTGCAAAAATGAGCCACCTATTGTGAGATTTTGACCAGCTTCGGCCCATCTGAAGCTGATACAGGCTCGCCTTATCTTGAGCCCAAGCAGAGTAGTCCACACAGCAGAAGGATAAGCAGTATGTGCCACATTCTTAACTTTATTTCCACTCTATGCTGAGAGAATACAAACATGCATCTTGCCTCTGTGAGAGCAGAGAAGCAACTGTCTCTCTAACAAAGAAACCGAAAGAACAGTGAAAAACAGGAAACCAGTGAACGTCACATCCAGTCTCCCATTCCCGTGGGAATCCAACAGTAACTTGGACTGTGGAATGCAAAACAATGTGTTGTGACTCGAGTTGCTGCTCAGTGAGGGAAATAGAAACCAACACCTATCACAAAAAAGAAGGACCCCCCCCCCCAGAAATCTAGGTTATTGTGTTGTATGTATACACATGCACACACACGCATGCACACACACACACTAGACATTTACAGTAGCAGCCAAGCAAAAGCAAACAGTCTATGTTACAGGCTAAAGAGTCCCTGCGTGCCTCAGCTAATCTGCTCTGTGTGCACCTCAACAAATGAGGCAGGGTGGGGTGAATTGGGGCAAAGTCCCACATTCCTGAGTTGAACTACACTACTGTCAAGACAGATCATAATTCCACTAGACATAGAAATGGGGACCAAAATTGCCGCTGCTCGCATATTCATCAGGTCAAGAATGAAAACCATGCAGGCAAGTATGATTGGTATTCACCTAGTTGTTTACTTATTCTGCAAACATCATGTAAAAAAAATAAAATACATTATGTACTGAATTGTTTTTGATGTTTGCCTTTCATTGAAATGGATTGTAATTGATTGTGTAATCAAAGAGATGAGTAATGTAGATTTTAGCAAAAGTTGAACTGCAGCACAATGGAAACATCATGGATTGTGGTGAATACAGGATGGAAATTGTTGCCTCTTTGCATCCCTAATCAAAGTGTCTTGAAGCAGATTGGGGACCCGATAAGCTTTCAAGATCCTTAAGCACATTACTCTTTTTTTCCCTTTTCAGAGAAAAGCAGGTCACACACCTGAATTGCATCGCATGTCACCCATTATTTCCACTGACAAGCACTGACATCCCCGACTTCCCTATTTCACAAACACATTTAAAAAGGAGTGATCATGATGTCCCTACAGAGTTGCATACAGAATACTATGCTCTCATAGCCTTGACCTGTGGTAATAGTTAGAAGATTGCAGCCTATCTTGCTATCATCTCACTTCATAAATGGCATCATAAATGATGGATCCATTAAAGGCATTAAAATACCACTGACATTTCTACTGTAAAGTTATCACTTGACCTACATGTGTGAAATAATAACATAGTACTATTAATACCACACATAATCACCAAACACTTTTGTACCATGGCATTGAATCAAAAGTACCCGATCCCAGAGTGGGATGCGACAAAAATTCAATTCCGTTTGCATTCAAAGGTGAACTAATTCACACTTTCCCAAACATTCTCTTCACTTTTTGCAGTGCAGTTTTCCAGCCACGTAATGTGTACAAAGATGCATATATTAGGGCAAAGTGTGCCTAAAATGCATATACTGATGAAAATATCATACATAAATGCATTATGTTAGGGAAAGATTTCCAAAAAAAATGAAGGCAAAATTGCATACAAAGATGTGTATAATTAGGAGAAATTCACACTAACATTCTGATGAATATTCATGAAGGTGTTTTTAACTTTAAAACAATCATAAATTGGTGTGGGAATGTCGAGAACTGAAGAGTGAGAAATTGAGAAACTGAAACAAAAAACAAAAACAAAAAACAGATACAACACTATAAATTAGACCCATTAATAACCAGAAATCCAGTTTTTAAAAAGATCAGATAAAAGCGCCATTCTTTAAAACCTCAGAGCAGGCTTCAGCAGTATAACTAATATCCTGCAAATGCCTGGGCAAACTTTTATTTAAAAAAACAAAAAACTGGGCACCAAAATGAAACAAAAAGTGTCAGTAATCAAATCTTGCACTAAGGGGAGGGTTTTCCACAGGGAGAGCACCACAGCTGGGTTGCAGTCTGGTCTGCAGTGAATTATAGCAAAAAGCCTGAATTCAAACTAATGCAATCTCAATGAGACAAAGAACAAATTCAAGATGTGATGGAGAGATTGTTTATAGAAAGGGTTGTCTATAACAGCAAAACCTAGGAAAACATCTGAGTATCAGGATACAGTGGAAACAGAAACTCATCTTCCATGCAAATGCTGGCATCAAGACCAGGTCTGTGTTGCCATAAGGGGACATACTCACAAAACAGAAGTCCTTGTGGGAAGTAGTAAATCAGAATCAGAGACAGTTTGGCATACTTAATCTGACTGGCAATTAGACAGTTGACATATGCTCATACCAAAAGCAACTTCCATCATTGAAATTGTCATGATTTTGGGTCCATAAATGTAACACCACGATATGAGGACTGGCATGAAAACACAACCTTAACTCATAGAGTGACTCAACATTTCTAACAGCAGTCTCAAGTCGCCTTTGAACATCCATAAATTTCCATGTTCTAATAAATGATTGACTGGTGTCCAATATCAGCAAATGCCTCTACATTATTAACTGTCACTACAGAGGTGACTTGTAGTAGCACTCTCATGAATACAAATCATATCATAGTAAGTGGCCATGTCCAGTGATTTAAGGGCTCAAACTAAGATCATGGCCACTGGTCCCATCACCTCCTGGCAAATAGAAGGGGAAGAAATGGAGGCAGTGAAAGATTTTACTTTCTTGGGCTCCATGATCACTGCAGATGGTGACAGCAGCCACGAAATTAAAAGACACCTACTTCTTGGGAGAAAAGCAATGACAAACCTAGACAGCATCTTAAAAAGTAGAGACATCACCTTGCCAACAAAGGTCCGTATAGTAAAAGCTATGGTTTTCCCAGTAGTGATGTATGGAAGTGAGAGCTGGACCATAAAGAAGGCTGATCGCCGAAGAATTGATGCTTTTGAATTATGGTGCTGGAGGAGACTCTTGAGAGTCCCATGGACTGCAAGAATATCAAACCTATCCATTCTTAAGGAAATCAGCCCTGAGTGCTCACTGGAAGGACAGATCCTGAAGCTGAGGCTCCAGTATTTTGGCCACCTCATGAGAAGAGAAGACTCCCTGGAAAAGACCCTGATGTTGGGAAAGATTGAGGGCACAAGGAGAAGGGGACAACAGAGGACGAGATGGTTGGACAGTGTTCTTGAAGCTACAAACATGAGTCTGACCAAACTGTGGGAGGCAGTGGAAGACAGGAGTGCCTGGCGTGCTCTGGTCCATGGGGTCACGAAGAGTCGGACATGTCTAAATGACTAAACAACAACAACACAGTGCAATTGTAGGCATGTCTGGTCAGAAGTAAGCCTCACTGAGTTAAATGGAGCTTACTTCCAGGGAAGAGTATACAGGACTGTAGACTTATTGACACAGGAATGACTGAATCATTCCATAATGCTGAAATCTGAGTTGTATGGCACATGGCATGGCACTGTCCCATACCTGCATTCCTCGGCTCTTGAGCAGAGCAAACTATATTAGCAAAGAGCCAGGTTTTCAGCTTCTATCACTTACAGCTTCTGATGTTTCCAGAGCAATGCAGGAAGAAGAGACTGTAATGTCTGCATTGCAACTAAGGCAACGTTGAAAGGGAGCCAAAGAACTAGTCTGACATGTATCAGTTTCCCAGAAGTTCCTCACAAGTTATTAGATTTTGTTTTGTCACCAATGATGAAACTCCACCAGTGCAGAAGAAACATAATCTCTTCTTTTCTTTTCCAATGTGTGAAAATTCTAACAACTAGCCTCTATGCAATATATTTGTCAGAGGGATGTATGTGTTTCTGCAATACTAAGTAGAAATGAAGACTTTCCCAAAGGACACAGTAACAGCCTCTATCTGAGGGATTAGTTCTTTCATATTACTCATAGGGCATACTATGCATTTAAATTGCTTTGAGTGTAAGTAATGGAAAGCACAATGTTAGTTAAGTTGTAAGTTCTTGCAAGTTAATTTGATGTTCAGGTATAATAATGAGATGGAGGTATTGCTGTGTGTGTGTGAGAGAGAGAGAGAGAGAGAGAGAGAGAGAGAATGAGAATGTTGGTTCCAGGAACAGATGATGGTTGGTGGAAATTGGCACTTTGCAATTATTATTATTATTATTATTATTATTATTATTATTATTATTATTAAATTTATACCACCCTATACTCGCAGGTCTCAGGAAAGTTACGACATAAAATCACAATGTAAAAACACACAATACATAACAACAACAACAACACAATACAGCCCCCTCCCCAACACATTTTAAAGGGCATTGGATGTCCATCAACCAAAGGCCTGGTTAAATAGGAACATTTTTGCCTGGCTCCTAAAGGTGTAAAATGATGGTACCAGGTGAACCTCCCTGGGGAGAGCATTCCACAAGCAGAGAGCCACTGCAGAAAAGGCCCATTCTCATGTTGCCACCCTCTGGACCTCTCAGGAGATATACAAAGAAGGGCCTCAAAGGATGATCACAGGGTCTAGGTAGGTTCATATGGAAAGAAGCAGATCTTGGGGTATTGTGGTCCTGAACTATTTAAAACTGTATAGGTCAAAAACAGCACTTTGAATTGGGCCCAGAAACTAATTGGTCACCAGTGCAGTCGGACCAGGATCAGTGTAATATGTTCAAAGCTGCTTGCCCCAGTGAGCAACTTGGCTGCTGAATTCTGCACTAGCTGAAGTTTAGTAACTGTCTTCAGAGGCAGCCCTACATATAATGCATGGCAGTTACCAGAAGCGAGTTCTTTTTTATTACCAGTTTTGCTAAAGATATGAACAACTCCCACATATTATGCCCATAATATTATACACAGGTACCCCCCATATTTCCTAAAGTAGCCAGCACCTAGGACAGAGACATAGAACAATGCATATAACTGTATAAAATACTTACTTATGCATTAAGACTTACAAAATTGAGCTGCAGAAATATAGTACCACATGGTGTTTGACTCTTTTATATGTATTATGTTTTGTATTTCTGGCACATAATTTTGTGTATAGTTAGTTGGGCTTTTTTATTAAAAACAACAACAACCCAATGCACAAGTTTCCCAGTCATAAGTGGGCATCTGATACAAGAAGTGGTTAAAGGTAAAGATAAAGGACCCCTGACAGTTAAGTCCAGTCGCGAACAACTCTGGGGTTGCAGTGCTCATCTCGCTTTACCGGCCTAGGGAGCCGATGTTTGTCCGCAGACAGTTTTTCCGGTCATGTGGCCAGCATGACTAAGCCACTTCTGGTGAAACCAGAGCAGTGCACGGAAACGCTGTTTACCTTCCCACTAGAGCGGTACCTATTTAACTACTTGCACTTTGACGTGCTTTCAAACTGCTAGGTTGGCAGGAGCTGGGACTGAGCAACGGGAGCTCACCCCACCGCAGGGATTCGAACCGCCGACCTTCCGATCGGCAAGCTCAATGCTCAGTGGTTTACACCACAGCACCACCTGCGTCAGAACTGCCAAATTCTGTGAATGAATTAATATAAAATGGATGTCTCCTTCAGCTCATGCTTAGTATGCTTCATTAAGTCAAAGTTCTTAGCTAGTTGCTACATGAGAAAGCACTGAATAAGCATGAGATACTTCTTATATGGAGACTTTGAAATCAGCCAGCAAACTGCGCAAGAGGAAATGTTGCATTTTGTTGAAGTTTGCTTTGTTGGAAACTGTAATACCAATAGCAGACTAATTGTGTGGAATCTTGCACAGAGGCCCGCATCTCAGTGACAATGTTTAAAAGCATTAATACATTTTGCAATGAGAACCTTCTTTCACACTTTTATAATGAAATTGGATTTTCACAGTTCTCACAATATCTCAATGAACCATTGAATTTTCCAATAATGCAATGCAATGAATAATTTATTTATTGTTGGAAGGGCGGGGGGAGAGCTCAGCAAGCATTTGCAAATAAAATATTTGTCTCAAACGAAAGCCCATGAAACTTTCCAGAAAGGTGTGTTTTAATTGCTTTATTCTAAATTCAGCTCTGATCACTCCTCATTCCTCCTCACTACATTCTGGCTATGAACACATTATCCACCTAAAACACAGCTAGGCTGCTCTTTTTCTCAATTCAGGTTGAATCTGGTTTGGGGCAGAATGCATCAGAGCACAGTATTTTTATAAGAAACAACAGGAGAAATGCAGGAGAGAAAAAAGAATTGTGGCTGATATGGTGTGTACACCACTTCTTGAACTAGTAGTGCGTGCACATTGGATGCAGAGTACATAGAAGTGTGTACACTGCCCCCCCCCAGACATAAACACGCGCATCAATGGCATACAATCCTGAAATGAACTCTGGTTTCTCCTAATGACATCAGTTCCCACAGAAAGGTATGAAATTTCTGAATAAGCAGAAGGCATGTTGGAAACTCAGTTATTCTCTCATTCCTTCCTTATAATACCACATAGACCTATCCAGTAGCGGTCAGGGCAACAAGGATGGCCCATCCTGTTTTGCCACCTGAGGCAAAATGGAAAGGTGCCTCTTTGCTGCCAAAGCCTCACTTACTGCAGTTGTGCAGCGGCAACTTCCAAAGAGATTTCGCAAAATCTCACAGAACTCTAGCAAGATCTCACAGAGTTCTTGTGAGATGTCATTTGACACCTGTTATTTCCATGTGATGGCAGTCATAACACCTTATTACCGTATTTTTCTGTGTATAAGACGACCGCTATTTTCTTAACCCAAAATTAAGAAATTAAGTTGTTTAGCTTTGGGGGTGGGGAGGTCACTCACCTTTCTGCCCGCCATTGCCGATCGCACACCTCGCCGCAGCCAATTATCTGCCCACTCGCTGCCACCAACAGTCCACCCACCCACTTGCCGCAGCCACCAGTCGCCTGCCCGCCTCGCCACAGCTGCCAATCACCTGCCCAATTGCTGCAGCCACAGCCAATTGCCAGCAGGCCTTGCCGCAGCCAACAATCACCCACCCAATAGCCGCTGTCAATCTCCTGCTTGCTGCTGCCATTAATCACATGCCCCCCCCCTGCATTCACGATCTGTGTATGACGACAACCAATTTCCCCCTATTTTTTAAAAGCAAAAAACATCATCCTATACATGGAAAAATACGGTATATAGCAGAGAGAGATCTAAAGCACTCTCTGACATGCTGCTGGTTAAAAGAAACTGCTTGAAATTACAAGAGTTATACCAGTTCTTTACGGAACAGCTTAACGAACATGTATATTTATTTTCATTATGATATGTATATAGCTCTTTCCCCGGAATTTTAACATTGCAATTTATAAAACAGATTGACCTACAATTTGAGGATGGTGATCTTTTTTCTGACTTGAAGGCTGAGCTCACTGTGTTATTCAGTATTGGAGACAAAATGCTGAAGGATTGAGTCTCATTAAAAAAATATAGGTGTCAGAATAGTGATAAAAAATAATGTCAGTTCCTAATCTGTCAGATTGTGGAATCATTCAAACTCACACTACTTTGATTCCTAAATTAATGTCATTTAATTTTGGGAGAACATTGGCTAGCTGCTGCATGGTGGGAAGCTGAAGCAGTTACATTTTTATCAAGAGATCTCTGAAACTCTAACTCATTAGGATGCCCTTCAAGCCATTATTAGCAGAATAAAATTGTCTAAATTAGCTGTACTTTGCAATGTAGGATGGTTGGGCTACTTTTCTTTTTCTTATCCTATATAAACGTGCTTGGGAATTTGTTCAAATTGACTCATTTATCAATGGCAAAATGTTACGATGTAGGAAATGCAGCTTATGAAATTTATGAACCGCTTGGTAGTAAATGATACCCATTGCCATCAAAATATTGAAAATAATAATAATAAATAAACATTTTGTGAATTGTTGTATAGGGAGAAAAGCTAAGGAAAAGCCAAGATGGCAACCAGAATATATAAGTTGGTAGAACAGGAGACACTTGATCTCAGGATTGTGGGTTCAAGCCCCACATTCGGCAAAAGATTCCTGCATTTCAGGATATTGATGATGCTTGTGGTCACTTCCCACTCTACAGTTCTATTCTGTGAAAGATAAAAGGCAAAAAAAGCCCAGCCCATCAAACTGGACCTCAAAAAGAGATGGCCCTCCCTCTGGGGTTGGTGTGCCATTGGTGGCCTGCTGCATTCTGTCAATTGATGTTTTATAGCTCTATTGGACCTGTCCTAGAAAGAATCACAACTGCTTAGTGGTTGTTGCCATCCCAATAAGATGGCCTTTAGGGTGTTTCTGCAGGTGTTTCTCAGCTAGGCAACCAAGATTACCTGCATCTGCCTCCACATTACAAAAAACAGGTGTCAGTGTTCCTAAAATGGGAGGCACTCATCATCTTGATGTTTTATACCCAGTCTTAGAAACAGTAACAGTTATCCAGAGTTTCATCAGTTGGATTCAAACTCCCATGAGCCCCAGTCATTCTGACAAATGGTCAGGGATGGTGGAATTTAGTGTACAACAATTTATGGAGGGTCACAGGTTGCTAATCCCTGACATAGGAGATTTCCAAATGGGACCAGGAAACAGAAGGTGGGTAATTTTCAAAGACATCCCTTTGGATAGATTCAAGGTTAAGGCTGCATTCCTTTATGTACTGACCTGTGATTAAGTCTTATTGAATTCACTTGAACATAGTACTGAGAAATCATACATAGACTTGCAATGACCGCTCCCCACATCAAATGGGGGCGCCTTTTGCGTGGTCGCGTGCAGCCCCCCAGATCCCAGTGTGACTCCTGGTAGTTTGGACTGGCTTCATCCTCCCGAGGCTGGATACCTGGAGGTCTCCACCTATCTCAGCCAATTGCCCAATCCCGCCTGGGGAGGTGTTGCCAGGGGATTGGCCACATAATGGGAGGTACCGTCCTGCCCACACAACAGAAGGTGAATCTTACCTGCGAAACGGCAGTCGGCTCCAGAGCTTCTCCCACCCTCCCCTCCCTCAGTTAAGTCTTCTTTTGCAGGTTAACCTCTTCTCCACAGGTAAGCAGGCGCTGCTACGTCAGGGTCGCTGTTGAAGGGCCGGAAAGGATTTTTCCTGCATTGGCAGGTTTTGCCTTTTCCATAGCAAAACGCCACAACTTTGGCAGTTTCAGACCTTGGGCAGAATCCTTTAGTCTATCTTCCTAAATTGGGGGGGGGGGGCTGAAGCGGTGATCCACGTCCCCCTTGTGGCAGTGATACCAGGGTTCCCCGTTACAGGGGTCTTGAGGGAGGCATTGGCCATACGCCGAGAGGTTGTCATTGCTCTCCCCTCCAACGGCGGCGAAACGGGGGGGGGGGTGGGCTGTCTGCTTGAACATATGTTCTCCAGAGCCAGCCCAACCCCCGCACATTCTGGATAACTCTGAAGTCTCCCAGATCCCCGGCTGGGAACTGGGAAGGATAAATGCCAAATGCCTGAGCCAAGGTCTCCCTACCTCTGAAACTTAATAAAGTTGTGGCCGATTTTAATCCCATAGCACGTCGTCTGGAGTCATTATTCTGCTTGAGGGTTGCCTGGGGTTAGGGGGACTCTGCCTGCCCACGCAATGTAAATTTCCCCAAATATCATGTGTTAAGAACATAGTCTGTTGTGGTTACATTTTATACAACATACAATATATATATAATACTTTTTTCACAATAGCAAAAGATATAGGTGCTCCTGATTAGGGGTGAGGAAATATACCAGTTTCTCTGTTTCTCATTTTTCCCATCTTAAGCGCCATTCTCCATGCCTCCACATCAGTTTTTATTTTTCCTAAAGTTCTCATGGAAATGTGTCAGCATTTTTATGCAAATTTCTCCTACTATAAACATTTTACATGCAAATTTCGTCAAATATATACATCTCTGCAAAATCATGCATTTTGCATATTTTCTCTCTCTCACACACACTTCTACGCACACTTTACTCCAGTGTACACATTTTTGTATATATTTGTATAGCAAAGCCAGAGAACTGCTTTGCTAAATTCAGAGAACTACAAAGGATAGCTGTGGTTCACTTTGCATATTGTTTCAGAAAGTATGAATCAGGTACATTTGCCTTTAAATGTGAAGTGAATTCCTCCTCCATCTCCTCCTGAGCAATAATCCTATGTGATCTGAGATACAAGGCAGCCGCTGTTCCCCCATCCCTAAATGGCATCCCTGCATGGTAGCTCTACGTTGGTCACAAACAACGCAATCAAAGCTTTGGAAGCTGTGCTGAGATCTGTGATTTGCGAAGCTCAGGCTGATGCCCAGAAAAGTTATAATCATTTATGGCTTTAAACTGTTTGCTGCAGTATTTGTGAGTCCCCACACCCCACCCCGATTTTTCACAAGTTGCCTAGCATATAGAAAGATGTGATGTTTTTAAAAAAGTAGTACTATGGAACCTATTAGCTTTTCCTATTTTTTTTTTAGCACTTTAACTTAGCTGTCTAGATATTTCTAAAGAAATCTGAACAGAAGTGTAGCTTCAATTCAGACTACAATATCCTGCCATTGAAATAAGTCAAAACAGAATGTCTCCTACATTTCTGTTATTGCTTCAAATAGGACATTGCAGCTTGAATAAAAGATGCTCTTTCATTTCCAAATGGCTATGTCTAAATGATAGCACCAACGGATATTGATTAGGATGTTACAGAACAATCAGATCCTTTACTGGGAATGTCTTGTCTCAGAATTTAATAAACGATGGACAGGGAAAAGAGGAGCAATATTCGCTCTGTCTGCCATTAGCAAAGGTGTTTTATTTCAATAACATCTGTATATAGCATAAAATCTTCCATATATGAGCAAAAACAAGATTCACAGAATCTTGTCCCATTTGTTCTCTTGGATGGAATGACAATGTCCCTCTGCCCAGCCCTGCCTGGCTCTTCCAGCCATAGCCAGGGAGGGAGCTCTGCCACTGCCAGGCAAGCCCTGTCCATGAGAAGCACCCCATAGCACTTACCCAAATGGGGGGTGACTGGCAGCTGCCCAGACTTAGGGGCATAGAGGAAGTCACTGGATCCTGAGCCAGCCCTTTTGCCATCATGCAATGAAAATGACCCTGGTCTGGTCCTCTTTACTGTTCTAAACTGTGGTGGGGCATTTTTCATTTTACTGCCACCTTCCGCTCTGACATCATATTCAGTGTGATGATATCACATCACATTGCACATCTGCTTTAGGCAAACAATAGTAAAAGTCATGGGGTCAGTGGCAGCCATGCTTTTACTTAATGTGTAGTTTAACCTTTAATGTTAAAATAGATTTATTTTAATTATACTTGACATTTAGTTTTCCATCCTATGGATAGTAATTCAACACTGAATATACATTTCCTCACAGTTGCAGCACATGGAATTAATGTTTTCTGTAAGATTTCTGCTGATATCTATTTATTAGTATAGAAATAGTGAAATTAAAGTGATTTACAAAAATGAAGATTAAGAACAAGGAGAAACAAAGTAAAATATTCTATAGATGATCGATAGATAGATGATATAGATGATCGATCGATCGATGATAGATAGATAATAGATAGATAAAGAGGTCCAACTATTATCTTTATCTGACACTCCAACACTTTGCTTGGGTATTAATCATGGCCAATTTAGAGCTGTAAGATTTTGGTCAAAATGAGCATTACTTAGCATTTACACCATCTGTCTTTCTTTTGCCAAGCTGATACCACTTTGGAGTTCTTTGTGCAGTATGCCTGATGTTTATGCTCCTAAATCCGAACGTTTGGCTAGATTATTTGACAGCTGCAATCCTATTAACACATGCATGGAATTGTTCTGTTAAACATTTTAATTTGTAATTAGAGAAACTGGGCAGAGGGGGAATTACCAAAGAAGCAAATCTCAGCCGTATCTAAATGTAAAAGTGGGGTGTAGAACTTGCATATCAGCTTCAGGGGTTCCATTTGCTAGACTGGACATTTTTTAAAAATCTCATGTTTTCAACCACTTTCCCCTTACACTCATTCCTAGCGATGTCCTTAAAAATATGGGGAGAGAGAAAATAGTATTTGAAGAAGCCCTTTGACTGGATAACTTATCTGTTAGCTTAGAGATGTGTGGTTGTCTGCCCTTGCTTCAAGCTAGTGGATATGTAATTTTTTCCTAATTGTTACAAATACAAGAAGCTCATTTTCCGCAAGTGCTTTGAAACGGTCTTCATTCTTCCCTGATTTGACTTCAGAGGTTCTAAAAGACTCAACAAGGGCATTTGGGTTCTTTGCTAAATGCTGATGTGTTAACCGAGGCACCTATAATAGCAATAATGTGAGATTGGAGGCAAAATGCTCTGATAAAATGATGTACCTTTAGAAACATTTGATTGCTTCCTTCTCCAGCTTATAGGAGTTGAAAAGTGCAAGTAGCAAGAGATATCCAGTCCTGTGATTCTTGTGGCAGAGCAGCCGCAGGCAGGTCACAACTGCTATTAATTCATCAACCATAGTAAGAGCATTTTCAATATTTCAGCTCTTAGGACTAGCAGGGATTTTTCTCTGCTGTAAAAAGGTTTTAATTTAGCTGAACACAGTGGCAGCTGCTACTTCTGCCTTGAGCTACAATTGCTTTTGCCCTGAAAAAGTCTTCTTGCATGTTAAATATGCAGCCTAAGTGCCAAGTTAGCTTTGGACTTTAACAATATTCTGTCTATTTTCCTGTTTATTTAGACACACTGCAACAGCCTCTATAGAGCAATGTGGGCAATGGAGAACTATGAACAGTCTAGCAAAAATCATGAATTTCCATCATGTAAATATGGAACTTGTAATTAAGAGCTGATGGTCAAAATTTCCATAATGATGTAGCCAGATGAAAATGTGTTCTTGGATGCCACTGGGATTCTCAGTTGTGTCTCTCTCATTAATGCTTATTACAAGAAAACAAGGTGAATATTCTAAACTAGATCCTCCGTCTTACTAGATATTCCTCTATGCCATTCAGGCAATAAGGATTTGTGCCTGTTTTCCATTAGAAATACAATTTAAAATATAATATCAACAAATAGTCCTCTCCAGATATAAAAAGATGTGATTAGAAACCTATTGCAATCTCAAAATTAATGAAATGTCAACATAATTATACAGTGGGAATGGCTAAATGGATTTGTTTGCTGAAGCTATTTATGCATTATGTAGCATTTCAAAATTGTATAATTTGGCAAATGAAAATCAGAATTCTTATGCATTCTTAAATTATAGATTATTCCTCAGAGTGAATTATATTGAATACTGCATCTTGCACAGTTAACAAAGCAATGCAAAGTGTAGAAGAGCTGTGGGACCAGCTCAGAATACTTTGCTGCCTGAGGTGGAGCAGCAAATGGCCCCCTCCAGGGCCCCAGGTCAAGGAAGCTACATATTATCCAAGGCCAGCTAAGTTACTTGGGCACCTGAGGCAGAAAATCTCAACAGCATTTCTCCTGTTGCCTGTCAGTAAAAATACAGCAATAATACATTTAATAACTAACAATTTCTTGTCTTTCAAGACACCCCAAATCAGCTGTCTGAGGCAGCATACTCACATTGCTTAATGGTAGTGCTGGCCTGGAAGAACTGGTTCTATAGCTTGAATCAATATGTTAGAACTGAATGTTTTGTGAGCATAAAGCAATACGGTGTTTAGACAAGTCAACAAAGGCAAGTGAAAATATCCAGCATGAAACTTTCATCAGCTCTACCACCCGTCATGTATTGTGGTGAACTAAATAATTTGGAGACCATTGGTATCAACAATTGGAGCATCTCTAAGTGTATGTAGAAATAAATCATTGAGGACATCCAAAAGAAGTATAAGTTTCTGTTTTAATATATATTTTTAAAAATGTCCAGTAGCACCTTAGAGACCAACTAAGTTTGTTCTTGGTATGAGCTTTCGTGTGCATATTACAAAAGAATTTCAGAAATAGACTGGAAAGAGAAGTTGCTGAATTACAACTTATTACCAAACTTAAAACCATGGAGAGACCTGGTCTGAATTGGGTTCTTATCTCATTATACATGATAAAGCTATTTTTGGCCATCTCATCCCTTGCTTTTTCCTGTAAGACCAATTGCAGTCGTTAACAGTCGTCAACAGGTTTACCACACCTATCAGCCATTCACCCATTCCCACCACCCTTCTGAGTAATACCCCTCCCCACTCTCTCACTATATATAAGGGTCTGGTGACTTCTCTTTCAGTGTATCTGAAGAAGTGTGCAAGCACATGAAAGCTCATACCAAGAACAAACTCTAAGGTCTCTAAAGTGCTACTGGACATTTTAAATTATATATATATATATATATATATATATATATATATATATATGCTTTCGTAGATTTTCACGGGTACAGGAATGCAGGTTTTGGTGTCCTCGGGTGTCTTCCCGTGTAAAAGTTGGGGTGTCTAGGCGACGTTTCGACGAGGTCTCACTCGTCATCTTCAGGCTGGTGCTTTCGGCTTCTTGTTACTGGAACAGAGCAGGATCTTAGTGTTTGAGTTCCTATAAATACTGTTGAGGAGGTGTGGTGTATAGCCTCCAATGTTCTGGGCAGAGAGGAGGTTCCCAGGCTAGTGTGCCTTTTCTTCTTTTGTTCCTTAATTACTTGAGGGATATCTTGAGTGATTTCTTGAGTGATTTCCTGAATCCCACTTAGGTGGGTCATTAGGTGTGGATTAGTTGCTAAAGCCTTCGTGTCTTGAACTCTTGAACTTTGTGAAGAGTTTTTCTGAGAAGATGGCTGTACTGCACTTGGTTGTGCTCTGGCTTGGCTTCGTGTATAGGGGCGAGCTGTGGTTTTGTGGCCTGTGCCAGCCAGATCTGTGTAGGGATTGCAGGGGGGTGCAGCATCCGGAGGTGCCACCCTGGTTTGGCTACTGGATGGTGTCTGTAATTTATCTGTGGAGAGGGTCTGGGTTTGGGTCTGGTGTGGTTGATTGGTGATGGCGTTCTGTGTGCCTCTGGATCTGGGGTCAGATTTTGTGGGGAGGGCTAATTTCCAGATGTCTGGCAAGCGGGATGTGTCGTCACGCTTGTTCATGTTGTGAGGGTGTTTCTCTATCTCGATGGCTTCCATGATTATTCTCTTGTGGTGATGTTCCATGTTAAAGAGCAATTTGGAATCTGCAAAATTAATTTCGTGTCCTGTTTCTTTCATGTGTTGGAAAAGAGAGGAAGTTTTTTCTTCTTTTTTGACGGCATTCTTGTGTTCTGCGATACGTGCATTTATTCGTCTGTTTGTTTGTCCAATGTACGTGGCTGGGCAGACTTTGCAGGGTATTTCATAGACCCCTTGGTTTTCCAACTGAATTTTATCCTTGGGGTTTCTGAGGATATTGGCTATTTTTTGGTTGGTGCAAAAGGCTGTTTTGATATTGTGTTTATGGAGGATTTTGCTAATTTTATCTGTAGTGCCCTTGATATAAGGAAGGAGGGCTATGCCATTGTTTTCTTCTGTGTCTTGGTTTTTGGGGGGTGTTTCTTTTTGGATTAGCTTCGTAACCCTGTTTTGCTGGTATCCATTGGCAATTAACACATTTGAGAGATTCTGTAACTCAGTTGTCAAGTGGTCTTCGTCAGCCAGGCGTTTGGTTCTGGAGATGAGAGTCTTGGCTACGGAGTTTATTTGTGCAGGGTGGTGGTGTGATTGTGCATGTAAGTAGCGGTTGGTGTGTGTTTTTTTCCGGTAGATAGTGTGTCCTAGGGAGCCATCAGGTTTTTTGTAGATTAGGACGTCAAGGAAGGGAAGTTGGTTGTTGGCTTCTATTTCCATAGTGAATTGTATTTTGGGGTGTAGGCTGTTGAGATGTGTGAGGAAGCTATCCAGTTTTTCCTTCCCGTGTGGCCAAATTACAAAGGTATCGTCAACATATCTGAGCCAAAGTTTGGGTTTGTGTTCTGACTTGTCTAAAGCATTGGTTTCAAAGTGTTCCATGTACAGGTTAGCGATGACCGGTGAGAGGGGTGATCCCATAGGTGCTCCTTCTATCTGTTTGTATCTTTGTCCATTGTGGATGAAGTACGTGTTGGTTAGGCAGTGGTTGGTCAGGTCCAAGATGTATTCGGGGGGATTGTATTTGTTTTGAATGGCTGTCAAGGCCACGTACATTGATTCCCAGCCACGTACATTGGACAAACAAACAGACGAATAAATGCACGTATCGCAGAACACAAGAATGCCGTCAAAAAAGAAGAAAAAACTTCCTCTCTTTTCCAACACATGAAAGAAACAGGACACGAAATTAATTTTGCAGATTCCAAATTGCTCTTTAACATGGAACATCACCACAAGAGAATAATCATGGAAGCCATCGAGATAGAGAAACACCCTCACAACATGAACAAGCGTGACGACACATCCCGCTTGCCAGACATCTGGAAATTAGCCCTCCCCACAAAATCTGACCCCAGATCCAGAGGCACACAGAACGCCATCACCAATCAACCACACCAGACCCAAACCCAGACCCTCTCCACAGATAAATTACAGACACCATCCAGTAGCCAAACCAGGGTGGCACCTCCGGATGCTGCACCCCCCTGCAATCCCTACACAGATCTGGCTGGCACAGGCCACAAAACCACAGCTCGCCCCTATACACGAAGCCAAGCCAGAGCACAACCAAGTGCAGTACAGCCATCTTCTCAGAAAAACTCTTCACAAAGTTCAAGAGTTCAAGACACGAAGGCTTTAGCAACTAATCCACACCTAATGACCCACCTAAGTGGGATTCAGGAAATCACTCAAGAAATCACTCAAGATATCCCTCAAGTAATTAAGGAACAAAAGAAGAAAAGGCACACTAGCCTGGGAACCTCCTCTCTGCCCAGAACATTGGAGGCTATACACCACACCTCCTCAACAGTATTTATAGGAACTCAAACACTAAGATCCTGCTCTGTTCCAGTAACAAGAAGCCGAAAGCACCAGCCTGAAGATGACGAGTGAGACCTCGTCGAAACGTCGCCTAGACACCCCAACTTTTACACGGGAAGACACCCGAGGACACCAAAACCTGCATATATATATATATATATATAAAATTCTACTGCGTCAGACCAACACGGCTAACTACCTGTGTCTGTTTTGAGCAATACATATACAATATTTACAGAGGAATGTAGGATACTACTTTATACTGAGCAGTGAATGATGTGCTGAGGTGGAGGCAATTACCTGACCTCCCAGCTGGTGAGTTGCTGCTGATTACCATGAAGAGGAGGGGAATAGTGAGGCGGTGGGGAGGACAGTGTGGTGCAAACACACCAGCAGAGCCAATCTAGCACTGTTGCCCATGTATTTGTGCTGTACTGCCCTCCTCACTGCCTTACCTCTCCCTCTTCTCATAGTTAGCCACAGCAACTCTCTTGCCACAAGGTTAGGTAAGCACTTCCACTCTACCCCCAACATCTGATCCTGCTTACACTGAGTTAGACTGTTGGTCCATCAAGCTTGTATTGTCTACAATGCTTGACCGGCAGTGGTCCTCTTTGGCTTCAAATTAAACTCTTTCCCAGACCAAACTGAGCAGGATAGGCAGGGATTAAGCTGGAGGCCTTTTGCTTGCAAGGCTTGTCTTCCACCATGCAGGTGTGCTTCTTTCCTTAATTACTATTTTTTATACATCAAGGAAATTTCATACAATACAGATGCCAGGCAGAGAATATTGCAACAGCTTCATCACAGCACCTGCTACTTGTGCCAAAACTTGTCCTTTCACCACACCACCCTTTGAGTTTTCGCACAAAAGCAACAAATACATTGCTCTGCATTCAAGATAAACACTTCACAGACCTGTCCTTCTTTGAGAAAACAAAATGGAAATAAACTGAGGCCAAACTAAAATTACACTCCCTCTTAATATATCTTGCTCAGGACTTGCTGCAGCTCCTTACTTTGAAAAAGGAGTTGTGGGGCGTGTGTCTTTGCTCGAAACTGAAAGAGCAACATGGAGTGGGAAGACTTCTAATCATTTCACCATAAAAAGCACCCTGAAAGCTTTTATTTGCCATGTTTAAAAATAATGACATATCCTTGCCGATCTTTTTTTAGATCTGAACAAGGGATTCCACATAAAAGTCCCCGGGAGCAACCTTTCCTTTACTGAAGGGGCATCATTGTCCCCTGAGCATTTTTCAGCTGCATACAAGCAATACAACAAATCAATCTGGAATTTGCTGCATAAAATGGTTTGTGTTAGAGGCAAAATTTGTCCCAATAGTTTTGCATTTCATATTTGTGCCTTAAGTATTGTCTAGTTTAAAGTCAATTCTGTTACATTTCAATGTTTATGGTGATGCAGGTTGCATCACTGGGGGAATGGAGAGGGACCAGTGTTGCCTGAGAGTAAGTTTTCCCAGTTCAAACCTCACTGGGCCAGCATGGGGAGCTTAAGTGACAGTTTAGCTGCCCATTTCCATATCGGCATAAAGTTGCTGATATTTACATGCATCAGACAGAGAGGATCACTTACGTTTTGGGAGCCAGTCAGGAGCAATAGCATGAACTGCCTCCTTAGCTGCTTACAATTCCCTGGGAAGGAATGTGTTTGTATTAGTTCACTTAAAATATATATAATCTATAAAAGCAATATAAATAATGCATCCCTCAATTTTCCTGCTGTCCTTGGTTGCCTTTGTCATTGGCTTCATCCCTAATATAATGTTTACTAATGGCACTGCGGAGGAACAGTATTTCCATAGCAACATATGAACAATACTAGAGAGATTAATCATTTCTGCATTATCTGTGTATAGTTTTCTGTAAAGCAACATTTTGTAGTTTGATAATTGCTAGTCTAGAGTGATTTTACATTATGCAATGATTAGCATAAACATTTAAAAAGACAAAGAATGCCTATTGAAATGAGGAGAGCCATGCAGAATAGGTGATACTCCAGCGTAAACAAATACTGTATCATGGCTCTCTGAAGAGCTAACTCTTCACAACACATTTCCAATTCAAATTGATTTGGTGTGATCCATTTCCAATAGATGGAAGGGCTTCTGGGACAGCCATCAGCTGCCTTGCAGAAGTTCACTTCTGAACCGTGGCAGTCTGCTTCCACAATACTGCTTCACGCAGGTTATGAATTTGGATATGGATGTAGATAATCGGTCCACATGCTGCCAAGGGTGGTCTGGTCTTATCTTCAATAGGCCAGTGAGGTGTATTTCTTCTGTTCTCAGTCACCTGTAGTTTGTTAAGGGTGCTGAGAGTTGATAGGCTATGCCTATTCCTCTAACAGGGACATGGGTGACGCTGTGGTCTGAACCACTGAGCCTCTTCGGCTTGCCGATCAGAAGGTCAGTGGTCCAAATCCCCAAGATGGGGTGAGCTCCCGTTGCTTGTTCCCAGCTCCTGCCAACCTAGCAGTTCAAAAGCACCCCAGTGCAAGTAGATAAATAGGTGGGAAGGTAAACGGCATTTCTGTGCGCTCTAGTTTCTGTCACGGTGTCCCGTTGCACCAGAAGTGGTTTAGTCATGCTGGCAACATGACCCAGAAAGCTGTCTGTGGACAAACGCCAGCTCCCTCTGTCTGAAAGTGAGATGAGTGCTCCAACCCCTTGGTCGCCTTTGACTGGACTTAACCATCCAGGGGTCCTTTACGTTTTATCTTTTTTACCTTATTCCTCTTACACAGCTGCAATTCCCAGAGTTCTCTGTGAAGGGAGATTGATTGTTAAACTACTTGGGGAACTGTAGCTCCGTGGGGCGGTGGGGGGGGGAGGGTCTGCTAGCAACTGTGAGGACCATTAACAAGCTACAGTTCTCTGTTTTGGGGAGAAGGCTGGCCTGTTTGAAATGGTATCATAGAACTTCAAATGGATGGTGTGAATGTGGCCTGGTTGAACTGATTCAGAAGCGAATCCAATCTTAATCCTTTAGAACCCCAGCTGGTGTTTCAACTCTTGATATAAAATAATCTATATATGATTATTGTTTCTTGACAAACTAGAATATAAACAACTTAATGTTTGCTTTCCCTCTCTAGATAGATATGGAAAAGTGTCGTGCATGGTGGGTAAAGCATTTACTGTGCATGCAGAAAAAAAATGCAGGTTGAATTCTTTGGCATCTGCAGTTGAAAAAAACACCAGATTGCAGACAAGCAGCCTGATTGGAAGGCAACTTCCTGTCTCTTTAGGTATTGCATAGATAAAAATGCTGTTGATGTACAATCCTCCTTTGATCCTCATCTTGGGAAGTGTTGGTTTGCACCTCCATCAGAGTGAGAGAGATGATTTTGTCCCAAAGCCTTGAACTGCTGTGAGACTACAAGACATAAAATACTTTTATTAAGTGCAGTTGGCATTTTCCCACATGCCTATCATAGGTGAAAGAGTAAATAGCTTGTAAGGGCATTCCTGTCTTTGTTATTTTGCATCAGAATCACATCCCTAGCCTATTTGTGCCTTCTTGAATTAGCAGTTTTGTGATGTGCTTTACCTTCTTGCTGAATCTAAATATTTTTATTGTTACTCTTTTAACAGAATTGCTAAGTTTCTTTTATAGCAACATTGAATTTCAAATGAAAACAGATTTCATTATTTATTCATAGAATTTGATTCACCTTGATTTTTACATTACTTCTGGTGCTGACAGTTCTTGGTGACTAGTGTGTAAAACTAGAGGGCATTTATGTGACCATGAAATGCCATGAATAATCAAGGATGATGCTTTTGTCTCAAACAGGGGCTCTGTAGCCTTTTGACAATTAAAATAAAGGAAACAAAATCAGCCTTTGTCATGTACATCCTATCTATGAACTTTTATCACCTGCCTTGATTTGCAGTCACCTGTGTTATATAAATATTAACAATATAAATATTAACTAAGTTCCTTTTCAGTGTTGTTGAGGAGGATCATAAAATGACTCTATAAAGCTTAATATTCATTCTCAATATTTGGTTAAAAAGTAATGTCTGCTTTTGTGGAGAAAAGTCTCATTTAAATGTAAGGAAAACACATGGGTTGACCTTTTTTCTTTGGAAAAGGGAATTTTAAGGTGTCTTGGGAAAGATACCCTAAAATGTGGCCTAAATATTAAACAAAGAAAGAAAGAAGCAAAATGGTTACTTCCTGTCAGCTCTTGTTGTTTATTCATTTATTGCAAAGCATTGCTAAACTGTTTAGTATTTTTTTTAAAAAAAACCTGTAAGCGGTGTATACTATACAATATAAAAGCAAAATTGATTAAAATAGAAACACAATCAACAATATAAACTCCATAAAAGTACGTGAAAAGCAAATAAAGCATGTGATTCAATGCGGTCACATATAGAAATAAGGCTACAATCTAATGGGTCAGGGGGCAAAAAGGTAAGTCTTTGATTAATAAACATATATTTTATTGGACAGGACAGCGCTGGACTTGTAAAATCCAAGCAAATACTTTAAAACAAATACTTTTAATGGATCTTGGATTCATGTCAAATGGCAGATATAGTACGCGGACTTTTTCTCTTTTTCAGAAGAAGCAAGATCTTTGATTAACGGGGCCTATGTTCGAATGGCATCGTTACAAATTACAAACTGTCAGGGTGTCAATTGGCAGTATGTACCTTTATTTCTATAGCACAGGCACCAAGGCTGGAATCATTGTTGCAGCCATTATCCATAAATATCACAAAAGAAATAAACTATGAATCAGTCAGCACAGCTCTTTTGTATTTGAGTTTGGTCGAGAGAGAATTATTGCCATGTTTGACCTAGAAAAGGAGAAAGATAAAGTGGGCAAGGTGAGCAGTTTTTATGGATCAACTCAACCCAGAGAAGTTGGTTCAATAAAAGTTTCATCTTACTTATTTTATGTTTAGTTTCAAGGTCAGCTTTCTCAATATTCCCTTATGAAACAATGTGAGTTGGTCTAGGATCTATAGACGTTACACTCACCACAGGGATGCCTCTTGACTCATTTGGAGAGCCTTAACAGGGAATATGCTCAGGGGTATACGTAGGTAGGAAATATGCAATGCAAATGTACCATCTTGACTACATCAGCACCTAAGAGACTTCTGCAAAGCAAGGTGGCAATGATTAACATTTTATTTCCTAATGTGTTGCTCCTTCATGTTGCAAATTCCTTTCCAACACTTCAGTCTTTATTTAAGAATGGTGGCTCAGTCCCAGAAATATTTAATATTGGAAAATAGTGTTTATTGGGTTCTTTGAGAAAGGAAAAATGAAGTGGAACGAGAAGTTTGGGTGCTGTGGCCTAACTTTAAACATATGTCTGGGATAGCCAGAAGGCTCAGAACATTGGCAAGCTACAGCACTAGGTATATATAAACTAATGATGAAGTCAAAGGAAATATATATTTGGATTTTTTTCTGGTAAATTATCACAAGCTTAGTAGTTTTATCAAAATGAGGCAGCAATATATTATGTACAGCTAAATATTTACTGCATGACCGAAGGCCTATTTGTGTGAAGATAATCATGTGAGACAGAATAGAGTGTGTGTTGGCAAAACCTTGCCCCCTCCAGCCTGTCCCTTTCCTCATCTATAAAGCCCTTCACAAGTGATGAGAAACCCTTGTCTACTTAGGGAGGCTTCTCCAATATGGTTTAGAACATTACATAATAAAGGCTCTAAATCAGGTATCCCCAAACTTGGCCCCCCAGATGTTTTTAGCCTACAACTCCCATGATCCCTAGCTAACAAGACCAGTGGTCAAGGATGGTAGGAGTTGTAGTCCCAAAACATTGAGAGGACCGAGTTTGCCTATGCCTGCACTAAAACTTCCAAGATGCCTCCAGTAGTGCATGAGAGCAGTTGGGAAGGGAGGCATCAGAGGGGGTGAGAATTGCTAGCATGATCCCATTCTTCCTCATGTGACTGCTTCAATCAACTTAATGCCTGAACAGGGCTCAAATGGATTTGTAAATGGATACAATTATACAAATATATTAGGCTCTAACATAAAAAAGGCCCATCTAGTCCAGTATTCTACTTCTCACAGGGACTAGCCAAATCCCTGTTGGAAGCCCACAAGTAGCACATGAGGGTGTTGGAGAGAGATGTTTACTTTTTCATAGCAGAGTTAAGCACAATGGAGATTCCTCCAACCACGCTAAAACATGGTTAAACTTGCATCTGCCCTCATCCACCTTTAAACAAATATTCCCCACAGAAATACTTAGACTAGAATAAATCACAGTCACTTAGCTTTGCAGTGGAGTGAAAATTTTACTAATAGAATTTTAGAACTTATAACAAACAAGTCTCCATCCATTGGCAGAAAACAAAATGAAGAAGAAAGGGGTTCAATATGGCTTAAAAAGAAAAGTACTTAGTTTCCTTACAAAAACAGATCATGGAATCTTTGGATTCGCTGTGGAAATCTCCTTTTAGGAGAGATTCCGTTCACTTGGTTTTTCTTGAAGCTGGGCACCATTGGCTTGTTCCAGAAAAGACTGAGAGGCGGGGAGTACAGGCTGCTGGGAGACCACACCTACTTGCAACCTGAGCTCTGGGCTCAGGTTAACTCTTTCATGAGTACGTGTGAGTCAGTAACTGTATATTACAAGAGATTGCAATAGCACTCTCTCCAGCAACTGATACTTCCCAATAACTGGAGTTCAGAGGCTTGCTACCTCCAATAGTAAAGGTAGATTATAGCCATAGTAGCAAGTAATTGATAATTCCTCTATGAAAGCACCTCCTTTGTAAATGGATACATTTGATTAGCTAGCTTAAAAATATATTATTGGTTTTTCCCCCTAAAGTGATACAGGAGTGGCTAATAGAAAAAGCTAACATCAGTAGCAGCTCCTGCTTCATTTCAGCCACTATCCAATCCTAACATTGTTATGAAGGCTATTAGATTAACAAATTCCTGTGACCGTGTTTCCTTTTCTCCACATTATTAAAAACAGGCAGCAAAAACTGCAAGGTTTTCATCAGCTAATGCCTTGTAGTAAATCCATTAGAAAGCCATTGGTATCTAATTGTCTAATCACAGCAAAGGCCTAAGAGTGACATGGCTATAATGGGATTAAAGTAGATTGTAGTGCTCTACCTCCACTCTCTGATCTATTCTGCAGATAGTGGTGACCTTGCAGGTCATTTCAGTTAATTTAATGAGACTCTAAAGCAGGGAGTCTTGGGGGGGGGGGGATGCTACTTTGATTAAATGGGCAAGCAAATGTACACTAGTTTGTTTGCACCTTTTAAAAAGATAACATTTGGTGTGAATGAATAAATATGCCATTAGCTTACAACCCATAAAATCCAGGACACATCATATCAGACCAGACCAGCACAGAGCAATTGGTCAGCTGATTATATAGAGAAATGGGCAAGTTTTGCCCAATCTCTTTTCTCTGCTTTGACTCACCGTAGTGATCTGTGGGAAGGCAGTGAAACATCTTGGAAAACAATAACTATGTAACTACGTCTGTACAAGCATGGTTCTAGTTGGCTTCCCCTGTCCAAATTGGTATATGTGTTGCCATTCTTTGAAAGGGTGGGGTTTAAGGGAGTGGGTGGAAGAAGGGCAACCCCTGGCCCTTGGCAGGGCTGGCTTTCCCCCAGTTTACTTAGAGCCCACGCTTAGTTGTTCATACAGAGATCTGTTTGGGGTTTAAATATTTAAATAAATAATTGCAGCCCACTTCACCCAACCTTTTGTCTCTTGTGTCTTTATTTCCCTGATTTGCTAGATTCTTACATAAAGACCAACTGTGATAATTGTTCACGCCAGTGTATAAGAACAATAATCACATAGGAAATCAGACCCTGTGGTTAACCATGGCTTTTAGGTGGAAGGATCCAATCCAGTGAGGTACTAGTCACTGCTCCTTCTCAAGTGGCTTCCTTTGTATGTAGGGAAGTCATTTGCAGCAGGTTCTGATCTTGTGTGGTGCCATGCACCCCCTGCCCCCTTTATAGGGGTCAAAAAAAAAACTATTTAAAAAAACCCTTAATCCTGTTCCTGAATTGTTTTGGGGGTGGATCCAGGGTTGGGTGGGTGAACCATGGGATGGCACAAGAGGACTTGCTCTGATACAGGAGTCACAGATTGAGGCCATGGGTATGGGGATCAGGGCATGTCCTTGCACAGCCCTAGAAAGAGAGACAAAGCAACCCCTCAGTTCACTTCATAAGTACAATGGTCAAATAACCCCTGAGAAATGTTTGTCTACCAATGGTCTGCCCCAATAACTGCTTTGATGGGGTGAATGGGGAGAGGTTCCCAGCAAAATCCAGCCTCAGTTGGAATTTTTTGGCATCTCTGGTGGGGTGTGTTGTACCAGGATGCAGTGGGAGGGGGGTTGCCTAAAACCTGAGCTCTCACCTCCTCTGCAGCCAGTGCAATAAAATGCTTGGTAGGTCTTCTCTGAACCTTGAGGGTGGGGGGACATTATAAAGATACAGTGGGGAGGATCAGAAGGAAAATATTTCTTGCATGAGCAGCCTTATGTTCGCACAGCATAAGAAGTCTAAGAGAAGGATATCCAAGTCTGGTTCTAATCCTCTTCCTCTTGAGGTTTCACAATTCCTAGTAATGGAAGAACAATCATTTCTGAGGGAATATTTTGAACAAGTTAATGAGAGCAAAGACAGAGCTGCTGTTCATTAATTTTCAGCTATTTCAAGTGAAAGCACAGGGAGGAAAGTGCTGAAAAGGAAATCATTTAGACACAGAAAAATTACTGAAACCACTATGCAAATGAACAGAAAAGGAACACGGCCTTCACATATAACCATAACACACTTCCATAATGTTGTGGCTGACACCTATTTTTACTTGAAAAATAAAGGAGAATGAAAACAGTAACAATCACCATCCACGACACAAAATATCTTTCATATTGACCAGAACAGAGCAGCCTGTGGCCCCCTCAGATGTTGTTGAACTCTAGCTCCCATCACCATTTCATTTCTTTTGTTCTGTGAATGTGGTCAACACATAGGTCTGAGGCATTTTGTAGCAGTTCGGTGGAACAAATGAATAATGGAAAATTGCACAGAACCATTCTGGATCTTTCACAAGTGTCAGACCTTTGGTGGCAGAAGAAAAAGTGGTTAGATGACTGCAATATTCCAGAATAACAATGGGATGGCAGCAACGTCATGTGGAAGCATGCAGAAAATATAAGGGAAAGACGACAGCAGCTATAGTGCTACAAATGATATGTCTTAATCTCATCCTGCCTGTGACTTAAGATCTGTTGAGGAGGCTGTGTTACTTACACTATCACCCAATGAAGCTCATTCTGTTGGGACTCAAGATAGGGCCTTCTTGGTAGTAGCTTCTTGGCTATGAAACAGACTTCCCTTTTAAGTACAGCTGGTGGCTCCAACATTGATTCATTTCTAGTGCCAACTAAAAACTTTCCTCTTCCTCCAGCCTTTTTGGGTGTGGTTATTCAGAGACATGTTGTCTGCATTGGGCAAGGGTGAGGGATAACATGTGTACTGGTTTGAGTACCATGGCTGTTTTAAAGTTCTGTGTTATGATGCCATTTATTATGGTGACTTACCCTGACATCATATGATGATGAAGTGCAATGGTAAGTGGTTAGAGTGTTGGATTAGGATTCAGAAGACCAGGGCTCAAATCCCCACCCAGCCATGAAGTCCTCTGGGTGACCTTGGGCAAGTCACTATCTCAGCCTAAGCCACCTCATGGGATCGTTGTAAAGATAAAATGGAGAAGAGCATGCCACTTTAAACTTCTTGGAGCAGAGGTAGGATTTGAATGTAATAATGAATAATAAATATATATATGTTTCTTAAAAATAAGTAAATGTTGACTATGATAATTATAGTAATATAAACATCTCTATTCTTCTTCCACCCCAAAATGCATTCCATTGTAGATTACAGAAAAATAAATAAGAACTATAAAAATAATTGAAAAACAAAACAAACACAGAAATGACAAAACAGCAGGAAAATCTGGTTTCTTGTCCTCATACTGTATATAGATTCCATGCCAAAAGCTAGGATAATTGCAGCTAAGAAAGATAGCAGCCTTGAGAAGAAAGGTATATGCAAATAGACACTAAGCTGTCCTTACGCCACTAGAAATTATGTGGTTGGTGCCTCCTGCTGTCACGCTAATGTGTTCCTATGGCCTCCTGCCTGGCAGTAAATGTAGACGTTGTCCACATTGTGTGGGTGTTTGTTCAGTGCTTGGACTGATATGTTCTGTGATTGATTCCACAAAGCTCTGGTCTGCCCACACAGCTGACCTATGGCAAAAGGGCAAAACTTAACATTTCTTGACTTCAGAACAGGTTAGGAGAAGAGAGATAATGAAACGGACTCATATAGCTATGTGAAGAAACCTTTTTTTGACTAAATGTCACTATATATGTATGGCTTTACTGGGGGTTGGGGAACATGACATAGGTTTTGCACACAGTAACTGCTGAGTAAAGAGATGAGGTTATGCCCATGAGCAAGACCAGCAGCTAGATTAAATAGTACAATTCTTGAAACAGATTCCAATTCTATTGGATTTCAAACTAAGACTTTTCCTTACTCTTATAGGATGGTTTGTAAAGGATTTGATAACTGTTGCATCCAGCTGGGATAAGAATCAGAGCTCGGGGCATGGCTAGGCAGATAAAGGGGTGGGACCAGTGCTTTTTTTCTGGGGGTATGCAGGGGTACACATACCCCTCAACATTTTGTGACTCTTTGTACTTTTGTCCATTTACTGTATTTATTTTTCCTGATTTGAACTATAAAATGGTGATTTTCTTGAGTCAAAATGAGAGTACCCCTAAACATTTTTTTAAGAAAAAAAATCACTGGGTGGGGCAATGCAAAGGACAGCAGGCCTGATTACACAATTGTTCTTCTACTGCAGGATCCAAAGAACTATGAACAAAGAGAGAAAAAACTGTTACAGATGGTTTATAGATGTCTGTGTTACAGTTTGGAGTGGTTCGTGCCATTTTGCTGCCTGAGGTGAAATGGGAAAGTGCTTCTTCCATGCTCCCCCCTCAGAAAAAGCCTTGTTTATCAGGGTTGTGTGGCTGCGATGGCTTATTCTTCCAAGATCTCACCAGAAGAAGCTACTGAAGCAGTCACATGATCCAGCTGATGGCAGATGCAGGTGAGGCGCCCATGTAGGTCCTGCCCTGTGGAATTCCACCACCTAAGACAACTGCTTCAGCCCACCTCATGGGTGAACCAGCCCTGGATCATACAGTGTAATAGGTCATAGGCTTTGTAGCAATTTTTGTGCTGCTACAAGTTTTATCAGTCATTTAAATGTACATCAATAGAAGGTGGTAGGTGGATGCTAAGAAGGACTCCTGGAATCCAGTGGAATGTGGGCATGTTTATATGGTTTTGGTCAGTGTAGGAAAAGCTGAGCTGCTGCAAACAAGACTTGGACAGGAAAAACATACAGTTTCTTGTGCATTGTGGATTTTTGAGATGTTTACTGATAACTTTCATGCGTCCCATAGGACTGATGGGTACAGTGGTACCTCGGGTTAAGTTCTTAATTTGTTCCGGAGGTCCATTCCTAACCTGAAACTGTTCTTAACCTGAAGCACCACTTTAGCTAATGGGGCCTCCTGCTGCCGCCGCGCCGCCGGAGCATGATTTCTGTTCTCATCCTGAAGCAAAGTTCTTAACCCAAGGTACTATTTCTGGGTTAGCGGAGTCTGTAACCTGAAGCAGATGTGACTTGAAGCGTATGTAACCCGAGGTACCACTGTACTCTTGTTCCTGTGAACTATGTGTTGGCAACCCCTATCACAGGTGGCTAAACAGAATAAATAGAGGTAGGTAGCCAATGCTGAAAGCAGACAAGGAGAGAACAGATTAGGTGAGCTGAAGAAATAAGACATGCAAGAGAGATTTGAGCAAACAAGAAGAAAGTGTGAGCAAAGGTGTGGTGCAATCATCAATGTGAGCAATAAGGAAAGAGAGATCAAGAGTTTCAATTTCCAGAGGGGGAACCGGGTTAGTTTCTTGTAGCAAAAACCATCAAAGAGTCTTTGTGGCACCTTAAAGACCAACAAATTTATTATGGCACAAGTTTTTGTGGAGTCAAGCCCACTTTGTGAGATACACATTTTAACTGGATCTAAAGAAAGAACAGGGCACAGTTCATAGACAAAACCAAGATAAAAGTGACAAGATAAAGAATTGAGTGGATATGTGGGGAAAGAAAAGAAAAGAATGGAAGATAATAGTGGAGGTTACAAACTTGAAGGAAGGAAACAATAGAAGCACTCAGTCAACAAGGAAGTGCCAGTCAGAGAAGGAGAAGAATTGGAAAGAAGTAAGCAGGACTTCCATTTGATCATGATTCAGTATTTGAAAATGAGACAAAAAGGAGGAAAAGAATGAAAAGTCTTAGGGAAGCGGGGAATGAGAACAGACAAAGAAAAGTATTTCTGCAGCATGGAAACAAATAAATAACTTCAGGCAAAATGCCAGAGCATCACTCCTGTTTCACTACAGCCCTTGCTTGATTACTTTTTCTTTTTTTGAGGGGGGGGGGGAAATTAGGTTATACTTTATATTATTCATGTTTAGAAATCTCAGGAGAAGAAGCCCTTTGAAATGCAGCACATAAACAATGTATTGAAAAAATCTGTCTGCTAGAGATTGTGTATCTCATTGAGAAAACACTGGGTATTAGATGTTGAGCTTTGATATTTATCAAGCATTCCTAGGAAGATGTTAAAGCACAAAAATCACATGCAAAACAAGCTTACCTAAACCACATACTGAAATAAATGCTCTCAAGGTGCCTGCTTTTATCCCATATAATACATAAAAAATAATTTGCTACTACCTTTGTCTCTGAGGGAAGATTCAATTTTCCCCCCTTGATAATACTGAATGACAAACAATTTGCAGGTGGTTGAAAGGTGTACAGATTTGTATATCATTTGGGGGGGGGGGAGAGATTGCTGATTGGTAGTGTGCCTGCTAGTTCCACTCCCAATATCCATGCATCAAGGTCATGTCTATATGCATCCCAGTATGGAAAGGCTGTGATCATGCTATTGGTACCTGGATTTGTACAGTAATATAGGTTACAGGCTGCATGATCTGGGCCCACATGCATTTCAATGTATGTGGTGTAGGAACCTGTGCAGATGGGAGCCTGAAGATATAGCTGGGGTGCTTAGGGGGATGACCCAGTGGGCACAAGCAAAATGCACCACCATACTATGCATTGGAAGACAGATCAAGCATCAGCACAGAGCTTGTGTTTTCTTCACTCAACTCTGTGCAGCCTTCCTAATAGATCTGTAATTGGACGACATCATTATTGGCTGCCTAGATTCGTTAATTAACCACTTGGCCCATCTCTGAGGAGAGGAAATTATTTCCACTTTGGATGTGCTGCAAGATAAAAACAACATTTATTTTTTTTGCAACTAATAATGTTGTGGGGGTGCTGCTATGTGAGGTGGGCCATAGTTCAGTAGTAGAGTACTAGTATCTGCTTTGCATGCAAAAGGTCTCAGGTTCAATCCCTGGTGTATCCAGGCAGGGTTGGGAGACAACCCTTCCTGAAACTACAGAGAACCACTGTCAGTGAGCATAGACAGTCCTGAGTTAGATGGACCACTGGCTGGACACAGTATAAGGCAACATATTATACTATGTTGGGTCACGTGAAGAGAGGACTGCTCTTTCAGGGTTTTGAATTTTGCTAATGGGTACTGGTAATCCTACATGTGCAACCTGGTCCTGCTGTCTATCATTGAAAGATGCACATCAGGTCCAAAAAGATGCCCTCCCAAAAAGAGTCCACCAAGCCAAAGACAATGGAAGGTATTTAAATACCCAACAATGTGCCAGGATGCCTATTCTTGACATTCTTAAGTTCCATCATCTGCCCATACTAAATACCTATCAGAAATATGAGTAAATGAATAAATACTCACAGAAATCTCTAAGGAAGTGAAGGAAATGAAGACATTATGAGTCCTTTGAGCCATTCACAAAGGGGCAGGTAGCTAGCTATTTAAGACTTCTCCCTCTCACTTTGATCTTCTTCCTCTTCCCTTTCAGTGCTTGCCCTCTCACCATTAGCAGTGCGAGTCATACTAGTTTACCTTTGGGAGGGGCTGAGTAGGAATTTGGGGGGCACCCTTGATTGGCTTTTGAGGCTCCCCATTTTTCATCTACTGTGCACTGCCTGGAATTCTACTATTTCCTAAGGGACAAAGTCTCTTGATACTTCCTCTGGATCTGGGTGGGGAAAATTTGCCCCCTCCTTAGAGTGGAACTAGCATTGTCTACAATGACCAGCAGTTGTTCTCTCGGTTTTCAGTCTGGAGTCTTTCCTAGCCCTACCTGGAGACGTCAGGGACTGAACCTGGAAACTTTAGCATGAAAAACATGTGCTCTACCACATCTGCATCAGTGGTTGACCTTGGGGTCTCAAATTTTGGCAGCACCCTGTGAAATGCTAAAATTTGGTTTCCCCGTCTCTCATGCTGCAGTCTAAATAATAGTTGCAGCATCCCTTGTGGCAGTCCCAAGGCTCCTTAACCTTTTCTTCTCTGAAGATATCACCCAAGGCATTGGAGGCTGGAGTACATAATGAGTGTGAAACAATGTTTTACCGTGTAGTGAATATTGCTATTTTCTTTCCCTAAATATGAGTCTTATAATACAGTGTCGACTACATATGAACATATATGTATGAATATGCTGAGATATGCTTCATGACACCCTGCCCCCATTTCTAGTACAATTATAGAGCAAAAAAATGTGCCCTATATTCTTTGCTAAAAAGTTTTACAGGAGGATAGGATAAGACCAGCTAGTATTTTAAATGCATGGATGGGTGAATATGGTACACATGTTTGAAAGGTTTATAACTGTAGTGTCAGTGATTGCTTAAGAGCGTAAACTTTATAGGTCGAGGATCATTTCTGTGCTACAAGCCAGATGGCCCTAAAATCTTGTAGTGGGTTGAGATTTGGTTTAATTTTTGATTCCAGGACTTGGCAACCCCACAGAAATCCCTTTTGCAAACAGCAGCTTAGTGCTTAATTGGAAAACTCATATTCTGTAGAAAGTAAACCTCCCCAGATCCACCAACATAAATCATCCAGTACCATGAACTACTAAACTAAAGCTCAGCTCCAGGGTATAGTTCCAGTTCACCTCTTGACTTAAAAGTAGAGGGAGGAGGAGGGTTATCAGACTCCCCAAACTCCTTTAATCCTTTTTTTAAGGCTGTTTGCCACTGTTTGCAGCTGCCACTGTTTCTCTCACTGCTTGCACTCCTTAGCCAATCAGCAGGCCACATACAATATACGGTGACATTTTGACAAAACAGGTGTGTTCAGGTATTTGTCTCAATACAAGAATGCAGTGTCAATGGATTGGAGTTGCCCACTTTCTTCAACATGAATTGGGGTCCCCCACTGTGTGTGTTTGTGTGTGTGTGTCTTTTGCATTCACCTCTAGTTATCCATTGCTAAAGTTTGAAATATATATAGACTCTCACAAGAAACTTAAAGTTTCCAAACTTAGTCATTTTCTGATCATACATTATTTCAAAGAAGGCAAAATAGATTCAAAATAGTGGAACTGAGACATTGTAGAGCTGCCATCACCTTTTGTTACATATTCCCTCTGCCTTTAATGATAATTTCCCCTCTTTCCTTAAAAAATAGCTTCACACAGATGCTGTGTGAAATGCTGAGTAAAGTTACTGGGAGCAACATGTTGGCAACCATCAAGCTGCCCTTGAGGCAAAAGGAATTCAAAGTAATCATGGGAATAAAATCATTGGAATAAAAGATGGAAAACCATCTGGTTTGAGCTGATATGAGCTTTTCAATCCCACTCAGTAATGACTATTTTGGGGCATGCAAGCTTATGTCAGAATGTGTGTGCGTGTGTCTGTGTTTACTCTCCTACTACTGAACTTACATTGCTGTGTTAGAGAAGTCATGTTTTTATCAGCATAATATAGATATACGTATACATATACATCCTGAGCCATTGTTTTGAAGGTAACATGCCTGATGGCTCTATGGTTTGCTATAGGCTACGATTTAGAAACCGTCCCTCTGGTGTCCAATGGATGAGAAAGGACACTTCATATATATAGACATATTCTCTTGCTTTACAAAGCTTAGCTGCTTTCTCCCAGATGGAGATCCAACCCTTAAAATTTGATGCTATGTTGCTAAGATGAAGTTGCCATATGACCAGTTGGCTGGATTGTATCAGAACCTGTTTAGCTCATTCACTGGCTCAGATTCAAATATCTCATTTTTTTAAAAAAAAAAATCAAGCAAGTGTTGAACACCTAAAGAAAGAGAGATATAAGGCAAACTGTGAGGAGCTAGGTGTGGGGTGAACTAGAGCATGAGCCATATTTACTATGTATGTTTCTTCTTTTTCCTCATTTCTAGTGTGACCCATGATAATTGATTCTGCCATTTATACCAAAATGGATGCATACTTCTCTAGCCAACTGGTCCCCAAGACCATGAATAATTGTTTCAAGTTTTCCAGTTCTTCTTCTCTTGACCTTTTCCCCAAATCATGAAAGAGCAGGAGCTTTCAAGTATCAATGCATTCAGAGGAAACAGGTCCTTTGTTTCTGAATGTTTGTTGCTGGAATGTTTCATGCCAGCATTCTGGTGGAATGTTACAAGCCAACAAACTCATAAAGTCAACTTGGTAATTTTGTCAAGCCCCTTTTATGGTAACCCCAGAGAGTCTCCACATGGTATCATACACATTCAGGATTTCCTGCACTCCCAATGCTATTGTACAAGCAAGTCCCTACTGTGTGGGCTGTAGAAGTTGCCACCTGGCCTCAAATGCAACAGCTGAATTACGGCAGATATACCTATTATAAACCCTGTTTGTTTTTCTCTCCTTAGGACATTGACACATGCAATTTCACTCATCTGATTGTAGTTATTCTGCTCAGGCTAGTCCAGCTCACACGCAGGAGGCTGCCCTGCAAAATACCATCCTCTCTCCATCATTCTTACTGTCAAAAATGCTTGGAACAAATATCTTGTCTTTTCTTCTTCTTGCAGAGGAACCCTGTCTCCCCGCTGCGCACGCACGCACACACCCTTAATTCGTGAAAGGGCACGCTTTCCTCTATCATTGTTGGCTCAGGTTCCAAAGCAAGGGAAGAATCAAGATATGAAAACAGACAGTTGTGCCCAAATAAATTCAGCCACTGGCTTTTTTTCTGGTATGAGATGCAGTCTATGAGCCAGGCTTTGTTATGGGGGATAGGGAACTTAACCAAATTCCAATCCTGGCAGCTGATTTGGATGCCGGAACTTCATAGCTGCAAGCTCTTAACTCAATCTGTTCGAGGAAATATATATACATATACTTATATTTGCTTTCGTAGATTTTCACGGGTACAGGAATGCAGGTTTTGGTGTCCTCGGGTGTCTTCCCGTGTAAAAGTTGGGGTGTCTAGGCGACGTTTCGACGAGGTCTCACTCGTCATCTTCAGGCTGGTACTTTCGGCTTCTTGTTACTGGAACAGAGCAGGATCTCAGTGTTTGAGTTCCTATAAATACTGTTGAGGAGGTGTGGTGTATAGCCTCCAATGTTCTGGGCAGAGAGGAGGTTCCCAGGCTAGTGTGCCTTTTCTTCTTTTGTTCCTTAATTACTTGAGGGATATCTTGAGTGATTTCTTGAGTGATTTCCTGAATCCCACTTAGGTGGGTCATTAGGTGTGGATTAGTTGCTAAAGCCTTCGTGTCTTGAACTCTTGAACTTTGTGAAGAGTTTTTCTGAGAAGATGGCTGTACTGCACTTGGTTGTGCTCTGGCTTGGCTTCGTGTATAGGGGCGAGCTGTGGTTTTGTGGCCTGTGCCAGCCAGATCTGTGTAGGGATTGCAGGGGGGTGCAGCATCCGGAGGTGCCACCCTGGTTTGGCTACTGGATGGTGTCTGTAATTTATCTGTGGAGAGGGTCTGGGTTTGGGTCTGGTGTGGTTGATTGGTGATGGCGTTCTGTGTGCCTCTGGATCTGGGGTCAGATTTTGTGGGGAGGGCTAATTTCCAGATGTCTGGCAAGCGGGATGTGTCGTCACGCTTGTTCATGTTGTGAGGGTGTTTCTCTATCTCGATGGCTTCCATGATTATTCTCTTGTGGTGATGTTCCATGTTAAAGAGCAATTTGGAATCTGCAAAATTAATTTCGTGTCCTGTTTCTTTCATGTGTTGGAAAAGAGAGGAAGTTTTTTCTTCTTTTTTGACGGCATTCTTGTGTTCTGCGATCCGTGCATTTATTCGTCTGTTTGTTTGTCCAATGTACGTGGCTGGGCAGACTTTGCAGGGTATTTCATAGACCCCTTGGTTTTCCAACTGAATTTTATCCTTGGGGTTTCTGAGGATATTGGCTATTTTTTGGTTGGTGCAAAAGGCTGTTTTGATATTGTGTTTATGGAGGATTTTGCTAATTTTATCTGTAGTGCCCTTGATATAAGGAAGGAGGGCTATGCCATTGTTTTCTTCTGTGTCTTGGTTTTTGGGGGGTGTTTCTTTTTGGATTAGCTTCGTAACCCTGTTTTGCTGGTATCCATTGGCAATTAACACATTTGAGAGATTCTGTAACTCAGTTGTCAAGTGGTCTTCGTCAGCCAGGCGTTTGGTTCTGGAGATGAGAGTCTTGGCTACGGAGTTTATTTGTGCAGGGTGGTGGTGTGATTGTGCATGTAAGTAGCGGTTGGTGTGTGTTTTTTTCCGGTAGATAGTGTGTCCTAGGGAGCCATCAGGTTTTTTGTAGATTAGGACGTCAAGGAAGGGAAGTTGGTTGTTGGCTTCTATTTCCATAGTGAATTGTATTTTGGGGTGTAGGCTGTTGAGATGTGTGAGGAAGCTATCCAGTTTTTCCTTCCCGTGTGGCCAAATTACAAAGGTGTCGTCAACATATCTGAGCCAAAGTTTGGGTTTGTGTTCTGACTTGTCTAAAGCATTGGTTTCAAAGTGTTCCATGTACAGGTTAGCGATGACCGGTGAGAGGGGTGATCCCATAGGTGCTCCTTCTATCTGTTTGTATCTTTGTCCATTGTGGATGAAGTACGTGTTGGTTAGGCAGTGGTTGGTCAGGTCCAAGATGTATTCGGGGGGATTGTATTTGTTTTGAATGGCTGTCAAGGCTTCATTAATGGAAAAGGCACACTAGCCTGGGAACCTCCTCTCTGCCCAGAACATTGGAGGCTATACACCACACCTCCTCAACAGTATTTATAGGAACTCAAACACTGAGATCCTGCTCTGTTCCAGTAACAAGAAGCCGAAAGTACCAGCCTGAAGATGACGAGTGAGACCTCGTCGAAACGTCGCCTAGACACCCCAACTTTTACACGGGAAGACACCCGAGGACACCAAAACCTGCATATACTTATATTATATACACACACTGCCTTTGTTAACTCCCTCCCTAATTAGTTGGATTGTTGAAAAGGGTTAGGACTATCTGTTTGTGTGAAAAACCAAAGATTTAATAGTTGTACTATGACCATTCGTTCAATGGCATCAGATCGGATGGCTTTGTTCCCAGAGCCATTTGACAGTCTTCAGCCTTTGCGATACCAGGCCAAATTACTTACCCAACAGTCCTGCATTACAGAGCTCCAGCCTTCTATAAAACAAATGAAACAAAGTCTAGCTATCTTCTCTCATTATTTTGTCACTGTGCCAGTGCTAAGTGAGCACAGAAGCCATACTGTTATTGCACGGGGGAAGAGGCAGGGGAGCTGATAAAATTATGGCTCAGCTGCCTTGATAAATGCCTTTATGGAGACTTTTAGACCACAACCACTATTGCTAGTGAAGGGAATGACAGGCAGCAATGTTTGGGGTTTAGGGGGAAAGGCTTCCTCCATGCTTCTGCATTTTAATGTTCAGAATAATTTAATTTTTTTTCAATAATTGAACGCTAACAATAAGAGGCCTGTGGAGAAAAAGTTGGTATTTCTTATTTTATTCTTAACTGAGTCAGGTTAAGTAAATGAAAACAGGGAAGAGAGAAAGAAAGCAGGAAACAGGAAAGGCAAAGCAAAACAGTTGACTGCAGAAAGTCGGGGGTAATTGTGAGGCAGAAGCTGTTTGGGCGTAGGGGAACAATAGGTAAAGGTAAAGGTACCCCTGCCCGTACGGGCCAGTCTTGACAGACTCTAGGGTTGTGCGCCCATCTCACTCAAAGAGGCCAAGGGCCAGTGCTGTCCGAAGACACTTCCGGGTCACGTGGCCAGCGTGACATCGCTGCTCTGGCGAGCCAGAGCCACACACGGACACGCCGTTTACCTTCCCGCTAGTAAGCGGTCCCTATTTATCTACTTGCACCCAGGGGTGCTTTCGAACTGCTAGGTTGGCAGGCGCTGGGACCGAACAGCGGGAGCGCACCCCGCCGTGGGGATTCGAACCGCCGACCTTTCGATCGGCAAGCCCTAGGCACTGAGGCTTTAACCCACAGTGCCACCCGCATCCAATAGTGGAAATTAATTTAGATCAAAAGTGGACACTGGCTTTGAGCAGGGGTGTGGTGCCATTTTCAGCCACATTCTCTTCTAGGCAACTTCTGAAGGCCACATGCCAATGGTGGGCAGAGTGCAAATACTACTTTTGTACCACAGGCTAGTTTCAAAATACACTCGCACACCCATCTCTATCCTCCATTAAGACTAGTGTTATCAGAGTCCAGTGACACCTTCCAGCCAGGTGAAATGCTAGGAGTGCAGGTCAGGCTCAATGAGGGGCTTGACCTAAGGAGAGGAGGAGACATGGCCTGGGGAGAATTCAGACTACTAGAGAGGCCGTGTTTGGTCTCTAAGCCTCAGGTTCCATACCCGGGGCTTAGCAAACTACTCCATATTCACATATATATTCACCATTGGATAAGGAAATGGAAATTGGGTGCCTCCACTGAAATAAATCTGTAATTTATTAATTCATTTATGTTCAACCTTTCCTCCAAGGAGTTCAAAGGCCTTCACTTTTATTCCTACAACAACCCTGTGAGGCAGATTAGGCTGAGAGACTGAATGCCCCAGAAAGCTTTACAGCTCAATGGGGATTTGAAATTGGATCATCCAACTCCTGGTGTGTTAGCCAGCACAGCTCACCGGACAATGGGAGTATTGACACTCCCCACCCATAAGAAAATGCTGGATCAGGGCATCTGCACTCGCCAAAAAGAAATAATTGGAAATGGTAAAAACACATCGTATGCAATCCAACATAGCCACATTTGAGCCTATTAAAATAAATTGGCTTGAGCATGCCTAACATTTATTCTCTAGAATAATACTTTTTGAGACTGGGTTTTCTTTAGTTGTCCTTAAGAAAGTTGTTAGGGGAAGCTACATCCAAGGCTAATTGCATTAACTCTGGTCATGTCATTTTTAAACTGATGTGCCTCTGAATGATTTAAAGATTAATATTCAGTCCATACTTTCCAGGAAATCAACTACTGATAATTTGAAACATAGGCATTTGGAGAACCATATTAGTGCCCATTTAGAGGTAAGCAATATTCCCCATTTGCAGATATGTGTAAGGGCCAAGGATTTCCATATCTGGTTTTTTTGTGTGTGGTTTTTTTTGTGGTTGTTTTTTTTTAAAAAAAAAAAGCTTGAAAGCTGGGGAAAGGAGGCAGAATTGAATGGACCATTGCACACAGTTTTCCTGCTGGTGGTGGTGGTTTGCCTTCTACATATATTTAGGTGATGTACAAAATAAAATAAAACAACTAAAAAACAGATTACAACAGCACAAAAATACCAGATGAAGAGTCTAAAAATAATACAAAATGGGCAAATGACAGAACACATGCGAAATTTGCAAAGCTCAGAAAATAGGCTGGTTCATTCATTCCTAATTCTTTACAGAAGATTATATCTGAAAGAATAGAAAATGGAGACTCAATGCAGAAATCCGGTTAGCCATCTGAAAAAGCTAGTTGGAATAAAAATGACCACAGCACTTTTTGGGAAGTGCAGGCATTAGGTGCCTATCATATTCTTAAAGGGATGTTGGTACACCAAGCAGAGGCAGGCATACTGAAAGCCCTGTTCTGAGTTATGATGGAGCATAAATGCAATGTGAATATCTCTCCCTGTGTGTGTGTGTGTGTGTGTGTGTGTGTGTGTGTATAATACCCTACCCCGCCCAACTGGCTGGGTTTTCCCAGCCACTCTGGGCGGCTTCCAACAAAATATTAAAATACAGTAGTCTGTCAAACATAAAAAGCTTCCCTAAACATATATCTATATATTGACCAGCAGGGCAAATAGAAACTTTTGCTGCAGGGTTACATCGGGGAAATGGTACTGGGTGAAGATTATGGCCCCAGTATCATAGTCCTCAAGCCCTACAGCTGTGTGAGGGAGGGGGAGGGAGAGAGATGGGGGGGACCCAATCACTTTTCTGCAGCAGCTTGTCTAGGAGGGCTGAAACTGGCCACAGTGCCTAAGATAGGCAGGAAAAGGAATATGAATGGTACAGTAAGACGTCACAAAATATTTGCCCTAACACAGGGGAGACTACATTTGGGGTCCCCTTCTAGCAGCAAAATGTCCTGGCTCAGCATTTTGTCTAGTTTTGGTCCTCCATTGCAGCTTTTGCCACTCATTCTAATGATCTTGCTATATTTCTCCTTTTGTTTCATTCTTTTCCTGCCCCTCCCTCTTTTAATATGCCTTAGCAGCAGAGTCCTGATACAATTTCCGACTGTCAGGCATCCCATTTGCAAACCCCATTCAGTGGAATGAATTTAGCCTGTTGTCTGTTCATGAATTCTGTGAACAGCTTTAGACCTTTGGAAAACTATTTGGTATTTGAATTGTTTACCGAATGTTTTATGCAAACATATGCAGCTCATAAATTGTTTGCAGACTCTTCATGGAATTATTGTACAGAATGTTCACCAGGGCAATTTCAGCCATAGGCTTAGCATTCCTATCATTGAGGTCACATGACTGCAACAGAAAAGGCTTTTGGAGTAAGAATAAACTGAAAGTCCATAATCAGATTGGGAGCATGCAGTAAACTTCTATAGAATCATTTGAAGTTTCTAAAGGTATCACCAACATCAACCCAATGGAAAGATACTCTTTTGTCAGACAGCTTACTCTTTTGTCAGCTTCCAATGCTAAGAATGTTCAGGTGTTACTCAATTCTCTGGGAGCTGCACAGCTAGGAGATGAGGAGCAGGGCCAGCCTATCTCAGTCTGGCTTTCCTACCTCCCAGGATTATTGTGAGGAAAATGATATTGCCCTTATCATGCACCATTCTGAGCTTTTAGAAGGAAGAAGTGTAGTAAAAGTGTGAAATATTTTGGTAAGCATGCATGGTATCTCTTGGACGTCTGTGACTCACAAGCATGAAGCAAATGCATGCAACTGTTCCAGTTGCCAGTAGCCACTCTATGCCTAATGGCCCTGTGAAATATGCCCACCATTTCCCATTGTTTTTTGGCCCCACACCTTGGATTAGAGGAAAAGCACAAACAGATGTCCTGACTAAATACAGTCTTCATTTTATTTGAGGCTTCAGAAAGGAATCATTTCCCAGTTCTGTGCAGTGGCTAGTGATGCTTGTCTGTTGAAACCAATCTGTCTTCAGTAAACAAATAGTCGATCAAAATGCCTACTCATTGACACTGTGTGGAGGAACAGAGAAAATCCCCAGCCAATTATTCTACTGGTCTAAGCATCAGGGAGCCTTTCTGTCCTTTCGTGGGGGTTCTATTTGGGATTGTTTGACACATTCATTATACACCTCTTCTATCAGAAAGGAAGAGGTAGGGGAGCCATATTCCAGGAAGCTGCAAGTTCCCAGGTCATGCAGTGTTGAAAAAAGGCTTGAATGTGTCCAAGCACCTTGTTTTCTTTCTGGAGAATTCATAATTTGCTGCCACTTAACTAGACATGGTGCACAGCATATGTAAGTAGTTTTAAATGGAAATAAATAACCCACTGTAATCGGCTCTGACAATGGCACCTCAGACACAACCCGCTCCATCCCAAAGTCTCCTGAAGCAATAGAGACATACATTTAAAGGTAAAGGTAAAGGTACCCCTGCCCGTACGGGCCAGTTGTGACCGACTCTAGGGTTGTGCGCTCATCTCACTTAAGAGGCCGGGAGCCGGCGCCGTCCGAAGACACTTCCGGGTCACGTGGCCAGCATGACGAAGCTGCACTGGTGAGCCAGCACCAGTGCCACACACGGAAACGCCGTTTAGCTTCCCGCTATAAAGCGGTACCTATTTATCTACTTGCACTTAGGGGTGCTTTCGAACTGCTTGGTGGGCAGGAGCTGGGACCGAATGACGGGAGCTCACCCTGCCGCGGGGATTCGAACCGCCAACCATACGATCGGCAAGTCCTAGGCTTTACCCACAGTGCCACCCGCGTCCCCTACAGCGCTACCCGTGTCTGAGAGAGAGAGACATACATTACTGCACATTACTGAGAGAGAGAGACATACATTACTGCACACCAATGACTTACTGCTAGCAGTTGCAGCAAGTGTCCACTGCCCATGGCTCTTTAGAAATCATTTCCAGATACTCAAGGGAAAGGGGGAAAAGATTTAAGCAGTTTGTTTTCCTTTGTGCTCTAGTAAACAGGACATGTTCTGTGGACTACTGTTCCTGCATTTCTATCAATTTATCAGTTACAGTGAGATGTTTCCAGCCGCATCCTCTGGGAATACTGCCTGGTCCCTGACTAGTAGAGGGAATTAGAACTCTGGGTCTTTGGTTATGTACAAAAGTTATTGGAACAGTCACATAACACTCTTACAAGTCCTTAGAACTCCCACCAGGGGGTAGGCATCACTTTCCTTCCTGGCTAGGCATGGGCAGATATGCCAGTTGCTGTGTATCACATTTTTCCAGTGTTTGGTTCCCCACATCTTTATACTGGTTTGGTTCCCCCCCCCCCCAGCAACAATGTCTGCATATCAGCATATATGTAGTTTTGCCCGATATACATATACTTGCACAGTAATTTGACCTCATATAATGTATATTTGCATGTTATTGTCATTAATATATGCATTTCTATGCACGCCTTGCTCCACTATACACATGTATGGCTGGAGAACTGGATAGCAAACTTCAGAGAAATGTGAATTTCAAAGAACAAATGTGTTTCAGTTTGCATATCATTTTGGATAGTGTGAATTTGGTAGGTTCACCTTCAGATGTGAACTGCTTTTAATTTCTCCTCCATAGCTGAGCAAATCCCCTACTCACTTTGCCCTCAACACTAATTTTTACCACAGAGTAGTGTTTCAGGGGTGAAGATGCTCCATCCTTCAGCCTCCACTATTTCTCACCAGCTGCTTCTGGGAGTTGACATTCAGATAAGTAGGATATTACTTTCCTTCTTATGTCTGCCTGTTCTTTCTTACTTGGATAAGTTCATTGGTTATCTCTTGCTGTTCCAATCCCTGGCTTTTCCCAGTCTTAATTTCCTACTTTGTGGACTATTTTTCCTTCTCACTGCCTTCCCAAATTTTCTCCTCTTGCCTTTTTCTTTTCCATCTCTCCTTCCTTGATTTACCCATTCTCTCCACACACTCTGGTCACTTGAGGTTACTATCCCTTTGCAGCTTCCTCCACCTGTTGCAGCTCATTGGCAGGGTAAATTCCACCTGTCACCCTCAGGTAGCATGACTTGCAATCATCCCTCATCCTGGGAGGAAGAGAGAATGCACTAACCAAACCCCAGCACTGGCCAACACCCACACATATTTATTTCCTCAATCAATCAGACTAAAAGGGCTTATTTTACCAGTTATGCTGACAGCACTCTACATGATGTTTTTAATGATGGATTTCTAAACAAGTTCAAGGGTTAAGAGATTGGGTAGGAAAGTCTTTATAATTTATAGACCGGGAATGCTGATGCATGGACACAGAGCATGTTCAGGTCCTCTTTGCAAAGGGAATAAATCATTTTACCAATAGCCTCTGTAAGTCCCCCTTACATAAAATGAATATGTACAAGGAAAGGGAACAGGACTACCCATGAGCGCTACACTCAGTCGCCACATGCACAAAGGACTGAAAAGAGTTCATGATCACATGGACCATCAATGCACATGCAGCTCTGTATGCTTGTGTGTAGGTCCCCCTTTTTAAGATCTTCGGCTCTATGTGCAGAGGGTGGGGCATTGAGCATGGCAACAACATGAATCGAGCCAGCATTTCAGTCCTACTCACCAGTCCCCTACCTGTTGTACATGGATGGCAAGCTTCAAAGGGTTGGGTATAGAAAAGATAATGCAAGTGGTGTCTCTGTAAGTTTCTATTCCAAAAAATAAAAGCATTTATTTTAATCTTCCACTGGAAACTTAGTGAATAATTCATAATGCATTTATTAGATGCATTTTCCTCTGATTACTGAGTCTGAAACACATCACACCCTCTCATATTTATTTGTTTAGATAGAGTATTTTATCTGTCTTTATCAAGTAAAACTGGGTATGTAACATTTTCCCATCCTAATTGTAATTGGTCAGATACGTGATATGGCCTAATTTTCTTTCCTGATTAAAATGTTTACAATCCTATGAATAATATTGTGTGTGTGTGTGTGTGAGAGAGAGAGAGAGAGAGAGAGAGAAATTAGTTAAAACTGGTTGTTGTCTGTGACCTCATTTAGCTGAGATTCCACCCCACATTTCAAATGCTTTTGCTGCACAAAAAGCAAGCAACAATGATAGAATGTTGACAAAGGCAAGTTTGAATGCATGAAGCAAGCTCATTTTATTGGCAGGAAGAGAGAGAGAGAGAGAGAGAGAGAGAGAGAGAGAGATGGTCAGAGACAGAGAAGAGTGCTCAATAAGGGTTCTAATTCAGTAGGTGTATTATGGGGCTGTGCATTGGATTTGGCTATGTCCTGAACTGAATCAGATTTATTTTGGGGGATACAAGTCTTGGTCAATTCAGGCTGAGATAGCCCAAGGCCCATCATGGTTTGAGTGGCCCAGAATGTTCTGAGAATGTCAGGGGCATAGGAAGGAGTAGCATCTCTTCCTTCTCCCTTCCAATCATATGTGGCAAATAGAGTTTGAAAAACCCCTCCCCTACATTGTTCAGAGACTGGTCTAGTGAAGGGCAGGTGGTTCCCAAGTCAGCACAGGGTGAATCGATCTGATCCATGGGCAATCAGGACCATGGGGTGGATCAGGGGGGCTGAATTTAAACTAGAGACCTAATATAAGGACAGTAAGCCTAATTTAAAAAATACCTTAGGAGCAGGGATTTGAGGTCAATCAATCTGCAGGCTGAACACAGAGATTTGAGGTCAAAGGAGCTGAAGGAGCAAGATGCTTTCAGGAAGAGGTGAAGAGAATCTCCCCAACAAAGGCTGAGTTCCATAAAACTATCAGAGGCTGACCAGAAGTTAGAGAAGAACCAATAATGTTGGCTTAGCATATGAGCTTACAACTGGGAGGCTGACTAAGAGTAAGAATTTCTGTGAGAAGCAGAAAAAGTTGGAAAATGTTGCCTGTAATGGCCTTCAATCTATCCTCTCAGCAGCATACACATTTCACTTGTTCCATCAAGCCTTCTAATTCAAACTTGCCTCCATTTTTACTCCTAAAATTGTAGTCATATGTAGTCTACAGAAAATGGAGGCTGTGCTCAAAGAAGACCCTCATCATTGAGCAGACAGAACAAGTCCTGCATGCACCCAATGACCCCAGTTTTCTCTGTGTTGCTGTTTTATAAAGTTAACCTGCAGGACCTGTCAGCGTTTTTCTTCCTACTCTACCACCTTGTGCTGGGCTGTTGCTGGGAATGAATAAATCTGACAATTCTGGTTTCTATTGGTTTCTTATGTGTAGCTGGGCCAGCTGAAATGGCATGGTTGCTACTTCACTTGGATGTATGTGTGATGCAGCCAGCAAGAAATTGCCATATAGCCCTACCATACTGATAATAATAATAAAATTTCTGTACCCCACAAATCTGACTGGGTTGCCCAAGACACTCTGAGTGGCTTCCCATGAAAGATAAAGAAACAAACCAAAACATCAAACATTAAAAGCTTCCCAAAACAGGGCTGCCTCCAGATGTCTCTGAAAATTCTTATAATTCTTTATCTCTTTGACATCTGGCAGCAAGGTATTCCACAGAATAGGCACAACTATTAAGAAGGCCCCTGCCTGGTTCCTTTGTAACTTCACTTCTCACAATGAGGGAACTGTCAGAAGACCCTTGGAGCTGGAGCTCAGTGTCCAGGTTGAATGATGGGGATGGAGATGCTTCTTCAGGTATACACTGCCTTTTCCTTGCCCACCCAACAAATCCCTCCCCAATTAAAGGACAGCAACATCCATTTTCAACCATGCTGTAAAGTTCGCCACCAGCAGTTCCCAAGCCCTCTTCAACTTCTACCCCACATACACACATTGTAATTGTCATTCTGGAGGTTAGCAATGCATGGACCACCATGGCTAAATATACAGATCTGCAAGTCAGAAACCGTCAAGCATCTAAGGCGATTTTGTACTTACTACAACTGAATAGCATCAAGGGAAGAAAAAATGGACAAAACTCATTTGCTGACATTGAAAAGATATTTTACTCAATGGTCCTAAGAGAGAATAAGCTAAAAATGGCTCTTTATGTGTTGATCGCTGCTACATTAAAGCTCAGGGAAAGTGCTTTTAAAAAGCTAACCTGAAAGAAAGAAACAGCTGCTGTTGAAATGAGCTGATTAGCTGCAGACATGAAAGAAATAGGAGTAACAACTTGATCTCCATTGAGGGATTTAGAATTTAAGCTCACCATTTGATTGCTGTGCCTCCCTCCCCAGATCCCATTTGCAGCTTCACTGGGGAAGGGAGAGGGTAGACTCAGGGGCAGTGCTTCTTGGGAGCTACTCTTGGTTTTTCAGTAGAGGAGGACAGAAGTTTAGAGGTGTAGCTTGCTCCCACCTCTAATGCTAATGCCTATGCTGCTGATGAGAATCAGCCATTGGCATATGATAACTTGTGGAGAGGGGCAGGCATCAGAAATGCTCTCTATTTTTTCTATCTAATGTCACTGTAAATATTGTTATTGAAAGTGTGCATGTGTGTGTTTATTCTTCATGGCTGTTCATGAAGGCTGGATGAAGTTGGTGATGTGGTATTGTAGAAAGTAGGGGTGCACATTGTATTGTAAGACATGCCACATTCTAGCTATGGTGCATCTACAACATTTTGAAACATTGTTATTAGCCTCTTTTCCTCCCCCATTTTTTGCTACAAAATGTCAGACAAACAAGTTTCTTTTTTCTTTTCCTTCTCTATATTTGTGCCTCATTTTCTAATTTTCTCTGAAACGCAATAAAATTACATTGCAATAAGTTTTATACTTGTCAAGCTTCTACCACTTTGCCCTTCAGATACTATTTCGATTTGTGTTCTGCCTGACTGGATCCACAGCATTGTCAGAGTCAGTAGAGACTCCAGTTTTATCACCCATAACAAATAAAAGTTATCTTCACTCTTTAAAGCCTAGCTGTGACTCTGAGAGTCCACAAGTTCAACAGCATATTGTTGATGGAAGGCTATAATGCCAATGAGCAGATGAGACAATTAGATTGTAACCATTTGTTTAAAGGATTTAGAGCCTCTTTATTGCCTCTGCAAGCCATTATTAGTGTTTTATTGTTTTGCCATATATGGAAGCACAGATTAGACAAGAGATCATTTTACAGTTCATGGGGCTATGTTGCAGGGGAGCCCATTAAAAGGTGTCCTCTAGGAACCTATGAAGTGGTACACACACAGGAGTCAAAACCCACTAATTTTGGAGCATCATCAGAACATTTTTTTCAGCCTTGGTGTGTGGGAAATGTAAACTGTAAGCCAAAGTGCCTATAAAAGAAAACATGGTTTCTTGTAGAGCAAGCAACTTTTCAAAGCTCTAATCTAGAGAATCTGCTGATTAATGAACATAAGAAGAATTCTACTGGATCAGACCAAAGACCTATGTACAGTCCTAGCATTCCATCCTCACAGTAGCCAAGCAGATGCCTAGAGGAAGCCAATAATACATATGCAACCATTGTTCCTGATGATTACCATCTAGGTCCATCAATTTTCAGTTCTCATTTTGGCACAAGAACAGTCTCGAAGCTTTTGGTTGTCTTTGTGACCATCAAGCATGGTATCTTTCTGGATAAGCTTTCAGGGATGGGGAATGGGGGCTCTATTGGGAAGGTTCTTACCTAAAGAGCTGGTTGCCAAACGTGGTTCTAGGAGACTTCTGTATGCCCCATGGTACTAGTGTTATGGCAGTGATGGAGAACCTCCTCCCACCTATCCACCTCATCACCCATACGTACCTCATTGGTTTTGGTTAATTTGGTTGAAATATTCTGATCACAGATTCTATAGTTGTTACATTTTAATAAACATACCCATCTTTCTTGGCTCGAGTCTTCTTGGATGTGTTGACAAGTAGCATTTAACACAATCACTTTTGGTTCCTTGCATTTTGTGGTTCCCTTGGTCTGCTTGGAGCACTTCTCTGCTTTGCAATGCAGCCATTGCTTGGTATTCTGTGTCATGGCTGCAATTGCAACTTGAACTCAGGACCTTTGGAATCTGTAACCTTCTGCTTTCACTGTAAATCAGAGTCACTTGACATTGGTTGCTATGGCACTGGTGATGTTCTGGTTGCTGGTGTCTCCTTCCTTGCATCTTCAACATAGCACCACCCACCTTCCTCTTTCTGTGCGGTCACAATAGGAGCATATGACGCTTCCTGGCTCCTTTAAAAATTAATGTTTTTTGTGTTGTGTTCATATTCTTGTTCCTTGCTCCCTTTAAAAATAGCTTTGACAACTTGGAGAGGAGGCTGAGTGATACCACTCTGCCCCCAGTGTGATGGGGATGCTGTATGGTTTTGTGTGTTGCTTATTACTAAATAAGTTTCTTTCTCATGTTGATTTGGAGAGGAGGTCTAGAGTATCATGCTTGGACACTGAGATTTTACTTTGCTGCCTACAGAACTGAGATGTGATCTGCATGTGTAATATGGGATGCTGCTTGCGGGGCCCTGTTATCCATGCTTGGTTAAGCTCCCAGTTAGGCTCCTCTAGTACACTGCCCAAGGAGCCGCCCTTGAAGATTGTCTGGAAACTGGTGTTAGTTCAGTCTATAGCCCCCTCAATTGCTACCTGGACTTAAATGGTGAAAGCATATCTGACAGTATTTAAGCTACAACATTGGTGCCTGGTCCATTTTTAGGCACATTTCAAGCTTCAGGGTGCTTGCTTTGTTACATCAGCATTATACCAATTTCATGGATGCCACTGCAATTCTGGGCCAAGTTCAAAGTGCTGGTTTTAATCTTTCAAGCCCTAAGCAGTCTGGAAACAGGTTGCATGATGACCATCTTCACTCATTTGACATGGTTGTTTATTCTAATTTGTAGTGCATTGTTGTGATATTGTAGTGTATTTACATGAACACTAAGCTCCCTTACAAGGTATTTGCCCTAAAAGACAATCTGGAAAGTCTTTTTAAAGAAAGTACAAAGGAACAAAGGATACATACATACATACATACATACATACATACATGGATCACTATCATTGCCTTTTAAATATATGCCAGCTATGATAAATGGGAAAAGACCAGGTCCTACAAGAAGTCATTTCTATACATGCACACCCTTCAAAAAAATGTCAGAAAATTTTAAAGTTTTATACCTCAGCTTTCCTAAGTATAGTTCAAGGCAACTAACATCATCAATAATAAAACAAAATAATTAAAAATGCAATTAAACAGCATAAAACAGCGAGATAAAACAGTCTATGGCAGCACAAACGACAGAATACCTACATCAATTAGCACTTTATAACAGGAACAGATTAAAAAAACAGCAAGGTATTAGAGGGGACAGTAAGGATGGGCTGAGCAGATATTTCTGTGCAGTTTTGGTCTTGCAGAATTAATTGTACTTCTGTCCCCTTACATGCTGCCCTGTCCCCTTGCAAGACATTCCATCTTGTGAGACTTTTAGGTTTAGAGAAATAGGCAAGTAAGAGAGGCAGAGGCACCAGCTTCGCCAGAAGAAAGGGTGGGCCAATAGGACATTGTGGAATGTCCTGATGTCATGTGCGCAATGTTACGAGGAGCCAGGGGGGTGGAGCTGGACACCCTCTGAAAATTATGTGGGCCTTGTCTCTTAAAAATACATATATTTGGGAGTGCTGAAACTGCCTCAGTCCCTAGGAGTTGGTATCTATAAAGGTAAGACATGATAGAGTATAAAAGGCTGCTGCTGCACTGTGAGTTGGGAAGGCCGCTCCCCCCTTAGGCTGATTCCACCTGGCCCAGGGGGCGGGGCCCAGACCGACTCACCATCGCCAGAGCTTAAGAGGCCTCAGGAGGCACAGGGACATTGCTGCTGCTGCACTGTGAGTTGGGAAGGCCGCTCCCCCCTTAGGCTGATTCCATCTGGCCCAGGGGGCGGGGCCCAGACCGACTCACCATCGCCAGAGCTTAAGAGGCCTCAGGAGGCACAGGGACATTGCTGCTGCTGCACTGTGAGTTGGGAAGGCCGCTCCCCCCTTAGGCTGATTCCACCTGGCCCAGGGGGCGGGGCCCAGACCGACTCACCATCGCCAGAGCTTAAGAGGCCTCAGGAGGCACAGGGACATTGCTGCTGCTGCACTGTGAGTTGGGAAGGCCGCTCCCCCCTTAGGCTGATTCCACCTGGCCCAGGGGGCGGGGCCCAGACCGACTCACCATCGCCAGAGCTTAAGAGGCCTCAGGAGGCACAGGGACATTGCTGCTGCTGCACTGTGAGTTGGGAAGGCCGCTCCCCCCTTAGGCTGATTCCACCTGGCCCAGGGGGCGGGGCCCAGACCGACTCACCATCGCCAGAGCTTAAGAGGCCTCAGGAGGCACAGGGACATTGCTGCTGCTGCACTGTGAGTTGGGAAGGCCGCTCCCCCCTTACGCTGATTCCACCTGGCCCAGGGGGCGGGGCCCAGACCGACTCACCATCGCCAGAGCTTAAGAGGCCTCAGGAGGCACAGGGACATTGCTGCTGCTGCACTGTGAGTTGGGAAGGCCGCTCCCCCCTTACGCTGATTCCACCTGGCCCAGGGGGCGGGGCCCAGACCGACTCACCATCGCCAGAGCTTAAGAGGCCTCAGGAGGCACAGGGACATTGCTGCTGCTGCACTGTGAGTTGGGAAGGCCGCTCCCCCCTTAGGCTGATTCCATCTGGCCCAGGGGGCGGGGCCCAGACCGACTCACCATCGCCAGAGCTTAAGAGGCCTCAGGAGGCACAGGGACATTGCTGCTGCTGCACTGTGAGTTGGGAAGGCCGCTCCCCCCTTAGGCTGATTCCACCTGGCCCAGGGGGCGGGGCCCAGACCGACTCACCATCGCCAGAGCTTAAGAGGCCTCAGGAGGCACAGGGACATTGCTGCTGCTGCACTGTGAGTTGGGAAGGCCGCTCCCCCCTTAGGCTGATTCCACCTGGCCCAGGGGGCGGGGCCCAGACCGACTCACCATCGCCAGAGCTTAAGAGGCCTCAGGAGGCACAGGGACATTGCTGCTGCTGCACTGTGAGTTGGGAAGGCCGCTCCCCCCTTAGGCTGATTCCACCTGGCCCAGGGGGCGGGGCCCAGACCGACTCACCATCGCCAGAGCTTAAGAGGCCTCAGGAGGCACAGGGACATTGCTGCTGCTGCACTGTGAGTTGGGAAGGCCGCTCCCCCCTTACGCTGATTCCACCTGGCCCAGGGGGCGGGGCCCAGACCGACTCACCATCGCCAGAGCTTAAGAGGCCTCAGGAGGCACAGGGACATTGCTGCTGCTGCACTGTGAGTTGGGAAGGCCGCTCCCCCCTTAGGCTGATTCCATCTGGCCCAGGGGGCGGGGCCCAGACCGACTCACCATCGCCAGAGCTTAAGAGGCCTCAGGAGGCACAGGGACATTGCTGCTGCTGCACTGTGAGTTGGGAAGGCCGCTCCCCCCTTAGGCTGATTCCACCTGGCCCAGGGGGCGGGGCCCAGACCGACTCACCATCGCCAGAGCTTAAGAGGCCTCAGGAGGCACAGGGACATTGCTGCTGCTGCACTGTGAGTTGGGAAGGCCGCTCCCCCCTTACGCTGATTCCACCTGGCCCAGGGGGCGGGGCCCAGACCGACTCACCATCGCCAGAGCTTAAGAGGCCTCAGGAGGCACAGGGACATTGCTGCTGCTGCACTGTGAGTTGGGAAGGCCGCTCCCCCCTTAGGCTGATTCCATCTGGCCCAGGGGGCGGGGCCCAGACCGACTCACCATCGCCAGAGCTTAAGAGGCCTCAGGAGGCACAGGGACATTGCTGCTGCTGCACTGTGAGTTGGGAAGGCCGCTCCCCCCTTACGCTGATTCCACCTGGCCCAGGGGGCGGGGCCCAGACCGACTCACCATCGCCAGAGCTTAAGAGGCCTCAGGAGGCACAGGGACATTGCTGCTGCTGCACTGTGAGTTGGGAAGGCCGCTCCCCCCTTAGGCTGATTCCACCTGGCCCAGGGGGCGGGGCCCAGACCGACTCACCATCGCCAGAGCTTAAGAGGCCTCAGGAGGCACAGGGACATTGCTGCTGCTGCACTGTGAGTTGGGAAGGCCGCTCCCCCCTTAGGCTGATTCCACCTGGCCCAGGGGGCGGGGCCCAGACCGACTCACCATCGCCAGAGCTTAAGAGGCCTCAGGAGGCACAGGGACATTGCTGCTGCTGCACTGTGAGTTGGGAAGGCCGCTCCCCCCTTACGCTGATTCCACCTGGCCCAGGGGGCGGGGCCCAGACCGACTCACCATCGCCAGAGCTTAAGAGGCCTCAGGAGGCACAGGGACATTGCTGCTGCTGCACTGTGAGTTGGGAAGGCCGCTCCCCCCTTAGGCTGATTCCATCTGGCCCAGGGGGCGGGGCCCAGACCGACTCACCATCGCCAGAGCTTAAGAGGCCTCAGGAGGCACAGGGACATTGCTGCTGCTGCACTGTGAGTTGGGAAGGCCGCTCCCCCCTTAGGCTGATTCCACCTGGCCCAGGGGGCGGGGCCCAGACCGACTCACCATCGCCAGAGCTTAAGAGGCCTCAGGAGGCACAGGGACATTGCTGCTGCTGCACTGTGAGTTGGGAAGGCCGCTCCCCCCTTACGCTGATTCCACCTGGCCCAGGGGGCGGGGCCCAGACCGACTCACCATCGCCAGAGCTTAAGAGGCCTCAGGAGGCACAGGGACATTGCTGCTGCTGCACTGTGAGTTGGGAAGGCCGCTCCCCCCTTAGGCTGATTCCATCTGGCCCAGGGGGCGGGGCCCAGACCGACTCACCATCGCCAGAGCTTAAGAGGCCTCAGGAGGCACAGGGACATTGCTGCTGCTGCACTGTGAGTTGGGAAGGCCGCTCCCCCCTTACGCTGATTCCACCTGGCCCAGGGGGCGGGGCCCAGACCGACTCACCATCGCCAGAGCTTAAGAGGCCTCAGGAGGCACAGGGACATTGCTGCTGCTGCACTGTGAGTTGGGAAGGCCGCTCCCCCCTTAGGCTGATTCCATCTGGCCCAGGGGGCGGGGCCCAGACCGACTCACCATCGCCAGAGCTTAAGAGGCCTCAGGAGGCACAGGGACATTGCTGCTGCTGCACTGTGAGTTGGGAAGGCCGCTCCCCCCTTACGCTGATTCCACCTGGCCCAGGGGGCGGGGCCCAGACCGACTCACCATCGCCAGAGCTTAAGAGGCCTCAGGAGGCACAGGGACATTGCTGCTGCTGCACTGTGAGTTGGGAAGGCCGCTCCCCCCTTAGGCTGATTCCACCTGGCCCAGGGGGCGGGGCCCAGACCGACTCACCATCGCCAGAGCTTAAGAGGCCTCAGGAGGCACAGGGACATTGCTGCTGCTGCACTGTGAGTTGGGAAGGCCGCTCCCCCCTTAGGCTGATTCCACCTGGCCCAGGGGGCGGGGCCCAGACCGACTCACCATCGCCAGAGCTTAAGAGGCCTCAGGAGGCACAGGGACATTGCTGCTGCTGCACTGTGAGTTGGGAAGGCCGCTCCCCCCTTACGCTGATTCCACCTGGCCCAGGGGGCGGGGCCCAGACCGACTCACCATCGCCAGAGCTTAAGAGGCCTCAGGAGGCACAGGGACATTGCTGCTGCTGCACTGTGAGTTGGGAAGGCCGCTCCCCCCTTAGGCTGATTCCATCTGGCCCAGGGGGCGGGGCCCAGACCGACTCACCATCGCCAGAGCTTAAGAGGCCTCAGGAGGCACAGGGACATTGCTGCTGCTGCACTGTGAGTTGGGAAGGCCGCTCCCCCCTTAGGCTGATTCCACCTGGCCCAGGGGGCGGGGCCCAGACCGACTCACCATCGCCAGAGCTTAAGAGGCCTCAGGAGGCACAGGGACATTGCTGCTGCTGCACTGTGAGTTGGGAAGGCCGCTCCCCCCTTACGCTGATTCCACCTGGCCCAGGGGGCGGGGCCCAGACCGACTCACCATCGCCAGAGCTTAAGAGGCCTCAGGAGGCACAGGGACATTGCTGCTGCTGCACTGTGAGTTGGGAAGGCCGCTCCCCCCTTAGGCTGATTCCATCTGGCCCAGGGGGCGGGGCCCAGACCGACTCACCATCGCCAGAGCTTAAGAGGCCTCAGGAGGCACAGGGACATTGCTGCTGCTGCACTGTGAGTTGGGAAGGCCGCTCCCCCCTTACGCTGATTCCACCTGGCCCAGGGGGCGGGGCCCAGACCGACTCACCATCGCCAGAGCTTAAGAGGCCTCAGGAGGCACAGGGACATTGCTGCTGCTGCACTGTGAGTTGGGAAGGCCGCTCCCCCCTTAGGCTGATTCCATCTGGCCCAGGGGGCGGGGCCCAGACCGACTCACCATCGCCAGAGCTTAAGAGGCCTCAGGAGGCACAGGGACATTGCTGCTGCTGCACTGTGAGTTGGGAAGGCCGCTCCCCCCTTAGGCTGATTCCACCTGGCCCAAGGGGCGGGGCCCAGACCGACTCACCATCGCCAGAGCTTAAGAGGCCTCAGGAGGCACAGGGACATTGCTGCTGCTGCACTGTGAGTTGGGAAGGCCGCTCCCCCCTTAGGCTGATTCCACCTGGCCCAGGGGGCGGGGCCCAGACCGACTCACCATCGCCAGAGCTTAAGAGGCCTCAGGAGGCACAGGGACATTGCTGCTGCTGCACTGTGAGTTGGGAAGGCCGCTCCCCCCTTACGCTGATTCCACCTGGCCCAGGGGGCGGGGCCCAGACCGACTCACCATCGCCAGAGCTTAAGAGGCCTCAGGAGGCACAGGGACATTGCTGCTGCTGCACTGTGAGTTGGGAAGGCCGCTCCCCCCTTAGGCTGATTCCATCTGGCCCAGGGGGCGGGGCCCAGACCGACTCACCATCGCCAGAGCTTAAGAGGCCTCAGGAGGCACAGGGACATTGCTGCTGCTGCACTGTGAGTTGGGAAGGCCGCTCCCCCCTTAGGCTGATTCCACCTGGCCCAGGGGGCGGGGCCCAGACCGACTCACCATCGCCAGAGCTTAAGAGGCCTCAGGAGGCACAGGGACATTGCTGCTGCTGCACTGTGAGTTGGGAAGGCCGCTCCCCCCTTACGCTGATTCCACCTGGCCCAGGGGGCGGGGCCCAGACCGACTCACCATCGCCAGAGCTTAAGAGGCCTCAGGAGGCACAGGGACATTGCTGCTGCTGCACTGTGAGTTGGGAAGGCCGCTCCCCCCTTAGGCTGATTCCATCTGGCCCAGGGGGCGGGGCCCAGACCGACTCACCATCGCCAGAGCTTAAGAGGCCTCAGGAGGCACAGGGACATTGCTGCTGCTGCACTGTGAGTTGGGAAGGCCGCTCCCCCCTTACGCTGATTCCACCTGGCCCAGGGGGCGGGGCCCAGACCGACTCACCATCGCCAGAGCTTAAGAGGCCTCAGGAGGCACAGGGACATTGCTGCTGCTGCACTGTGAGTTGGGAAGGCCGCTCCCCCCTTAGGCTGATTCCACCTGGCCCAGGGGGCGGGGCCCAGACTCCCCTCTGCTATAGTTCTAAAGACACTGGTGCTGCTGCAGCAAATGTTAAAAATGTTTTTATTTATTTTAAAGTATTTTAAAGGGGTTTTTACTTTTTACTTTGTTGCTCCACCATGTACGGTGGTTTTTATTGATGTATGTTTATTTTGTTCCGTTTTATTTTGGTTTGGGGTTGGTTATTGAGTGGGGTGGGGCCTGGTGTTGTTTGGTACAATTGTTTTGTTGTTTTGTTGTTTTGTTTTGCTTTGTTTTGTTTTGTTTTGTTTTGTTTTTTGTTTTTGTTTTTTGCTTGCTTTCTACTTGTAAATGGAGGTTGGTATGAGGCTTGGGATTGCTACCGTGGTGGGGCGAGGGAGGTATGGCGGTGGGGGCAGATGTTATAGGCGAAGGGGATCGAGATATGGATATGCTCGTACCCCTTCCAATCTGCGCCCCATCCCGAGGAACGAGGGTAGGGTGAGCAAGGATAACTCACCTCCGTCACTGGTGTTGTGCAATGCCAGGTCTATAGGCAACAAAACCGCCACCCTGCGAGATTTCTTTATCTCGCAGGGGGTTGACCTGGCTTGTGTGACGGAGACCTGGGTGCGCGAAGGGGATACTGTTACCCTACGAGAGATGGCGCCCCCAGGTTTCTCCGTCCTCCACCAGTCGCGGACTGTGGGCCGGGGGGGAGGGGTGGCACTATTAATCCGGGAAGATTGTTCTTTCAGGGCTCTACCATCGCCATCGATCCCCGGCATTGAATGTGTTGGCCTAGTGTGGGGCTCCGAGGTGAGCTTGGCTGTCTGGCTGGTGTACCGGCCACCTAGCGCACCAGCAGCCACCCTGTCAGGCCTGCTGGAGGCTGTGGCTGGCTGGGCCTTGGAGTTCCCTAACCTATTGGTATTGGGGGACTTCAACATCCATGCTGATGCCGCTCCCTCCTCACAGGCTCTGGACCTGGTGTCTTCCATGGCGACACTAGGGCTCTCCCAGTTTGTTTCGGGCCCCACACATCAAGCAGGCCACACGCTGGATTTGATCTTTGGTGTCGGTATAGATGTGATCATGTTTCCCTCAATGAAGGTGCCATGGTCTGATCACTGCGCTCTGAAAGCCAGGATTGACGTTCCACCCCCACCCTGCTTAGGTGGCGAGCCGATTTGGGCTCGCCCGCAGAGGCTGATGGACCCTGATAGATTCCGTCAGGCCTTGCGGGACCTTGCTCCCCCTGGCGACTCATTGACTGAGCTTGTTGAGGGCTGGAATACCCAGCTCCTAGCAGCCATCGATGAGATCGCACCTAAGCGCCCTCTGCGACCCCGCAGAAACCGGGCTCCCTGGTTTACCGAGGAGCTTCGGAAAATGAAGCGGGACCTCAGACGGCTAGAGCGAGTATGGCGGGGTGCCCGTGACGGAGCCTCAAGAACATCTTATAGGGTTTTTATGAAAACCTATGAGATGGCAGTGAAGGCCGCTAAGAGGTCCTACTTCTCGGCCTCCATTGCATCCGCTAGCTCTCGCCCGGCGCAATTATTTAGTATAATTAGGTCCTTAACGTCCCTTGAAGGACAGCCAAATTTAAATAACAATTCGACACACAGCTGTGAGGCATTTGCGAGCTTTTTTGCGGAGAAGGTCCTGTTGCTCCGCCATGACCTCCCTGCCAATTTGGACACAATAAGGGAACTGGAGGCCCCTCGACTGTCCTCGGGTCCAGTATTGGACCACTTTGACCAGATATCCCCAGCCGATGTGGACAGACTCCTCCGAGCTGGAAAGCCCACCACCTGTCCTCTTGACCCGTGCCCGTCTTGGCTGATTAGAGCGTGTCCAGACGAGGTGCGGGCCCCCCTGGGTGATATCATCAATTTGTCCCTTGGCACCGGGACATTCCCAGGGGAACTGAAGGAGGCAGTGGTGCGCCCGCTCTTAAAGAAAACATCATTAGATCCTTTAGATCTATCCAATTACCGCCCGGTTTCGAATCTTCCATTCCTGGGTAAGGTGATTGAGAGAGCGGTTGCTGAACAGCTTGGTAGGTTTCTGGATGAGACATCGGCTCTCGATCCATTCCAGTCCGGCTTCCGCGCTGGTCATGGGACCGAGACGGCTCTGGTCGCCCTAACAGATGATCTCCGCAGGCAGCTGGATCGAGGCGGGTCGGGGCTGCTGATTCTTCTAGACCTGTCAGCAGCCTTCGACATGGTCGATCACGAACTCCTGGACCACCGCCTTGCCGACGTGGGGATCCAGGGCACAGTCCTTCAATGGCTGCGCTCGTTTCTCTCTGGTCGGGGACAGAGGGTGGCGCTTGGGGGGGAATTGTCATCGCGCCACTCCCTGGTGTGTGGAGTGCCTCAGGGTGCGATTCTCTCTCCGATGCTTTTTAACATCTTTATGCGCCCCCTCGCCCAGCTTGTCCGGAGTTTTGGGCTGGGCTGCCATCAGTATGCTGATGACACCCAACTCTATCTGTTGATGGATGGCCATCCTGACTCGGCCCCAGACACACTGACCAGATGCCTGGAAGCTGTGGCTGGATGGTTTCGTGGGAGCCGGTTGAAGTTAAATCCTTCGAAGACAGAGGTCCTCTGGCTGGGACGGGGCGATATGGGATTGAGGGGGCAACTCCCATCTCTTGCGGGGGTGCAACTAGTGCCAGCATCGTCCGTTAAGAGTTTGGGTGTAATCTTCGATACCTCCCTCTCTATGGAGGCGCAGATTACAGCTATAACAAAGGCGGCTTTTTTTCATCTCCGCCAAGCTAAGCAGTTGGCTCCTTATCTCTCTCGCCCTGACCTAGCCACTGTGATCCACGCGACGGTCACCTCCAGACTGGATTATTGTAACTCGCTCTACGTGGGGCTGCCCTTGAGACTGACCCAGAAACTCCAACGGGTGCAGAATGCCGCAGCGAGACTCCTTATGGGGTCGTCACTGCGAGATCACATTCATCCAGTACTATATCAGCTGCACTGGCTCCCGGTGGAGTACAGGATCAGGTTTAAGGTGCTGGTTTTAACCTTTAAAGCCCTACACGGCCTAGGACCCTCGTACCTGCGGGACCGCCTCTCCTGGTATGCCCCACAGAGAAACCTACGGTCTGCAAATAAAAACATCCTGAAGGTCCCAGGCCTCAGAGAGGTTAGGCTGGCCTCAACTAGAGCCAGAGCTTTCTCGGCTGTGGCACCAATCTGGTGGAACGCTCTGTCACAAGAGACTAGGGCCCTGCGGGACTTGACATCTTTCCGCAGGGCCTGTAAGACAGAGCTGTTCCACCAGGCCTTTGGTCAGGGCGCAGCCTGACCCCCTCCTCTGGCAATCTGCACAGGGTCCTGCTTGCTGGTTGCCATCAATTTGTTTCTGATTGATTTTATGGTGAAAAGTTTTTAGAATGTCGGATTGTTTTTACTGTTGTTAGCCGCCCTGAGCCCGGCTTTGGCTGGGGAGGGCGGGGTATAAATAAAATTTATTATTATTATTATTATTATTATGTGGAAAAAGTGGTCCAAGAAAAGCATTTCTTCTTCTCATGGATATCCAATGAAGCTGAATGTTGAAAGTTTCAGGACAGACAAAGGAAAGTATTTTTTTTTACTCAATGCACACCCACAGGAGGCAGTGATGGCCACAGACTTGAATGAGGCTTAGACAAATTCATGGCTACTAGCCACAATGACTATGTTTTACCTCCACTGCAAAACGCAGTAAGTCTCTGAATACCAGTTTCTGGGTATCCCAAGTGGGGAGACTGCTGGTGTGCTGAGGTTCTGCTTGGGGGCTTGCCTTGGGCATCTGGTTGGCCACTATGAGAACAGACTGATTGACTAGAAGGGCCTTTGAGCTGATCCTGCAAGCTTTTCTTACAAGACATGGCATGCCTTTTATACACAACTTTTACATAAACTATATACTTTTAAGTGCTTTCCAGTCCATTCACTGGTGAAATGTGCATTTCGTATGCATCTTCTTATGTAAACTACATATTTTAGTCTGCGCTTTTCATGCTGCAAAATCCAGGACGGTACATAATCCAACTCAAAAGTTGTATTCCCATAAAGAGGTTGAGTCAATCTGATGCAAAACAATAGACCAAGTGAAGTCTACCCCTATTCTTGGGCTGAATACCCCTCTCAAAATAAATGTCTTTGATACCTGGTGCAACATAGAGAGGGCAAGACAAACATGCACTGGGAGGTAGTTCTGGAGCCTAGGTACAACTGCCAAGATTACATTTCCCATTCAAACCAAAGAGACCTCAGGGATATTTGAAGCATAAAAGGCTTCCACACAAGTTCATTTAAGGAGAAGCCAGCCCTTCAGATACTTCAGGTTCCATTTCTATATACATCCCCCTTCAGACTAAGGTCAGTCATGTATGGTTGAAGGGTAGCACTAGCATGCACATCATTATCTAAGGGGCAGGTCTAACCTTTGCATTCGGAGTATCCCTTCACACATTCATTTTCCATGGCTCCCAAATGCCTAGGACTACACATATATAGGTATCTGTTTTTGAGAACAGAATATAACCCAGCTTTGACCCTATGATGTTAAAATGCTACTATTAGTCAAGGTTGACCAAGCCAAGCTACATGGACCTTTGATTTGACTCACTATAAAGCAACTCATTGCATTTAATACACTTTAAGATTTATTTACAGAGCAGGTGGTGCTCATTCACAGGCCTTCTGTTCCATTGCAAATAAGATTTGTGGATTAACCAAGACACAGAGTTAATTTTTAATGACAATCCTTTCCTTCATATTGTGGAGGCCTCCAAAGCAATTAAATATTGAATAAAGAACTCACCATCGTTGTGAAGAAAAGAGGGAGGAGGAACAACAACACAGGATATATGTAAAAATAATATGCCTTTCAAAACACAAATTCACAAAAGGATTAAAAGCAGCTAAATCTTGGCTGTAACTCTCAACATCTAAAGGAGCTTGAGGGCTCCAACTGAAGGCAGCAGACATGCAGGTCAAGAACAAAGGTTTTTGAATCAGCAACGAACTCTCTCTTCCCACTGGACCATTTCAGTTTCTGCAGCCAGAAAACAGTTCAGAATAGCAGCTGCCTACTGACAGATTGCAGGGAATTCGGTTAGACTCTGCCTTACATTTGGATGGTTTAAAGAAACAGCAAATGTGGTGGGATACATGGGGCTAGAGATGCTTACAAAAATCCTCACCATCTGAACTTTTTGGGATTCTTCAAATGACTTTAATGTTGTTTACAAAGTAATAGTGAGGCATTGCTGGTGTCAGAACATGCCTGGGGGGCTCACGCTGCCCCCGGAATGAGACAGACCTCTCCGGGTGTCTTCTTGATGAAGCACAGCCTGGGACATTCACAAATCAGTCCCGGTGAGCACCAGCGACATATATCAAAAGACATGTGCCCACTCAATTAGCAAAGTATAACAGAAACAATCATGGAGCATGAGTGTAGCATTCAAAGTATTTATTAAGCAATACATACAGGACAAAGCAATCATGGTGTCCTCTCACATCTTCTCTGAGAGAGAGAGAGAGAGAGAGTATAAAAGTACAGTAAAAACGGAAGAGATAAGACTAGCTTCCGTTCTCACACTTTCCAAGCCTAGAAAGTAAACACTGACGTGATGTAACAATCACACATCCAGCAACAGAAGAGTGAAATGCTGGCAGCTGGTCCACCATTTTTCTGGTTTTGTTTCCATAATTTTATAACTGATGCTTTTAAATGCTGTAAGCCACCTTGAATCCTAACTTGGGAGAGAGGCAGGATATAAATATACTAAATAAGTAAAACAAATAATTAAAACACTGAGCAAAGAAGAAAAAGGAGGGAGATAGAATCTTGGTTCGATCATGAGGTTTTTTTGTAGGTGTAATCCATGTTCATAGGTGAGGAGAAGCAAACCAAAACCTGTGGTCAGTTGCAAATGCGCCAATTCCAAAATTAATTCTAAACATATGCATAGGGTGGTATTCAATGTAGCACTAAGGCAAACTTCTCTGCCTGCAAGGATTTCTTCATGTTCAATGGAATATTCTTCTCCCATATGTGCCTCCTAAGATGGGAGATGGGAAAAGTCTTGGTGCACTAGCAGTAATCCTTGTTTGAGCACAATTATTTAGTTCCATACTACCCTCCATAAAGTAAACTGGAAAGTGGGCAGAACAGGGGCAGAGCCACCCTACTAGACAACCACAAAAGAGGACGTGGGGGCATGTTCATGAAGTTCTTGGGCTTATTGGTTCCCTCAAGACAAAGAGTACCCCAGAGACCTCTGTAGATTTGAGAAACCCACTCTTGAACACCACTGTATCATTTAAAGTTGTTTTTCACCTTTTTAAAAAGACTTCACAGACTAACTTCAAAGCTTGTTCAAGCCTTTCAGCTTGAAACGTTAAGAGCTTTACAAAACAAACATGTTTTCATCCTCAAAGAATGACATTTGAAAGAACCGTCTTAGTAGCTAATGGCACATTTAGATGTTTGCTTATAATTTCTGGGCCAAACAGCCTGTCATTTTGTTCTTGTTGTTGCTGCATTACAGTGACACAATACAACTGTCTCTGGGCACAATTCACTGAGAAGTTCTCCTCCATAAAGCTCATTGAAATGAATAGAAAATGTGCATTGGAATTATTGTTCAATGGTGTTCAGTAGCTTGTGAAAAAAGGATTAGATAAGTTTGTGTATGAATAACTTATCAGCGACTCATCGTATATGAACTTATTTATATATGCTATTGGCCATGTTTAAGGTCTTACCTTTAGTTTATAAAGTCTTAAGTAAAAAGGACCAGGTTATCCCAGGGAACACCATCATACCCTCCAACATTCCTCAGATGAAAATAGGGACATTTCTCACTCCCCCAGTTCACATGTTAAACTTAGGACTGCTTAAGACTACTTTTCAAGTCATTCAAACCATCTTTCTGATAAGTGGCATCTCCTGGACCTGAGTCACATCAGCTTCCATGCTCCAAAGCACAAGTAAAATATCATGGGCCTTGCTATAGATGAGAGGTTCTGCTTACAGGCTCTGCTGCCCAGCATACCATGCCATTGTAGCTGAATTATTGTGGCCACTTTCTTTGCTATTATATAGCTTAGTATATCTTTAGGAATGGTGTATGGTTTGTGGGAAAATGTGATTATATGAAGCTTTATAAAAATGAAATTTGACATTAAAAGTATACTACCAGCAAATGAACAGGCTCTGCAATTGCTTTTCTATCACAAGCTTCTATTTCTTTCCTCCCTCTCTGCTCCTATTCTATCAGCACTCTAGTACTTCAGAAAATAATATATTAATGATGTCACAGCCTGAGAGAGACCTTTCTAATATATACCAAATTGAATCCAAAACCCTAGTCTGGAGTCAGCCAAATGATCTCTCCAGAGAATATGAAAACAGCTGAGGCTACTGCTTCTTATTTGTCATAAGGATGGATTACTCTAAGAGATCATATTCAGCTTTAACTTCAAATCCAAAGTTTTGGATTCATACCATTTTCAACAAATGGGTGGAAATAAAGCTTCTGTTTCAACATGCCTGCTTCAAACATCAGGTTGTTTTGTTTATATCCGCACAAAACAAAAGTATTGTGCTCAATAAATTACAGGTTTTTATCCTTATAAAATTGAGTTTGGTGCATAAGCATAAAGGAAAAAGAACACTTGTGAATCTGATTTCCACCCCCATCTTATTGTAGCCAAATGCTGTATGTCAGAGAGCTCAGGAGATAAATAGGAAAAGAGAAGGGAAAGCAGGCAATGACCCTTGCCTGCAGACCAACACACATGGAAATCTCAAGAAAAGAACTAAGCTGATCAATGAAAGCAAATCTGCTCAGATGGCCTTTCTTCAGATTTATTGTTTGTCTCTTTGCCTTATAAAAACCCTTTTGGATGAACGTCAAAGTGTCTGGGAGGTCAGCTCTGTGCACAGAAGCAGATCAAGATCTCCCATACTAAGGAAAGCTTATCTCAATGTACCAAAGTTATTTCAGCCTCTGTATCTCTTGCATGGGTTGTATTGATGATACCTGAGCGTGTCTGGTTCTCAAAAATGGCCAGTGCAAGATAACAAAAACTTCTCTTCTGCATCATCTCTAAGAAAATCCTAACCACAAGCCTGAAAACTAACATGTTGATTGTAAAGGTCAGTTGTTCCTGTCACAGGGTTCAGGAAAACATTTGCCCTGGTTTCTGAACAAATAGATTTGCTGTTTCTGAATTCTTTGGTTCAAGGTTTGTTTTTTCCTGTGAAAATAAATCTGTATTTAATAGGGGTGTGCAGTGGTTCTCTTTGTGTTGCAAATAATTAGATGAAGCAGGGTTATTTCAGGTGCCTTCCTACTCCCCGAGTCAAAGTCTGATGTCAGTAATTGCCTTCTCACTCAGATCTGGACTTACACAAAGCCTTGTGTCATTTCTGTCCTTATAGCTCTGTTTTGCTGTATCTCTATAGTTCCAAGGGCTTGGTAAAAACAGTGGCTGTCCAAAATGTTGTCTTCTAAGCATTGAATAGCTCTAAAAACCTGTTCAAAGCACAACTGCAGAGGATTTTTAAAAAGTTAAAACATTCACTTAAGTTTTCAAAAGGTAAAATAAAAATTCTGCATGCTTTTCTTTAACAAACAAATAAATTGCCAGGGCTCTTCTGAACTCCACAGACAAATAGTCTGTATAAGGCCTACCCAAGGCTGATAATGGTAAGCTAGCATGAATGTATTAATAACCTGCTCCAACCTATGCACCAACTTCTTATTACTTCCCAGCTACAATTTAAGGTGGGGGCAGCAAACATTGCACCTGCTAAAAGTTATCTTATTAACTCTTTGACCATTGGCTATACTGGGTGGGACTCATTGGAATTGCAGGTCAGTAACGCTAGCAAGGTTATGCTTAAAATTCTACAAGGCAGGCTTGACCAGTATGAGGAATCGAGAACTCCCAGAAGTGCAAGCTGGATTTTGAAGGGGCAGAGGAACCAGACACCAAATTGCAAACATGCACTGGATTATGGAGAAAGCTAGAGAGTTCCAGAAAAACATCTACTTCTGCTTCATTGACTATGCAAAAGCCTTTGACTATGTCAACCACAGCAAACTATGGCAAGTTCTTAAAGAAATGGGAGTGCCTGACCTGTCTCCTGAGAAATCTCTACGTGGGACAAGAAACTACAGTTAGAACTGGAAATGGAACAACTGATTTGTTCAAAATTGGGAAAGGAGTATGACAAGGCTGTATATTGTCTCCCTGCTTATTTAACTTGTATGCAGAATTCATCATGTGAAAGGCTGGACTAGATAAATCCCAAACTGGAATTAAGCTTGCCGGACAACCTCAGATATACAGATGACACAACTTTGATGGCAGAAAGTGAGGAGGAATTAAAGAACCTCTTAATGAGGGTGAAAGAGGAGAGCGCAAAATATGGTCTGAAGCTCAACATTAAAAAAACACTAAGATCATGGCCACTGGTCACATCACCTCCTGGCAAAAAGAAGGGGAAGAAATGAAGGCAGTGAGAGATTTTACTTTCTTGGGCTCCATGATCACTGCAGATGGTGACAGCAGTCACAAAATTAAAAGATGCCTGCTTCTTGGGAGAAAAGCGATGATAAACCTAGATAGCATCTTAAAAAGCAGAAACATCATCTTACCAACAAAGGTCCGTATAGTTAAAGCTATGGTTTTCCCAGTAGTGATGTATGGAAGTGAGAGCTTGACCATAAAGAAGGCTGATCGCTGAAGAATTGATGCTTTTGAATTATGGTGCTGGAGGAGACTCTTAAGAGTCCCATGGACTGCAAAAAGTCCATTCTGAAGGAAATCAGCACTGAGTGCTCACTGGAAGGACAGATCCTGAACCTGAGGCTCCCATACTTTGGCCACCTCATGAGACCCTGGTGTTGGAAAAGACCCTGGTGTTGGGAAAGATGGAGGGTGCAAGGAGAAGGGGACAACAGAGGATGAGATAGTTGGACAGTGTTCTCGAAGCTACCAGCATGAGTTTGACCAAACTGCGGGAGGCAGTGGAAGACAGGCGTGCCTGGCGTGCTCTGGTTCATGGGGTCACGAAGAGTCAGACATGACTAAACAACAACAACAACAACAACAACATTACACATACTTTTGTAAAACAGGAAAATCTTTAATAAAACAACAACAACAACAACAACAACAACAACAACAACAACAACAACTGGAAGGCACAATGCTCATTCTCCCCTATTTAAGAAGTTGGCTTGGACCCTCTTCCCTCAAAGATTATCCACTTGTGCGCTGTCACAACCCTTCAGAGGAATTGCAAGTATCTTTTTCACTGCACCATCACTCCACCAAGTTCCAACTGCAACAGCTCATAAAGAAGCATTCTCAGTGGCTGCCCTTTAATTGTGAGCCGCTTTCTTCCTCTATAGGACCATGAGTCTCTCTGCCTCCGAGAAGCACTGTAAAACTTTTTTTTTTCTTTATTAGCCTTTTTCCTTAAATGGTTAGATAAGAACCAAAGCACATGGCAAGTCAGCCTTGAAATTAGGAATCCCTCCTAGCTTTGTCTTACCAAGTTGCTATAAGGAGCCTTGGCAAGAGCAGCAGGAAGCCAAACAATTGTCGCTGGTCCTGGCGACTTCAGTGCCCTGCGAACAATGCTAGGCAATGATGCGATGGTAGCTTCTCCTCTTGGCTGAGATTTTACAGAGGTTTTTACAGCAGCAGAAGCATCTGGGGCCCGCAGCTCAATGACACAAGCTCAACAGGGGTGGACTAAAAAACAGGAGATGAAAATGTGCTTCATTGGGGTCCAACATATGTCTAAAACCTAAGCATCTAAAGTTCAAAAAGTCAATTGGAACTGACTTCTCTCCTCCATCCCCATTTTTCAAAAAAAACAAAACACCAAATGGCTTGCCTTCTTACTTAATTCTTCTCAGACCTAATATAAGAAGACACTGAAATAACAGGGAGGAAGGGAGAGACAACAACCCTCTTGATATTTGGCTGTTAGTTCTGGAAGTCACCTTGGACACAAGAGAAGACCAACATTTTTATATTATCTTCTTTTCTATGGTGCTGGTGCTGTTTATTGTTGGTTCCTTTCTCTCTAGGTTTCCCTGCCACTGAATCTTGGACCAAAGTCAAAACATCCCAGTCTTTGTGCAGATAGGCCTCCTGTTGCCAGGCTTTAAGAGAGAGCTGGTCCTATGACAATTTGGAGTCTGTTTCTTCAAGGTGGTAATTGGCTCATGTCCCACTTAGCCTGAATGGCAGCAAAAGAGAAAAGAAGTGAAAGGTTAGGTGGCTTTATTGCTCTGAGTTAGCAGCATGGAAGAGAGACGGGAAGCGGTGAGGGCTGGGAAGGCTGGGGAGGGAGGTAAGATTGTGGCCATAGCTGCAAAAAGGGGGAAAGGATGAGGAGTGCGAGGAGCAGGCAGGAGCTGTTAAGTCTGCAGTCTTGTCCAAGCATCTAATGTGCTAGTCACAAGATTCACCTTGTATCTGTATCTGCACCTTTAAAAATTCAGATCTATGCTCTCCTCATTTTGACTTGTGTTTTGTATTCAGAAACAGCAGAGCAACCATGCAACATGAGTGGGAAGGTGCTATTGACATTGTGATTTTATACAGGGAGGGGGGAAGCACCCCAAATCACTCTTTCTTATTTGGACCACACATAGAGCCACTGCACACTTCTGTAGTAAGGGGACAATCAATAATTTTCTGTCTATTAAAAGCAAGAACTGAATCAGGAGAAGCAGAGTTAGGTGCCCTTCTTCCAATGCAATGCGGGTGCTGATTCACTGCACTCTTTATTACATGTGTTATTGTTTTTGCTTGTTATTATGGAATGTGTTTTTGTGTTTTTAGGTGGTGCTGTGAGTTAAACCACAGAGCCTAGGATTTGCCGAATCCTCGTGATGGGGTGAGCTCCTGTTGCTTGGTCCCTGCTCCTGCCAACCTAGCAGTTCTAAAGCACGTCAAAGTGCAAGTAGATAAATAGGTACCGCTCTGGCGGGAAGGTAAACGGCCTTTCCGTGTGCTGCTCTGGTTTGCCAGAAGTGGCTTAGTCATGCTGGCCACATGACCCGGAAGCTGTACGCCAGCTCCCTCAGCCAATAAAGCAAGATGAGCTCCGCAACCCCAGAGTCGGTCACGACTGGACCTAATGGTCAGAGGTCCCTTTACCATTACCTTTATGTAATGTGTTTTTGTGTTTTTATATTGTAGACCACCCTGTTGTCCTAGAATGAAAGGCGATATAGAAATGTAATAAAATAAATCAACAATACAGAGAATCCAACATGGAGGGATTTATAAAAGTAAGTTGCAGCAGTGTATGCTTCTTTGAAACTTCTCGAAATCTGAAAATTCGCAGCTGTCTTAGTACATTTTTTTTAAAAAAAAAAATGCAGCCCAGTGAAAACTAATTTGCATGTTATAATTACCTTGCCAACTGTCTTTTAGAAGATAAAACAGAGCCATTAACCAAACTTTAATGTTATCACAGTTTCTTTACTAAATACATTTGCTTTATGGTATTGCTCAACAATCTTTTTTTCCCAGAATATGGCCAAAAAGAAAATCATGCTTCATTAAGCAGAACACAGTGGACACTTTTCACAGCTTCTAATTTTGTGTTGGCTAATATAATGCAGGGGGGGACAACTTAATTATTTGTTGCTATTACTATTTTTATAGTGACTTTCTGGTGTCTGATTTTTCAGGAAATTGTCTAAATACGTACAGTAATTATTACAATATTTGGACTTACATTACTAATGTAACATATCCCTCCATAAGACAGATATTATTGGAGTTCATGCAATGAAGGGAATTAAAGGAGACCAGTACTATTCATGTATTTATTGGCATGTAGAGAAATTACATGCAGCAGCAGGAATGGGGCAGACCATCTAGCATGCACTGATGTTGTAGGTCTATGACTATACCACCCCAACCTTCCCATGGAGAGGGTGCTCATGGGGGCTCCGTATAAGCAGAACACCCATGCAGTTGGGTGTCTGGGAAATGTGGGGCCCGATATGTGAGCAGTTGCTTGTATGGAGGGTTCTTTTTTCAAACAAATGCACTCAACATACAATGGTCAGGGTAGTGTGGCAATGGAGATGTAAAATTGGGAAGTGCTCTGGTGATAAGCGCTGCCTTGCTCCTGCTGCTACATGTGAGTCCCTTACTCATGGCTAAATGTGATTAGGGCTATTCTGAGTGTTGACTGTGCCATTCCTAAATCAAACCATCATAAAGCATAAAGTTGCTGTCAGACGGCAGAGGAAACAACTCCTGCGACAGGTTGCCAGGAATGGATATGACAAGGAAAAGTCCTTACCGTCTGCTTTCCCCCCCCAGTATTTACAGAGGCTTGGAACGCAGCCTCTTGGAATAATGGTGTTGTCCCGAGTGACTCTCCACTCCCTTTTTCTGCCACTTTCTCATTCATCATCTCCTCTACAGATGGCACTGAGGGCCCTTTGCTTCTGACCCCTACTTTCAAGGCTTGCTGGGTTCTGGGAGAGGGGGGTTCTGGAATGCTTTCTAAAGGCACTGTGTCTGTCAGCTGTTGCGCTCCAGAGGAAGAAGAAGAAGAAGTAGAAGAAGAGGAGGAGGAGGGGGTTGGATTTGATATCCCACTTTATCACTACCCTAAGGAGTCTCAAAGCAGCTAACAATCTCCTTTCCCTTCCACCCCACAACAAACACTGTGAGGTAAGTGAGGATGAAAGACTTCAGAGAAGTGTGTCTAGCCCAAGGTCACCCAGCAGCTGCATGTGGAGGAGTGGGGACGCGAACCCGGTTCACCAGATTACGAGTCTACCACTCTTAACCACTACACCACACTGGCTCCTAGTGGTTCCTCTTCCTCCTCTCCCATTATTTCCCAGCTTTCCCCCTCATCTTCCTCTGAGCTATGACCTCCATCAAACCCCTGTTGTAATTCTGAACTGTCTTCTTCTTCTCTGGAAGGGTCAGGCTGGGGATGCGGTCTCCACCATTCTCCCTCTGCCCAGTGCCTGAATGATGTTTTTGTGTCCAAGTTTTGAACTTGTATGCAGATTAGGGACCATTTTATGATAATTCCATGTACTTGGTGGGCAGTAGTGGATTAATTATTATGAACCACTGATATGGATGTTTAATAGCATGAGGGACAAAATGAAAGCATAACAGAAGTTTCATGAGTCTGATCAGATGTTGAACAGAATTATCCTCTGATACAATAGCAATAAAATATAGGAACCATGCAGATAGGAATGGAACCACCATATCACCATTTTCCCAACTCCCAATTCACTTAGTTGGTACAGAAGGTTGCTGTGGTCAATGGTATCAAAAAGTCCAGGAGAATCACTTGGGTTGCATTCCCCATATCCCTCCCAGCCTTGGTCATCCAACAGGTCCACAGAGAAGTGCTATCCAAAATCTAACATGGAAATTTACTACAGAATAAATAGACTTGATGGAAGATATATTCATTTCCATAGATTTAGTTTTCCAAATAAGCTCTCTCTATCCAAAATGTACTTGAAGGCATTAGAGCTCAACTCATTTGCATTGCATGCTTGCTCTCCAGGTTTGCTGTTTCCTAGCTTTTGCCAGCTTTTTCAATCTCAGCTACCCCAACTCCCTTTCCTCTTTTTCTGTTTCTTCTTACTGGGATGTAGGTAGCCCTCCCCACCCCACTCCTGGTGTCTGATCTCAATGATATAAGACAAGGGAATGTTTTGACATTGGTTGCTAAGGGCAATGTTTACAGATATGCAAACACATCTGTTCTGCTAAATGGTGTTATGGGGCTTTGTTGCTATATCTTCCTCAGCCCAGTACAGCCTGGCAAATTCCTATTTAGTTTCCAAAGCTGATGGGGAAAACAACAATGATATTAAGAAAAATTACCCTGTCAGTTTGCACTGAAAATATACTTGTGATGTCTCCAGAGTAAAGGTCAATGCTCATTTTCTTTTAATTTCACACTTTTACCCCGTATGTGTGTGTTTGTTTGTTTGCTGACGAGTCTCTAAAGGTATGTTGAGTCCTTACAGCTGTGGTTTTATTTGACAATCCATTTAAAGCATAGTTGAGCCAATTCAATTAAACAACAATCCAAATGAGTCAGTATAGGAGGTACTGAATACCTTGTCTTGAAGCAATTAATTTTGTATCTAAAAAGCAAAATGGAACTGGTTGTGACTAGGAATACGGGCATTCTCTGCCCAATGGAAAAGTGCTGTTGAGCATATTGTGTGGAATTCAACAGTGCTAAGTTGGGTATGCACATGGACAATGAGGACCACTTGTGTAGCAACAACCCCCTAAACTTGTTCAGGGGATCATTTCTCTAACCCTTCAGGGCAGATTTAGGGGGTGATGGGGGGAAAGAGCAGGGAAGTCCCACTGCACCAGAAGACCTTGTTTCATGCATGCAACTTCTTTGATGAATCCACCCATACTGTCAAGTTTTTCTAGAGTCCTAAGGCAGACACGTTCCATTTGGGAAACTGTATTTTACAGTTTAATATTTTTCCACAATTCAAAGCACACCAAGGAGGCAGGGGGAATCAAACCTGACCCTGGCTGCCTCTCTCCCTCAAGCTAAAGCCTCTTCTTAAATCATTTCCTGTGGGCTGTAACCTGCTCATCCCCTATTGTAGTATACAGAGCTGGGGGGACTAGATGAGTCACTTGGGAGAAAGACTCACTGGGAAAGATTCTAAGCCATAAGCACAATAAAGACAAGGGGAACTGATGTGACAACTCAGTGCTGAATCTATGTTACAGCTAAAGCCACTGGATAGTTCTGGATTGTTAACAAATCTAAAATCAGCATTCATTGCCACAAGCGCAGTCCAAAACGAACAGAAAGCTGATATAGTGAAAGAAGAATAAGAAGGGGGGTGGGATGCATTGTGAAGGGGATATAGGTTCAAAAATCTCCTGCATTCTTTCTTCAGAAAAAGCCAGCTATTACAATGTGTCTTTGTCTACACATGCATGGGATTACCCACGCCTACCCATGGAAACTCTTTGTGGGGACTTTAGCACATTTTCTCAACATTATATTTGGATTTCTTGGACTACAGTTCCCATCATCCCAAACCAACATGGCCAATAGTAAGAGATTATGAGGCATGCAGTCCAAAATATCTGGAGAGCACCAGGCTAACATAGGCTGATCAAGTCTCATGGTGCACCCATAAAAACTGGTGCATCCAAGAAGAGGAATGAGACAAGAAGCTAGAGTTTAGGGTACTCAAATACATGGTTTATTATAAAGACAGATAACTAACATGCAGAGCAGAGGTGGAGAACCTGTGGCCCCCACCACAGTATCTTACTATCTCTGATTATTGGATATTCTGGCTGGGAATGATAGGAATTGGAGTCCAATGATATCTAGAGGGTCACAGGATTCCCATCCCTGGTGTAAAGCATTAAAAAATCAAAGCAACAATTATTGAATTAAAAAAATAGAAAGAAGGCATGTGGAACAAGCCCTGCAGCACAGTTTGGGATCAGGCTTGGCTTGGGAATATAGGTTGGAGATGGAATCTCCTTTTTAGGCCACCACCAGTCACTTAGTAAGAGGGGCAGGTGAGATGCTGGCTCTCCTCTCTGACCTTCAGGTGGAGTAGAGAGCTTCAGTGGAAGCTGGGAAAAGGGCTCTGATCAGCTAAGTCTGAAGAGGAGAGAGCAGTAACTGAACAGGACCCTGAACAGAGCAGTGCAGCCTTGTCACCTACAATCAGGTGCCACCTTTGCAGGTGGGAGCAGACTAACATGGGAGCAGATGGGAATTACTAAAAGGGCATACACTTGCAATTTCAATTTTCTCACAAGGAAGATAAACAGACCATGTCAAAGCTCATCTTTGAAAGTTGGCAGGAGGTATGGGAAAACTTGTTGGGACATCTTCATCACTACTGTCCATTTCTGAACTTCTTGTCTTACTCTTGAACTTCTGAAATGTGACTCCTGATCATCTGCTGACAATCCTGTGCCATTACTTTTCTGAATAAAGAACCTTCCCTTACTTACCAGCATGAGCCTCTATCTCTCTGTGTTGGATGGGAACTAGGAGTGTATGTGCCCTGGCAGATGAGGCTGAAAAGTAGAGCAATCCGTAAGTATAGAGTAAGAAATAAAAGCTTTTCCATAAAATGGGATTCTCATTGAGAAAGTGCAGTAAATGACTTCAGTTTCAAAGACAGCATGGAAGAGGGGATGTTGCAGTTTAAAACTGTGAGGAAAAGAACAAAAATGGAAAGGGAAGAGAGTGTGAGAGAATGAGTTTAAAGGAAACCATTCATGCTTTGCCCATGCCATGTAAAATATCAATTTGTTCCAGCTCTAGGAAGAAGTGGAGCCCTTATCCCCCTATCACAATAGCTTTCTGTATTGAAAGGCATGGCTTGAGTTTGAAATACTTTTTTTTTATCCACTCAAATACTAGGTTATCCTGTTCACCATAATTTATTTTGGCACTCATTTAGAATGTGAGACATTTAAAGCTGTTACAATCATACACAGAGATGTATATGAGTTGTGCTTAAATTCCCTGTGATTTTCCTATTACATTTAAAATGAATAACTGTTACCAGAGGCAGATTTAGGGCAGTGTGCCTGGTTCCCCTTCACATGGTGCCAAGCGGAAGGAGCCTTGCCACCTCCTTCCCAAAGCCTAGTAAGCACTTGCTTCAGGAAGAAGGCCTGAGGGCTCTGACAGGGTCCTAGAGTCCTCCTTCCTCAAACCTAGTTAACACTTGCCTAGCTTTGGGGAGGAGATGGGAGAGCTTTAGGACCTTCCTTCATACCTCATTCCCAAAGCCAGGTGCCTTGCTTATCAGGCTTTGGGAAGGAAGCGTGAAGGCTGATGGAGGAGTGCTATTTTCCAAGAAAAAGAGGTGCCGGAACTCACCATGAATGCCTCTCTCATTCTCTTAGAATGGCAATGGTGTTCACCTGTAAGGTGCCGGAACTGAGTTGCAACGAGTTCCCGCTGAAAAAAGGCCCTGAATTTTGGCATTTCGTCGTATTGCCAGGTCCTGCCCCTGCTGTTATATTTGGTATTGGGTACTCTTATAATATCAGATAAAGTTTGCAAAGATTTAATAAATAATAAACTTCCTGATGTCTGCACACTAGGTTTTGGACAACATGAAGAAAAAGGCAAGGACAGGCACTCCTGAATTCTGTGCAGTATTCCTGCTGTGAAAATTCTAATACCAGAAACTGTAGTTCATTTCAGCACCATGGACAGTACCCTCTATGCTATTCCTTGGCATTTTTTAAAAAGCAGTGTCAATTTGGGCCTTGGGCCATTTCACATATGAAATGACATTAAACCCTATTTTGCAACAACTGGAAACTGTGGCCAGTCCCTGCTCCTTGACAAGTGTACCTCTTTGTCATGTATACTTAACAATCTTGTTTGAACATAGAAAACCTATTAGCTATCTAAACATTATATGTGAAGTGCTCCATACAATAGGTTAGATCAGGGTAATCCGACGTGTGGCCCTTGGGGCCAGTTCTGGCAGCCCTCGGCAACCTTGGACCGTCAACCCACCCCCACCTCCCCACCGCAGCTCTCACACTGCCTTCCCAAAGCTGGGTAAGCAAGGCACTAGGCTTTGGGAAGGAGGAATGAGAGCTCTCCCTCCTCCTTCCCAAATTGTAATTCAGGACCAGGTTATCTGACAGAATGCTTTCTCTTATATTGACTGGCCATGTCACTGAAATACAGGATCCATCAGTCACAGAAATTTCAATATTTACAGTTTCGGATAAGAGTTCTAAATAAACAGCTTTCCAAACACTTATTGCAGTTCCTGAAAAGAAAAAATAACAATAATGTAAGTCCCATGTTTCACAAGATGTTGCAAAATTAAGCCAATTCTGTAGACTGAAGGTGGATGCAGAGTATCTGGTCTGCACTTGGAATTCAGAGCACTGATGAGCAATAGCCCCGCACCATGCAAAATGCAAAATATCATTATCGCTTTTAATAGAGAACCATGGACAATTGAGCTAATCTCTTCTATACCTGGAGCAGCTCACTTCTTCCCTGTATAAGAAATATATATATACAAGTGTGCATATATAATGTATGCACTTCTGTAGAATTACATTTAAAATTATAAAAGGCTATCCACACACTTCCAAAATGAATATAAAGAACAATTGAACCAGGACTCTTTGCTTTTTAAAAATAAAAGGACATTATTTTATTTTATTTTATTTTATTTATTTTACTTTATTTTATTTAACAACATTTATTTATTGCTTGATCACAAGCAATTTACAATTATGAGGCCACCCAAAACAATGGACAAAGTTCAGGAAATTACATTATGAAAATTATCTAGCATTTTGTGGATAGGTATTCTGAATGTGTAATATCTCTTTTTGAGATGATGATGATAATAATAATAATAATAATAATAATAATAATAATAATAATTTATTATTTGTACCCAGCCACTCTGGGCAGCTTCCATAGAAACAAAAAATACAGTAAAATATCACAGATTAAAAACTTCCCTGAACAGGGCTGCCTTCAGATGTCTTCTAAATGTTATGATGTCATGTCTTTGATGCACTTAAATTTTCATCGTGGGTTAGCAGTATCTCACACCAGTGAAAAGGCTTCTTTGTGTTCAGAAGTTGCCCGGTAAAATGTGTTTATTCATTGGCATCTGAGATGATGAAAAAACAACACAACTGCTTAACTGCATGCCGGCACTCACCCTGCTTATCCTCAATGCCACATTTCTATATTGTTTCAGAGATACACAATTTGTTTGCATGGCTTGTCTCACAGCTTCAGTTCATACATTAGCTTTTTGTGAGAAACCTCAAGTACAGAAACCTTCTAAGTTTGTGATTGTCACTGATTCTAACCACCACTAAAGGCATCCATGGTAAAAGAGCTAGCTCTAAACCCTAACTACCTATGGGTTCAGCAAAGGAGGGAACCACCACTCCTGCCAGTTTGTACAACCATTCATACTCCAGCAGCATTACCTTGTCTTTTTCTTGCAGAGACAAACAAGGACTTTGCTGTTTTACTTTAGGTTGGCTGTTATTGCCTGCAGTTGGGAAGAAAACACTTGTTGTGCCTTTCAAATTGAGTTGTCATGACAGACTGTGGGGGGGGGGGGGATTTGAGAACATGTGGCTCTTTGCGAAGAGCCTAATAAGTACTTCTTGGACTGGAGGAACTGACGGGGTATAAAGGTATTGTGATAATGTTATTCTTGAAAACAGGGTTATGGATTTCTTCCAGAATACTCCTATCCTTGATTAACATACACGATTTTCCAATTCTTGAATAAGTTCATTATATTGTTTTTAGTTGTATTATATAGTTCTTTAAATATTTTCCCAGAAGTTAGCCTCTCTAGTCTCTGAATATTTTTATTGCTCTTTCTGTAGAGTTGTGCCAATAATACAGTTGCAATTCTAGATCCATACACACACACACACACACACACACACACACACACACACTTTTCTCTCTCTTGGGATTAATTCCATTATTATTTCCCTTCACCATACTGGACTTTCACTTTAGTTCTCTTCACCACCCCAGATTATAACTTCATATTTAATCATATTGAATTCATATTGACTCACAATGACAGCCAAATGAACCCATGGAAAGTATAATGCTGGTGGTCAACAAAAGAGGTTTAAAGACTGTCTCAAGACAAATCTAAAAAAATGTAGTATAAACACTGAAACAACTGGGAAACACTGGTCTGCGAGTGCTCTAGTTGGAGAACAGATTTTTCCAAAGGTGTCATGGGCTTTGAAGACACTCGAACTCAGGACGCAAGGGAGAAACATGCTAAGAGGAAGGCACGCTTGGCAAATCCACACTGTGATCAACTCCTGCCTGGAATCCAATGTCCCCACTGTGGAAGGACGTGTGGATCCAGAATTCGCCTCCATAGTCACTTACGGACTCAGTGTTAAAACCGTGTTTATGGAAGACAATCTTAGCTACGAGTGATCACCAAAGAAGAAGATGTCTTGTTATTTTGTGTTTCCATTTCATGAGCTAGTTTTCTCTACTTTATTAATAAACTGAAATTTTCTTTTAAGTGTTTTACTATCACCTGCCCTGAGACTTCCAGGTATAGGACAGTATATAAATTCAATAAATAGTGATAATAATATAACAGAAAATAATGCTTCTGAGCAAGAATATTCTGAATGCAACTCAATATGAGGGCAAAACGTTGTGGGAAACAACTAGTTAGAGCATCACTACTGAGTAAAGCCAAAGCACAATGTGCATGTATTTTGGAGGAGCACTGCAGAATTGTGTGTGTGTGCTTGCGTGCCTTCAATGAAATGCAGAGTTTAAGTCAAGAAAGGAACAGAATGCTGGGATAAATTACTAGAAGCAGAGACATTATAAATCAGTGATGGTAGAACAGTGACATATGGTAACTTCTGCCTTATCGCATGGCAGGGTGAGTAGAAGTAATGAGCTGAATCGATTAGAAATTTGAGTGTTTTATCTGCACAGTTCTATTTCAAAGGGTGGTGGTGGGAGGCTTGACTTGACAGCACAGAAGTTGATGCTTGGTCTTTTATAGCTATACTGTGCTGTGCTAGCCCTCTCCGCCCTGACTAAAAATATGTAGTTTTAAAAGCATTGTTATACTGCCTCATCGTAAAAGATCAGAGTGATGTACAATGTTAATACATAAAACACCATTAAAACACTACAGATAATCGTCAAAATGACTGGGCTAATAAAAACAAAAGAAATTTTTAAAAGCTACAAAGGCCTGTCAGCACAAGAAGTGTTGACATGAAAGGGAAAATGCTGAGAGTATGGAGGAAGAGTGTTTCACAGCATTGGACCAGCAACACATACATGTTGTTAGTCCACAAGACTATCAAAGGACACAAACAAACACCAGAAAGAAAGGCTGGTGGAAAGCTGTGATGTTTTTGGGGACATATTTACAAGCAAGAAGATTCACCATTTGATTGCCTCTTAATTATTTTAAGGTAAAAAAGAGACAAAGCCACACCCACCTACGTCATAATGGATTGTGGAGGAAAGTGAATCCCTGTTTGCAATTTGACAGGAGCACCTCTGGAATAAATTCCTTCCAAAAGCAGGGAAAGCAACAGGCATTCTTGGATTTCCCATCATAGCAACTAGGGAAGCAAAAGGCTTAATTTATGCAGAGAGGTTCAGAATTGAAAACATAAATCTGAGGGAAGAGAGCACAGAGTCACCCAGAAACAGTTTGGAATTGTTAAAAATACATAAATACGGGTAACAGATGAATATTGGGCCCATGTACACCTCTAGTATATGTCATTTTCTGTCTGGTACTTTTGGATGAGGACATAACAAATTATGTGGTATTTTCCCTACTTCTGCTTTAGTGCATTATATGAGCCCGCACCAGCTGATCCTCTGGCGCTGCTACTCAAGCAATGGCAATTGAGGACTGCTAAGGGAGAAGAGCACTCAGAATGCTGCCAAGTGGTACCTCGGGTTACATATGCTTCAGGTTACAGACTCTGCTAACCCAGAAATAGTACCTCAGGTTAAGAACTTTGCTTCAGGATGAGAACAGAAATCGCACGGTGGTAGCGTGGAAGCAGTGGGAGGCCTCATTAGCTAAAGTGGTACCTCAGGTTAAGAACAGTTTCCGGTTAAGAAAGGACCTCCGGAATGAGTTAAGTTCATAACCCAAGGTACCACTGTATTTTAAATGGCTCATTGTGACAACTATGATCTGTAGAAGATGAGCATGGCAATGAGGGCATTTGTCCATGGATTTTCTCTGTGATGCTACTTCAAACCCAGTTTGTGCCATTGATGAGCTAAAATGGAGGTGCACAAAAGTCTTTGTGGAAATAGAAAACCTTCCCACATTTCTTTTGGTAACATAAGAACAGCCACAAAGGAGAGTCAGATGGAAGTGGCCTTAACCAGACAGCTGTATTGGGTGAACAGTTTTATTGGTGCTACTGATGAGATGTGTCAACACACTTTCATGGACAGTCTGGACAAAGACCTTATGCATGTATATTCAAACAGCTCTTGTCTGTGGAATCGGCCAGAGACTTTGGCCAATAGTTTAGCATTTGGGCTATGGTAACACTATAAAGCAGGCTATGGGGTCTTTTTAACCAGTATCTTTCTCTTTGTCTTCCTGCATGCCATCTATGTGAGAAAATGTTGTTTTGCAAGATGCCCAGATGATGTTGGCAAACATGCGCTATCAACATCTATGACACAATGCCTGGCAGTAGCACCCGTCAGAGTGGTCTCCCTCCCGGAACATCAGAGATCCTGGTTTATACTGGCTGAGAAACAAACAGGGCAGAAAAACTCTGCTATGCTTCTGGTTTCCTATCTGCTGCCTTAAAATTAGAAGTACTATGAAGATTTAAAGCAAAACACATGCTGTGCTGTTCCTGAGAATACTGTGCAAAAAAAAAAACCTTGAAGAGATGTATTTTATATGAGGGTGCAGGAGAGGGAAAAAGCAACAATGGCACCGTTCCTTGTTCGTAAAGCAGAGCGTTGAAACAAACACATTTTATAAAATGAAAGCCCTTCCTAAAGAATTCCCTTGAGGAAACTGCAGCCTCACAAGGCAGCTATTACTTGTACTCACAACTGCATCAATCTTTGATCTTTATTGTTACAGTATTATTCCTATTTTTGTGCGGTAAAAAAGTGTTCCTTGTGGAGTTTCCTTTAATAATAAATGTGCCTCTCCTAAAACTGCTTGGAAAAAGTAAGGCAGCAGCCGATCATTGCTGCAAATAAAAGCTAAGGAGCTCCTTTATTTAATTTCACTGGGAAAAAAATGACAGCCAGATAGTTATTTTGAAGGAACACTAAAGGATTCAGAGTTTTCTTTAGCTGCACTCAACTTTCCTGTGAATATTTGTCCCTAAAGCTAGTTTTCCCCCTTTCTTGCAACATTTGCCATGAAAATTAGATAACATATTATAACATATCACCATACAGTAGTACCTCAGGTTACATATGCTTCAGGTTACAGATGCTTCAGGTTACAGACTATGCTAACCCAGAAATAGTACCTCGGGTTAAGAACTTTGCTTCAGGATGAGAACAGAAATTGTGTGGCAGCAGCAGGAGGCCCCATTAGCTAAAGTGGTGCTTCAGGTTAAAAACAGTTTCAGGTTAAGAATGGACCCCCGGAACGAATAAAGTTCTTAACCCGAGGTACCACTGTATTGTGATCCCCTCCCCACACTTATAATAAATTATAAATTAGGCTGAAATTGCACAAGTTGTGCTTCTTTGGCTTATTATAAACTGTTAAAGGTCCTAGAAGAACATGCAGAAGATCTAGTAAGTGTAAGGGAAGGCAAGAAAGTATTTGTCACACAAATAAGTACAGTGGTACCTCGGGTTAAGTATTTAATTTGTTCCGGAGGTCCGTTCTTAACCTGAAACTGTTCTTAACCTGAAACACCACTTTAGCTAATGGGGCCTCCTGCTGCTGCCAGAGCACGATTTCTATTCTCATCCTGAATCAAAGTTCTTAACCCGAGGAACTCTTTCTGGGTTAGTAGAGTCTGTAACCTGAAGCATCTGTAACCCAAGGTACCACTGTAATTCAAAAGCTAGAGATACAGAACGCTACTTCATTCTAAAAGTGCCTGTAAGGAGATTCTAGAGCAGGAGTCAGCAAACTTTTTCAGCAGGGGGCCGGTCCACTGTCCCTCAGACCTTGTGGGGGGCCAGACTATATTTAGGAAAAAAATATATGAATGAATTCCTATGCCCCACAAATAACCCAGAGATGCATTTTAAATAAAAGCACACATTCTACTCATGTAAAAACATGCTGATTCCCAGACTGTCCACTGGCCGGATTTAGAGTCACTGCACTGAGTCTGCCTGCAAGCAGATACAATGCTTATACAGAGAATGAGTCATCCTCAAGATGAGTCACAGTGATTCAGCATGCTAAATGATTCTGCAGCTTTTCAGCATTTCACAACATTTCTAGACTCCTTTATCGCTTCCTTTATTGCTTCTGCTCTCAGATACCTTTGTCACATGACACAGACTTCCTTACATAGTAACGTTTCCGAAGCTCATCCTTAATACTGTCTCACATACAAACCTCACTCTCAGCCATTCCCATGAACCATAACCATAATACAGTTGCCCTCTTGTCACAAAGTGAATGGCTGATCCATGAAGAATCCCTGGCAGTATTAAACTTAATTTGCAACCAGCCATTCACCCACCTCAGAGTTAAACAGTACAATGCCTTGCAAACAGCAGCGTAACTAATCTCTCTCTCTCCCTCCCACATAACTACTCCCTCCCCTCCCACTTACTGTCTCCTAAAAAGGTAAAGGGACCCCTGACCATTAGGTCCAGTCATGGCCGACTCTGGGGTTGTGGCGCTCATCTCGCTTTATTGGCTGAGGGAGCCGGCGTACAGCTTCCGGGTTATGTGGCCAGCATGACTAAGCTGCTTCTGGTGAACCAGAGCAGCGCATGGAAACACTGTTTACCTTCCCGCCGGAGTGGTACCTATTTATCTACTTGCACTTGACGTGCTTTCGAACTGCTAGGTGGGCAGGAGCAGGGACTGAACAATGGGAGCTCACCCCTTCGTGGGGATTCGAACCACCGACCTTCTGATCGGCAAGTCCTAGGCTCAGTGGTTTAACCCACAACGCCACCCGCATCCCTTACTGTCTCCAACCAGATAATAAATTCAACACAACACACTAAGGCTTGTGGGTGCTTGTTTTGTTTCACCTGAATATGTTTAAACATTAAGTGATGGGTGAGCTTCCCTCAGTTTGATTAATAATTGGTAAGTGCAAACATACATTTAGGCTGCAATCCTATGCACTTACCTGGAAGTAAGTCCCATTCAGCTCAGTTTAGGGCTTAAGTTCTGTGGAAACATGCATAGATTGTACTGTTCATGTCACATCTAATACCTGCTTTAATGAAGAGGTGGAGCAGTTTCAAACACAAGCCATGTGGCTTTAAAGAAGAACAGAGTCTTATTCTGCCTTTATTTTTATTTATTTTTTAGATAAAGGCAAGGCACATTTCTCTCTCTTGCCAACACTTAGTGGTTCACTCCCTGTACTAAAGTGGATAGATTCTTGTCCTCATGCTGAGATCTGTTATTCGTTATCTCTTCCTCACAACCTCTCACTTTGATCTGTGCAGCTCAGACTCATTACTAAATTATTAAAGTAAATACATCTCCCCCTCCCCACGCACAAAATATTTGAAGCACAAAACCACACAATATTGCTGTTGTTTTTTATTAAGCATAATAGTGCTGAATTATTGCTGTAATATTTCAGCAATGGACTGCAGAACTGTTTGGAACTATAAAGGTCAGGACAGCCCACATAAATGGAATGTTAAGTGAAAAAGCATTTGATCTGGGGGGGGGAAACCTGTTGTAAATGCAATGAGAAATGTTTTGATTAATGAGCGAAAAAATGGTACAGTAAGATACTACTAAAAATGCCCCCCCCCAAAAAAAAACATTTTACATGACTGTTGTGAATAGAAGTGTTGCATATTAAAATGTAATCTGAAACTGGACTTTTTTCCAAAATTCTTTTAGCTTTCCTGTGGCAAAAGAATATTTCAACAAAATTTGGCAGACTTTCATTTGTTTGTGGCCATGTCTCTATTTTGCCTCCAGTGTTGTTCAGAATGGGCCTTCCAGTTAGCATCACTTGAAATAGGAACACAGTGACTTACAAGAAACTAGCAGCTGGCACATGACATTCAAACTAAGCAGGAAAAATAAAATAAAAATCCAGTACCAAGGAACACCAAAGTGGAGAACCCAGTGAAACAATTTGTGGTTACAGTCAAGGGCTTGGGTATAGCATAACAACCTCAGTAATGAATAAAGGTGAAGGTGCAATTTGGTCAGGGTACTCAATGTGGTGTTCTCCAAATCTTACTGGATTACAACTCCCATAGTCCCTGACCACTGGCCAAGATCACTGAGATTGATGGAAGTTGTAGTCCAGTGATCTAGAGGACACAATGTTGGCTACCCCAGAATTTGGCCAATGTAAACAACTAGAGGTTGAAAGCAGACTGTGACTTAATGGATTCTTTTCAAAAATTCCCTTCCTGTCAACCTTCCCAGCTCAATGAAAGTCAACACAGTCCCCAAACCTGTCATATTCAACTGATTATTTCTGAAATGACATCTGAACAAAGTAAATTTCCCAGAGATGCAATATATTAATATTATTCTTCACTTCTACCTACATCTCCATTGTAATAATCTCTGAACTGATTTATATTAGCCACGCCATTGAGTTTCATCAATCAGAAATAAAAATCTCAGCAGAAAAGTGAAATGTGGGGTGAGCACTATGTCCTATAATTATTCTCAAACTTAGATTTTAATCCAAGATCTTCTCCCACCCACATGCTTATCTTGGTTGCTGCTGCTGAAGTGGTGGCAGAGGGGAGAGGAAGAGACAGAGACACTAAAGCTGAATGTTAGATGATTCAAGACAGTCAAAAGGAAGTATTTCTTCACCAAGCCCATAGTTAAACTAGGGAATTCACAATGATGAGATATAGTGCCATCCATCAGCTTGGATGGCTTTCATGAAGGATAAGGCTCTCAATGGCTACAATCCATAGTGTAAGAGTACTACCTCCAGTATCACAGGTGACATGCCTCTGAATACCAGTTGCTGGGGAGCAGAATTGGAGAGAGCACTGTCGTCCTTGTGCTTGTGAGTTTCCCATTGTCATCCTGTAAGAACAGGATGCTGAAATAGATGAGCCTTCAGTGGAATCCAGCTGGGATCCTCTCCAAGAAAAAAAACCACCAGTACAAGATTAAAAAGTGTTACTAATAGCACCATAGATGTCCTAACAGAATTGCTTTCCCTGGTGATGTTTTTCCTTCTTGCAGATAGCAAAGTCAGCCCATTTCTTCCCCTTTTGCTGCTTGCTGTGTCATGACATTGTTGCCATTTAGAATCAGTTAAGGATAATTAGCAAGAGATTACTTGTTTCCACTAATGCTTTGAGTACGCATCCCTCTCCTACTGTCAGCCTTGACTCTTATCTGTGAGGTTGCAGTGAAAACATGCAGTTTTGAGAGAAGAAAACTCCTTGTGAATGAGAGGCACATGTGATGAAGGTTGGCGAGTTATCTGGAAACCTTGGTTGCTATAGAGATTCCTCCAAGGAATAAAAGCCTTTGTTTTGAAAACGGTCCTTTGTATTCTTATAGCTGTCCATTCCCTGAAGCAGATATTAGATTGCAAGGTTCCATAGGAAAAAAACTGATTGCAAACTTCTAATGAACAGCATCTTTCTTTCACTTCCTCAAGCTTTCCTGAGTCTCCACATAATTGGCCTACTATTTACTGACTACAGAAGTAGCATAGACTAGGAACCGACACTCCTGCTTTTAGCAAAAGAATGGCTAAAAGTTGCCTCTCTCTGTGTGTGATATTTTGTATTTATATATTTCTGAAACTACACACAAACTGTAACATAGCACTCCTTTATAAAAATGGCACTTCTCTGAGTTTTGCACTACAATTCTGCAGCCAAGTTTTGTTTCTTTTGAGTTGAAATTTGTGCAATAGATTGCTTAGAATAGTATTTACTGGGGCGTGGGGAGCAAATCTAGGTTGATAAACTGTAGGTTATCTTTCTCTAGATAATAGCATAGTTCATGCTATTTACCAGCCCACTGTCTAGCACAAAAACTTTTACCACATCCTTTTGCATAGATATGAATTAGAATGCATTTCATCCTTCTTATTTGCTGTGGATGGGGAAAAGAACATTGCTGCATACTTTGTAGACACTCAGCTAAGTTTGCAGCCAGAGGTTGGCTCCAGAAGGTGGCTTGATGCCAGTCCAATCTGCATGCAATTGTATGTACTCTTTCACTATCTTTTGGTGATTGCCCATCTTTATTGAAAAAGGCAGATCTAAGCCCCATTATTCATAGAAAATGTGGCAATAACAAAGACAGTGCAGTGCCTGGCAGATTTGAGTTGCCAACCAGCTGTGCAGTTTCTGGTTCATTGTGTAAGCTTCAGACATAAATATACTCTTGATGAAAGGAGTGATAGGCCCATCAAAGACATACAACAAAGCTTTATGATTTGGAATTGGGAACCCACTATTGTTTTATTACATGGCACTATGTTTGAAGAGCCTTCAGGGCATTTGCAGCCTGGAAAAAAATTGCTATGTGTGACATAAAAATAAATACCTTTTTTGACCCAAAATAGCACTATGGGCCTTAAATGCTTATGCAATCCTGACTTGTGACAGAAGTTCCATGGTTGCAAGCTACTGATATATGCCATTCGACTTCTTTTTCTAAGGAAGAAAAGCCCAGGATGATTTTTTAAAAAGCTCTTGTTTTTAAAGGCTTCCAACATTTGAATAAAGATAATAATATTACAGCATCTCTGGGTGTTCAGAGTAAGCGCATTAGCTGCTGGATGTGTAAATTGCAAAAAGAACTTAGCCAAAAGTGAGAAGAAATGAACAAGAAAATGATCTAATATCTGTTGGAACATATCACCCGTGTGATTTTCAAGTTCCCTGGGAAATAAATGAGTTGAGGTAGTGGGAGGAGCGGCTAAGATTTCAGCACAGGTTTTTTGTTTTAAAAGGATGCAAATGGAGGTGGAATGCCATAAGCTAGGTTTTAAGGATTCACGACACATTTGATATTGAGGAGCACAATATTCCTTAAGGAACAAACTGCTGTATTGCTTGAATATATATCCACTGTTAGTGTTGGGGCAAACAAGTGATACATCTACATCTCACTTTTTAGAGAGTTTCATCAAAGGGAAAATATTTCAGAGCAAGTGTCAAAGCTGAAAATTACCTTTGTTGAGGAGAATAGTCTATCTACAACTTGAGTCTACTGTTGGAAATTGCTGTTTAGTTAACCAGGCTCTGTTATACATGCACATTCACCTCTCTATATTCAACTAAATTTTACTTGGAGTAGACCCACTCAAATGAATGAACATGACTTAGTTAGGTCCAATAAATCCAATCTAAATCAATCTGTACTCAGGGGGGGGGGGCAAATTCTACTCATTGACTGTGACTGCCAACAAAAAATTAGAATTGTAGAGTTAGAAGGAACCTCCAAGGGTTATCTAGTCCAATGTCCTGAAAGGCAGGGACAAAGCCTTCCTTAAAAATTCCCATTTACCCTAAATTTTCTATGCAGTTGTCCAGTCAACCAATGTTTAGAAAAATGCATAAATTAGAGGAGTGTGCATAAAGTGAATATATCAGTGAAATTACTTACAAACATGCATTGTATTCAAGGGGGAAATGCTTGCAAAAATGTGTACGTTGGTCAAAAGAGCATACAAAAATGTGTTTATTAGCAGTAAAATGCTGGAGAATTTCCATGAAGATTGAAGGGGGAAACCCCATGATTCGCCGCAGAAATGGAGGGAACCAAACTTATGGTTGGGAAACTGACAGAAGTGAAATTAACTGATCCTTTTATCACTACTTGACACATAGAACTTTCACATTGCCTGATCCCTGTGTGGGTGCTGTATTCATGAATAAAGAGGACAAAAACAGGAAGTGATGTGGCACCAAGTAGCCCATCACCCCGGCATCTGCACATATAGTGCAAATGCATGAAATGAGGACTAGAGCCATGCCATATAGAGGCTTCCATGCAATTTGGAAGCCTGGTTGAACTGTATTCCAGATCATGTAGGCACAAATTCCATGCAATTTGGAAGCCTGGTTGAACTGTATTCCAGATCATGTGGGCACCTCTGCATTCAGCTCTCTACATTGTAGAGAGTCTATAATGCTTCTACTGCATCAGCTGCACTTGCTTGCTTTGAGGTCCAGTTCAACATGCTGCTGTTGACTTTTAAACAGGACATGGCTGGACTTTTGCCAAGCTGAGACATCTTCCATATTTGCCTCTCCCAGGCTGAAAATTGGCAAGAAAACCTCTTTTTTGTCTCCTTTTCACTCAAGTAAAACAAATGAGAGCTGAGAGCTAGATCATCTCTGTTAGAGCAGCCACTTTATGAATCATATAATCATAGAGTTGAAAGGGACCATGAGGGTTATCTAGTCCAACCCCCTGCAATGCAGGAATCTTTTGCTCAAGGTGGGGCTTATGAGTCCCATGCTCTACCAAATGAGCTATGCTCTCCATATATGCCCACCTATTTTCACTATGATGACCTTTCACAAGCAAATAACAAAAATATGATTGTTTTCTAAGACATTTTTGATAGATTCTTGCAAGATGACAACTGGCTGGTTCTTTCAATGCTTCTTTCCTCTCCCCCCCCCCCCATGTTGCAGTTCGCTGGTTATTTTTAACCATTTTTTCTTTTCTTTTCTTCAATTTTATTTCACCTTTTAGAAATTCATTTTGTATGCTGCCTTGAGGGTTGCTTCCAAGTGAGAATTGTTATGTGTGTATGTGTGTGTGTATAGTTTTCTCCAAACCAGAGTTTAGACTAACCAGTTTTTCCAGGTTCAGATATAATTACAAGCCATTAGTAGAAGATGCAAAGGCTCCAGATATTCTGCTTATGGCTGCAGCGATGGAAAGAACTCAGGGGAATCATGATGGCTTAAGGCTCGTTCACACAATACTAAATCACTAAATGCAACAAGTATGCTATAAGGCCTTATCCTCAATGGCTTCTTCTGCTCCTTGCTGCCTTGCCTTTCCCTCATCCCCCCACACGTCCCATTGCCACTGATAGTCCAGAATAGTCCTGTGGGATGATACAGTTAGTGCTCCATTCTAGTTGGTTTGTAGCTTGTCTTCTGCTGTGTGGAAATGTGAAGACTATAGAACCATATAATAATACTAATAATAATTTATTATTTGTACCCCGCCCATCTGGCTGGGTTTCCCCAGCCACTCTGGGCGGCTTCCAACAAAGATGAAAAATACGCTAAAAACCAGGGCTTTAAAGTAGCTTCCACCAAAACAAGAGCAGCTCTCCTACTGTTGCTATTGCAACAAACAATATAGATTCATATGATGCAATTAATTGGATTTCACAGTCTGCTGAGAATGGCAGACAACCTGTGCTTCAGAGCATGGTAAATAAACCCACAGGGATGATTCTCCCAAACACTTTCAGAACATAACATAAAACACTTAAATTAGTGAGGAAACATAAAAGATTCACACACACATAAAATCTGCACAGCTGACAGTATATTTTTCTGGTGGAATCCACCTAACATTTTGCTCTCAATTCAAAAAAATAAGGAAACACTACTTCTATGGAATGTGATGGCCATCACTGATCACAGACGAATAACCAGTGATCTTTTTGTTATGCCCCCTCCTCTCCCACCATCAAAAATAAAAGAAAAAAATAGAGAAAGAAGTAAAAACAGGAAAATGATTTAAATTGTGTGATAGCTTTTCAGCCCAAGCTCACTGAAGGAAGACCTGGATTTCTTTTAGAACTAATCTGCATACATTAGTAAAGAAACAATAAGAATATAAGAAGAGATTTCTGGATCAGGCCAATGACCCATATAATTCAGCATCTTGTTCTCACAGTGGCCCACCAAATGGCTACAGGAAGTCTGCAAGCATTTAGACTGTAAATCTAACTACATACTATGTGGTACACTCGAAGAAAATTGCCAGTTATGGAAATCTCATTCCTTGTCTGTAAAAGATGTATGCATGTGTCTCTGTGTATGGCCCCTGATGAAGGTGAAGCCTTGAAGTATCAGTGTCAGCACAAACCATATTTCCATATCAGTCTATATGAGGCAAAACTTGAGGTGTGTGAAGCCTTGCTGACTTTGCTTGTGGTTTCTTGGTGAGCATAGGAATTTCTGAGCACCATGAGGGCTAGGTAGGATTCCCCCCCCCCAGCCCCCCGTCAACCAAATTTGCTCTGGAAGGCAAGATGTTTTGACTACTATATACCATGGATCTTGGGGAAGTTTTCAATTGGCTCTGCAGGGTTACTGACAAATGGGAAAGCAAATCTGGTTGATGCCGAGTTGTCTATTAGACTGTTAATCTTAAATTTTCAGAGATTTGCTAAACAAGTTTCCTTTAGCCTTTGCGTAAATTATAAATGTAGGTGAGGTGATGGTCACAGTTATCTAGAACAGTCATCCTGTACTTGGAATTTTGTACATCAATGATACAACAATGATTTGATTAAGCTGCAAATATAATACGACCAAATCTTGATAGAAGATAATTACTACAATGGCAGAACACCATTTGCAGTTCATAGGACAGGCGTTCTAGCTGATAAAGCTGCAAATCCAATCATTTCTGCACAAGCAAATGTAAAACAATGAAATATTATTTAAAGGGACACTTGGTCTTAAGCGTGTTGAGAATGATTAAGAGGAAAACTCTGGCATTTTATACAATATTAATAGGAAGGAATGATTGAGAAACAGTGACAGCTTTGTCTGAAATAGAGATACCATCCACATCTATGTTGCAAAGGGCTGCGTCATGAGTTTTCCATTTGAAACAGAGCTTTTGAATATTTTGTAACAAAATTTTGTGCCGTGTTAAGGCATGTTGTTTGTTGAAATCTGGGGAAGGTTGCAGTCTTCAGATAGGTTTATGTAAAGAACATAAGAAGAGTCCTCTTGAATTAAACTAAAGGCTGGTCTGGTTGAGCATCTTGTTGTCACTGTGGCCCACGAAATGGCTATGGGAAGTCTGCAAGCAGAATGCGAGCACCCTCCCTACTTGTGATTTGACACTGGAGGTAATGATGAGAACTACTAATTCTTCTGGGAAATTGCCACTGATAGAGGGTGTAATCAAGAAACAAAGTACACTTTGTGTTCAGTTTTAGGATTTGAAAAGGGCAACTTGTATTTTCTTTTAGCATTAACAGTTTATTTTGAAATAAAGATTAAAATATAGGGAAAGAAAAGGAAGAATTCCACAACAGAATAACAAGTTGTTATCTCTTAAAATAAGAGATTTTGTTATTCTGTTGTGGAATTCTTCCTTTTCTTATTTTGTGAATTTCTAAGACAGTTAGATCAACTACCCTAAGAAGAAGCTCACCAACTATTGACAGAGATCAGCTGTGTAAGTCATGTAATCAAGTTATACTTACCAAAATTTGTTTACTTTTGTTTCATAGAATATGAAAGTCTCAAAGCAGGGAACAATGGCAGAAAAAGCTACAATCTAAAATACCAGCACTGTTAAAATCAACTCAAGGCAATGCAATAATGCAATAATAAGACAGTATACGCATCTGCATTTGATTGGAATATGATCAAAAGCTCAAATGACTCCTAGATATAAGAAATAAATGGAAACCATTGCACCATAACATCCTTTTTGAAAACAGACACAAAACAGAAACCTTTCCTTGCTTCACTTCCCAAGTAAGTTTGTACATATTCATAAACATGACCTCCCACATTTTATCAATTTACTGTTGTTTAGAAGCTTGCTTGGGAGATTTCCAATTACATGCTATACACAACTATGCTATTGCATATGGTCACTTAAGATCTTTGTGTTGATTCTAGGGTGGGCAAAAGCACATCAGCATATATACTCTACATATAAATATTAGTTTTGTTATACTAGCACACATGGTCCTGCCAACCCATTCCCTTTCCTTCCCCAAATGGATATGATTCAAAGGCTGTCAGTGGTTTTCTTCTGTACCAAAAATTACAGACCAGCCATGTGAAACAGTTTTCTCACTAAAACAGGGCATGTGCCAATGAAGACTTTTTCTTTTCACCCAGGCCTTCCTCAAGTAGTGGTTTATTGCATGATATTGGTCACTGTGAAGTCTGTACTGTATCTTACGCTGTTTACTTTGGCTGTTGGCATTTTATTTATTTCCTTTGAGATTTTTGGGAACTAAAGAGTTTTTAAATATTTAGGACTCAAACCAATGGATTCAAGTTACTAGAATGGAGATTCCGACTAAACTTCAGGATAAACGTTTTGAGAGTAAGAGCGATTTGACAGTGGAGCAGTTTGCCTCAGGAGGTTGTGGGCTCTCCTTCTTTGGAGGTTTTGAACCAGAGGTTGGATGGCCATCTGTCATGGATGCTTTGCAGGGGGTTGGACTAGATGACCCTTGTGGTCCCTTCCAACTCTACAATTCTATGATTCTAGATTCTACAAGAAATTATAAAGACAATTAAATAGTGACATCACCACAAGACTGGCAAATCAAGGAGGCTGTCTCTGGAGTTAAATGTAACAAAACATTATATCTTGACTGGACCCAGGAATAGTGTGAAAAGAGAAACGAACTGGAACTACATTTTACTAATAACTTCTGCAAAGGAAATGATGATTGTGGGTAGTTAACCGCAAACATCAACCTTGGATGAACCATACCCTGCTCATGGCAAGGGACAAAACATAACTCCAAAGTTGGCCTCACCATCTGGTGAGTAGGAAAGCCTTCCTGGGACTCCGCAATTGTGGGAACATTCTCTATCCAGGCTAAGGATCCTGCAACCCAGAGCAGCTGACTTCCAAAAACATTCTTCACGTTCAGAGATGCCTAAGAGTGCTCACTTGTTCCCCTCTTTCCCATTAACTTCTCCCACACCTTCCTGTCCAACAATGTGATCAAACTCATAACAGCACCTAGCCCTAAATGCCCACCACCACCCAGTCCCCAGTAAGCAAGAAGACCTGCCCTATTCAGTCAGTCTGTAGACAGACGGGGCCTACTCAGGCCCAAAGTGACTGAAAATATTGCCGTGGGGCTGAGGGTGGCTTGGGTGGGGGCCCAAGAAGGCAAGAAAAGCATGATATATTCAAAGCAGATACCAACTTAGGTGTATACATTGTAGGGTCTGAGGGAGTAGAACTCCCATGAATGAGAATAGGTGCTAGCTGGCAAGCTCTGTCAATTAAGCAAGAGTGCTTAATGAAAGAAATCTGAATCATTCTTCTAAACAACAGTTATGTGAACTGGGAGCACACTATGATAAGGTTTGAAGCCCTTTGTCCTTTTGTCACTTGGATTTTGCTTTTATTACCAATTGTTCTAGTTTCAAGTAAGAGTGGAGTAGTACCGCTGTGGGAACCTATATAGCTGGTGTGAAAATTATCTAAAGTGTACATGCCATTACAATTTAGTTCTTACCCTGCATTCTCAATGAGGCCACATTTCCTATGGAAGTTATTTGCTTTCTTCATCAAGTTGTCAAAACCTGCAAAGAATCAACAGTGTAAATATCATAAAACATCCATTAACTGCTGAAAGGAAAATGAGCAATAAAGAGGAAAAGTGAGCCTTTTTAACGGGTCAGGCCAAGCACTAAATAATTAAGTGAAGTAGGTATTTGTTTTTGAGATGACAAAAAGATCTATATTAATGCAACTTTATAGAGAGAAAGAGCCAGATTATGAATCAGTGTCAAAACCACACTAGCAATCAAAGCAAAAGATGAAATTTTGCTTCTTAAATATGTTCCATTATCTTACATAGTCTGCTTTTGGAAATGTATTTTATTTCCATTCTACAAGCAACCTGAAAAATCCATGCGTCCTTTACATGATATGTGGGATATTTAGGATTTTGTACACTTACCTATAAATCAGTATAGTTGGAATTTTGATCACCTAATCATTTGTATGGTCACTGTCACCCCTTCATACCAATATACAACACTGAGTTGGAGCCAACTAAGTGTTACTCAGAGTAGACCCAATGAAATTAACAGACCTAAGATAGTCACGTTCAATAATTTAATGGTCCTTCTCAGAGCAGGGCTAGCATTGGATACAACCCAGAAATGTCTTCTCTATCGTCATTTCTTATGCTTCTACCTCCTAACCTTGTTTTCATTCTGAACATCAATTGGTGCATAACTGATATTGTTTGTTTCCTTGCTTGTTTGTTCTACCTATTTACATACCGCTCAGTCACACAAGTTTCTAAGTGTTGTGCAATAAGATTACAATTGAACTACCCATAAAATCTAAACATACGTAAAATGCCTGCTGAAATACAAAATTATGAGTCAAATGCCAGAAGTTCAACAGGAAAGGTTGGTGTGGGTGGATGAATGTACTATTGTTAGGATGCTTTGATCTTTGAAGCAGAATCAGAGCCGGGTCTGTTGTTCAGCAAAATAAGGTGACCACCTCAGGCCACAAATACTGAGTGGCAGGAAATGGAAGCAAGATGGTGGAGGGCAGAGCATGTATGCCATGGGTCCTGCCCTACCTCCTCCTAAACAAAATGACTTCCCTCAGGTGCAGTGTGATAGTATTTTGCTTTCACACCTATACCAGTGTGATGGGCAGAGTTGTGCAACATCAGCAGAGTAGTCCAGCAAACCTCCCTTTCCAGTTTTAGTCTTTCCAAAGCTGATGGTGAAGAAAACTCCTTGTACATACAGCTCAGTGTAAAGTGTTTTATAGACTCAAGACACAAGACAATTCAAGCACACTACATACATAAGGTTAAGAGATGCTGGTCCATCATAAACCTATACTACAAAGTACAGTAACCTGGTCTTAGAGGCTAAACTGAAGGGATTCAAATATACAAACGACCAGGTTTCAAGAGAGATCCATCACTCAATAACTTGCTGCTGAATGCAGCCTTGGCTTTATATTCACCAAGCCACATACACATATTCTTTGGATAAAAGCAGGGATGGATTAGTCATGCCAGAGGCTTGTAGACTTGAGCTATTTCAAGAAGCTCACCCCAGCTGGTGTCCTAACCCTCAATAGAATCAGATGTGGGTGAAGGCCACCTTGAGACACAAACCAAGCTGTTTGTGCAATTTTGCACATATTCCAAAATTACACCAACTCATTGGAGGACACGATCTTGTTGACAGTATTGAAAGTTGGGTCATCTGCCAGTCTGGAATGGAAAGCAATGAGCTGCCAGTTAGCCCTTCATCTCAGACAGCAAAGGGTCGTGGATAGATCCTGGGCATAATACCAAATTCCACGGTTCGATACTATCTGTGATTTTTACCTTGGGAGATTTGCCCACCCCTGAAATGTGTATTTTGAGCCCTCAAGTAGGCATGGCATAGGTATCTCCCCTCTCACCGTGTAACCTCTTTAAATCTACAGCCAGATTGAGTGTTTGTGGGATGCAATGGAGGAACAAGGGTAAAAGCGAATGGAGAACTAGGAAGTGATCTTTTACCAGTGCAGACCATTGCTCCATCTAACTTAGCATCATCTGCAGCTCTACAAGGTTTCTGAGAGGACCTTTCCCACCCATACCTGGAGATGCCACTGACTGAACCTGCACCTTCTGCATGCAAGGCATATGTTCTGCTTAAGGGTCAGACTAGATGCGATATTAAACACTTATTATTATTATTATTATTATTATTATTATTATTATTAAACCAAATCTGTATTTTGATATCAAGCATTATAAACAGACCACAAGAACTTGGCTCATGTACTGTTTATATTGATAATTGTGGGGCTCCTACTGGTAATTTAATTATTATCTAAATTGCTTTGATTTAATGAATCTAACTAAACAGGTTTAATGTTTTCGTTGCTTTATCAAAATCCTTAGTGTTACTTACCAAGCTTTAAAATTACATGACATTGAAAAAAGAAAACCCACAGTAATAAAGCAATAGAAATAACTGCTTTACAACAGTAGTATAAAGATGTCAAACCAGAATAAAACCCATCTTCAGATCATTGTATGTCACTGAATATAAATGAGACCTATGTGTGACCATTCCAGCTCAAGAGTGGTAAATCCGTTTTTCTCAGGTCTGGTTTTGCTGCTTTAGAATGATTTGTTTTAATTGCTGAGCTCGGTGGCCTCAGACCTTTATTTCTCAAAAAATACAAGCTGCAGCAGGCTTTTAATAAGTGGGTGTGGGGTAAATATTTTTATTTTATTTGTATTGGCAAGCTCTGCATTTCATCATGCTTATACTTACTGATGGGGAAGAAATTGGATTGAAATTTGCATTTAGAAATCCTTTGAAATTTTGCAACCCAATTCTGCAGCCAAGTAATATATGTATAAAGATGTGTATACTGGGGTAAAGTGTGCATAACAATGCACGTATTTGTGAAAATAGCATAACTATATGTATTTATTTATCTGAATATGTACAGTACACTTTTTTATAACATATAATGAGGTGGCTTCCAACATACAAAATCATTCTATAAATATATATAATATTTAATTAAGGACATCAATAAAACATTAGTAGAGACTGGTTTTTTTACAAGGTTCATATTGTGAAGACCTGTGCAGTTTTCAGAGAACTGAGAGCAGGCAGGGACAGTTCTTGCCAAAGCTCTACAGGCAGTGAGTTCCACAGGAGAGGGCCTGTCACCCTAAAAACTTGGTCCCTAATGGAGGCCAGCCAAACTTAAGGGGAACCAGCAGAAGGGCCTCATTAGATGCTCTCTAATGCATTATATTAGAGGAATTTGCCTTGCAAAAATGTGTGCATTGGGAGAAATTCACACTAAAATGCTTATAATTTTCATGAAGTCAAAAACATGGATATAGAAATGTGGAGACCTGAACTTAAGATTTCCCTATCCCTAATTATACTTTGCATTTTTTTTATTTTTTTATTTTGCTGTCTAAGTTTAAAGGGCATTTTAGGGCAGCCTTCTCCATGCTGCTGCTCTGCGGGTGTTGCAAACTACAATTCCCATCAGGGGTTGCAATTTGAAGCATTTTTAGGGCACCAGGTTGGGAAATACCAGTTTAAGGTGTTGTTGTTGTTGTTGTTGTTGTTGTTGTTGTTGTTGTTGTTGTATTGTTTTATATATAACTGGTGGGCCACAGCTTCCCCATCACTGCTTTAGTAGAACAGACGGCTACTCCTCTACCCCCTTGTTTCAGAACCTGAGATGTTGTGGTTCTCGCAGTGCTAGTCAGACCCATTTCTGACATTCACGACACAACAACTTACCACTGCTTAAAAGCAATATATGGATAGAGTCACCGCAAAACTGTAGTAAACTTTTATAGCTGCAATGCCATTAAGAAAACCTCTTGAAAAAGCATATACACGTGCACACACATTGTACAATATGACTCTCTTGTAATGGAAATTTAAGCCCAATCCTAAACACTTTTCAGTTCTACAAAGTTCGATGGAAATTGTTCCCTGGTAAGCGTGTATTTAATTGCATCTTCTTTTGTCCTGCAAAAGATCCCCCCCCCCCAAGTAATATGAACTTTCATGGTGTGGTGTGTGTGTGTAGAATAGAGTGCAGTGGACACTTCAACTCAATTCACAATTTGGAAGTGAAAGAAGAAGAAGAAAAGCAACATAAAGCACAATAGCTTGGGCCTTTGGGAATGAGAGCCCTAAATCTGGAATATGCCATGTTCCCCTTGTTGTTTTCCTTGCAGGGTAAAAGAAAGTTCAAGCATCACTGCCCATGAGTCTTTATTGTGAATCCACATTAAAAGTTAGTGCATTTAATATAAACATGAATGAAAGCCTCCTTTACAGCAAATGTCAGGGCATTACAGAAGCACCATGGCTTCTCAAACCACAGACTGTTGATAGATATAAGTAGCGGAGATAGTAGAATGCTTTATTTAAAAAAAAAATAAAAAATACGGCATGTCGTTTTAATGAGAGCATAGCGCCACTGAGCCAAGACATCCCTGTATTTTCATGCACTGCAGGCTTCCTTGACTAATTAACTTCCCCTCTCAGGTAAAGGAGCAGGAATGAAAGCTCCCTGCTGAGAGTACTGCATTTGCAACTCAACCAGGGGCTAGGATGAAAAGTCAGCTGACAGCTTGAGTCACATACATCCTTGAGCAGTAGCAACATTGCCAACTGAGGTGTAAGAAACCAGGATTAGGAGCTGTGTTTGTCGAGAGAGAGGCATTTCAGGGTAGCTGTTAGCAGGCACAAAAGCAAGGAAGAACAGTGGAATGTGTTCCCCAGAACAGGTACTGGGAGAAACAGAAAGAAAAATACTGAAAGAAATATCCACGTGACACAATGTGCTCTACAAGAATATATGTATAATTCCTAAGCAAATATATAGGAGACAGCTTCTTCTTCTTCTTCTTCTTGCTTTCCACTCTTCACCATATACAACAATAAGAAAATTCTTTTGAGCAATGTTGCTCGCAGAGCATTGTGTATTTTCTTCATGTGCTACTTTGTATATTAAGAAGCACAGTCATGTTTGCATCCCGTTGCTATTTAGTGGCAAAGTTCCTGCCACATGCTTTGGGAAGCAATGCAGCTAGCTATTGGCACACCAAGAAGTGTTCTCATGCAGAGATTTTTATGTAGCCTGAATGCATTTGAGAGGTGATGAAGGCAAGGGGCAATGCCTTGGGTCACACTGTGCTTTGTGCTGGGCTTGTCTAGGGTACCCTCTGCCAATCTGGTGCCCTCTAGATGTTTCTATCACAATTCTAGCCAGAGCAGCAATGCTAGTTGGGCTGATAAGGGCACCAGGCTGGAAAGGCTGATCTAAGGCTTCCTTGGGAGTGAAAGGAGGCAGATGCTTGCTCTGAATCAGCTAGCATATCCAGAACTGTGGGAAAACTGGTTGAGATCCTGAATGCTAGCTGAGAAATGGGGACTGGTTAGCATAAAGCTTTGTCAGGTTTCTGAGGTGTAGAGCAGAGGGAGCTGGGAGGAAGCACATAAATGAATGAAACAGTGCATTGCTGTGCATCAAAGAGAAGAAATTATGGTGCCACATTCATAGTCCCCAGGCGAAAATTTAAACACATAGCACTCTGTGCTGCTGAGTTCACACATTGGCTTTGACAGAATACACTTGATAATGTCCAAAGTTTCATAGGAAGATCTAATGAGCAGAATCCTAGAATTCTGGTATTGGCTGCTCAAAGAGGCCTAGACACCTCAAGGCACCCTTGCATCTTCTCAACATGGGTCTCTGCCAATCCTTTCTCATTACTTCCTGAATATGAGAGGCATCCAAGAGGGTTTGATTCATGCCAAGAAAGGCTTGTGGTTCCAGAAACTTGTGGACAGCTATGCATGGATGCCATATACTGTCATTCCCATGACACTGGTCCATCCCAGACTCACAGCCCATATGTGGAATCTTCCAAGCATTAGCCTGCACACCTTGTGATTCATCAAGGTAAATGAAGCCAACCACCAGCCACATATGGAAGCCCGTCAAGGTTTCAGTAGTCTGTCTGCTTTTCCTGCCAGCCATGGACTCAAATTTAGCAACAAGATTTCATTTCTAAAGTTACATTGTCAAAATGCAAGGAGGTTGAATTTTAATCTCAACATTTCAAAATTGGGCAACATTATTTCAACCCCACATTATCGGTGCAGATGGCAATTTCTTTTTCACAACATTGGATGTTTTAAATCATATCACTGTATACTCTTACTTAAAATAGATTAGGTCTATCTAACATTCTCTATTGTTCTCTAACTGCCATGAGACAAACTTGATTTTGTGTTTTTACAGCATTCTTAATATCAGGAGGTGCACTGTGTCTTTTATAAATTGTCAAAGCTTGTTTTTTGCAGTCCCCTGTAATTTATATGCTGTATCAAATGACACTATCTTGGTCATTTAAAATATGAAAGTGACTAATTAAGGACCTGATTTATTAACAAAATGTATTTGTTTGGATAGCACATCTTAGGGAAATGTGTGATTTACATGGAAACCCTGTGGACAATAGTACCAATAAATCTGGTTGTGTTTTAATGGCGTGTAGTCATCAGATACTCATGTCTCTGCATCATATAAAACATTTATTTACAATTACATTTGTAACCAGCACAGGCTGTTAACTCAGCATCTCATTCCACATTACTGATTCTCAACAATGATCCTTAAATACAACCCACACAGTAGTTCTTGATTTTTTTTCATGAATAACATTATTGTAATTTCTAGGTTTTTTCCCAGGAGCGTTCAATTTACTACAGCTGCACAGTGGCATGACATTCTTTTTGATGCAATGAAAAGAAAAAATCCCCAGCAAACTCTAAAGAACATATAACCTATTTAGAAATAAATATGAACTTAATGAGGGAAGAGGGAATATTATGTACTATAGGCCAGAAGTGGGAATCCTGTGACCCTGCAGATGTTGCTGAACACCAGCTCCCTTCAGCCCCACCAAGCATAGCAAATAGGGATGATGGGAGCTGTAGTCCAGCAATATTGGTTCCCCACTCCTGCTATCTTTGGCGATCACTCATGGCCGAGTAAGATTGTCTTCCATAAACACAGTTTTAACAGTGAGTCTGTAAGAGACTGTGGAGGCCAATTCTGGATTCACACGTCCTTCCACATTAGGGACATAGGTTTCCAGGTGGGAGTTGATCATGGTGATGGTTTTCTCCCTTTCGTCCTCTGAGTTCAAATGTCTTCAAAGCACATGACATCTCTGGTAAAGGCTGTTCTACAATTGGAGTGCTCGCAGGCCAGTGTTTCCCAATTGTTGGTGTTTATACTACATTTTTAAAGATTTGCCTTGAGACAGTCTTTAAACATCTTTTGTTGACCACCAACATTATGCCTTCCATTTTTAAGTTTGGAATATAGTTGCTATGGAAGACAATAATCAGGCATCCGCACAACATGACCAGTCCAACGAAGTTGATGTTGAAGAATCATTGCTTCAACACTGGTGATCTTTGCTTCTTCCAGTACACTGGCATTAGTTCGTCTGTCTTCCCAAGTCATGTGTAAAAATTTTCGGAGACACCGTTAATGGAATCTTTTGAGGAGTTGGAGATGGGGTTTATAAGTGGTCCATGTTTCACAAGCATACAGTAAGGTTGGTAGTTCCCCACTCCTGCTATAGTCCAATGCATGCATTAGATCTATAAGTGGAGGAAGGGCTCAGGACCCTGCCTGCTGGTCTCAGCCTTTCATCACACCCAATAGCCATGCATAGTAGACACACATCTACTCAGGGGTTTATGCATATCAAAGGGAATCTCATATTATATGAGGCTAGGTTCCAAGGGTTATACGTATACATGAAAATAATGTATAGCCCAAAATAACCCTTGAAGCTTCCCTTCTAAGGCTGCCAGTGAGGGGAGGGGGAAGTCCTGCTCATTGGTGCAGTTGTTCTGGGAGTGTTGGGGGTGCTCTTACACATAGAAGTCAACTCCTGGGGCTGAGAGGTCGTTGCCCCCCTTAAATAAAACATTTGATGGGGCAGCACCCCTAAGGTTGATGGGCATTGCCATTCAAATAGTGTGCATGTGCCTCATTATGTGATTGATTATGTGGCATGGGGCTTACCTGCCCCCCTCCAGTTCATTCAGGTTGACATCCCTGCTCTTGTGAGAACATTCCTGCCACTCCCAGAACCTCTGCACTATTTGCAGGGAGCTAAAAGCACTTTTTGTGCTGGACAACCCCAAGCAGGCCTGGTGTGAAAGGGGCTTTCATGTTCTCAGCCTTCTGGGGAAGTCCTTTCAACACACCCTGTGAATGGGATCCCTCTGACACTTGTGAGATCTTGCAGGAAATCAACACCACTTTGAGTCACTGTACTGCTGAGCACCCCAAGACCTTCCTCTCACCAGCCTGCCTATATATTCACTGTGATAAATAGCTAGACCTGCTCCCCATCTCTGTGTGTTTTTCAAGTCCACATCGTGGGGCTGGCCCCAGAATAAACCAATGCTATCTTGAAAGTTTTCCTTTCGTTATATTTAAGTAACATGCTTCCCCCTGTTTGAAAGCTGCTCTTTCAAAGGAAGAGCCTTCAGCTCTGATTGCTTGCTGCCTGCTGAAAGAATCTACAGAATTCAAGGTTCTTTGTCAATTAAAGAGAGATTCTCCGCAATGTTTCCCTGTAGTTGATGTCAGGCAATAAAAGGTTACCAGCTGGCTTTAGAGGAAAAGAATAATTTACAGTGAGGAAGATGTTGCTGGTGTTTAGTCTTTTTCTATATTTAATGAGATTATTGAAATGTAGTTGCTGTCGCAGGAAGCAATTACATGCAGCATTCTAAAGATTTTTTTTAAAAGAAAGGGAAAAAATCCTTTTGCAGCATAGAAGATGCTGGAGGTGTGATCTTAGCAGCAAGGAAATTGGTTGCCCCTGGATTTGTGTATAATCATACATAACCTTCTTGACCCCATCAAATAGCCTGGGATTTTTGGTGCATAAATTTAAATGATCTCTTAAGGTTTCTATAACTTGCATTTTGTTCACGAAAAGGAGTATGAGAAAAAAAAGAATTGTTATAGTCTGAAGAAGTCAGAATAAACCGTAAATCTAGTTCAGATTTAAATTTAGATGTTTGCAGTCATGGTACCTTACATTTTAATTGCTTGGGGAAAATTCATTGTCAACTTTGTTCCATTATGTTTATGCTATTTCAGTGTTCTGTTGTTTGATTTAGTACCACTAGCTCATGACATTTCATGCAGTCTGCATGCAGAGTCATGTCAGTTCCTGGATGCATTATAATAGCAGTCTCTCCCTAGGGTAATACCATGTGCTTGTAGATACAAATAATTTAGGCAGTATAAATGAGAATAAGAAGAGTGGCATAGGATACTATATCTTTTACAGTTATCATCAAGGCTTTGTCTGAGTTGGTTTATTTCATCAAACGACATAAAAAGCAATTGCAGAAGAAATCCCATGTCCATCTGGGGCAACAAAAACTAAGAATGCTCTATGGTATCGTTAAAAAATAAGGATTTGTCAAAATAAGCTTTGTCACTCAATTCTGATAAATCTATACTCTAGTCCTGAACAGATTCATTATCACTTTAAGCTTTGAGAGAGAACAGATGCTCAAAGTGGAATGAGAAACCTGTATTTATATCTTCAAGCGTGTGCGCCCACACACACACACACACACACACACACACACACAGTGGTGTGTAGCCTGATAGCATATCAGGCAAGTTCTTTAAACCTCATTTTCACAAAGTCCATGCAGGTAACTTCAGGGGAACACTATTGTTATAGCTCTTTTGCTCTCTGTGTTCTGTGAGTTCTGAGTAATGACAGCAGCAAACCCATTGCATCTGCGAATGTCCAGGGCTCCCTGATGTCATATTTACAAAATAAAAAGTCAGCAAACGGACCATATTGCCAACAGAGTGTTAACACTTCAAAATTGGGCAACTGCTGAGTAGATACTTTTTATAACCACTAGTCGCTTTAAATGGCTGCACCATGAAATTACTGAGTCATGAATATAAAAGAATGAAATGACTTGCAGCCACAAAACCTAACTTTGTGCAGAGGCATAAAAGAAATACATTGGGAGGGATATTTTTGCAGCTGGCATGATGTGCACATAAAGTGCATCTGAGGATGTTACCTGGGCCTGTATATTCCCATCACCTGAATCACAGGAAATCAATAACAAGGGCTATCAATGTTAGACAGGCCTGCATTTCTCTAGCTTTAAAAGAGAAGCCATTTCTTAAAGCTTTAATAGCATAATACATGACTTGAAAACTGACTTTGAGAACCTTGCAGCATTAATTAGACAGATCAGTCGTTGAAATCTTCTATTGTTTCTGAAAACAAAGCAGAATATGACCAGCAAGGCTGTATAATCTTCCACGACATTTATTAACTAATGGAGAGTCTGCTCATTCACTTGACTGAACAAAAAAAGGCATGTTTTCTCATTGACATTTAAGCAGAGGGTTTGGGAGATCGAAGTTTAAGGCATTGGGGATCAGTAAGAGAAAGGCATGGGTTCCCTAAAAACAGGACGAGGCACCTAGCCAGAATATTATTCTACTGAGCTGTGTCAGCTGCAGGCCTTTTCCCTGTGAAGAAACCTGTTATCAAAATGGGTTTTGTGATTAAGCTGCTCATCTTACCTTTTCAGGACATTACCATTCTCCCTTGGCAATACTAATATGAAGGGGTGTGGACACACAGTGGTACATACATGCACAGAACCTTCCTGACATCCATTCTAATCAAGACTCCCATATGATCATTGAAATGTAAAGTGGGAAGGGAATCCAAGGGACATCTAGTCCAACCCCATGCAATGCCGGAATCACAACTATAGAATCTCTGACAGAAAATCCTTCAATGAAGGAGAGTCCACCACCTTTGCAGGTAGGAAGCTGGACAGCTCTTACCATCAGAATGTTTAGTCAAAACATCTCCTGCCTTGTAGTTGGAATACATTGGTTTGGGCCTTACCTTCTGGATGGAGCAGCAGAAAACAAGCTTGCTCCATCATCCATGTAACAGCCTTCAGATATTTTAAGATGTCTATTACCATATCAGCCTTCTACAGGCTAAACCAGACTTCCTCAACCTCGGCCCTCCAGATGTTGTTGGCCTACAATTCCCATGACCCCTAGCTAGCAGGACCAGTGGTCAGGGATGATGGGAATTGTAGTCTCAAAACATCTGGAGGGCTGAGGTTGAGGAAGCCTGGGCTAAACATACCCAGTTCCCTCAACCATTGTGAAAGCAGGGAGTAGGGAGATTATACCACCTTCTTATAAATTTGGCTTTTCCTACCTGTCTATACCTTTTGTATATCTTAAAATGTTCTCTTTAACAGAACTCTATAGCAGAAAACATATTACCCATTCATAGGGCTGCCATACGTCCTGATTTTCCAGGACATGTCTGTCAGTTTGCATCTCTTAGTACAGAAAGTAATGATCTGATGTGTAGAGATCTTTCTTGTTCTACTTAGTTCAAGGGGGTTCTGGAAGGCTTCTTTCTGTGTGAAAGAAACAGGCAGAAAGTTTCTGATGTTTGGGTCATTCCTTCTGGGAAGCTGAGTACAGATGGTTTAAACTGGTTCTGTTATCCTTTCTGTCAAGGTCATGCTGGCTATAATAGTCAGGCTAGGTGGAGCCTAGGTTTCATATTTTCTCTGTCTTTTTTTTCTGGTGTGGTGTTCTGTTCTGTATGCTATAGTGTTTTGGTTTTATTATAAGTTCTTGTAAGTTTAATATAAGTCTGCTCAGTGCTTTTTTTCTAAAAAAATGTTTAGGGGTATTCTCATTTTGACTCAAGAAAACCACCATTTTCTAGTTCAAATTGGGGAAAATAAATACAGTAAATGGACAAAAGTACAAAGATTCACAAAATGTTTAGGGGAATGCGTACCCCTGCATACCCCCAGAAAAAAAGAACTGAATCTGCTGCGACTGGATTTCTTATGGACTGTGCCAATTCTGGACGTATTGTATTTGTGACCAATAGGCTCATTTGCCTTCAGTAGCAGTAAAGCTCTGCTGGATGAAATACAATTGCCTCTGGTCTATTGTTGTTGGGGGTTTTTTTTTGGGGGGGGGGACTCTGCAATGTGTTTAAGTTTTCCTCCGCATGACAGCTTTGGTTCCACTTAAAAAGCAACAACTTTCAGGGTGTACTGGTTTTTACTTTTTGAAATATGGCAACCCTACCCATTCAGCCTCTATATTTCCCTGTACATCATTTCAACAGCTTACTCTCACCTCCATGGGTGGGGAACCTCTGTCAGCAAAGCTGAATTTAGCCAGCCTTCCAGGGAGTGATTATAGTGAAAGATTTATTATTTTATTTATTTTATTTGTATACCGCTTGATTGCGTGTGTGTATAAACAGATTTTAAAAGTTTGAGGCATTAGTGGAGTATAGGTAAATCAGCGGCACTTTGCCATGAAAGCTAAATGTAGACTCCAAATTTAGAGGCAAGATATTCCTGACTACCCCTGTGTGCTACCAGGGACACCTCCTTGGCTGCTGAATTATAAAAGCCATATGACACGGAAGGAAATTCTTTATATTCTTAAATTGCACCATACTGTAAAGTGACTTGGCAGGGAGGGGACTTGTGGCACCCCTAATTTTTAAAGGCACCGGCAGCCACGCATCAGAAACAGGCTATGGATCAGAACCATTTGCAGCCCTCGCAGAGCCGAGTAGTTTTATAGGGTATGACTTTTATGGCTTACTCTTACTGCTTTGTGGTGAATTTGTGAATCTGCTATTTTAATTATGGTGTTAGGTTTTTATTGGGGCTTAGCGCTTATTCAATTACATTCTTGGCATGAAGTTTCCAGAGTTCCAACACAGGAGCCCGATATGTGGAGAAACGTGACTCAACACAGGAGCCCGATATGTGGAGAAACGTGACTCAAAGAAGTAGGAGGCCCAGGGTTCGCTCTGATTGTCTAGAAATACACAATCGCTTTGAGGTCCTCTCCCCTAGCATGGAAGACGAAGAGCAGACTCCATTTGAGGATCTCTCCCTCATTACAGTCGATCACGTATATGAAGATGAGCAGCAAAGTCAGTCCTCAGGGAATGTGCAGGCGACCTTGGAACGGACCGCTCACGGAAGAACCCTGACCAAACCTAAGAGAAGGCGTGTAGTGGTGATAGGGGATTCCTTACTGAGGGGAACAGAAGCAGTGATCTGTGGGCCTGACAAGATGTCTCGGGAAGTGTGCTGTCTCCCCGGGGCCAAGATCCAAGATGTAACTGAACGACTGCAAGGAATCATAAAACCCACTGACAAATACCCCTTCCTCTTGGTTCATGTGGGAACCAATGACACTGCAAGCAATAGCCTCCAGAAGATCAAAAGAGACTACGAGGCTCTGGGCAGGAAATTGAAGCAATTAAATGCACAAATCGTCATCTCATCTGTCCTCCCAGTTGAACGACGGGGCCCAGGGAGAGAGAGGAAAATAGTGGAAGTAAACAGCTGGCTTCGCAAATGGTGTAAACAGGAACGGTTTGGATTCTTAGATCACGGACTGCAGTTTCTTGAGGATGGACTTCTGGCAAGCGATGGGCTGCACCTCACAACGGTTGGGAGGAATGTTTTTGCCAAAAAACTAAGAAACCTCATCAGGAGGGCTTTAAACTGACTAATGCGGGGGAGGGAGACAGTGCTCCTGAAGGTAGGAGTCTGTTAATTGATGAAGATGATCATCCAAATGTCATAGACCAAATGGAGCAAACAGCAAGCAGACCTAGTGGTGGGAGGAAAAAATCCTTAAATAAGAGACACGGGGGAATGACTAATGGACTTCAATGTCTGTACACTAATGCACAAAGCATGGGAAATAAACAAGATGAGCTTGAGCTCTTGGTACAGCAAACTAAATATGACATAATAGGCATCACTGAAACCTGGTGGGATAAGTCCCACGATTGGAATGTAAAAATGGAGGGATACAATCTATTTCAGAGAAACAGACCAGACAAGAAAGGAGGAGGAGTGGCGTTATATGTCAGGGATGTGTATACCTGTGAAGAGATCCAAGATTTAGAACCTCAAAGCCAAAGTGAGAGCATTTGGGTCAAAATTAAGGGAGAGAAGAATAATAGTGACCTCATTGTGGGAGTTTACTATAGATCCCCAAGCCAAACGGAGGACATAGATGATGCCTTCCTGGAACAGATGGCCAAGCATGCAAAAGGAAGGGAGATAGTAGTAATGGGGGACTTCAATTACCCAGATATTTGTTGGATGTCAAACTCAGCCAAGAGCATAAGGTCAAACAGATTCCTCACTGGCCTTGCAGACAACTTCATTGTCCAGAAAGTGGGAGAAGCAACAAGAGGAACAGCCATTTTAGATCTGGTCCTAACCAATGTCGATGACCTGGTTAATGGGGTAGAAGTGGAAGGATCATTAGGCGCAAGTGATCATGCTCTTCTGAAGTTTACTATACAACGGAAAGGAGCAGCCAAGCATACTAGGACTCAATTTCTTGACTTTAAGAAAGCCGACTTCATAAAACTTAGGGAAGTGCTGGGTGAGATCCCATGGACAGTAATACTAAAAGGAAAGGGAGTTCATGATGGCTGGGAGTTTGTTAAGAGGGAGATAGTAAAAGCACAACTTCAGGCAATACCAATGAGACGGAAACATGGAAGGTGCCTAAAGAAGCCAGGGTGGCTATCTAAAGAACTTTTAACTGAGTTAAGATTAAAAAAGGATGTGTACAAAAAATGGAAAAGGGGGGAAACGACCAAAGAGGAATTCAAACAAATAGCCAACACGTGTAGACACAAAGTCAGAAAAGCTAAAGCACAGAATGAACTCAGGCTTGCTAGAGAGGTTAAAAGCAACAAAAAAGGCTTCTATGGGTATGTTCGTAGCAAAAGGAAGAACAAAGAAACAGTGGGGTCACTCAGAGGAGAAGATGGTGAAATGCAAACAGGGGACACAGAAAGGGCTGAACTCCTCAATGCCTTCTTTGCCTCAGTCTTCTCCAATAAAGAAAACAATGCCCGACCTGAAGAATTTGGAGGAAATGATTCAGCAGAGGAAACACAGCCCAGAATAACTAAGGAGATAGTACAAGAATACTTGGCTAGTTTAGATGTATTCAAGTCTCCAGGGCCAGATGAACTGCATCCAAGAGTATTAAAAGAACTGGCAGATGTGATCTCAGAACCACTGGCAGTCATCTTTGAGAATTCCTGGAGAACAGGCGAAGTCCCGGCAGACTGGAGGAGGGCAAATGTTGTCCCTATTTTCAAAAAGGGGAAAAGAGAGGACCCAAATAATTACCGCCCAGTCAGTCTAACATCAATACCAGGGAAGATTCTGGAGCAGATCATTAAGCAAACAATCTGTGAGCACCTAGAAAGGAATGCTGTGATCACCAATAGTCAGCATGGATTTCTGAAAAATAAGTCATGTCAGACTAACCTGATCTCATTTTTTGACAGAATTACAAGCCTGGTAGATGAAGGGAACGCAGTGGATGTAGTCTACCTTGATTTCAGCAAGGCATTTGACAAGGTGCCCCATGATATTCTTGTAAAGAAGCTGGTAAAATGCGGTCTTGACTATGCTACCACTCAGTGGATTTGTAACTGGCTGACTGACCGGACCCAAAGGGTGCTCATCAATGGTTCCTCTTCATCCTGGAGAAGAGTGACTAGTGGGGTGCCACAGGGTTCTGTCTTGGGCCCGGTCTTATTCAACATCTTTATCAACGACTTGGATGATGGACTCAAGGGCATCCTGATCAAATTTGCAGATGACACCAAACTGGGAGGGGTGGCTAACACCCCAGAAGACAGGATCACACTTCAAAACGACCTTGACAGATTAGAGAACTGGGCCAAAACAAACAAGATGAATTTTAACAGGGAGAAATGTAAAGTATTGCACTTGGGCAAAAAAAATGAGAGGCACAAATACAAGATGGGTGACACCTGGCTTGAGAGCAGTACATGTGAAAAGGATCTAGGAGTCTTGGTTGACCACAAACTTAACATGAGCCAACAGTGTGACGCGGCAGCTAAAAAAGCCAATGCAATTCTGGGCTGCATCAATAGGAGTATAGCATCTAGATCAAGGGAAGTTATAGTGCCACTGTATTCTGCTCTGGTCAGACCTCACCTGGAGTACTGTGTCCAGTTCTGGGCACCACAGTTCAAGAAGGACACTGACAAACTAGAACGTGTACAGAGGAGGGCAACCAAAATGGTCAAAGGCCTGGAAACAATGCCTTATGAGGATCGGCTAAGGGAGCTGGGCATGTTTAGCCTGGAGAAGAGGAGGTTAAGGGGTGATATGATAGCCATGTTCAAATATATAAAAGGATGTCACATAGAGGAGGGAGAAAGGTTGTTTTCTGCTGCTCCAGAGAAGCGGACACGGAGCAATGGATACAAACTACAAGAAAGAAGATTCCACCTAAACATTAGGAAGAACTTCCTGACAGTAAGAGCTGTTCGACAGTGGAATTTGCTGCCAAGGAGTGTGGTGGAGTCTCCTTCTTTGGAGGTCTTTAAGCAGAGGCTTGACAACCATATGTCAGGAGTGCTCTGATGGTGTTTCCTGCGTGGCAGGGGGTTGGACTCGATGACCCTTGTGGTCTCTTCCAACTCTATGATTCTATGATTCTATGATTCTATGATTCTATGAGTTGTACAAAGGCACCTTTGGGTGGAGAAGCAGATATCAATATTAGATCTAAATAAAAGAAACAAGCAACCTGATATGCATGTGCAGAGGCCAGTAAAAAATGTTTTCCCTATCCATTTGAATGCAACTATTTGTTGAAGGCTGTGCCCATCTGCTAGGGATCACTGTTTACTCGGCTGATTCTTAATATTTGAGTATTCCAGGTAAAGCCCCTTATTCAGGACTAAAAATGCTGCTGCCTCTTCAAAAGGCGAAGTGAGCATATTTGCATTAGAATCCTGTAAATTCTCTGAATCCAAATAGTAGGTTGCATTACAATAATGTCACTCAGAATTGTTCCTCCCTTGGGCTTTGGACTTGCCGCACGTTTTGCATGTAAGCACATCTGCCAGCTTCTGTCATTTGATATCGGAACCCTTGAAAGTTACAGCTGAAACTATGAAAATACATGAGTGCTTGAGATTCTTTGTGAGATTTCATTCGTCTCTTTTTGACAAGGCAGAAAGTTGTTGATAAAAAAAAATCCCACCAACTTACTGTAGATTTTCATATTTATCATGTGCATTATCCTGGTAATAGGTTTCTCATTTTATTTCAAGGTTTGTGCCTTTTTTTCCATTTTTGGAATATACAGAACTTGGGATAGGATAAAAATGTTATTTTCTTCTTCTTCTTCCCATCTCAATATCAGAACAGTGGCATAGTGGAGAAGGAACACAAAGGAGCACAGCCCCAGGATTCTTTTTCCAAGGAAGGAGTGATGATGTAATCTGTTGGAGCACCAAGCTTATCAATGAACTCTGTTTACTCAGGGAAGTGAATGAGGTGATAATGAGGCTTTCAAGTTTATGACAGATTAGTGTAGAGGAAGGCAGAGTATGAGGGAAATAATCAAGCAGAGGATGGATATTTCCTTCCTGTCCTTTGATGGAGTGCCTACTAGGGCTGTGCCCTGGATTCGACTGAATCACCAACTGAAACAGAGTGATTCAGATTGATTTATAACATGTCTGGATTGTGCTGAAACTGCTGCATTTTTGTTAGTTTGGGCTTCTTGTTTCTTATATATATTCTCTTTCTATAGCACAGGCTATTCCACAATCGATAAATATACTAGTATAGTTTCCCAAAACCAGAAGCACTGTGAACAACACCATCTAGCCAGGTGCCAAGTGAAAATGTTCCTCTTCAACCAGGTCTTTGACTAACATCCTATATGCTTTTAAATGTGTTTGTGGAAGGGGGAGGGGTATTTTTGTTTAGTTTTGTTATTGTTATTGTTATGTATTTTGTGTTTTTATCTTGTATTTCTGTGCTGTGAAGCACCGCCAGCTCCATGGATGAAAGGCAGTATACAAATTTAATAAATAAATACATAAAAATTGGGCTGGACTCAAAAAACGAGTTCTGGTAGTAGAAGTCCACAGAAGGACTTCCACTAGCACAACAGGGCTTCCTCTTCTCCTCCCCCCATGTGCCCTCCACTCCTACCCTCCAAAAAAAATAATAATGGTTGGGAAAACTTATAGAGCAGTACAAGCAGGAAAGTGAAGGGGAATTGTTTCACCTGTGAAATATACTCGGAGCAGTGCAGTGATTTCATGCTCTTTATTGCAGCTTGTAAAATAGTGTTGAATTGCTCCCCCCAAAAAACCTCAGGCTTTTATATACATTATTTACACATTGAGTCCCATCTGATTGGCTGATACTGCTTCTCTCCTGAAGCCTGATTGGTCTTTTCCTGCAGGCCAGTCAGCTGTTGCATTCTACGTTCCTACCAGCCTAATAGGCTGATTAACTTCCCCCTGGAGCCTGATCGGTCTTCTACTGCAAGCCAATCTGTTGTTGCATTCTAGGATCCTACCCGCCTATTGTTCTAGGATCCAAGCTTAGTACATAACAATCTGGCAAGCTGAAATGCTTGCACTGGCAGACTTATTACCGTAACACTACATTGAATTCCTCCCTTAAGTTTATCAGTTCTTATTGATCAATTTCAGTAAGGGTCTCACACAGTGTAGTCTTTCCATGCCTCATCTCCCATGCTTATGTCCTGATAATAATTACGTTTACATTTTAACATATGATAAGTAAGGTTAGAGTTGGGCGGGGGGGAACACACTAAGTTTTGGGTTCTTAACTGCCATCTTTATTACAAGATGAAAATTCTCTGTGAGAGCTGCTTCAGCTTTTTAGTGAGTTGTCAGGGGTTTTTTGTGTTGTATAGAGACAGTTGTTTTGTTTCCTTTCTGCATGTAACATCTCCGTCTGCCCTGTACTAGCAATCTTGGCCTTGTCATATTAAAGTACAACAACCCTAGGAACCATTCGAAAGACAGGAATCCTGTCGAAGCTTTATTTCCTTTGGAGTGTACTGTGAAAGACCATGAAATCTCCTGTCTGAGCCAGCTGTGAAGCTTCCAGAGGTTTCTCCTGTGACAAGTGCCAGGCTAAGACTAAACCAGGCAAAATTCCTGAAGTGACAGTGAATAGGGTTGATACAAATTATACTGTCCTGTTGCTTTGAAAGTGCACATTACTAGAATCATTAACCATAATCATCCTCAATTACAAGCACTGTGAGCACGCATACAGCAGACCAATAAATGCCACCATTGTCTGCATGCAATGCCCGTAATTCACAAAGGCACAGTCACCTCTTCAGATTGTGGAAATCTAACTGCAAAGTATTATGGATTGATTCTCTAAAAGTTTTGAAATGGATGTTTTTGCTTGCCTCCATTGTTCAGCTGCTGAAATTCCAAAAACAAGGTTGTAAGAACCCTGCCCGAGAGGAGGAGGGATACCACTGTACACTGGGAAGGTCACTTTGTGTTTCTCTGCATCTGAGAAGTTTCAAAACCTAATGAAATCTGTAAACTTGTATAGGTGTGCTACCTACAAACACCGGTTCAAAAGCTGAGTGTGACATTTCCCCAACAATTAGTTTCATGTCTAGTTTAAATCTAGCTACCTCTAGCAAAAGTCATTTAATTTGTCTGCTTAATTGCAGTAGAGATGGGTGAGCTTTCAAAAGCTCCCCTTGGATTAACACAGAAGGTACTGGAGTGCTTTTCTCCTCCCCAAAAAGGGAAGAATACCAAACCAATCAGAGAGTCTCTTTAGAGAACACTTTTACCACAGCTAAGACCAAAATCCTATGGTCAGTCCTCCACTGGCACCCACCCAAACTCACTCCCTGTGACTGTTTCTGAAGACATTTCAGGAGTTCATTCACAGGGTCCCAGAAACAAACTAAATCAGCCTTCCACTTGGCATAATTTGTTTTCTTCCCATTGGAATCAATTGCAGGGGGTTGTTTCAACAAAACAGGAAGAAGGGGAGGGAAAATCAGCCTCTTTCCTCCCAGCCAGTGTAAGCAGGGCAGGGCATTGTCAAAGGAAGTTCAACCAGTTTCATTTCTCCCTTTGGATTGTTCTGCCAATGGATTAATCCAACCATTCATTTGTGTGGAGGCAAGGAAACCACTGCAGGGATGGAACTGGAGGTGCGGTTCAAGAATCAGTTCCTGTGGATAACTCGTGTTAGGTGGCTTTCAACTCCCTGCTCCACCACTCAGTTTCACTTCCCAAGCATATGTACCCTGCATTCATAGGAACCAGTGGAGACCATTAGTTCATATGGTGGTCGTTCAGTAGAAGCAACAACAGAGGGAAGTGAGTGTTGAAAGTCATCCCTATGGGCCTCCATCTCCTCCCCAGAGACTGTTTGCCATAGCAGCCCCAATAGTTCCTATGGAGATGTGGAAAGGAACACCGAAGGGAAGAAATTAGGGTTAGGGCAGGGAGGGCAACAAGCCCTTGTTGGATGGTGACCATGGGGTCTCTCTCTCTCTCTCCCCCACCTCTTGGTTTGAACCCACAGTCCTTTGCTTTGTTACTTGCATCACAGTCAGTAAAAACAACCTCTTGGGATTTAGAGCGATCTCCTCAAACACATTCCATTTTTAATTGGATGTAAAGAATCCAGGATCATTGGGACTTTAGCTTCCATTAATAGCCTCACATGGGCACATGTGTCTGCATATGAAATCTCTGTGTAGTTTGCATCCTTCCTGGCATGGGATCCTCTTTGCTATCTTTCTTCATCTCTCTGCTGTCACTCTATTGCACAGGCTGCATCAACAATATTCCCTGCAGGCATTGATATAAAGGCCTTGGTTCATAATTATCGCTGTGGTGGAGGAGAAGAGGCACCATTCCTTCGCTGCACAAAGACTTCTTTATAAACTGGGGTTGTGTTACAGATTATTTAAGACCACAGATGATATCCAAGATTGCAGCTCCAATGGTGAAACAGACTTCCATGCACCCAACAAGCATTCTCTTTCTCTCCTGTCCCTTCCAGCCCCCCTACCCCCACCACCCTCAAAATCAGCTCAGTGGGGGGAACACTTTGGAAAGGATTTTGAGGTGGGGGAGGGAGAGGAAATGGAAGCCCTGTTGCACCTGTGCAACACTGCCAACACATTATTGAATACAACTCGTTGAATTGAGTGTTTTTCTAGTGATATCTTGAGCAATCTGACATACTCTCAATCTAAGAAACATTTTTGATGATGAACACACTACTCAGCGCAGATAAGAGTTTCTAAAAAATCACGATTGCATAATAACTATCTAATGGGATAAATATACACAAAAGATCTGTGAGCATACTTTTGACAAAGTTGTCATTTTGATTTACTGGAGCCAAAGACTTTAATCTCCACATTCCTCAAACTTTGCCTCATCATCATAGAATACACTAAGCATGCTAATCTTGTTGCTTTTTGCTTGGTTAGAAATAGGATTAATCTGGTACCGTGGAAAGGTCAGCTGGCCACAGGAATCTCTTTTTTTGTTTTTGTTTAATAAGTAGTCTTTATGTTTGATCAGGAAACACTCCAGGCAGCTTTTGTGGGTGAAAATCTGTGAATGAGGGATATTTGGAATGCCTTCTTCTTTTCTTCTTCTTTTACACAGCTTTAGGAAAGTATTAACTTTCCGGTAATCAAGTATAACATTTTGAAACAATGTGCTAAGTCTGATCATTGATAAAGAAGCATATTAAATATAAACTAAGGGTAGGTTCACATAATTATTTCCCAAGATAACATGATTTCCCCCCATTTTCAAACAACCCATTTGGAGTTCATTGGAAATGCTCTTACTTGGCTCCTCCTCACAGAACACCCCACACCCCACTGCTAGCAGCAAAATAAAGAATGGAGAAGTATGGACAGGCACACAGAGGCCGAGAGAGTCACTTGAAATCAGAGCTGGGCTCAATAAATGGTGCACCAGTAATTCCTCTCCTTGATGTAGTAGCAGGGTATAAATAATTCTTTATCATCACCATCATCATCATCATCTCTGGTAGCTGAGGTAGCTCTGGTTGCTCCACCTCTGATAACCTGCAAATACTTGACAGTACAACAGTGTTGTGGGGAGATGTTATTGCTGTTATTGATATTATTATTTTTTGTATATTTGTTTTAGATCATCTTATGATTAATGTGGAAATTGTTGAATTTGGTTATGTACTTTTTGATGTTCTATTTATTGTTTATGACCAGTTATGTTATGTTTGTTGCTATGTGTTTTGTTTTGTGTTTTGTTTTGTTTTGTTTTTACATGTTGTAGACTACCTTGAGCATGGTTTTAACTTTGGAATGACAATATACAAATAAAATGATTGATATTTTTTCTGAGTGTAATCCTGTGTGCACTTATCTGGGACCAAGTCCTGTTATACTCAGTACTTTTTACTTCTGAGGACACATGCAACATTGTACTAACTTTTGCATATGGTTCTTTTTGGCCTATCTGGTCCCAGAAAAAAAGTTTGCAAAATCTGCAGAATGATAATATTGCCTTGGATTCACTTGAAAAGTGCAAAATGGTCAAAAGAATATGAACTGATTATTCATTGCAAAGGACTTGTGCCCATTGTCTGAACTCTCAGCACTGGGGCAAAGGTGAATAATTCATATCTTATCTGAACTGGGGTTTGCCACCCTTATAACTCAAAAATGGATTCCAAAAACCTTATTAAAAGTCTTATGCAGCTTAACAGTGGATTTTAACCTTTCTGGGGAATTTCATCATCTACCACAATGAGGTTGACCCTAAGGGCAAAGCAGTCATATTTGTAAGTCAAATAATAATTGGTAGACTAACCTGTAGGATTTTACCACAAGAAATAAAATGCTTGGTTTAACTCTAGAATGGTGCACATAAAAGAAGTCTGTTAGTAGATTCCATAGGCTCCTGCTTATGCTACTTTCTGTTCAGTTCTACCAAAGATTCAATATGAGAGTGAAAATTAAGCAATCTATTAGCTGGGATTTTTAGACAGAATATCTTAGGGAAAAGGTGCTGATTTAAATGAACCTAAGGGAACTTTGAAGGATTGACTGTATGAGTTGATCCTGTACTTAAACAGAAGAAGGGGGCATGTGGTTCAATGCAGCTTTTCCTTATTTAATTTTGGTTCTGTAATTGGAAAGATAGGGCAAAGTAAATGGCTTCTACTAAGAAGGGAAGCTGATAATGAAGTTAAACAAGGGATGTATGTGTGCAGGAAGGATCAAGCTCATTTAACCCCCTGGAAAAATTAACCCATCACAATTAACCCATCCAACAAAAGCCACTGTCTCTTCTGAAAGGCCCCATCACTTATTTCTTGTTCAAATTCATTTTGCCTCAGATACCAAGAGGAAGCAAGTTAACCCAAGGATGACTCCCAAGTTTTCCCTATTACCAGATTAAAGGCAGGAACTGGAAATTACATTAGTGCTCAGGACAGAAGAAGTTATAACAAATGAGAACTGAATGAACTACTGCCATTTTGCACTTAAGAACTGGAGCAATAGCCATGGATCTGAGGAATGATAATGTCCTACATAATAAGGTTGTTGTGAACCAAACAGTGAAGAGTCTAAAACCAGGAATGTCCAAAGTCTGTTTCGGGGGCCTAATCCAGCCCGCCGGTCGGCTCAATCCAGCCCCTGTGGCAGTTTATTTCCTGGGGTTGGCCCTCACGCATGTTCACTTCATCAAATCTGGCCCTCTTTGAAAAAAGTTTGGGCACCCCTGGTCTAAAGCTTTGTACAGTTTACAAATAGTAAGTAATGGATTTCTTGTGGTATCCGTGCTTCTTTCTAAACCATGGAAATAAAATGCTACTCCTATGTTTATCGTGCTAACTTACTGTTTGTGGTGTACAGGTTTGTGATGAGTTTGATTTTACTTTGTTTGCTTGTTTTTCAGTTACAGTGGTATCTCAGTTTTTGAACGTAATCTGGTCTGGAAGACTGTTCGACTTGCAAAACATTCAGAAACCAAAAACTTAATACGGAAGCCTCAAAACGTATGGAAAACTTGAACAGGAAGTTACTTCAGAAATTTGACTTCTGAGGTGCATTTGAAAATGGAAACATTTACTTCCAGGTTTTTGGCGTTTGAAAACTGAAACGTTCGGCTTCTGAGACGCTTGAAAACCGAGGTACCACAATATTTGTATCCTTATTCGAACACAGCCCATGCAAGCTTCCTGCATGTTCCCAGTGAGTAAGGCTTTGTATCCAGGACTAAAACAACAACAAAACTCACAGCATGACAGTTCCCATTTTTATAATTGGTTGGAAGCCTGTTTCATAAAACATACAAAATTTTGTCACTGTCAAATATGCACATTTTGACACCAAAATAACAACTTACTGCAATTTGATGTTGCTCTGGTCATATTTCTCGCAATAACATGACTTTTTAGCAGTCATCTCCTAATGGCGATTCATTTTTAATGTGTTCTTGAGAGTACCATTGAAATGAGCACAACAGGTTCCCGGGTACCCTTCAGCTCTTTAATTTATTTATGCATCATACTTAATGCCTCACCTTTCAATTCCAAAATACTTCCAGGGACACAGATACTTTTTTTTAAGAAAAGAAATTAAAATAATGAATTGTACCCAATGCTAGTGCTACTCAAGGTAGGCTCATTAAAATTAATGAGGATGACCCACTTAGCTTCATTTATTTAAGTGGGCCTACTCTGGGTAAAAGTTAGTTGGATGTAACCCAACAAAACAATTTTGAATCTCAGAATGGCAAAAAATGACATGTCACCAGAAGCATGAGAGTTCAGAGCTGCAAGGTTTAAAAATTCTAAAGGGCCCATGCAGACAAGAGGTGGGTGGGTGGGGTAAGCAGAAAGCAAAAGGCTTTAAAATCCAGTGGGTTACAGACCTCTCAAATCCTTCATCAGGACAGTAAAAGGAAAGTGGAGATAACCTTAAAAAGACTGAACTTCTATGTCTGAAGCTACCTGCTAAAGGATCTAAGAGGTCCTTGGACTTAATTTTCCTGCTTCCGTCTCCCCTTCCACACAAACCCATGTTTTATTTTTACATTTTTATTATTTTTCTGTTACAGACATAATATACAGAATAAACAGTCATAAATAATAAAACATGACTGACAAAAATGTGTCACTAGGGGGTAAAATACTAAACCTATTATTTTACAGTACATAACAATGAGGAGATAACAGTAAACCAGTTCAATTAATTCTTCAATAAATCAACTTGAAAAACACAGGATCACAGGGATGAGCTAATGAGTAGTGCCTGCTTATCTATATTGAAATCTATGTTGTAAGTATTTTTCACCCATGTATTGTTTCATGTGTATATTTAATAAAACCAGCCTTCATCAGCTTGGCTGATGGGAGCCAAAGTTCAAAACATATGGAAAGCACCAGGTCAGTGAGTACCGGCATAACCTGTTGATGGGCACCTAGACGTATCAACACATTCCCAAGGTGGCTGGAATTCAGAAGGAACAAAAGCATCAATGGCTCCATATCTAGAGCACAAGGCTTCATCACAGACTTATTTATTACTACTGCTGTAAGCAATGAGATCAGAATTAATCTCTATGTGTCCCAATCTGCATATTTAATCCATTCTGTTTAGTGGTCCATTGCCTGACAAGCCTATGAAGTCATTGAAATTGCACATTTCCAGTGAATACTGAGGGTGTCAGTGGCAAAGCGCTCCAAGATCTTTCAGTTCAGTTATGGTACACACACACTCACACATGAGCTAAGGGGGAGATTTTGCAAGGTCTGCCCTATTGCTTTTTTACATCTCCAGAATTTTGCATTACATTCTTTGCCCTCAGGAAAAATTGATTGGCAACTGACACTTGCCCTGTCCACAGGCAGGGGAAAGTTTGCATAAACAAGTTGAACTTCTCTTTAAAAAATAAAACAAAAGACTCACCAGCCACCTGATAACAATGGTGCTTTTAAGGACATTGTTGCCACTAAAGGTTTTTCCTTCCCATATCCTCAGTGATTTTGAAAGGACAGCCTTGCATTGTTGAGGACCTTCGGAGTATTGCAAAAGTGCAAATAGCAGGAGACTTTTACTACGTCCTCCTCACCCAGAAACACAGGTGAGCTCTACCGTTTCTTCAAAATTCTCAAAATCTACTCTTCACATGCTAAAATCTTCATCGCTCAGGCCACAGGGCACACCTCACCTTACCTATCAATAACCTTAGCTGGTCTTTCTCCTGGTATCACCCTCCCAAACCAATTAAGAACACATCTTGCCATTGTTATTAGTGGGAGTGGGGCAGTTAAGATTCAATTAAGATTGGGGCAGGCAGTTCTTACGAACAACACTGAAGAGCTTTATAATTGCTAGTCTTTCTTGACCCATAATCTCAAACTCAGGATCCCATATCTAGTAGCGGTGACTGCTAAGGTCCTGGTGACAGGAATGGAAGCATCTACCCTCTCACCTGCCTTCTCAACTGCAATGTTTGGAACACTGCTATGGTAATTTAATTAAAATGCTCGTGGGACTGGCAGCCCATGATTGCTGGATTGCTTTCAATTGCCCAGAGAGATTCCAGCCAGCTTTTCACAATTTCCATTTTGTCAGAAGGTAAATACTGTGGTAATGAGGAGGATCTTCTTTTGCAGTTACTCATACTTGAGGCTGGATTTTTAGGTTGACATAACACAAGAAATTGCCTTCCATCATTTGCTATTTTGTTATTTATTTCCCACTCTTCGTGAGGCCCCTAAATATATTGCTTTGCCACCACAATGCCATCTTTTAAATCTTTCACAGTTTAAGAGAATGCTGCCCAATTTTAATAAGGTTGCCAAGTGTTTCTGACAACATAACTACTTTTCAATGTCACAAAGTTAGCTTAGAACAAGGCAATGCAATGATGGCCCATCACCCCGTATACCTGTCTGTGGTTTAAAACATGCTGCAGAATATTAAGCAGAATTCAACCATTCAGCACTGGTCTTTTTAATTCAAGCTAATTAATTAGAACAGAAAATGACTTGGATGAACAGATTGAAAGCTCCTTTGTACAATGCAATTTTGCTCACCCCTACAAGTTCGCCAAGTGATTAAAACAATACTCTGTAAAGAATTTATATCCAAGAGGCATCGTTGTACTAATAAAGTGCAGGAGCCACACAACAACACGCCTGTCTCTGTCTTGGAAGTATGAATCTACATAAATTGGAACATGAATGGGATTTATGTCATGGGAATGACTCACAAGAGCATTCCTATTAATTAAAACAATGAAAAGAAGCTTTAGGTGGTGACGGTTTAAGTGGAATTCATTCTATTTTTCAACCTAAATTTCAAGATCAAAGCTTTCAACCTTCTAATCTACAGAATAATTAGCACCATTGTTTCTCTCATAAAAACTGTTCAAGTGAGTTGCAACAAGGATCTCCTTTTATCATCCATACATTCTGATCTCTTTATTAATTCATTTATAACAGTTTAGAAGCTCTTCATCCATGGTACATTACTTTCCTTGGTAGAAAGTTTACTTTGTAATATATTATTTACTTACATTATTTTTAGTAATCCAGAGCACAATTCATAATTCAGTATTCTTTTCCAATAGCTGAAGATCTCCCTTCCCAAGCATTAATATCCGCTTTCTTCCTTGAAGTACTCTGACTAGCAAAGGGAGAGAGCAACCCTTTTATTGTTATATGATCCTTACTGTACACAGAGAATTCTATATAGCAGCTTTGTTTGATGACTGTTTCAGAGAAATTCAGGGAGAAAAATCTGAGATTTCCCTGCCACCTTTCCTTACCAAGTCTTGGTTGTTATATGGGAGGGGGGCGGGGCGGGTTGAATCTAACCTTTTCTCTCTAAATTGTATTGTTTGACACATCATGGCGAGATTTTCCTCTCATCTGGTTCATTGATCACTGTGGTGCCTGAACCAAAAAAATAAAATAAAGCAGAGAAATGCTAAAAATGCAGTTTGAAAGCCTGAAAAAAGATGCAAAAAGAAACCACAATTTAAAATGTAGGTTAAATCTGTGAGAATGACATTATCTATTGATAAGTAATTTCCCAGCACCCAAAAGCAGTCCCGGCCAATGAATGTATTACTGATTAAATTACTCCATCCCTGTTCACCAAAGAACTATTTTACTAGTCTCTCTCATGAAAAGGAGAAAAAAACAACCACCAGCTTTAATACAAATTCCATATATCTCCCTGCCTTTTGCACTAGCTTCACTATCTAAAATCATGGAAATTGACAAAATCAGGGGCAAATTAACACCGACACAGAAATACAGGATTGGGACAGATAGGGAAGTCTTATCTGAATTCAGTGACTCTTACTCCAGGTAAGTGAGGTTAAGACTTCAGTATTACTCGTGTAACTGAGTATTTATCTGTTCATTGATTTTCAACCCAACCTGTCCCACTGGTAGAATTTGGGCTCTCAAATTTCAGTAGTGCGATGCTAAAATTCGGCAACTCCCCACCACGCCTCTTGCACTTTATATGATGTAACCTGGTAGGAGGGCTGGACATGAGTAGGTGCCCCTCTAATCTGTTGAGAGGGTGGGACCAGTGGTGCACCTGATGCCGGGTCAGAGCTAGCTGTGCAGTTCCACTCACTCTTCTCCATGTGTACATTTGTATGCATTAAGAAGTCTGTTTATGTTGCTATATTTCCCCACTCCGGGTAAGGAGTGGTTTTAAAATGCCACATTTTCAGATAAAAACATATCTGAGAAACATCAAGAAATAATAAACAAATAAAAATCTCTCTGCTATCCCTCCTATCCCTCTGCACAGGACTGCTCTGCTAGGTAAAATATAAGAGCACAATCCAAACCACAAGTATCAACTGGTGGGAAACTGTAGAGCATGGGGCCACCACATCAACATCCCTGTTGTGTACGGAAGCTGGGCTGAAGGTGGAGGAGAACTCGTCTAGAGATGGTGCAGTAATTGGGCCTGGATTATGTAACAGCAGTGAAATTGGCTTACCACCGACAGTAGGATTCATTGGCTTAGTTCTTCCTGCTCCCCTTTCGCATGCCCAGTGGGTGGAAAGGGAAGTGGCCACACCCACAGAGTGATGATTGCAGAAATAGTTCCACAGTGTCCAATCCCATCCATCTAGTGGGCTTGGCCACTTGTCCTCTGCCGATTGCATTCTCCAGTGAGACCTTGGCAGTGGTGCTGCTTCTCCAGGATGAGGGTATCATCTGAAGGTGATTGCTGGTATGTCCAATGCATGGCAGTGTGAGAAGTATGAGGGCATCACACAAAGTTCCTGGAGCACAAGGTTACATACAGTATGGAAGGTAACACAATTCAGAACATACCGTACATAGTCAATGCAATTAATCTTTGTGGGTGCGCCACCCTCAATTTATTTATTTTTTTCCTGGCCCCTTTGACTGAAATCCTCACCCCTTGCTTCAGAGATTCATTTGTGGCTCCACAGATTTCTTACCAGGAGGATGCTTTCATGTTTCATTCATAGCAGCCTCGTGAAAATGAATGCTCTCATTACATTCAAACCCTGATTTTCTACCATCAGTGCAGAAGCCCGATAAATCCCTGCGCTCATACAAAATGATACATACTTCATTGTCAGCAAAAACTGAGCTGAAATATCTTCTGGTCTGTGCTAATGTTCAAATGGTGGTTTGCTGTTGTCTAAATGGCCATATTTGTTTTCATTGAGTTCAGTCTGTGGTGGCGCAACAGAAAGCTTGACCAGCCTTTCATTTTGGACTGCGAGGCTCATCTGTCAGTGCCAGAAACAGGAAATCCGTGCCAAATATCAGGCCCCATTTAGCCATGGACATCATTCAGAGAGATCAATTATTATAATATTTACTTTAAACGGCACAGGTTGGCTCCAAGAGAGTAAGACATCCATCTTTATCAGTTACATATCTTTAATTCCTAACGCCGTTAACTGAAAATGTGGCGGTATGGCCAGCCGCACTCTGAATTTTGTTCAAGTCATAATTTTTAATTTTATCTCGACACATCTCAATTTATCTTCATTGCTCCTCTCCGAGAATTCAATAAAATCTTGTTTTAGAAAAGCCAGTGTGGAACTCCTGGCTGAATAAATTGCTGAATAAATTGTAATAACTGCAAGCTGTTAAGTGAAAGGTGAGGATGCTCATTCACAGGTGGTGGTGGTGGGAACATTTATGTAAGGCATTGAAATAATAATAATAATAATAATAATAATAATAATAATAATAATAATAATATGATGCTTCATTTAGCTTTTTGTACACCTTCATTGAATTTACCAGAGCAGCATACTGGAACAAAAACAAAAGAATGCTCTAACTGCTGCCTACGGTTTGAAGCTCTTTTTTCCTTAATCAATTAATTTCCTTTCATCTCCTTGACGGTTTTGCCTCCCCTTCTATTTCTCCTACTCATTGGCTTCTTTCCACCTCTCCCCAAGCTTCATACACAATGTCAGTGAGCCTGCTGCTTTTAATAATTTACACAAATTGACAACAGATATAATCACTTTTTAAGTGTTATCAAGAATAGCTGCTGTGAGGAATTTTAATATGTAAGATGCCGAAGAGAACCCAGCGGAGGAAATGTTTCTTATTATGCATGCACAACATCTACACCCATACCACATGATTAAGTGAAATACCCCCCCCCCCTCTTTCTGGCTCTCCTATATTAAAGATAGAGAGGCATGGGTGAAAGCATGCATCACTCTACTAAGAAGACGACTGATAACGTGGATTGAAGCATCAACAGCAAGTTAAGGACACAGTCCTATACATGGTGGAAAGTGGTGGACTTTCCTTCACTAGAGGTTTTTAAACATAGGTTGGATGGTCTTCTGTCAAGAATTCTTTAGCTGCTATTCCTGCATCCTGTGAGAGTTGGACTTTTTTGTGGGGGAGGGTCCCTTCCAACTCTACAATTCCATGTTTCTATTACTGTGGTACCTCGGGTTGCATACGCTTCAGGTTACATACACTTCAGGTTACAGACTCCGCTAACGCAGAAATAGTACCTCGAGTTAAGAACTTTGCTTCGGGATGAGAACAGAAATCGCGTGGCAGCAATGGGAGGCCCCATTAGCTAAAGTGGTGCTTCAGGTTAAGAACAGTTTCAGGTTAAGAAAGGACCTCCGGAACGAATTAAGTACGTAAACAGAGGTACCACTGTATTTCTAGTCAGAAGTAAGTCCCATTGGTTTCAGTGAGGTTTACTCCCTGTTAAAGGGCTACAGGACTGCATCTTCAATCTCACAGGAAAGAACAAAAAGCTTTTTTAAAAAGCAGTAATAGTTTCACTTAAATTAGAAGATAAATTGCAGTAATAGAAAACTACAGCGTTAAACACAAAAGTTGAGTCCAAATGAGGAATGATTCGCATAATTGGCATAGTTTTAAATTACAAAATTGCCCTAGCTACTCCACAGTCTAAGGCTGTAATCCTGTACACACTTTACCTGGGCGTAAGCTCCATTGAACTCAGCAGGATTTATTTCTGTGTAGGGTTGTGCTATAGCATCCCCTGCCAGCACCCCCCACCTAACCCCCAGCACACCCACCCTGGGCTGCAATAGGAGAAGCTATCCCCCTGCTAGCCACTGATGTTAGGCCACCCACATTTTTGGGCTGCTGGTACTTCCATGTCTTCAGTAGTCGCAAGACAGGCTAAACTTCAGCAGGTGGATCATTTCTTGGCAGAATGGACAAATGCTTTTTTTATGTGCATAATTACTGTCTGTTACACAGATACCACAAGAGGGTAGGGCAAACACCAAAACCCTCAACAGTTCTAGTGCGTGATCCTCACAGGCTAACTGGTAGAAGGACTTTGACCATCCTCCCTGATCTCTCAGTGTCACTCCTTTGAGAGAGACACTGATCTCTAAGTGTCTTTTCCTCCCTCTGAGCGATCATTTCTCTCTGCTCGCTCCCCCAGCTTTTCATGCCTTCCTCTCACATATAATATGTCCTGTGGTTTGACTTACATTACTGTAGGATATTATTCTGTTTCAGATCCTGTAGGGTACTGCTCATATTAAGGTCCTCAGAGGCTGCAGAGTGATCCAGCTATTTTGTGCCTCGTACAATTTAGCCAAAAATAGTAGCAGATATGAAGGAGGGGGGAAATTACAAAGGGAGAGAAGAGAGAGCTCATTTATGACATGAAATATTAGCTCTGTAGGATCTGGCCTTTTTTTTCCAATATAAAGGCTGAAAGCTACTCAAAAGCTGAGCTTCTTGAATACCTTAAATCCAGGGCTATGGTCCAAAGTGTGGCGTGTCACTATATATCAGGCAGTAATTTGGAAAGTTGCCTTTGACATTTAAAGCTTACATTCCAATAAGAAAGCTCAGTTTCCAGGGCTTTGCACATGAAATTATGAGGAACTTTAATACTGCTAGAAGCTTTGGACTCATGACTTGATTGCCTCAGAGACATAAGCTTGCTATCAACAGACATTCAGCAGCTGGGGCAGCCCTCACCTGGAAAGTCCAGAGGCTTCCAACTTTCCAGAGCAATGGAAGAGAAAAACAAAGATAAGGTGGCTGTAGCCATTAAATAGATTTTTTTTAAAAAAAAACAAAACTATTAACAGGCATTCAGAAATAACTGAACAAACCAAAAGGCATGTCAAACTATTATTAGACTCTCAGAGTTGAAAGATTTGTTGGCATCTCTCTCTTTCTGTCTGAAACATTCCAGATGTAGTACAGGAAATTCCAGACGACTGCACCTTAAGAGGAGACTTGTGACTCGTGAAATAGAAATCCAGCTATGTCAATGAACAAGACTAATCTCATCCATATTTAAATGATGATATCAACACAATGTTCCTGTTTGGGTGACAAGAGGCTCCATCCCCTGTAACATAGGCTATTAACCACATCATCATTGGTGAACGCACCTGCTGCCTCTGTTTCGATTCTTCATCTCTCAGACAGATGGTCAGTTTGTCCTTATAGGATAAATAGCCCCAGGAAACTTTGCTAGGGTGGAAAGGGGCTGTCTATGAGAAATAATCACAGCTCTTACCAATTCACCCAAGGGCCACAGTCAGTTGAACTAGCCAGAAAAATGCAACCAACACATTCTCAAAACATTTAGTTCTTGAAGGAAAATTAAAAGTGTTGATGAATTTGCCTACATGGCCCTGTCCTGATGTTGGGCACACTCTCAGTTCTATCATTCACATAATGAGGGCAGAGGTCTTAAAAGGGGAGACAGTGTTCTGAATATGCCTTACTCTATGTATGTATGTATGTATGTAGGTGTGTAAAGACCCCTTTTCAGCCATCTGCACTTAATATGCTGACATCTGGAGTGGGGCTAGTAAGATATGTGATGTTGGGCACAGGAAACAGAGCCCTGATTAAACCTATGTGTGGAGGCAAAATGATGGAAAGGGTTTATGACAACTGTAACTTTGATTCCTAAGTGATCATCTACTGCAGTGACTCCTAGATGCTGTGTATGAGAAAACCAGTTGTTTCAGAATGCTTGTCTATATATTTGCACAGATTCTCACACGCAAGTCTAATTTTCAAGCATTTATACCAATTTGGGGGTTATTTAGAATGAGAAACAACCCTATGTACAGTATTTCCTTGGTGTCACAACCCAAAATGTGGTGACTGTGTGGGGTGAATGGACCGTAGAACTGGAACACTGTAAGAAAGCGTTCACCTCCATTTTCCTGGTCCATTCCAAATGGAGAAGCCATCTTAGCAATTTTTCAGGAGGGGAGGTAATTAAACCGAAATGTTTCAGCAAATTGATGAATGTCATCTGTCTCTTTTAATAGTTGCTCTTCCTTTGTGGCAAAGAGAGGTCCTCTCTTGGGACAGCCAAGGTCAGCACATGATGGAGGAATCTTATTGCTTCATCAGGTTCTCAGTTCACAAGTCTGCACACTATGCAGGGACAAACAGCAACCCACCTTGCGGTTGGCAAGGTGTTGATGGACAAAGGAAAATTCACTTGTCAGGGACACGCCCAGCAGAGAGGAATCTCCAGAGGCAGAGGAATTGGCTGCACCTGAGTCTCCAACTTCAGATGAGGAGGAATTGGCTGCACCCGAGTCATCAAAAGTAGGAGGCGGAGCAAGCGATTAGAGCAGAGGTGGGCCAGCAGGAGGCAGAGAAGGACGTGATGTATATCTGGCCTTGGGAGGGGTCAGAAGCCAGTCAAGTCAACTGACTCTGATGGCGAAGGATGAGTTGTGGAAACTTGGACTGCTGTAAGCCTGTTATTGAGAAATAAACCTCAGCTACTTAAACTGCCAGCGTTCTGTGTCTTGGGTGGGAGAAGCGCTAAACCTGACATCACCTAAGCAAGAGCTAAGAAACAGCACCAACACCAGTCACATGTCAGAGAGCAAGATCTGGATGGCTCAGACAAGACGTGCATATTGGAGCAGCTGCTGATGCTGCTACTCAGAAGCAGCATGCTGGCCTAACTGTTAGGCAATTGGCAGAAGCAGTTCAGCAAGTGAGGTAGAGCTGCTACGCTAGCATGCTGGCAGGTGGTGCGGGGATGGAAGTTGCTTAGCAGGTGTGGGGGATGGAAAAGGATGAGGCATTCAAGAGGTTGGCATGGTATAAAAACACCAGCAGAGCCAATCTGACCACTTCTTATGAATGGGACATGCACTGCTTTATTATGAGATATGGGAAAGGGAAAGTCAGAATGATTTGGCTATGTACACACTACCAGTTTAAAACACAGCTAGGTTTTTCTTTCTTTCAATTTGGATCAAAGCTGGTTGGAGGGCAAATGTATCAAAATGCAGCATTTCATAAGAAATGACAGGATAGATATGGTTTGTGACTAACATTGTGTGTGCACAGCTTTCCAAACCAGTTGTGGGAGTGCACTGGATGCAGAATAAATGGGAATGTGTAAACAGCCAATTAAATCTTATTTACTATGAACTGTTATCTGTAGCATGCAGTACCAGATCAGCAGTGGTCTAAGATGTCAAAGGAAGTTCAGAATCTCTTTGAACTTTTCAAGGAAAAAAACATCACAAAGACATCTGATGTAGATGATTTAGATCAGTGGTGGGAAACTTCTGGCCCATGGGTCTAACGAAGCCTTCCAGGCCTCTGGATTTGACCCACGAGGCCATTTTGCAAACTAGCTAGTTCATATTGAATGGTTTTGAGTATCAAAATAGAAAGGAAATGCGTCCAGAGGGCAATCGAGTCCAAACAGTACCTATTAGATGAGGATATGACTTGGACTATATTGCCCACATGAGCCATTTCCTTTCTGTTCCTGATACTCAAAATCATCCAAGATGAACTAGTTGATATGCTTGAACCACTTCTTTTCTTCTTACCAATTTGATAAGCAAAGACTGGTGGAAAGGTCATTGAGTTAAAGTGAATGAAGTAAAGTTTTCAGGTGCTGTATCTGGCTGGCTTCAGCACTGAGAATATGACAGCAGGAAATGACATTTGTTATGGACAGAAGAGTGGAAGTTCTTGCACATTTACTTTGTGATTGTACCATTCTAACATATGAAATAAAAAGCAAAACACTAAACACATACTGGCAAACCAGCTCTTCCCATAAACATTGCTGTCTGTTCTGTCCAGCTATACTGCATCTGGCAAATCAGACTGGAAATTTCACAAGAATGTCTGTTTCTACTCATTCAAAGAGAACTTTAAAACAGACTTTGAAGCAACATCTTGGCATTTTGTTATAGGATGTTCCTAAATGTGAGCCAAGTATCTCACTCCATCTTATGGCTCTGCCATGGCTTTGTTTTTCTTGCCCTTTCTAGCAAGGGAGTTCAGTCCTGATTGAGATGTTTTGGGTGTTCACCTCTCTTGGGATTTTTTAATTATTATTTCTGCAAACTTTGGGGTTCCTCCAAGCTTCCTGTGCATTGGGGTGCTGTTTTGGCTACATAACCAATGGCACTCAACACCTGAACATAAGAAGAAGAAATGGGGTTCCAGGAGTCAGTGGAATACAAGCACAAGAATCCATGGCATGAGAAAGGAATGGAGTGGGAGAAATTTGCTCATCCTGAATTTATCTCTCTCTCTCTCTCTCTCTCTCTCTCTCTCTCTGTGTGTGTGTGTGTGTGTGAATTGCTTGGGAAGAAATCATCTGCCAGTAATGAATAAAATGCTGAATCCACATCATACATAAAGATAGACATGGAGATTGAGATAGCGATAAGCATCGATGTGTGTGTGCATGCCACATACACATGGAATACATTTCACTGTAGAAATCATATTTTAGCAACATGGGGAGCTCCCTTATATTGGTCCATCTAGTTCAGTACAGTGGTACCTCCAGTTACATACGCTGTAAGGCTTCAGGTTACAGACTCCGCTAACCCAGAAATAGTGCTTCAGGTTAAGAACTTTGCTTCAGAATGAGGACAGAAATCGTGTTCCGGTGGTGCGGTGGCAGCAGGAGGCCCCATTAGCTAAAGTGATGCCTCAGGTTAAGAACAGTTTTAGGTTAAGAACGGACCTCCAGAACGAATTAAGTACTTAACCCGAGGTACCACTGTATAGTCTACACCAGGGGTGTCAAACTCAAATTCATCGGGGGCCGCATCAGCAGTTTGGTCACCCTCAAAGGGCCGGTTGTATCGGCCTAAAATATTTGAGCAGGCTGAGACCCCCAAAGTTGATGGGCTTTGACATTTAAATGGGATGTGTGTGGCATGTGATAAATTATGTGAGGTTCGAGCTGGTCTTTGACCCGTAATAAATGATGATGATGATGATGATGATGATGATGATGATGATGTGAGGTGGGGCCTACCTGCCCCCCTCAATATTTTATTCAGCCTGACACCCCTGTTATGAAAGATTACTAAAGTCTGCCCCTGTGGTGATGTATCATAACATTGTGCAGGCCCAGTCTGAGGGCACCTTTACTGGACTGCGTCTTGTGGCTGGGGCTTATCTACGCCTTCTCTTCCTTCTCCGCCTGGTGCTGCCTCCTCCCTGTGCCAGGTGCTGGCGGGGGGGGGGGGGGAGATGTGCCGGTTGCAACCCAGTTTCTGACGGGGGCCAATGCTGCTTGTTCTTCCCTCTACTTTTCAACACTGCAATATATCGCTACCGTATCACAACATCACTATCACAATGTTGAAAAGTTGGTATCGTCTGCTTTTAGGGGCTGATGGGCTTACTCAGTACGGACAGGGGCACTCCTAGGAATTTATTGGATTTCAAATCCCTGGATTTCAAATCCCATTGAGGGGGGGCAGGGGCGGACTTTGGTAATATGGCACCCACCCTGAGTGAGGACAAACTTTGGTGCCCCCCCCCCCCATAGAATAAATAGGCATCGTTATCATTATTTTGTCCTCCCTTGGCTCGGGGCGGGTAAGGCGCCCGCACGGCCCCAAATCTGGTGCTGGTGGAGGAAGCACATTTCCACAACGGGCCGAGCTGCCCCTGTGGATCCTGCTGCCTGAGGCAGCCGCCTCCCTTGCCCTCCGTGGCAAGCCGAGGCTGAGGGGGACGTTCGCTTGCCCAGGCGCCGGGCTTCCGTCCACTTGCTCCGGTGCGCTCGCTGCAGCCCTGCTGCCAGCTGCCAGCAGCCGTCGGGGAAGGCGGCCGGGCTCCGGGGCTCGGTGGGGCCCGCCGGCAGAGGGCGGCGCTGCGCCTCGCCTGGGCGTGGAAGCCCTGCTGGCACGTTGTCTCCCACGCCGCGCGTTCGCGTCGCGCTCCCGCCTCCATCTCGGCTCGCTCCCTCCCGTTCTCCGCCTCCGCGCCTCGCCTGCCAGACTCGCATCCCTGCCCGGCGGCGGCACAGCGGAGGCCGAGCATGGCACCAGCAGCGGCTTCCGGGGCGCGCGGAGGAGCAGCCTCTCTGCTCACCTCCACCTTCGTGCTGAAAGGCGACGCGGCGCACAACCAGGCGATGGTGCACTGGATGGGCGAGAACAGCAGTGAGAATGGCGGCTACACGGGCCACATGACAACGTCTGGCGGGCCGGATTCGGCCCGCGGGCCTTGTGTTTGACACCTGTGGTCTACACTGACTGGCAGCAGTTTTCCAGTGTTATTTGGAGATGCCAGGAATTGAACCTGAGATGTTCCACATGCAAAACAAATGGTCTACTAAGTTGCAGCCCTTCCCTCTGATTTCATTACACCTTTTCACAGTGAAAAGCAGGGCACTGTCAGCAAATTCAGTGTTAGCAACAAAAGTATTTTCAACTACCACACAGCCCAAACTTTACATAAACTGCATATTGCTCTCTAAGCTCACACATCTAGAAAATTGTGTTCAGCTTCCAAAATAGCAGTGCTGATCAGACAGATCCCCTGATTTCCCCCCCCCCCCACCCTTCTCACCCTTTCTAAAGTATAATTTCCCCCCATGGCTAATTTCTCCTCAGTGGCACATAATGATAATAACTCACAATCTTAATAAAGATAATAGCCTGTGGTATTAATGATGGGAAATGCAATGCATCGACTCTGGCCTTATGTTGATGCAGTCAAGTTTCTCCTCCACAGACAAGGGATAATAATAGTCATAAAGGGGCCCTCAAATTAAAGATTCCTCCTCTCTCCCTTTCCTCTGTTGTAGTTCAAGAAAGAAAGAAATCTTTCTCCAAGCCTGAAAGAAACCATCTCATGGTTTGTTTCCTTTCTGCAGATTTTACTGCTTGCTTATTATGAAAAGGGATTTTCTTCCCTCGGCACACGGGCAATAACTTGAAGCAGCTGTGGGAGTCTCCTGGAAACATGACCCATAAAGAGACATTAGAGGAGCCTCGCTTCTCTCCTGGCTACTCCAATCCATTGTTGTGCCCCAATCATGTACACAAGGTGTATTATGAAGTGATGTTCTTTGGTTGTGCAATAAAAGTAAATTCCCTCAGTGGCTTTCAACACGATCGCCGGACTGGCAGCTTGCCATCTGGAAAACTGACATTTGGTCCCCATGAGACCACGGCACAGCATTGCTCTGATAGCATTAGTAGCAAAAGGAAATGGGGAAAGGGAGCAGTCTGCTTGCCAAGCACACCGAAGAAAGACACCAGGAGTTCTCATGCTCGACAATGTGGAATAGTTCAATATATTTTAACTCGGGGAAGCTCCTGAATGCAAAGCAAATTGGGCCTTCAGACAAGAGTGTTTCTTTGTGTTCCTACATGCATGAGGCTTAGTCAGATTTTGTTATGGAGTGTTTTGTAGGTTAAGAAAGGAACACAAATAGGGGACCTGCAATTGATAGATCATAGAATTATAGAATAGAAAGGGACCACAAGGCTTTTCTAGTCCAGCCCCCTGCAATGCAGGAATCTTTTGCCCAACATGGGCCTTGAACCCACAACCCTGAGATTAAGAATCTCATACTCTACTGAAATGTGCAGTGTGAAGTAAGAGTTTCTGTAAAATCAAGTATCAGTGAAGCTAGTGCCTTGTAAACAAGAGTGCAGCCTGACCACAAAACTGGTAAAAATCAGTTTAGGACGAACCAAACAGCTGAATGTCAGAGTGAAAAACAACTCAAGATAAGATACAAGGAGGGCTCCACACAAAAAGTAGCTTGCAACTTACATGGGGGTTGCGTTCCTGGCCATCATGCATATAAGCGAAGTTGCAAAAAGCTGGCACCTCGCTTGCCTGGCTTTGGAAAGCCAGTGAGAAGGCTCTGGGATGCTGCCAGAGCCCTCACACCACCTTCTCAAAGCTAGGTAATGCTGTGATCGCAACTTTGTACAGGTGTGTGTGGGAGAGTGGGTTTCCTCTGCTCTTCATTTATTTATTTTTCCCCACCCATGTAAAGCTGTGGTAGCATAAGTAAGATAAGCCTAAAATGTGAGTTAGCTATATAGTAAATAAAAGATTTTTAAAAATGAGTCGAGTGTTTCCAAGGACTGTGGTGGGATAGGAGATGGTGTGGTGATAGGGTGGCAGAAGGTGGTTGGGGAGAGGGGGAAACAACCAGTATGGTGTCTTTTTCCCCTATACAGTGGTACCTCGAGTTACAAACCCCTCAGGTTACAGCAAGAATTTCCTTGAGTTGAGAACTTTGCCCCAGAATGAGAATGGAAATTGTGTGCCGGTGGTGCAGTGGCAGCAAGAGGCCCCATTAGCGAAAGCACGCCTCTAGTTAAGAACAGTTTCAGGTTAAGAACGGACCTCCGGAATGAATTAAGTTCGTAACTAGAGGTACCACTGTATAGCATGAGTCATAATGAAAAGATCTCACAGACTCTTTGCACTCTTTCCTGTAATGCATTATTCAATAAAGTCTGACCACTTGGGAACTTGATGTGAGCTTTTACACCAAACCCCCAATGGGAATTTCCCCCCACAAGTGGAAAGTGCAAATGGGTGTGCAAATAACTTGCATGAATGCTTCTATGAATGATCTTTTTTGCACACATTAACCTCCTTTGTAGTGAGTTGCACACAGTTCACACTTGTCTATTTTGTTGCAGCAGATACCCACAAACACACTCTCCACATTTCACAAGCCATTTGTGCATTCACTTTCTATAATATAATAATAATCCCTTTGGTCAGAACCCTTTGAGCAGTGCTGGGGTGGCGTGTATATTGTATATTGTATGTTTATATTGTAAGCATTATTAAAATGCCCCCATGTTATGTACTGAGTTGAATAGGATCGAAACTGCAGCAGTCTGATTGGTCCTAGAACAATGCAGCAGTCTGATTGGTTGGCAGGAACCACCCAATCATGCTCCAGATATAAGTGAATCCACAACCTGATTGGCTTACAGTAGAATTCCAGAATTAGCCAATCATGTGCAGCCCATTGTGTAAATAATGTATATAAGCAGATGCTTTGAGGGGACATTCATTCATTCCTCCTCACCACTATGAGCTGAATAAAGAGCATGAAATCACTTTGCGACTCTGAGTATATTTCACTGGCGACGAGGATGGGATCCCGCTGAGCTGACTGCCACACACCGCACCGCAGCACCGCCACCTGCCGCACCGCTGCCTCGCACCGTGTATCTAGGCTTCAGCTCCGGGACACAAGGAACTCAGAATGGCAACCAACAGCAGCTTCTCGCCGTTCAACCCAGCATCTGGAGACTGGGAAGCGTACGCCTCTCGTTTCACCTTCCTCCTAGAAGCCAAAGGGGTCACCGATGAAGAAGACGCCAAGAAGAGGGCAATATTCTTCAGCGTCTGCGGAGAGGAGACGTTTGAAATCGCCCGGGCTCTCCTTGCGCCTGAAGACGTCGCTACAGTTCCATACAAAACAATAATGGAACAGCTCAAGGGGCACTTTTCGCCACAGCCCTCAGTGGTGGCTCGTCGAAATGCCTTCTACGCAAAGCGGCAAGCCCCTGGGGAAACCATAACTGGGTTTGTGACCTCTCTCCGCCAAGCCGCCCGGTTCTGCAACTTCTCAGAGCTGGAGAACATGCTTCGTGACCGCCTCGTCGGTGGCCTGAGGGATGAGAAGCTGCAACGACGCCTCTACGCTAAGAAGAACCTAACGTTCCAGGTCGCTCTGGAGGAGGCCCTGGCAACGGAAGCTGCTGAGAAGTCGACGCAAGAGGCACGGCCGAGCCAGCCGTCCCAACCGAGGGTCCACCACGAAGACCTCACCGACGACTCAGGATCCAACAGGGAGGAGGTGCACCGAGTACAGCAGCGCACTCAAGCAGCCCACATACCACAGCTGCCTCGACGAGAAGGAGGGAACTGCGCAAGCTGTGGAGAAAGTCACGAGAGGAGGACCTGCCGTTTCCGCAACGCAGAGTGCAGGCAGTGCAGAAAATCGGGACACATCGCCCGGGTGTGTCGGGCTCGGCCCACCCGACGCCAGGCATCAGATGACCAATCCAAGAGCCCCAGGTCCCGGGGCCCAACGCACCAAGGCAACTCAACGGAGCTCACGGACTTCCAGGTATACCAGTTGCCCCACCCCAACGTAGAGAAAATTTATGTAGAGGTACAGATAGAGGGGGCCCCATGCCGCATGGAGCTTGACACGGGTTCAAATCTATCCATAATCTCGGCAAGGACCTTAAGGAAACTGTGTCCTACTGGGGGTCCCAAACTCAGGCCGGCCCCATTCACCCTCCGGGACTTCCAGAAACGTAAGGTCCCCACAATGGGGGTGGGGACCTTCAGGGTGCAATACCGAGGGCGGACGCGGCAACTGGACTTGCTTGTGGTCAAGGGCCCCTACATTAGCTTACTGGGATTGGCATGGTTTGGACCACTGGGGCTAGCCGTCACCGGGGTGAACAACACGAGCTTACAAGTGGACGTGGACGCCATATGCAAGGAATTTCCGGGGGTTTTTGATGGGAAATTGGGACAGTATACGGGCCCCCCCATTGCTCTACAGCTTGACCCCGCAGTACGACCAGTCAGGCTCAAGGCCCGCCGGGTCCCGTTCGCCCTGAAACCCTGTATAGACGAGGAATTGGACCGGCTCGTGGAGCAAGGAGTGCTGGAGCCGGTGCCTAATGCCCCCTGGGAAACCCCAATCGTCACACCCGTCAAGCCTAATGGTTCGGTCCGCATCTGCGCAGACTACAAATGTACCATAAACAAGGCCCTCACGGCCCATGCATACCTAGTGCCAGTGGTCAGCCATGTCCTTGCCACCCTGGCTGGGTCGAAAATTTTTGGCAAGCTGGACTTGGCCCAAGCATATCAACAGCTACCAGTAGATGAGGCCACAGCAGAGGCACAGACGATTGTGACGCACAGAGGAGCGTTCAGGGTAAAGCGGCTGCAATTCGGCGTCAGCGTGGCACCAGGCATATTCCAGAACCTAATGGACTCTCTCCTTAAAGGAATTCCTGGCGTCACCCCCTTCTTCGATGATGTGTTGATTGCCGGGCCCACACCAGAGGAGTTTGAGGACCGCCTCCGCACCGTTCTGCACCGTTTCCAGATGGCGGGTCTCAAGGTGAAGCGGGAAAAATGTCTACTAGGAGTGCCTCAGGTGGACTTTCTGGGATTTATGGTGGACGCAGAAGGGGTCCACCCGACTGGGGACAAGGTACGGGCCATTTGTGATGCCCCAGCGCCCAAGAACAAGACTGAACTTCAGGCCTTCTTGGGACTATTGAACTTTTACCATTCCTTCCTTCCCCACAAAGCGGCGGTAGCAGAGCCCCTACACAGACTTCTGGACAAGCGGGCCCCTTGGGTGTGGGGCCAGCGCCAGGAGGCTGCATTCCAGGCAGTCAAGGACTTGCTTGTCTCAAACTCGGTCTTGGCACACTTTGACGAGAGGCTGCCGGTGGTGCTAGCATGCGACGCCTCACCCTATGGCATTGGCGCTGTCCTGGGACACCAACTCCCGGATGGAAGAGAGGTACCAGTAGCATACTTTTCCCAGACACTCAGCGCAACCGAACGGAACTACTCACAAATAGACAAGGAGGGGCTGGCAATTGTGAAGGGAGTAAAAAAATTCCATGATTTCTTGTACGGGCGGCCCTTCACCGTGGTGACTGACCACAAGCCGTTGCTTGGCTTATTTGCCCCCGAAAAGCAGACCCCCCAAGTGCTGTCTCCTCGCGTCCTCAGGTGGTCAATTTTCCTTGCCAGCTACCAGTATGCACTGATTCACCGACCTGGGAAGGCGATGGGCCATGCGGACGCCCTCAGCAGGCTACCACTACCGGAGACAGGCCCCGACCCAGCACCTGCACAAGAGGTTATGAGCCTGGAGCTGCTTCCCGACCGCCCCATTCAGGCACAAGAAGTTGCACACCATTCCAAGAAAGACAGGGTCATCTCCCGGGTCCTGGACTGGGTGTGGAGGGGATGGCCCAGCAACAGCCCTGGGCCAGAATTCGCTGGCTACACAACCCGCAAACATGAACTGTCGGCCCACAAGGGGTGCCTGTTATGGGGAAGCAGGGTCGTTGTTCCCCAGCCCCTCCGCAAAAGGGTCCTCACAGCCCTACACGAGACACACCCAGGGGTAGTAAGAATGAAGGCCCTGGCCAGGAGTTATGTGTGGTGGCCGGGGATCGACGGAGAGATAGAGGCCTGGGTCAAACACTGCCAGGCCTGCCAAGAATCCCGCCCAGATCCCCCAAGGGCCCCAGTCCAGTCCTGGGAGTCCGCCCGAGCACCATGGTCACGCCTGCATGTGGACTTCGCTGGCCCCTTTCAGGGGAAAACATTCTTCATAGTGGTGGACTCCTACACCAAATGGCTGGAAGTCGCACTGGTACCGTCCACTTCTACATCCGCAGCCATCCGGATACTACGCAGGCTGTTTGCAACCCACGGGCTCCCTGACACTCTCGTCTCAGACAACGGGACTGCATTCACGTCAGGAGAATTCCAAACCTTCACAGCGCGGAACGCCATCCGCCACATCCGTTCGGCGCCATTCCACCCTGCCACCAATGGCCAAGCAGAACGCATGGTGCGGACCACCAAGGACACCCTTCGCCGCATGACGCAAGGGGATTGGGAGTACCGCCTTGCCACATTCCTCCTAGCACAGCACAGCACCCCCAGCTCAACGACTGGCCGGAGCCCCGCTGAACTACTAATGGGTCGGCGCCTTGCAATCAGATTGGACCGCCTTCACCCCGATAGAGCTCAGGATGAGGTAGTGGTGGGGGAAGGCAGGAACCCCCGGACCTTCGAGGCCCAGGACCCAGTGTACGCAAAGAATTTTGGGGCAGGCCCAGCATGGGTACCCGCCACAGTCACCAGGGTCACTGGCCCCGTGTCATACGAGGTGCTAACGGATGGGGGGCAATGCTGGCGCCGCCACTGCGACCAGATACGGCGACGATTCCCGGGAGAAAACCAGGAGGAGGAAAGGTCAGAGGAGTCCCGAGGGAACAGAGCGGCAGTGAGGCCCATAGAGCAGGAGGGGCCAGCAGGAGAGGCAGAATCAGTAAATACAGAGAGGACCCGCGAGGCCGAAAGGACACCGGAACCAGAACCACGACTGAGCGAGCCGGTTGCGCCAGACCAAACCGGCCCATCACAGCCAGCATCCTTGGAACACGAGCCAGAACCTGAACCCCGGACCAGGGAACACCACAGGCCGCAACGCACACGTAGGCCGCCGGCGTACCTCGAGGACTATGAATGTGACCTCCCGGGCAGGACTGGAACTTAGAGGGGAGGGGTGTTATGTACTGAGTTGAATAGGATCGAAACTGCAGCAGTCTGATTGGTCCTAGAACAATAGGATCCAAATCACAGCAGTCTGATTGGTCCTAGAACAATGCAGCAGTCTGATTGGTTGGCAGGAACCACCCAATCATGCTCCAGATATAAGTGAATCCACAACCTGATTGGCTTACAGTAGAATTCCAGAATTAGCCAATCATGTGCAGCCCATTGTGTAAATAATGTATATAAGCAGATGCTTTGAGGGGACATTCATTCATTCCTCCTCACCACTATGAGCTGAATAAAGAGCATGAAATCACTTTGCGACTCTGAGTATATTTCACCCCATGAGTCACATGAGACAAGCTGGTGATTCAGTTTTATTTACCTACGATATAAACTTCTCCATAGTGCTTCTGAGGGTTGCAACTCCTGCTGTAGAACTAACAAGGTTCACTGCACACTAGGGATTTGATGGGGGGGGGTGCTTCAATTTTCATCTAAAGGCAAACCTACTTACTCCACACTTTCTGAAACAATGTGTGAACTGAAATAGCCGTCCTTCAAAATTCACACATCTCCTAATTTTGCACTGCAGTTCTCACAGCCAAGTAATGTGTACACAAATGCATATATTAGTAAAAAAAAAACTAACCTACAAAGATACATTATGTCAAGGAAAATTGCTTTGTAAAAATGAGTGTATTAGGCCAAATGGCATAAAACGTGTATATTGGGAACAAATTGTTCTAAGAAGCTGTTGAATTTTTATGAGGACTTGAAGAAGAATATCACAATGATGCAGAAATGTGAAGAACTAAACTTAAGATTGGAAAAAAGAGAAACAGACAGTCACCAAAATTGTCAGATTCATTCCTCCCTCCTACACACATGGCCATTTTTCAAGGCTCCTGCATTAAGAGAAAGATAAGATATACCCCATATTGTCAAAACATGAAAATATGTTGCAAGCATGTGATAGTGTTCGTTTGTTTGTCCGAGACATTTAACCTTGGGCTTTATCTGGATAAAGCTCCCACAGTAACTTACAGAGATTGATAATAAGATGGTCCTTGCCTTGCGGCTTACAATCGACAAGACATGGCACAAGAGGAAAAGGGATTGGGGAGGAGAAGAGAGAGAGAAAAGTCAGGCACTAGTTCTTAGTTACAAAGTTTTTACAGGTATATGCTGGAATGGAACCATTTCAAGGAGAACAGAAGCAGTTCTGGTGGAGCTGCCCTATTTTCCTTTTCTCCCTGTTCTTTAGCTTGGTGGGATACCCAAATAACGGCAAATATGAACATCCCGCCTCTTTCTAGCTTTTCAAGTTATCCCTGCTTTGTAACAATGAAATGTTCAATATACCCTCTGAAATTTTGCTAAAGAAGAAAAAAGTAGCAATTCTAATAATAATAATAAAAGTCTGTACATGCACTTACATATTTCCCTTTCCCTTTCCCACCTGTCTGCTTATCCGAGTTCTTATTTTACCAAACTGAAATGATGGATGAACGTTATGTACTTCTTTCCTCCACAACATTGACTGGACTATAGTTGGAAAGGATGATTATTCCAAAAAAGAAGATAGTGGTAAGTAGGAAAAGGAGAGTGATACAATGTGTTTTTATCGTCAAGTAAATATTCCCCAGTATAGAAGAAAGCTCAGGTCATGGAAAGGTACCATGCACCACCACAGGCCCAATCACGCAAGACTTTTTGAGAGGAAGTAATCGCATGCTCCCCACTGAACAATCTGTGATCCAAGTTGGAAGGAAGGAAGGTCCTTAACACTCTCAGTAGTTGTGTGAAGTAACTTAGATAAAAGGTATTTGGAAGGCCAGCTGATGCTTAAGCATCATTATTCAGAAGCAAATTCGTCTGAATCTTATCTTGTGTTGGATGAACCAAAATGTGCTTGTCCAGGTTTAACTATAGAATAGTAAGAACATCTCATGGCATACCCTCAAACTTTTTCTTACCAAAATCCACCACCACCCCATTCTACGGCCACCACCTGCCTGCCCTCTGCCTGCCCAAGCCGCCTCAGCCCCCACTGCCACCCCCTTTCCCCCCTCCACTTTATAGCTCTTTCTCTGCCTCTTTGAAATCAGTGGGCATACATGGAATGTGCTTAACTTTGGGCAGATCATATCCTTCAAATAAAAATAAAAATGCAGTTATACAGCTGCTTGATAAAAGTTTGTTTTCAAACCTGGGTTTCTCCATATTCTTTGCAGAAGTTCAAAATCACATCATGGAAGCTTTGGACAGTCATTTCACTTAAGCAATTAGCTTTCATGAACCCATTTCTTTTGCCGGTGTGCTCATGACTTCATGACATTTCACCACTAACACAGCTGAGGAACAACCCCACCAGAGGAGAACATCAGCACCACACTTGGGAAAGTCAGGAAGAGAAATCCTAATGAACACGGCAGGCACCTCTACAGCAATCCTGGCCTTCTGCTATGTCAGTCAGCTCCCACTAACTCCACTCCTGCTTTCAGAGACACAGTTCCGGCACATCCGTCCTAATCAGATTCCAGATCCACGGCCTTTGCTTCAGTAAACACAAGCTCAAAAACAGGCAAAGTGACAAGGTGAAATTATTGTTACCATAGGGATGGAGCACACCAAAGGAAAAGGTGCAAAGGATGAGACTAATTATATTGGGCTTCATGGACACAGACTCTGTTGCTATTGCCAGGAGGATAGCAAAGATACACGCTTTACAAAAGAGTGAACTAGCAGTCCTGGAAAACTAGAAGGTCTGGTCTTTTTTTTAAAAAAAGCTTCCCTCCTTCCATAAAAAGGTAACAACTGGATTAGAACAAGTTGCTAACACATCTCTTCCCACAATGCTTTTCTGTTGGGAAAACTCTGCATATAGAGGGAGCTCAGGAACACTGACTTGTACAAGGGGCTTTCATTAGCCCCGGAAAAATAGAAGCTTAGAAGATATACAAAATAAACTAATCTATTTAAAAGGGAAGCCTAGAAATAGCTGTGTACTTCCAAAAATACAAGACAAACAGGAGTGATTGGGGTACATTTTCCCATGCCCAAGTTGGACTGCACTCTAAACAAGTTGAATCGCTCTGTGGGCACAGGTGCCAAAAAAATATGCTGCATTTTCAAAGTAACCACTGCATCTTTTTAAAAAAAGCAAAAACAAGCTATCCAGTAGCTTCTTCTGACACCAAGCAGGCAATATGGCTGCATTACATCAGACTGGAAAACTAGGTGTATCCCTCCCACCCCCCCAAATGCTTGCTAATTGAAAAGTATGTTTGCTATTTTTTTTACTATGCACCTCTCAAAATTGTTCCTAGGAAACCAACAAACTTAGTGACAGGCAAAACTCAGCAAGAACAGTTCTCATTTAAACAATCTGTCTATCTGCAAGAAACATTCTTCTTCCTTCCTCACAAAAATTGGCATTGCATGTTTGGGCCACTTAACAAAAAGTGAATATGCACGTTTCACAAGGGCACAATTTATTTTATATGGTAGTCCACATGCTGAGTTAGATCCTGCATGATTGCCCTTTCCCCTCCATTTAACAGAAGACCCGGCTTAATGGTGCAATGTTTCTGCTTTAGAAGCAGGTAGCCTTGTAGAAGAAGAAGAAGAAGAAGAAGAAGAAGAGTTTGGATTTGATATCCCGCCTTTCACTCCCTTTAAGGAGTCTCAAAGCAGCTAACATTCTCCTTTCCCTTCCTCCCCCACAACAAACACTCTGTGAGGTGAGTGGGGCTGAGAGACTTCAAAGAAGTGTGACTGGCTCAAGGTCACCCAGCAGCTGCATGTGGAGGCGCGGAGACGCGAACCCGGTTCCCCAGATTACAAGACTACCACTCTCAACCACTACACCACACTGGCTCTCTTGTGCTTTCCTTTAATTTTTTACTGGCTTGCTCAGCCATTGTGCCAAACAGCAGGCTGTTGCTGCACAAGTTGTGCTCCTGCAGGTCTTTCCCTATCCTACACAAATAAGCTTCACTGAGGAATTTCTTACATGGCAGGAACTACTGTTGAAAAATAATGGTGATGGAACCACTGACGAACTGACTGTGGCTACTATATCTTAGTGACATTTTTGCAGTTGTGACCCTGGGATTTCAGTCCCTAAAATGAACTCCATAGCTGTTCACTGCATCCCTATTGGCTTAGGCTTATCCTTTCAGCACTTGGGCCATGACAAGTGTTTAGTTGGTTCTGTAAGAGCTCGCTCGGTTGACTCTTCCCCTCTATAAACACTCTGAAAGCCAAGCCTCTGCAGCAGCTGATTAAATCAGCCACTCACCTCCCAACCCTTACAAAAGGGGTTTAGAAGAAAGCGTTTCCTGGTGCGAGATGAAGGCTCACCTCCTGGACAATCCCTGGCTTAATCTTGCTTGCTTCTTGCCTTTGAGCATTTCTGTCTCCTTGAAACTTGCTCTTTTCTGAGAAGCTGCCTTCCCATTATCTGAGCACCTGAACCATCCATTATATGAGTCACAGCTCCTGATTTTGACCACACTCCTGGACAATATAGTATGCATTTAAAAGTGGGGAAGAAGAATCTACACTTCTTTCCAAATTCATCTCCCAAAGCAAAGCCCATGCCATTTGTGTGTTGGATTCAGATGTGTCACTTTAAATTTGATCTAAAATGCATACTTAAAGAATGCATTAAATATCCCCCCCAAAAAATAATAATGTATGGAGTAGATACATTGTGCTGTTATGAAGACGTGGATGTTGTTTGAATTAGCATGCTGAGCCTGCCATGTTAATAACAGACACTGACCTCATTATTAGCCACAAATCCTTTTGAATGTATTACTTAGTTGTGGGGGTCTTGTGTCTCCAAAGAAACCACCCACATGAAACATCTGTTTTTAAAACCTTTATAAATAGTTGCATGGTGTGTTTTTTCCATTTCTGCCTTAACGTAAGGACCAAGTGATGTCAAGTGTCTTGGCATTCTTTTCCACCAGGCATTCCCTCCCTATGATCCCATATCTGTAGAGCATATTTTAGAGCTGATTGTCTTAGGCCCTCCTGGTTTGCTGCATGTGTCTGCATTCTTCATGATAAAAATCGAGGGTAAATTTAGCAGCACAGCATCGTAACCTCGTAACTAAACTATTACAACATGCTAGTGCCTTTAATCAAATAATTGTGTTATCTTGTTGCTTCCTCCCGTCTCTTTCCTTATCTCATTCCCTCCCCTGTTCCTTGTAACTGTAATTCATCAGGCCTTCCTGAAATGCTGGCAGTCAGGAACGGGTCCATACCTTCATTTCTGTTCGTTAAGTTGGCTCGAATATATTTGGACACAGTAAAAATAACCGTTCCAAATGGCTTCACATTCACAGATGGCATGATCAACTCTTTGGGCATGCTGTGTGATGGGAAAGAACATGCAAAACTCATGCAAAACTGGCTGTGATTTCCTACCCGCTTGCAAAAGAAGAAGATCAAATGGAAAGAACCCATTTAGCAAGAGTCATAGAAATCTTTACAGAGGAGGAGGATTCAATTTGACCTTTCTCCGCGAGAGCACGAATTGGGTAAATTTTCCCAGAAATGCACTACATGACTGTTATCTTTTATGCTACTGCACTGGAGCACATTCAAGTCAATGAGAGTTATACAAACAGTACTATCAGTTCCCAAGGAACACCATCTATCCTTCAACCTGCACTTCCTCAGCACTGATATCTATCCCACTTTCAGCAAGGATGTGCGGCGCTATTTCCAAAAGTGGCTTGTGCCCTTCCTTTGTATCTGTTGACAGATCTGCGCTCTCCTATTATCGCCAGTCACCAACAGTAGGACCTGTCACAGAAAGGGGCGGGGGTAGGAAGGTGGCGGGTATCTGATCTGCTATCGCGCAGCCCTATTATTTGTCCAATGACAGCGCCTTGTGATAAATGTTTCAGAAATGACATTTGAGATGATGGGGAAGAAAATTCTTAAGAGACTCCAGCTCAAAGTGTCTCCTGAGCCATAATACTGTCAGTCAAACATGGATATTTGCAAAGAAGTTAGAATGAACGGGGGGTGGGGGGAATCAAATCTATTAGCACACCATGAAAGTCTTGTAAAAATGCACTGCAAACCATGTAAAAAATAGTATAATAATAATAGTAATAATAATAATAATAATAATAATAATAATTTATACCCTGCCCATCTGGCTGTGTTTCCCCAGCCGCTCTGGGTGGCTTCCAGCAGAATATTAAAATACAATGATTCGTCAAATATCAAAAGCTTCCCTAAACAGGGTTGCCTTCAGATGTCTTCTAAAAGTCTGATAGTTGTTTATTTCTTTGACATCTGGTGGGAGGGCGTTCCACAGGGCTGGTGCCACTACTGAGAAGACCCTCTGCCTGGTAACTTCGCTTCTCGTAGTGAAGGCAGTGAGTAGTAACATTCATAGTTATACAGTGGTACCTCAGGTTACAGACGCTTCAGGTTACAGACGCTTCAGGTTACAGACTCCGCTAACCCAGAAATAGTACCTCGGGTTAAGAACTTTGCTTCAGGATGAGAACAGAAATCAGGCGACGGCAGTGCGGTGGCAGGTACCTCAGGTTAAGAACAGTTTCAGGTTAAGAACGGACCTCCAGAACTAATTAAGTTCTTAACCCGAGGAACCAGTGTATTTCCAAATAGACTGCATCATTTCCCCTGTCCTTGGGTTTCTCTCATTGTCTCTATCTGCCATAGAGGTGAACAGTAGGGGCTGGTGTTTGGAAGCAAGCTGTAGAACCAAATCCCTAACACCTGCATGACTGTATGGATCATAAGAACATAAGAAAAGTCCACTAGATCACAACAATAGTCCATCATCGTGTTCTCAGAGTAGTCAAGCAGATACCTGTGCAAATCCCAGAAGCCAGACCCAGGCACAAGAGAACTCTCCCCTCCTTTGGTTTCAAGCAACTGGTATTCAGAAGAACGGTTCCCTGTGACTGTTGGAGGCACAGTATCACCATCATGGCTAGTAGCCATTAATAGCCTTATCCTCCACAAATTAATAGCCTTATCCTCCAACAGTTGGAGGTAGTTTTGCTTCTAAATACCAGTTTCTGAAAACCACAGAATGGGGGTGTGGTCTGGTGCTCAAATACTGCTTGTGGATTTCCCAAATTGTGAAACTATACAGCTGAATTTCTGCAAGCAAGATCAAACAAAGAGAGGATGCTTCGGAGTGTTTCCCTTAAAAATGGCTTCAGCTTGAGTCGCTTTTGTGCTCAATACATGGTGGAGGTAAGACTGCTGGTTTTTACTGAACCACAGCAAAGGGGAATTGTGCAGCAAGAGATAGCTCAGTTGGCTAAAGCGTGGTGTTGACAATGCCAAGGTTGCAGGTTTGACAGCTTAAGGGACAGCTGCATATAACTGCATTGGAGGAGCATGGGCTCAGGGTCCCATCCAACTCTATGGTTCTATGAGGAAGCTGTGACAACTCTATTGCTCAGTTCTGTCTTTCAGAACTGCAGGCATCCAATCTAAAGAAGTCAACAAGAAATGTCCTAGGGGGCAGAAAAAAATGTGGAATGAGGACAATCCTTGCCTTTATGTAGGGAACAAACAAAAAAAACAAGGTGATGCAGGTTCTTTAGAGAAAATGAAATTTGGGGAAAGGGGCAATATTTTCATTAGATTACAATGAAGACTTTTTTCCTCATAAAATTTCATGGAAACCCTGGATCAAAAACTCATTATGTTCCATCGTTGTTTTCATTTTGGCTTTTTTTTGTAAAATGGCTTTTAAAGACAGCCCCCAGCAGCTACAGGCTCCCTTGATGTCTAAAGCCAGCTTAGAGTAATAAAAGAAAATAATTCTCTACACACAGGAAACATAATGAAAATATTTTTTTGTAATGAATGTAGACCGTTGTATTCAAGGCTTTATTTTATCCAGGCTTCTTTTCTTGACCCTGAGGGCAAATGCTCATGACAGCTGGTCTAAAGATACCCACAGGAGCCAGGAAGTGGTTTTTATTGCAGCATTTCACACAACCGCTCTTGATTCTCAGGCTAGGCTGGAAATGGCATAGCTGCTGCCCGGCCTCCTCAAAACTTTCTCCCATTGCAGATTTAGAGTCCATCCAAGTTGCAGGATCTTTTTTTTATCTATTTGCTGACTTACTTTCCAATGGAGACGATGGTCCAAAGCAAATGTCATGTTCAATACACAATTATCAGCTGTATGAAATGTGTGCTGCTTTTCAGTAAACAGCAGTCATGAGGGTCCCAGTCCACATCAGGAGCATGAAGTGGAGCAATTAGGACTTTAGCCTACACTGTGGTCCTGATCCAGATCCCCCCCCTACATTATTTGCATCAGGAAGGAGGTTCTGTTGTTATCCAAGAATTGTTTGGCCACTTTAATAAATGTCACATGATAGTTAAATCACATGACAGTGCTAGTCCCTTATTGAATGGAGTCCTAAGGATAAAAAAGTGGTGCGTAATGCCGTAATCCTATGAAGAGTTACATAGGAGTAAGCCCTACTCTCCACAGTGGAAATTACCTTTGTGTAAATGCACATGGGTTTCTGCTGCATTTACCGGTAATTGAATGCAAAATTTACAGATGGACACATCCTTATTTTAAAATCTAGCTATTTTTCTGGATTCCGCACTACAATTTTCACTGAGTGCTTGGACTGAGTCCTAGAATCCTCCTGTCTTTTCTCCAAAGCGTCGTAAGCACTTGCCCTGCTTTGGGAAGAAGAAGGGAGGGCTCTAGGACCCTGTCAGAACCCTCACACCTCATTCCCAAAGCCCATAATCACAGTTTTGTGCAGGGGGCGGGAAATAAATTAATGAAGAATGTGTCCTCTGCTCTCCATTTGGAGGAAACTACAAAAGATAATACTCTTCTCCCTGCCAAATCTTCCCTCCTCCCAAATACAACTAAGAACAAAACAAAACAGTACCTGTGCTGTGATACAATCACATTTGACTCTCCCCCTTTTCTTTTTGGTAGCTCACGTTTCATAATGTGCACAATGTTGTTTACATCTTTCATGCAACATCCAGTTTTCATGAAATCAAAGTGTTTTTTTGCTTATCAATCTGCAGGGTGTGTGAAGAAATGCACAAAAAGCAATGAAGTTATGTGAAGGTGACATATCACAGTTCTAGCATTCTGTCTTAGCCACCTGCAATTACATGAAAAACAACAACCACATGCTGCAGTTAAGTACCAGTTGGAAAGATCACACATGATGGTCAACACATATTCACATTAAGAACAAGTCAACATGTGGTTTGACTGTCATGGCTGTCAGCGGCTTCACTTAGTTTTTTTTTTCTGGAGTTCTGGAGACTTTGGAGCACATACATTAAAGCAGGGTCAGCCATTCTATTCATACATGGAACAGGAGGGTTTCATTGAAATAATATGGGCACAAAAATGCCACATATGCTCAGAGAAATAAAGAACTGTGTACAGTGGTACCTTGGTTCTCAAACTCCTTGGTACTCCAACGCCTTGGTTCTCAAATGCCGAATCACCAATCAGCTGTGCCTTGGTTTTCGAAGATTTCAGAAGTCAAATGGACTTCCAGAACGGATTAAGTTTGGCGCTTTTGTTTTTGCTATTTATTTTGCGCTTTTGTGGCTTTTTCGGTTAATTTGTTTTTGTGACTGTGTGGAACCCAGTTCGGCTACTGATTGATTGATTGATGAATAATGTGACTGCAGAAGGGGACAAAAGCCCCCCATCCAAACAATGACTATCATCCGCGTAGGTAAGAATTTTTTTTTAATCACCTACAATACTGTCTTATTTATTTTATAGTATGGTACATTGACTATTGCTTTCATTTTATGCATCAATGGTCTCATTAGATAGTAAAATTCACGTTAAATATCTGTTTTAGGGGTTGCTTTTAAAAGTCTGGAATGGATTAATCCATTTCGCATTACTTTCTATGGGGAAGCACACCTTGGTTTAGGAACACTTTGGCTTTGGAATGGACTTCCGAAATGGATTAAGTTTGCGAACCAAGGTCAGTTCCATTTATTCAGAAATATTACCTCGGGTTAAGAACTTTGCTTCAGGATGAGAACAGAAATCGTGCAGTGGTGGCGCAGTGGCAGCAGGAGACCCCATTAGCTAAAGTGGTGCTTCAGGTTAAGAACAGTTTCAGGTTAAGAACAGACCTCCAGAATGAATTAAGTTCTTAACCCGAGGTACCACTGTATATGGAAAGGGGCATGGTCACCATCTGATCCCAAACGCAGATGTTCTTGGACTACAACTGTCATCATCCATGACTAATGGCTAAGATGGTTTAAGCATTGAGGTAGCAGGCCATAATCTGAATGCTTCATCAAGTTCCCAGGACCTTTCAGGAAAGAGCCATAGGGGTAGAATAATGTGTTGCATGCAGAAGAATCCAGATTCATTCTCTGCTAAAAGGATTTCAGAAAGCTGTGCTAGTCCTTGGAGAGCTGCTGTCAGTCAAATTTATCAGTAATGGGCTAGATGGATGGTGATCTGAATCTGTGCAAGATGGCTTCAGCAATTTAGCTAGTAGGCCACCAAAAGCACTTCAGGGGCATCATTTACAAAGGAGCACTTAACAGGGAACTGATCATTTCAGAATGAAATGCTCAGACACTCCTTCATTATCTCAATATTTGAATCTATGCTCAATAAAAAGGCACCACAGATGTAAATTAAGCCCCCCAAATATTCATGTGAATTGCCCATCAGTTATCCCGTAATTAATCTTAAATTTCATCTGCATAAAATCTTTACAAATCAGCTAACCCAGAGAGAACTGATTACTTTCCATGTATGTTTAATCCCCCTGCTGAGGCTGATGCATGATAGGGATTGCTGAGGTATTTGTAACTTTAATAAAAAAAACCCTCATCTTTTACCAGTTTAAGAACAGTCATTTCTTTATAGAAATCTGCAAATGCATCCAAAAACAATGCAGATAGCAGCTATTAAATAGATGCTTTTTATAAATTATCCATTTTCTTACATGCATAAAAACCTCAATTAAAGCAACATAAATCCTATCAAATTGTACGCTGAAAGCATGCATATATTGTTGGAATTAATGTGATTTTTCTATGTTTGTACCAATAGATGGTGCTAGCAATTGCCATATTTTTCTGTCACTTTAATTTAGGCCGTAAAAGTCTTCAGCAATTATTGGAGGGTGGGGGGAGGAACAATCTATTCATGTGACAATTAAAGCAGGAAATGTCATCTTATTGACACTCAACTTTTTTACAGAGTGAAAAGGGTAACAGAGCAGCCAAAAGCTGTTTTGGCTGTTCTAATTTTCCACATAGAATTTGCAAATGAGAGAGGTATATTTTCCTCCCCTACAACTTATCCTCAAAGATATTCAAATACTTATGCTGTGCTACGTAGTTGTCTGGGAATGAACATTTTTGTCTAGATGAGACAGGAAGCAACAAGCAAAGACTGTTTCAAGCACTATTTAGGTTGTAAAGCTTTTAAGTCAAAGGGATGGTTTGTGTTATCTATCAACACTAGGACAGGGATTTGTATACTAAAAACTTATAGTCCAAGATTTCGCTCAGAACTACAAGTCAACTAGACTCCTAGAGTTGGATGGTCTTTTAGGCCATGCATTCTAACCACTTGCTTGATGCAACCCCAAGAGCACCCCCAAGACATGGTGGTCCAGCTTCTTCTGGAAGGCATCTAACAAGGGGACACCCCCCCACACACACCTCCTGCCACCAGGTAATCTGTTCCATGAGGTGCTACATTGCTCTCCCTTTACCAGCCTGATAAGAAGATTTCCTCCTTTCTTGTTCTGGGCAGTCTCACTTGAAACTGCAGCTTGGGGAGTGAGCAACTGAGTTATTCTCTCATACTTAAGAACAAACAAAAACAGTTCAGATACCAAACTATGATGTTGGGAAGAAGGTGTTCTCCTAGTCTTTTCCCCGACAAGGTACCAGTAATTGTGCACAGGCAAGTTATTATTTAACTTGAAGATGAATTTAAGCATTTAATCCTCCAGCCGCAATCTGAAGTCAAACAGTCCTGAAAAGGAGAGGCACGTCACATGTGTCTCCTGTTTGCATCTGATCTCTTTAATCCGTGTATTCATGTCATTTAGGCTATGTACAGTTTATGCTAGAAACATTTCTGCACTTGTTATTTCTGTGCAGTCCATACATAATCAAGATCTGCTGTGTATTTTTTTGCACCTGAAAAGTGCTTCTTGAGAAACTGTGATCATGATGGGGGGCGGGGAGCTTATTGCAGATTGAGTCTGCATGATCCCACAGTGTGTCCGTGTGAAAACAGATGTCATCAGTTCTGGCAATGGGGGTATATCTATACCTGCTGAATGATAGATGGGCTTATACCAGGATCATAACCCCCACTTCGTCATTCACCTGGGATATGTGCAGAGAAAAGGCATGGATAGCTTAAGGAAGGGGAGGGTTTTCAAAAGTATATCAAGTAACCATACCCACCATTGTGGATGGTTTGATCTAGAACAGGCATGACCAACTCCCAAGAGACTGTGATCTACTTCCAGTATATAAAAACCTCACAGTGATCTACCTATTGTCATTGCCAAGAGTTGTTAAGCCTTTTTAAGGGAAGAGCGCCCAAATGTTTGAGCTTTTTAAAAATAAATAAATAAATAAAAATAAGTACCATCGCAATTGACCAGGAACATCGCCGCGATTGACCGGTAGATCATGATCGACCTGTTGGACATGCCTGATCTAGAATAAATCTAGATGGGAAGCAGCATGTGATGATGATAATGGATTATTCCGTTTTGAGAAAAGCTATATTTTTGTGATACAAACAGGTTCGTTTGTATGCAACTCTTGCCAAAATAAGGGGTATCATTTCATTGTATACCTTCTGTGAAGGTCAGGGGGCTAGATAACAACTTGAATTGTTCAGGAAACAAGGGAATATTTATATATTTATATAATTCTTTTAATTTATACATCACTTGACTGTAAAAAAACAAACAAACCTCAAAACAATTTACATCAATAAAATCAAGAGAGAGAGAAAATACAGCAGTACTTTAAAATGTACAAAAGTTAAAATACCAAAACAGGTTAAAATTACCTCAACTTCCTAAGCATGTGAATAGGTTTGTCTAAATGATAATGTTTTTAGCTGCTCCAAAAAGTGTACAGTGAAGGTGTCTGCTTGATCTCAATTGGCTGCGGTGTTGGACAGAGTTCTTAAACTACATCTCCTAACATGTAATGCATGTTAGGACACCACTTTCTCTGCATATCTTTTGCTTAGCTGGTCAACTTCAGGTGGCTGTCCAAAGTCTTTGCCCCTAATTCATATAATCATATTCAGACTACAGGGCAGTTCCACCATAGCTTTAGGGAAGACATGGAAGACATGCATATGTTCAAGATCAGGACATTGTAAAATACCATATTTTTCGCCCTATAGGATGCACCGTCCCATAAGGCTCACCTAGTTTTTTTGGGGGGGGAATAAAGGGGGGGAATTATTTCCCCCCCCCCCAGGCATGGGGCTGGGGCAGGGGAAGCCCGAGCTTCCCCCGACCCCAGCCCCCAGAACAGGCAACTCTCCGCAAGCCGTGGGAGCCTGGTGCTGGGCTCCTGCGCCTTGCGGAGAGCTGCACAAAGTCTGGGCGCACTGAGCTCAGTGCACCCAGCCTTCGGCATGCAGGCAACTCTCTGCAAGCCGCAGGAGCCGAGCGCAGGGCTCCCACGGCTTGCGGAGATCTGCACAAAGCCTGGAGAGCGAGAGGGGTCGGTGCACACCAACCCCTCTCGCTCTCCAGGCTTCAGCGAAAGCCTGCATTCACCCCATAGGACGCACACACATTTCCCCTTCATTTTTGGAGGGGAAAAAGTGTGTCCTATTGGCGAAAAATACGGTAAATAAATGAGGACTATGTTACAAGTGAAGAGGAAATGATGACACTCTTGGAAGCATCGTTCCACTCTGCCTTCTGATACTGCAGCTACTGCAAATTTGTCCTTTCTTTCAATTGCATCACAAAGCCAAGACACAAAGAATTAGCTGTACCTAAATCCAATAACCAAAGAAAAAGGTCAGACCAAGAACCTCCTCCTCAGCCTAATGCAGACATTTGCTTCTGAATAAACTGACGTGTGCAGCAAGTAGCTTTGGCATAATAGGGATTCTGTTTTCCTGTAATTAAAAACAAGTTCCCAGACCAGAATTTCCCCACTCTCTTATCTATTTGTATACCTCTAATTAATGTCAGATAGTTTTCTAAGAATATCAGAAAAGGAAAACAAAGCCTATTCGTGCAAGTATAAAATGAAGGGATTTCTTTAAGGGTGGGGGGGTATAAAGGGCTTTCAGAAACTGTTACTGCTGCTAACTGTAGGTACTAAATACAACTGATAATTCTCTAGAAGATGCAGACATGCTCAAGCAAAAATAGAATTAATGGAGTCATCCATCATCATGATGTTGCTTAACAAGCCATTCCTTGTTTTTCTGAATATTGTCTCTGTGAAACAGTCAGATCTTAATTCATGAATTGCCCTGGAAAAAAAATGTACATATTTAAAAATACATAAATGTGTTGGGATAATCATAAAGCTGTAAGACTGAAGTTTATTTCAAGGCCACAGATAAGAAGGATCTGCCTTAAAACAGCTACTCATATTAATTTTCTGTATGTGCATTCTTAAGATACATGTCAGGAAGGATGCCAGGAATAAGGCCAATGTAGCTAAACTCTCAAATGTACTTGAATCACTGTCTTCTGGTGGTGTCACCAAATACATCTCACAGAAATAAATAACCCCCCTGCTTTAAAGGTGAGTGTGGATCCTTCTGTAGCCATAACACACCCCATCTACACAACATGAGGAAGGTGGTGGGCTTGCAGAAGTTAGAAAAAAAAACTTATTTTAAAAAGAAAAAATCCTTGAGGGACCACCCAGAAGAGAAGGTACTTAGTGCCCAGGGAATGCTGACTGACTATTGGGGTTTGGGATGAATAGCAGGTGGGGCTGGGGATGGAATGGATTTTCTTGGGGAGGGAAAAGCTGGCAGGCTGGAGCACATATCAGGAATACTTAACCTTCATCCAGTTTTCTGGGGTGAAACACTTACCCCAGGTGTACTTTTCATTGTGTAGTTCACACATAAGTAGACGTACAGGGTAGTCCCTTTAGGGAATTGCCACAAATGGTCACCTGGACAACATCCTCTAATTTCAGCCAGTTACCACTTATTGTTTTCCTGCTGGAAACAAAAAGCCACCTGCAGCATATTCTTATTTATTAATTTGCGTTAATAAATTTGCATCCGTAGAACTCAGGATCTGATCCGGCAGGACTCTTCTTATGTTTTTTATGGCTTGAGAGGAGTGGGAGCAGGATCCCATGCTGTCAATATTTCACTTGCAGATCAGATCAGTGTGGCAAGTGCAGTAATGTGTGCGTGGAGGGGAGTTTTATATTCTTATTTACAATGCATAAGAGCATAAATGAAATATAAATGAAGTAAATGTGAAAAAAGAGGAAATAGTGAGACAAAGAAACAAGTCATTAAATTGGGTGGTGGGAAACGATTGTGAGAAATAATTAGTTCCAGAGTTTCCGTCTTTTGCTGAATCTGCTGGTTCTATTGTTCTTTCAAAATCCCTTATCCTTTCTTATTTATGTGTTCTTATTATGATATATATATGCTGGTTTCTCTTCATATCCCTTTTAGTTTTTACTTAATAAGTTGTGTACGGGACGCGGGTGGCGCTGTGGGTTAAAGCCTCAGCGCCTAGGGCTTGCCGATCGAAAGGTCGGCGGTTCGAATCCCCGCGGCGGGGTGCGCTCCCGTTGTTCGGTCCCAGCGCCTGCCAACCTAGCAGTTCGAAAGCACTCTCGGGTGCAAGTAGATAAATAGGGACCGCTTACTAGCGGGAAGGTAAACGGCGTTTCCGTGTGCGGCTCTGGCTTGCCAGAGCAGCGATGTCACGCTGGCCACGTGACCCGGAAGTGTCTTCGGACAGCGCTGGCCCCCGGCCTCTTTGAGTGAGATGGGCGCACAACCCTAGAGTCTGTCAAGACTGGCCCGTACGGGCAGGGGTACCTTTACCTTTTTTTTAATAAGTTGTGTATATTAATGGGGGTGGTAAAATGAGAGTAGGAGACCTAATGGGGAGTAGTTATTAAATTTCTATAGAATATTGAAAAATGTTGAAGTAAGCCAATAAAAAAAAGTCACATAAAGTCAGGACTTTTCAAATAACATCAAAGAGCGAGGACTTGTTGCCTGATCTCTGCCTGTCTAAGCCACTCTAGGGAGTAAGTGTTATGAAACTTACTGCTGAGTAAACCCATGCATCTCAGCTATAAGCCCATCTACTTTTACCTTTCCCGTGGCATTGCGATCTGGGGCTTTTCAGTTTAGACAAAAGGCAAGCAAGAAAAGCAGGGCTATTGACAGGGGGTACTTGAATGCCTGCTTGAACAAGGAGGCTGCTTTACTGGCTTTTTCACATGGCCTGTGATTGATATTATCTTAGAACATAAGAAGAGCCTGCTGGATCAGGCCAATGGCCCATTTGTTCCAGCATCCTGTTCTCACAGAAGCCAACCAGAAGCCTATAAGAAGCCCACAAAGAAGACTCATGTGTAGCTTGCAGACTTCCCACATGCATCAGGTCATCTTTTTATTTTATTTTTTTATTCAATTTATATACTGCCCTTCATCTGATGATCACAGGGCAGTTTGCGACATAAGTGGTTGGATGTCGTGAGAACAGGATTCTAGCTTGGCTTGACTCACTTTATATTCTTGGAAGCCATGTTGTCTTGAGCTATCTTGGATGTATTGAAAGATCTGTGTGTCAGCCTTGGGAACTGTTTGGTACCACTAATCAATAAAGTAAGGCCTCTGCCTAAGTGACCTTGTCTATCACGTCTGAAGAGGTTTTATAGTTTTACTGGGCAGCAATGATGTAGTGCAAAGAAATAGAAAACAGTAACTTTCATGCTACTTTTGAAGCAGTGGCTGGATAGACATCTGTCATGCATTGTAGGGGTTTGGACTAGCTGGCCATTAGGGTTCTTTCCGATTCTATGATTCTATGAAACTCCCTTTATTTTAAACATTCTAATACCCTTTCTAAACTGAAATGTGTTTGTGTATGGCTTACTTGTTTCTCAGGGCTTACTTGTTGACAATAAAAGGGCATCGAAGGGAACTTTGCAAACCTTCGCTCCAAGCCTCTTTGCTAATTCCACTCCAAGTAATCTGACTGTGGCTTAGAATCAAGGACAAAAATTGAGAATGAGGGCAAATTGAGGAGCTTATTATATGGTACAAAAATAAGATGCTGTAGAGAGAAGTACAGAGTTGCTGTGATTTACTTAAGGGTATCATATTCACATTGTCATGGATATGCCAATCACAGCACGCTGAGAAATCGTTCCATCTGGTAATTCTGCTCTTTATAGTGCCAAAATGAGTTCTTCAGGAGATATCTAGCACAGAAACATGCATTACCATTTCTATAGATAGCACCGGGACAACATTACTTTTTTAACAGCACAAACCTATTATACAGATATGACATTGTTGAAAATTCAAGGGAGAACCAGGAGACAGTGGGTTTGGAGGCAAAAGAGTCAGGGGAAAGGTGGGGGCTAATTCCAGATGGAGTCCGGGGACAGGAGAAACTGTGTGTTAATGGTGCAAAACTATATGAAGAGATGACAAAAACTAAATTTCATATATTGATTCAAAATACCCAAGCAGATCTTTGGCAGCAGGTCTCCCTGGTAGTTTTAAATTCATGACATGCATAGTTTTACATTTTGTTTGTACAACACACAACTAGAAAAAATTGCTATCTTTTTCTTTAACCAGAAGAAATGTAAATATTCCAAAGTACTCTTGTGGATTTCCTGCCCTTCAGGATGAACATCAGTGACTGATAATGTTTTCAATAAAAAAAACCACCCTGCTATTACTATCTTTTGATCCAACTCCATTTGCCAGCCTTGTCGTGGATATATTATTCATTCCATATCTATATTGCAAGATAGTCTGGAGGACCTGGGTATGTTGAGCCAGATTCAGGTGGATCAGAAGGGAAATTGCCAAGACTGCATATTTTACTGCGAAGTTTCTTCCAAATTCAAACTCTTCTGTTCAAGGAGTAGGAATGTTGCAAATAACCCACAGAACAATATTTGATCTGGGCATTGGTCAATGGAAAAAATACACATGAGCAGAATAAAAAGGAGCCACAAGCTTGATTTTACAAAAATCATTTCAATTTCAGTTATGGCATGTTAATTGCCTATAGTAGCAATGATGGGTGAGTGCCAGTAGTAGCAGTAATAGTAATCCTATACTCAAAAATTAAAGAGTGTGGTTCATAAGTAATTTAATACAAATTACCTAGATATGAACTATGATTTTAGATTCACGATGATAGCAGCTGTATTAATTCAGTTTCAGACTAACTTCTTTAAGCTGAAGTCAGTTTGACTATTGCCTTCAAACCAAGTCTTAATCGGAATGCAGATCAAACTTGTTAGTGTGCTTTTTTTTACTGGTTTTACACTCTTTTTGCCACAATCCAGTGAAGTTATTCATCACTATCCACAGTGTGCACAGTACCTGCTTAAAGCACAGCTAAGTTGCTCTTTCTCTCAAGCTGGCTTGAAGGGAGATGGATCAAGCAGCTGCATTTCATAAGAAATGATGGCATAGATATAGGATAAGTACAGATTGTAGCTGTCTTGGGTATGGCGCTTCCTAAACTAGCAGTGGGAGCATACTGCATGTAAGCCTGCATGCATGAGGGCTAAATATATATCTCCTATATAAAGATTATAAATTATACCCATATATATATCTGGCTCCCTAAATTATAACTAGGTTATATGTTGCAAATGTGATCTCTCTGTTCCACATAAGGTCAGGGATGGGGGAACCTCAAGCCCAGGGACTGAATATCCCCCCTCTTTGCCCTTGGGATTCTTCCCAGGCCACACACCTTCCCCCCAGGTCACATTCCTCACCAGCCTTGCTTCACACTCTCCTTGTGTGTTTTTACCTGCTTGGGAAGTCTCCTTGAACTCTGGTACTTACATGGATGAAGGACAGAGAAGGGTATGTGGCTTGGGAGGGCATCTGGAAAGAGTCTCAAGAGTCAAACACAGAGGTCTAGAGGGTGTGTGTTTGTGTGTGTGTGTGTGTGTGTGTAGAAACTAGCCTGTTGGACGAAGGAAAAATTCACATCCATTGCTCCACCCAATTTTGCTTCTGGTTCTGCCCTGGCATGTGACCCTCAGAATGTTGCTGAGTAGGGAATCTGTGGAACCTCAGACTGAAAAGGTTTCCCCTCTCTGATGTAGGTTCTCAAATCTGCAGGTTGAGAAAAGGTGCAAGTACTAAAATACAGATCCTTGAGCAATTCTCTCCCCTACTCCAAATTATTCAAATATGGCATGGATCTGCCCCCCCCCCTTTACCACATGGATAAATTCTACAAAAGAAATTATACTGTCCTCTCTCCTTTAAAAACAAGATTAAAAGACCTACTATTTCATCACCAGCGACTGCCATTAATTGCTAACGCTGAAAGGGAGCTTGACATATCCCTGGATGGCACATCTGTTAACTGTATGTAGACTGCAATCAGTTAAATAGGTTTCCCAACAAATGGCTTGTCAAAGTCTTGACACAAGAATTACTTAGGTTTGTTGCCAGCCATTCACTTTTCTCTTTTTAACTGCCCATCTTGTGCCTACGCACAAGAATGTGAAATATTGGGGGGGGGGGAGAGAGATTTCGCTATTGATCAGGAAGCTTAAGTGAGCAAACGTATTCTTTCCTTACTTCCCAGGCGGGGGGTGGAGTTTCAGGGTCAATCCAAATAGGTGTATTTCCCCCTCACCTTTCCCAATCTGGGCCTCAGCTGGTGAGCAGGGGATTCAATCCTGTGGGGCAGTGGAAAATTCAGTCCTGCTGGGGTCTACTTCCCCGGTGCTTTTCCAGCAGGAAACATGCTGGCAAAGCAGACCCCTACAGCAGTGTACCCCAAACTTACAATAATCACATACCACTATTGAGAGTTTCATCTTACTGGCATACCCCTTATTGGGCAAGGATAATGTGGGGGTAGTTTTAATAATAAGATGAGATGGTTGGACAGTGTTCTCGAAGCTACAAACATGAGTCTGACCCAACTGCGGGAGGCAGTGGAAGACAGGCGTGCCTGGCGTGCTCTGGTCCATGGGGTCACGAAGAGTTAGACACGACTAACAACAAATTTTGGAGCAGATTTGGATGGGAACTTACAGCAGAACCTGAAAGTGACAAGGATGCTGAATCCTAATGATGATCTCTCTTCACGCTTTCAGATCACAGGGCCTGTTAACCATTATTGCTTTAGTTTTCTTGTTGACGTCTGCATCCCAGTTCTGAAATAAGCACAAAGGCTGCAGTTTGTGGAGTTTCAGTACCGACGACCAGGGTAGCGGAGTAGGTGTTTGACACAAACAACATGATATGTGTTTCACTCTCTCTTGGGAGCTGGAACAAGTGCACTTGCATCAGTAACTACCATCAAAATATTTCCTGTGATGTACGTTACATCTATTTATAACAGACTTTAGTTGAAACAAGTTTTGATTTTAAATGAGGAGCCTCTGATTCCTTGGCAGCTTGGAAGGCATTCAGTCATTCACTCAACCTGTTTAGGTTAATATCAGGATGTTTAAAGGATGCATTCCTGATCACTTGAGTTTTGCCACCAAGAGCAACAGAAGCAGTTGCACCCCTAAATTAGCATGAATTTAGTTATCGTAAGCCTTTTAATTTTTATATGCAATTAAACCTGGGGGGTCAGAACTAGGTCACAATTATCTATGAGCCATAAAAATGTCTCTGTGACAAACCTTTGGCTCTTTTCGAACCCAAGGGAGCTTTATCATGTTTCTAGAAGGAGGAAACAATAACCCACAAGGGACCGATGGCATTTTATTACTCATAGAAATATGGCATAAAACTGAACTGATTAAGATCAGCTTCATCCACACTTGCCATGAATATTGATACTACCAATTTTTTACATTCACCACGTTGTTCAGATGAATTCTATATATGTATCCTGCTTTATAACAGCAACTGCATAGAACAGAGTAATTAAAATAACTGCAGAAATGTACCAGTATTCTTCTGCAACATCCTCTCTCCTCCAAACAATTATATTTCTAAGAGGCATGTTGAGGTTTCAGAAGTAAAGGTCTTGCAACTGCAAGGCCAAGAGGTTACAGGGTTGGAATCAGTCACTATAACAGAAACTTGTGATTAATTCTCAGTGTTATTAATGAAAGACAAACAGAAAGGGGACACATGCGCTGAAATTCCTGCTTTGCCATAAATTGCAGTAGGCAGTCTTAGGCTCAAGACGATCTCTTAAACTAACTACCTCACAGGTGCAGGTAGGTAGCCATGTTGGTCTGCCATAGTTGAAACAAAATAAAAAAATTCCTTCCAGTAGCACCTTAGAGACCAACTAAGTTTGTTATTGGTAAGAGCTTTCAGTATCTGAAGAAGTGTGCTACTGGAAGAATTTTTTTTATTTTGTTTCGACTACCTCACAGGGGTATTGTGAAGACAGAATGGGTTCATTCTGTGTATCTTACCTTGATCTTATTAGATAAAGGATGAGAATTATGCAAACAGGAGCAGCAACAACAACAATGTAGAATCACATACTGAAATCCTATATTTACTATTTAATTTTGCTTTAGTCACATTTATACCATGCCTCTCCAGAAAAACAGGTTAAAAATGCCCCCTTATATGGTAGTTGAAAGCCAAACTATTCATGAGATCTGGTCTTTTTTAAGACTTCAAATTAGGTGCAAAGGGGGACAAACTGGATTGGATTTGTGGTGCCAGAGGAAGTGACTAGCCTCTTCTGCACACACTCCATTTCCCATTCAACATCTGCCCTTACCCCTTTCAACATTGCTTTCAGCAGCAGAGTCTCATGAACTAGTAGGACTTCAGGGGGGAGGAAGAGGATCCAGGCGACTGAGAAACAGGGGCAAGCTGGGGATGAGGAAGGAGGGGTTGGTGTAGGTAGTACTCAAGGGGTGAGAGAAGATGATGGGGGGATGAGGGCCAGTGCACAGGAACATGAGCAGCAGGACCCAGGGGCCCCCCGTCCCCATGATTATGGTCCATCCTGAGGTGTAGGGAACAGTGGTCAAGACACTCCAGGAAGCAGAGGCAGACCGGGGCTTGCATCCCAATTCACTAGCTGGCCAGATGGGGAAGCAGGCATGTGATTCTTCAGTTGGAGGAAATGGAGAGTAGGTAAGGGTCACATGACTCATCAAGCCCAGAAGCTGCAATCAGCAGGTACAGTATAAGAAGGAAGCTGAGCTAAGGTGCTGTGTCTGCTCAGCTGTCCATGTTGAAAGTCCATGTTGTCTTGGATATTCCTGGACCTCCATGGGTGTAGACTTTGGGCTTGATGTTGCAGTGCATCCTGACTTCAGATTTGGATTAACCCTGAACCTTGTCTCCTGACCTTTGGCCTTTCAACTTTGGATCTTGGACTGAACTTGGTAGATGCTGATGGACCCTCAGATTTTGGACTTGGTCTTGGCACACTGGCTGGCTGCCAGGTAGGGCAAGGGGATCAGGAGAGGGAAGCCCAAAATAAGATGAGGCCCTGACTGTTTTGTAGTGCTGGAGGGAAAGAGCCAATACTCCTCCCTGAGCAGCTGTTGCTTTTAAAATGTCAGTTCAGTCACAGGTCTCCCCGATCACATGTAGTTTGGCCCTGAGACATATGGATTAGCCCCTTCATATTTTTGTGCAGAAACCAGTGGCCATAGGAGGTCTGTTCTAAAGCAGTCAACATATGAGGCTGAGGAATGTGTGTGCTTGTTGGCCCTGCCTCCTCCATAGGCCTGCTATGTGCAGCAGGGAACCGTCTGTATGCATGCATAGTTTATAATCCTGAAAGTGCAAGGCTCTAAATTGTGCAGGGAGCCCACATGTATAGATCAGGCTCTCCACTCCATACTTTCTCCCCCAATGCATGGGACACAATGGAGACAGGCTACAAGGATGCAATGGAGAGGGTAGGATTAGTGAGTGTGCTCCTTCCCCTCCCTTGGCTTTGCATGGCATTCTCTTAAAAATGATGTATATGTTTGCTTATTAATATCCCAACACATCTCCACATGTGCTCTTCCGTACCGTCCAAGTGTCCCGATTTTCCAGGGACAGTCCTGGAATTATGAGAGCCATCCTAGCTTCTGATTTGATCCCATAATGTCTCTGTTTCCCCCACCAGAGCCACCGCTGCCAAGCTTGGGGAGGAGAAGGAATGAAGAATATTGGGGGGTATGCTCTTCGTTCATCCTTTTGTGGTGCCATTGTTAGCGATGACCACCTATGGCTTCCTTGGAGAATTGCGGTTGAGGCGGCACTGAAATAAATTGTCTGAAGCAAGATCTATTCAGTCAAATGTCTGGGTACATGCAGCCATTAAAATCCTCCACCCTCTATTCAGGAGTGGTTCACTGGGGGGGAAAGAGGAAGAGAAAGCCATTGTTCTTTCACATAAAACCAAAGGGAGTTGAAAAGAATGGTTCTATAATTTTCTCCAATAATATTTGCAGTAACCACTTGTATCATTTCTGTGTAACTGACAAAACAAGGGTGGTGCTATTTCTTTGCAGAGCTTTTTCCACTTGGATGGTAATGGTACTATATAAATTCTTGATTGCATTTTCTTGCTTTCTGACATTGTGTTCTGCATTTGCCATTTGTATATGTATACATATGCAAACAGCTTACTACTAAATTGTCTGCTGACTCACCTGGAATCACACCATAATATGTTTGATTGTAGGCTACATTGTGATTTAGAATGGCAGAGGCCCTTATAACATGCCCCTGTGATCCAGGAATTATTGCAGTTCTTTGAAACTGAAAATAAAGGGGAGGCTGCATAAAAAGAAAAGAGGAAAACATTGGGCAGGTTAGGGGAGAAGAAAAGGACATTCTTTAGCTATATGCAATGCATCCTTCTACAGTGAGAAGTGTAATTCCCCTCAAAAAGTACACTCTGCGGAGGGCATTAAGCTCAGTGGCTGTACACTTGCTTTGCATGCAGAACTTCCCATGTTTAATTCCAGCCACAATCTAGTTAAGGATTTTAATCTGGGGCTTGATGACCATCAATCCCTACATACCACACCTACTTGGTGCCTTTTCCCTGCCCCCAAGAAGGACATTGGCCATTGCTTCAGCTGCCTCTCTCAGGACCTCTCTGCTCTGCTGAGCATCAGACTGAATGGCAATATCCATCACCAACAGTGCTGACTGCCAGCTACCCCAGTACAGGCATACCTTGCTTTATTGTGCTTCACATATATTGGTCCTTATGAGGACATAGGTGTGGCTGTGGGCAGCCAGGCTGCTTCCAGGGAAAGGAATCCCCTACTACTACTGCCCCTCTTCTGGCCATGGGAGTGGTACTGGCTAGCACTGAAGCTGAGTTTTTCCTCTCCATTCCCTGAAGCCAGGGGGCCTGGCTTAATAGACTACAGTAAAGTGTAAACATAACACTTTATATGCAATGGGAACCCCCCCCCCAAAAAAATAATAATAATTGTGTGACTCGCTTTATCACAAAAATCACATGGTTGTAGTGGACTGAAACCAAACTATATTTCTGAGGTATGTCTGTACTCAGTAGAGCACAGAAGTCTCAGATGTCTTTGGGGAGTCATAAAGATGTTGCTGCAACTGCTCTGCAATGCTTCCCTTCTCTGCTGGGTGCTCCCCCATGAATTGTGTGTTTAAGGAAATATTTCTTACTTGTTTCTTTGAAGAGGTGATGATGTCGACCATGATGGGGCCTCTGGAGATAATGATGGGCCTTGGCATTTGTCCCACCATGCCAGTTGCTGGTGTCTGGCTTGACTGCCTATTAGTGTAGACAATGCAAGGTACAACTGATGACTTGACTCATACAAGGCAACCTACTCCACATAGAGCTACAGAAACAGGAGGAGTTGCCATATGTCCTCTTTTCCCAGAACACGTCCTATTTTTCATGGGTAGAGTCATCATAGTGATCCAAAATTAAAAGTAAAAAGGTAAAGGTACCCCTGCCCGTACGGGCCAGTTGTGACCGACTCTAGGGTTGCACGCTCATCTCGGCGCCGTCCGAAGACACTTCCAGGTCACGTGGCCAGCGTGACGAAGCTGCAGCTGGCGAACCAGCACCAGCGCCGCACACGGAAACGCCGTTTACCTTCCCGCTATAAAACAGTACCTATTTATTTACTTGCACTTAGGGGTGCTTTCGAACTGCTAGGTGGGCAGGAGCTGGGACAGAACGACAGGAGCTCACCCCGTCACGGGGATTCAAACCACCGACCTTACGATCAGCAAGTCCTAGGCACTGAGGTTTTACCCACACCGCCACCCGCGTTCCATAAAATTAAAAGTAGAAGTTGGCAAATGTGTCCTCTTTTTTGCTCTTCAGTATATGGCAACTCTACTTAAAGGGGTTTTATTTCCTCCCTGCCTCTTCACTTCTGATGCATGAGTCACAGCAAGCACTCCTTATTAACAAGACATTCAGAAGAACACTCCTTGCTATTACTTGCTTTGAGAGGTCCAGATGTAGATCTGTCTGGTCCTTCATGGAGCTGAGAGCCTAGGCTCCTTGTGTTCCAAAGAGATGTAACCCATGTGCATGGGCACCACAAGAAACAGGCTAGTTGAATTTTCCCATGGGAGGTCACATGGCTTTTCATAGCCAGGAATGGTTGAATATAGCATTGCAGTGTGCTTATGCCTGGCTGAGGGATTTTTGTCAGATTTCAACTTCCCTACCACCCTTTTTTTCCTCTTTTGATTTTTAACTGGATATTTTCTCCTGCCTCCTGTCCCAATTAGCTGTTAAGCTGCCCTATTAGAGATGATGGCTTCAAGCTAGAATCCATAGTTAAATAACTAACTATGCTATGGCAGGGATCCTAAATGCATTTATGAGAATATAAGCCCCACTGAACACAGTGCAGCTTCCATCTGAGTAGACATGCATAGAATGGTGCTGTATGGTTACAGACCTATGCACATTTACTTGAATTTAGTAGATCTTCCTTCTGAATAAACATTCATAGGTTCTGGGCTGTCATCCTAATTTTTGTGGCTTGTGTTTTTCATTTTTCTTACAATCAATGCTCACAGATGGGCACAAAAAAGTCTCATTAGCTTAGCTAGTTGCTATGTGTGCACTTACCCCCTCACTAATAGTTGCTCTAGTGCCAATCATTTTGGATCAATACTGTGATGAACATCTGCTTGAGCTGACATGGGGTCAGCAAAGAGTTTTATTTCAGATGCCATCCTAATTATGCATCTTTGGATGTGTACAGCTGAGAAGCTTGCAGAAGAAATGCTGCATCAACCTTTGAGGCTCGTAGCATAATCATATTCGCAATTTTCACTTTCCCTGCACATCAACGTAAGAGATATTCACACCATATTCATCCAGTCTCTGTGGCTGATTTATGTTGCGTCGAGTTTTAATGGATGTGCTGAAAAGCATAATTGTGTGCACCATTGTGCGCTATATTAGTCAAAAAAGAATGATACCGAACATATAGAAATTGCAAATGAAACACAATACCTTGCCATGATGACAAGATGTTCTTCTTCGGTTAGCTCAGCAATAGATATTCACAGAGAAACAATCATGGTCAACAAAAGGTAAAGGGGATGTATTCTCTCTTTTGGCATAGCAGCCATGGCTACATTTCTTATGAAAATGGGAAGGCCATATTCCAAAAATAGGAGTTCATGTTATTAGATATTGAGTCTGCAATACTGTTTTCATTCTGAAAATGAGGGGAAAGATCAGTAGAACACTCTCAGTTATATAATATTTCATATGCATACATATGGTCTTTTGACAACTGGATATGATAAGATATTGATGGGCATTTATCCTGTTTCCTTCCAGCTGTATATAGCACTGGCCAGCATTTGGACAATTGGAATATTAGTTTCCTAGTTAGTAGCGCCAAGCAAATGGTAGTAAAGAACAAAATAAATGGCAAATAAGATTGATCTGGGAGACAATGCGCTATGAGAGAGCACATAATTAAGTACAAGGGAAAGGGCCTTCTAGGTGATGGGACTACACCTGTGTAAGGAAAACATTTTAAACATCACTGGACCATATGGACTTTATGCGCTGGTTCTTGATGTGTAGGTACTATGACAGGCCCCAGGAAAGAGTCTCAGGTAAGAACCTTCCCATGTGCATAATGCCACATGGGGCAGTTATTTTAATTTTGGACTTCTTGATGGAAAAGGCAACACAATTCTCCCCCTGACCATCTTTCATTTCAAGGTATTTGTGCAACCCATAGGCAACAAAAATGGGTGGATGGGGCTGTACAGACAGAACAGATATGTATAACTTGGATTACATTGCGTTTTACATACAACAGGGAGCATATCCAATCCCAATATTCAGTTTCATACACCATCATGCATGTGATCGTGACAATGTGAGTCAACTTTATGTACATGCAGATTTTAGCACCTACCACAGAAATTGGCATCTGGAGAATCTCAAAGATAGTTGCCATCAGAGTTCAAGGGTACAGAATGAGCTTTGCATGCTGAAAGTCCTCAGCATTTCCAGGATGAGAAAGTAGATGCTATAAAAGTTATCTGCCAGAGCCCATGCAGAGCTGCTACGAATCAAAGCAGGTCAGTGCTAGGGGACAAGCATCCCTTCAGATTTGTTGGACTCCATTAGCCCCAGCCAGCATGGTTTCCATCTACTTCCATACTAGCTTGCCTTCCTTTACTATAGTCTCTTTATTACGCACACACAAATAGCAAAACAATATTAGAAGCACCAATTCTGTAAATCAAATACCATTACGGTAATTTCCATAGTGTGTTCACCTACAGCATTTGCTAAGTGCATATTATTATTATTATTATTACTTTTTCTGAACTGAGCACATACAGCCCAAGCTCTGGAATTAATGCAGCTCGAAGGATTACAAATTCATCCAAGCATCTAATCATAGAGTTTCAGATATTTTTCTTATGAGCAAGTTCTGTTCAGAGAACAGAAGTACAAAGGAATAAAGAAAATAAGCTTGCTTACTCTGGTTTTACAAAAATCACAACAACTCCGAGAAGAATATTTTGTTGGGATTCTGTTCAGAAACTTGATTAAAGCCATAGTTTACAAGCTAGCACTGACAGTATTCTGATGAATTGGGGGTGGGGAGTAGGTTATATGCAAGATCCTTCTAACCCAGGGGTCAGCAAACTTTTTCAGCAGGGGTCCAGTCCACTGTCCCTCAGACCTTGTGGGGGGCTTGATTATATTTTTTTTGGCGGGGGGATTAATGAACGAATTCTTATGCCCCTCAAATAACCCAGAGATGCATTTTAAATAAAAGCACACATTCTACTCATGTAAAAACACGCTGATTCCCAGACCATCCGTGGGCCGGATTTAGAAGGCGATTGGGCCGGATCCAGCCCCCGGGCCTTAGTTTGCCTACCCATGTTCTATCCCCTTGATCCAGCAAGTGTGAAAAGCTAATCAAGCCTTCTAACCCCAAAAACAGCCAAGCTAGCTTCCTGTGTTGAGGAAATAGCCTGGGTGATGGGCCATTAAGGGAAACAAAGGAAAGGGGATCTGTGTGAGATGGCACATGGGTCCCCCCCCCCAACTAGTTACAAGGACAAACCTGAGTTTAGAGTAAAGTTGCAGTGATGCAGGCCAGAAGAAAAGCAGGAGAAAGAACAATGTTTGATTTCTGCATGAATCCAAGGCTGCTACTATTGGAGAAACAAGACTCTTTGGGGGTGTTAATACTTTGAACCCCTCCGTCATTGGCTCAAGTTGTACATATGTGTAAATAACACTACAGTCTCCACTGTGCCTCATTCCTAAAGGAAACACAAACCCTTGGTAGCTCCTGAAACCCCTGGAATCTTGGTCCACTCAGTGACTGGGGTGCCATTCAACAGTATTATATCAGAATGGCCAGTTTCACTCATCAGCACAACATAGCCCACAGAGACATTGACTTATCCCTAAAGTATTTTCAGTATCGGTGCTTTAAAAAATATGATCAAGAATGTATAAAAATGAAAAATCATATTTCATGCTTACGTATTCCAGTACATTACTGTGCAATTCTAACAACTGAAGGAAGTGGGAAGAAAATAGCTTCAAGAAGGTTCCGGGGATGAGAAAAGCTATAGAAACTGGCTCTTCTGATAAGCTGAGCTAAGCCTTGAAACATCACATATGATCAACCTCCAAGTAGTTATTATTAACAGGGATGTTATTTTAAAACTGCTATAGGTATATGAGGTTCCTTTTGATCATTAAATTCCTAACACAAAAAGTTTTTAAAAATATTAATGTACTAAAAATAGAGATTCAGTGGCCATTGTTCAAAAACTGCATGTTTAAGGTCTATAAACTTGATTTCCAGACCCAAGCGTGAACTTAAACTTTAGTAAAAAGGTGCTCTCCAGAGGTTGCTGGTCTGCAACTCCCATTTTGCATACACACATGGAATTAAGACTCAAGAACCAACGTTGGCATAAAGTCACAATTTATTTGACATCACTTATTTTATCCACAGAAGTCCCATCCACAACATACCTTTAAACACTCATACAATTTAAGAGTCATGGCTTCTTCCAAGGAATTCCGGGAAGTGTAGTTATTAAGGGAATTTTAGGCCTGCGAGTTGTCTCCTAACAACTGTCAGTACCCAGGACAGTTCCCAGGATTCTTTAGGCTTGGGTAGTGGACTAATCAAGTGGCTGAAACCAGTCAGGGAAAGGTGAACTTGTAAAAACACTCACTCAGGACTATGGAACGCAGAGAGGGGATGGGTCAAGAAGGCCTTCCTACATAATCTTAAGGACAGGTTGGGATTGAAGGATATTTCACTTTCAGTTGCCTCAGTTTCTCATTTTTCGATCTTAAATTCAGTTCTCTACAGTTCTGCAGCAATTCGTGATTTATTACTTTCAATATATATTCATGAAAATTTACCATAACTCTAAACCTAAACACATTCTTGTATGTAGGTTTGACTGATGAACATTTTTGTAAACATTATTGTTGTTGTTGTTGTTGTTGTTGTTGTTGTTGTTTTCTCCCCAAAGCAATGACAAACCTAGACAGCATCTTAAAAAGCAGAGACATCACCTTGCCAATAAAGGTCTGTATAGTAAAGCCATGGTTTTCCCAGTAGTGATGTATGGAAGTGAGAGCTGAACCATAAAGAAGGCTGATCGCCGAAGAATTGACGCCTTTGAATTATGGTGCTGGAGGAGACTCTTGAGAGTCCCATGGACTGCAAGAAGATCAAACGCATCCATTCTTAAGGAAATCAGCCCTGAGTGCTCACTGGAAGGACAGATCGTGAAGCTGAGGCTCCAATACTTTGGCCACCTCATGAGAAGAGAAGACTCCCCAGAAAAGCCCCTGATGTTGGGAAAGATTGAGGGCACAAGGAGAAGGGGACGGCAGAGGATGTGCTCTGGTCCATGGGGTCATGAAGAGTCGGACACGACCAAATGACTAAACAACAACAACAACAACAATGTTTACAAAAATGCATATATTAGGGGAAAGGGTGCATAAAAATGTGGGGGGGATGGATCACTGCCTTGCCATGGCGAAGGGGCTTGAATAACTCAGAGAAGCTATGAGCTATGCCGTGCAGGGCCACCCAAGATGGACAGGTCATAGTTTTGACCAAATGTGATCCACCTGGAGCAGGAACCCGCAAGCCACTCCAGTATCCCTGCCAAGAAAACTCCATGGACAAAGACAACAAACATTGTTGTAGTGCATTGCAAAATTCAGAAAAGTGTGAATTCCAAAGGTAACTGTGTTTCCTTTTGCTTGTTTCTGGAAGGTCAATTATGATAGAAATGAGAAACAAATTGAATTTCTTCCTTATCCCTAGGGGCAGAGCTGATGGAAGGGGTGGTATTAAAGCCAGCCTCTTTGCTGTTGGTGGGTTGGGCTTACCCATTTGGTCAACAGTTTTGTTTTCTGCACAGTCGGTCACCCTGCAGATCCTATCATGTTTAACTTGCTTTACCTGGCCTTGCTTGATTTTCCTGGCTGTGTTTGCAGTCAGGAGGCTGAAGCCACTGGTGTAAGTAATAAGAGAAAATGTAACATGGTGGGATAAAGAAAAACCACCAATCATATGCCCCCTTCTTGATCTGTCATGCTAAAGTGACCTCTTACATACATCTAATGGTATTCTGTTGCCTCAAAGGCACAGAAGTGGAATATTTATATGATACTTCCTTGCATTTTTTCAAAAAATATGTATCTTTAAAACCTCAGAAGTTAAATATGCAAACGTTATGTAAAAAGAACCACAAATCCCATCAGTTTTCACTTCATTAATTGGAACAAAACTTAAAATGACGACATCATAAACCAAATACCAGAGCTATTAATGAACAGACCTGCTGCAACTCTTGCCAGATAAGCCATAAATCTAATTACTGTGGTGTTTTTTTCTGGCAGATGGCATAGTGTAAAAAGATTTGATTTAAAACTGAAACAGATTGGAGTATGATAGGAAATTCCACAAGCTAGACACATTGTATATATATCAGGAGTCAGATAATGATTGAAACATTTGTCTAGTGTTGAGAAACAATAGCTTATGAGCAGCATAGCAGCCTGTGCATTAGGGCCTCCTTTAGGTACCACAGAGCAACAAGGATATGACATGGAAGAATCCTCTGTTGATAGTACTCCTTAGTCCATGCAGAATGTGTGAATATTAGTGGCCCTGACTGCAATTCAGAACCAGTGTGGTGTAGCCATTAGAGTTCCACAGACTAACTAGCACTGGAGAGACCCAGGAACGAATCTCCACTTTGCCATGAAACTAGCTGAGTGGCCTTGAATCAGTTACAATCTCTCAGGCTAACCTACATCACAGGAGGGAAGCTGAAAAATCTGATGGGAATAGGAATGGGATTTGCCAATGTTTGCTTATTGATCCCATGCCCAGAGTGAAAATCAATCCAGCAAATAGGATTTGTATTTTCTGTTGCTTTCAGTCCACAAATGATATACAATTGATTACTGTTTTTATCCAATGCTGGTCCTATTCAGAGTGGAGTCAATGGGCATGACTTAGGTCCATTAATTTCAATGGGTCCAACCAGAGTTGCATTTAGCTGGATACAATGCTGCATCCCTGCCCTCTGCACTTTGTGTTTCCTTTACATTGGAATGAACAGAGTGGAATAACCTGATGACAATAAAATGTACATAATTTTGCCATTGTGAACATCCAGATAAATAATGTAGTCCTTGGCAGAAGCCGAACTGCAGTGGAACAGAAACAGTGCTGCATGCGACAAATAGAGGGCAGAATGGAAAACTACATCTTCTTTTATCCCTACCTCAGTTGCAGAGGGTGGAGTGGAGTGTGGGAATGTTGGGGGTGGCAGGAGATGATATATTGATTATTAATACCCTTCCTTACTTGCGCTAGCAAGTTTCTTCACTTAGCAGAATGCATTCCACTTCTTATGCAGCAGAAAGCTGGTTGCAAACTCGTGTGAGTTTCTTAAGACAATAAGCAATTCAATCTGGCTTGCCCAGATTGAGATATGTTCTAATATTCCTGGTAAGACCCCTTTGAATCCCTCCTCAAAAAAATAAAGACACCACAGTCTTATTCATAAGTAACAAAAAGTAGTTTTACTCACAATCAGGCAGAGCACAGTGTGATCCCTGAAGGCAGGCTTAAGGCTTAAAGTTACAAACATGTACAAACAGGTTTACCCCACATGGGAGATAACCTGGGGATTGCTGTGGCAGCCAGCAGTTCAGTCCAGGTGATGCAGGAAGCAGACAGGACAAACAGGAAGGTCAAAAAAGAGAGGTAGTAGTGAGACTTGGCCTTTTACCAGGTCTGGAAAGGTCACACCCACCTACTAGTCACATGCAAGGAAGGATGTTCCAGGCCAGGAGGAACAGGAAATTTCGACTGGCTGGACCAACATCTCCTGCTTGGCCACTCTAGCAAAACAGGTAATGTTGTACTTGACTGCTCCCAGTGGATTACATCCCACATGGAGGAGTGCCACAGCTATGCCTTCCCAGCTGCAGCAGTACTGTTGTTCTCCGGGATTGGGAAAGGACAGTGTGATGTGGCCATGAGAGTGAAGGGAAGAACTGCTTTGGCAAATTTGAGTACTGTACTTTTCGCACCATAGGACGCACTTTTCCCGTCTTAAAAACTAATGGGAAAAGTCTGTGGAGCGAATGCAGGGGGAGGCAGGCAGGAAAAGCCCCCAAGAGTCCCACACAAGCTTCGCGTGGCTCTTGCGGGCTTTTCCCCAAGAGGGAGAAGGGATTGACACCTTGTCAGTCCCTTCTCCCTCCTCTAGAAAAGCCTTGCACAACCTCTCCAGCCGGGGGGGGGGGGGAGGCTTCGCAAGGCTAAAGAGGAAGCCAGGGCAGCGAGCACAATCCATCCCGTTCACTGCTCTGGCTTCCTCTTTAGCCTTGTGCGCCCCTCCAGCCGCGGGAGGCTTCGCAAGTCTAAAGAGGAAGATTCCCTGCCCTGCGCACCTCTCCAGTGGGGGGGGGGGAGGCTTTGCAAGGCTAAAGAGGAAGCCAGGGCAGGGAGCGCAATCCATCCCGTTCGCTGCCCTGGCTTCCTCTTTAGACTTGTGCGCCTCTCCAGAGGGGGGGGGGGGCCTTCGCAAGGCTAAAGAGGAAGCTAGGGCAGGGAGCACGATCCATCCCGTTCGCTGCTCTGGCTTCCTCTTTAGTCTTGTGCGCCCCTCCAGCTGCGGGAGGCTTCTCAAGTCTAAAGAGGAAGCTTCCCTGCCCTGCGCGCCTCTCCAGCAGGGTGGGGGGGAGGCTTCGCAAGGCTAAAGAGGAAGCCAGGGCAGGGAGCGCGATCCATCCCATTCGACGCCCTGGCTTCCTCTTTAGCCTTGTGCGCCCCTCCAGCCGCGGGAGGCTTCGCAAGGCTAAAGAGGAAGCCAGGGCAGCTAGCGCGATCCATCCCGTTCGCTGCCCTGGCTTCCTCTTTAGACTTGCGTGCCTCTCCAGCCACAAGAGATCTACCAGAGGTAGATCTTAACCCTTGCCTCACCTGAGAGCTTCTCTGGGCAGGAATTCCCTCAGCTTAAGTGGGGTGGGGGAAGTGTGGCAGGTAGGGGGGTACCTACCTAGACACTGAAGCCACATGTCTCTCAGATGAAAATTGGGAGTGGACATTGTGTGAAGTGGCTGTGGATCTCCTGCTGCAGAACTGTAGGACTGTATAGAGTTGGGAGGGCCACCCGAGGGTCATCTAGCCCAGCCCCCTCACAATGTAGGAATCACAGCTAAAGAACGCCAGGCAGATGGTCCCCCAACCGCTGCAACCAGTGGTGGAGACCCCAAACACCTTCCGAGGTCATAGAATTGCAGGGTTGGAAGGGAACCCTAGGAGTCATCTAGTCCAGCCCCATCCCGTTGTGCAAGAATAAAGATGCTGCACAAGGCTAAAGAGGAAGCCAGGGCAGCGAGTGGGATGGATCGCGCTCACTGCCTTGTCTTCTTCTTTAGCCGCGCTGGAGAGGTTTAGCTCCTGGCTGGAGAGGTTGCGCGGCTATGGATCCCGCACGCTGTCTTGGCTTCTTTGCTCTTTGGGGCTGATGGGGGAACCCGGGCTTCCCCTGCAGCCCCGAGAAGCTCTTGGAGAAGCAGACAGGCTGCACGCAGCCTGTCCGTTGCTCTTTGGGGCTGGGGGGGGTAATATTTTTTTCCTTGATTTCCCCCTCTAAAAACTAGGTGCGTCCTGTGGTCCGGTGCATCCAATAGAGCGAAAAATACGGTATTTACCTGCTGCTGCCAACCTGATACTCTCATCTTGGTTCCCCATAAGTGGCAGTCCTGCCACAACCAGGAGCACAATGGTCCATCTACACCCCATGAGTGCTCACAAGGTTGTTGTGCAGCAAGCCTGGTCATCAGTGAGAGTTGTACTCAAGACACATCTGGAGAGTTAGAGGGCCTGACCAAAATGAAAATGGGATGGGAAGACTAAGTTTCAAAGTGGGAAGGAGCTACAGCCAGTTTGGCAGTGCAATCCTATGTAGCTGGAAGTCGTATTATGTTCAGTAAGTATGTTAAAAATTGAGGCCTTTGTGAATAAGATTTTATCATTTCAAGGGCAAAGAAAGCATACATAATTGCCTCAGATGCGCCAATTAAAGAAAAAAAGGGGTCACAACCAAGCACCTCGTAAACATCTAGTATCTTTCACATTTTGCTAGAATATAGATTTTTTAAAACACTGTAGTATTGACTTTGTTTTTGTTTTATTCACTGTGTGCCTGAACATCATTCCAAACCAATTTTCTTTTAATAGAACCTCAGCAGAGAAGTGTATATTTTCAGTGAAGTTCCTTCCTATCTATTGCATCCAATTACAAAATTGCCCCATTTTGAGACCTTCACAAACAAAGTGTGTGGAGATGGTTACTGATAATTTGAGCTTGCAAAATGCAGCTGAGATAAAGGTCTGAAAACAGGCTGAAACACTGTGGTATCAGAGTTAAAGTAAACGTGGGAGCCTATACATGTCTACTCTGAAGTAAGCCAAACTGGATTCAATGGTACTTAATCCCAGGTAAGTGTTTACAGGATTGCAGTCTACATAGGTGCTCTGACACTGAAATCCCAGCTGTGTGTGAAATGCTGGAGGCAGGTAGGCTCAATAATGCAGAAGGTATGAACAAAGAACTTAAACCTTTACTTCCTATTGACAATTGACCCTCAGTGTTGCTATTTGGATGTTGGTTCCTATTGTACCAATAGGAGCTTTCCTTCCAATACAAATAACAGTGAGAAGAGGGGACATTATGTGGGGACCATGAAAGGGAAAAAAGGGTTAAATTCTTCCTTCCTATCAGTCCCAAGCCTAATGAGGAAGAAGTGGTCAAGAAGATGGAAGAAGTGGAAGCCTTGGGAGTAAGGGACCACATTCTCTTGGCATCCTTTATACAAAGGAAAGGGAAGGTAAAGGTAAAGGTAAAGGTACCCCTGCCCGTACGGGCCAGTCTTGCCAGACTCTAGGGTTGTGCGCTCATCTCACTCTATAGGCCGGGAGCCAGCGCTGTCCGCAGACACTTCTGGGTCACGTGGCCAGCATGACAAGCTGCATCTGGCGAGCCAGCGCAGCACACGGAACGCCGTTTACCTTCCCGCTGGTAAGCGGTCCCTATTTAACTACTTGCACCTGGGGGTGCTTTCGAACTGCGAGGTTGGCAGGCGCTGGGACCGAACGGCGGGAGCGCACCCTGCCGCGGGGATTCGAACCGCCGACCTGATGATCGGCAAGTCCTAGGCGCTGAGGTTTTACCCACAGCGCCACCCGCGTCCCACTTAATTGAGCATACACTCTGAATTTTAAGAAAGCTGATTTCAGAAAATTTAAGGAACTACAAAGTTAGACCCTATGGACAGAGATACTCATAAATGGGTGCTCATGAATGAGGTAAGAGTTGTTCAACAGTGGAACAGTTAATGTCAGAAGGCGGGTGGATTCTCCTTCACTGGAGGTTTTCAAATAGAGGTTGTATGGCATCTGTCAGAGATTCTTTAGTTTGTGATTCCTGCACAGACTAGATTACCACTCGAATCCCTTCCCGGTCCAAAGTTCTATGACTCTAGGATAATCTCTCCATGGATGGAAACCGCATTTTAAGGATCATACGCATTAAGTCCTCATGAAAGCATTTAACCACATGTTTAGTTTGGCCAGTTTACATGATCGAGCATCCCACTGTCTAGAAAATGTAAATAAGAATGGAATGATTTGGCAAAGATTTTTTTTCAAAAATGAATACTTTTAATTGACTGAAAACTCCCCTCATTTAAGCTAGACAGCAGATCTCACATGAATGTTACCATTTTTGGAGTGTATGTGGGGGAGAGATTGCTTAGAGGCTTAATACAAACAGGATATTAAATCAATGAAATATAAATATTCAGCATTAGCCTGAAGAACAGAATGAGGCTGTTACTGACATTCCTCTTCCTTTAAGTGCCTATTTATTAAAATAAGTAAATATACTGCTGTGAGCCATCCTGCCCTAGTATGTAAACAGTCCTTCTAGGTTTTGGTATGGCTTTCGTGCTTGCTCGGGGATTTGGGGGATCCAGCTGTAATCCTGCACCCTCTAACCTGGGCGTAAGCACAATTGAACTCACTGCAGCTTTCTTCTGCATATAGGATTGCACTGCAAACCTGTAGTCCTATACAGATTTCCCTGGGAACAAACCCCATTGAACCCAAAGGGGCTTACTTCTGAACAGGCATGCACAGGTTTTGGCTGTTAATGAAGGATTGGCTACAGCAATACATGCATTGTTCTAAGTGTTTAGAGTTTTCTTTTTTTTAAAAAAAAAAAAAATCACACTCATACACATTGCAGCAAGACACAGGAAGCTGCCTTCTATCAAGTCAGACTGCTGGTTCATCTAGCTGAATACTGTCGGCCCTGACTAGCAGTGCTCTCAAGGGTTTCAGATAATTGTTCCCAGCCCTACCTGGGAACCTTTTGCACGAAAATCAGGTACTGTACCACTGAGCTGTAGCTCTTTCCCTTCTGGGTTTTGCTTAAAAGGTTATGGGGGAAGAGCTTTTTGAATTTTATTATTTATTTAACCAGATTCCTATCCTACTTACATAACCTCTAAGCAGAGTCAAAGTGCTTTTCCATCTAGGAATGCCTTTCTGCGCACTACAATATACAATGTTTAACCCACACAGATCATTTTCCTAGATACTGCATCACTATGGCATTCTCTCTTCGAAGGGAAGCTTTCCTTATCTTCCTACTAGGTGGGAAAGGGGAATGCAAAACAAGACAACAGTGACAGCAGGGAGTGGCGTTTTGGAACAGAAGTGGGGAGACACAACTGAAATCCCCACACAGCCATGAAACTCACTGTTTTCATGACTGAAATTTGCTTCTGTTCCATTCCACAGATTCTAGGGTGATCACCGTCATTATACATACAGGTTTGCCCCCTAAAATGACCCAAAGAAAAATTGCAAATTGCATTGTTAAATTATAACTGGCACTCAAGCTGCTTGTGTCTGGGATGCAGAATTTGTGGCACTCCATATGTTGTTGGAATCCAGCTCCCATTGGCCCCAGCCAGCATGGCCCATGTTCAAGGATGGCAGGAGCTGGAGTTCAATAGCATCAATTTCTACAGTGGCACGGCATCCCAAGGTCTCAACTTGCTTTATGACTGATTCTAATTTGTGGGATGCAAAACTCAGGTTGGTCTGAATCACATTGCACCATGGGAGCTTTATACAACCTATACCACAGGGATCTCTGCTGCCAAGGGACTGAACTGAGATGGGAAATTACTTTGTGTGAATGAATCTTCTCCTTGATCACAATAAAATAATTTGGATGGGAATTGATTGGCATGTTTCCCTTAGCCATATATCACCACTGGCATTAGGACTATAGCTGGGCATCCCACTTATGTTGATATATGCCAAGATGGTATGCATAGCATATCTGAGCCAGGTTTAAAATCTCTTTCTTAACAGGGCTCATAGTTGGCAGTGCTATGTATACCATACATCCTTAAGAAATTTTAACTTCTCCCTGTATGCTTTTGTCACGCGAAAGAATCCACCCACATATTAAATTATAGTTTCCTCTTATCTGCTGTTCCTACAGTGCAAGTGAGCTCTAAATTGTCTAACATGTCAGAACCAAGCCCTACTGTGCTTAATTGTTTTGTTTATTAACTTTATTAAATGACTATTTCTTTAAAAAGAGTCGAGGCATTTTACAGCAGGTTAAAATATGCAAAATAATAATAATACAAAACAGTAGAAACAATATCTTAACAGCAGACAAAACATCAGAAATCCACCATCCCATCCAGTGCAAGCGGACTTAGGTTCCTGCTGCAGGAGGGTATAGGATTGCCACTATAAAGAGGAAAAGATAAATATACTTCAGAGCTATGTACTTGCTTTCCTCTCTCTCCTCCACCCGCACATGGGCACTTTCACCCAGCGAGTATTAAACTAGACAGGCTGTGGTGAATGCAATATTAAAAGCTGCTTTAGTTAATCCCGTAACACAACACTGTGGTTTCCTCTCCATGTTTGAAACGAATTTCAATTCCTCCATCAGTCTGAGCAGAAATAGCTAGCTAGAATGGTGTGCTCTGAGGTCTCTCCTGCATGAGCTCCCTTAGAAGGATGTAGGGATTTTTCTGTCAGTATTGCTGCACAACATGAAGCAGCCACAGAGATATAGAAGGACAAGGACAGGGGCCCTTAAGTTGCTTGTGAAGTGCCATGCAAATGGTAAAGCAGTAGATGAATTTATAGTTAATTTAATAATATTGTTTGTGGGCACCAGTCTCCCATAAATTCCTGGGTCCAGTAGGTGTTAGAATTTAATCAAGTCTTGGGAAGTTAAATTGGATGCCATATTCCTAAACCCTGGACCCAGATTCCTGTGTTCGGGCAATTGCCTGGCAGATGGGCCATTAAGAAAACAAAGGAAAGGTAAACTCAGAGTTAGTTAGAATACAAAGCCAGAGTTGAGAGTTGGCTGTAATGTGACCTAGGGAGAAAAAGGTTGCAGGGTAGTAAAGACAGCAAGCTGAAGAGAGGGCCAGAGCACAATGTTTGATTTCTGTTTGAATCCAAGGCAGTGTCTATGGGAGAAACTAGACTCCATTGGGGTGTTAATACTGTGAACCCCTTCATTGAATGCTCAGGTTGTACGGTATATATGTGTAAATGAACCATATATCCTAAAGACACCACAGTCTCTGCTATGCCTCATACCTAAAAGGAAACACAAGCCCTGGGTAGATGCCTGGAACCCCTGTAATCTTGCACTGCTCAGGGATTGGGGTGGTTTGCAGCAATATAATTATGGTGCTTTAAATGGCAGGTGCTAACATAGTTGGTTTAATGCCTCATTCTGTGAAAAGACAACTCTCTTCTAATGTATTGTTATGGCTTTCCCAACTGATTTCTGTAATGCTATTGACCTGGGGTGCCTGCCCTTAAACAATGTCGGCCAGCCAGTTAGACTTGAGAAAATAGTGCAGATAGCCCTGATCTTCTAGTGATGTATTTCCCTGGGACTATGTGATTGTCAGAAGAAATTACTCATCCAGGTTGCCACACCCTCTAGCCAGAGGGTAGACAAGGTGTCTCTGAGTGTAAGAAAACAGACTGCATTTTCAGACAGAAAATGAGGCAAACAGTGAGAGTGGGCTTTGGGTTCTGTAAGCATTTTGAGGAGCAGGCTATCTCCCTAGAACTCAGAGGCAGCATCACTGGATTTAGGCTGTCTATTGGAGTGCTTAAACTACACCTTGACCTATGCTTAACCTATGCTTAAACCCAAGCGCTACAAAGCACCAATGTGTCTCCAGTGGCCTCTTCCAAAAGAAACCAAACCTGGGTAATAAGCTTTGTACCTCTGGAATGCCTTACCTTGCAGAGCAGTGAGGTAAATGAAAGAGAATCATTAGAAAGGGTTGTAGGCAACCTACAGGCACAGCTAAACGAGGTCTTGGGAAGATCTGATGAAAGCTTCAACTTAAATCTTTTTCCAGAATGGGGAATAACAGGATCCAGCCTGCAGTAGGAACAGGTTCAAGCAAGTTAGATTTGGTTCAGCATGGTGGTAATGGGATCTAAGAAGTGAGAGAAAGCATTATCAACTTTGCAGAATGCAAAACGGGTAGGCAGCCAGAGCATGTGGTTCCAGGGCCAGCAGAAAACGAGTTGTGGCTGTGCCTAGTAGTTCCAACAGGACAGGCAGGAAAACAACAAGGGAAGATTAGGATAAGCATTGAGCTGCAGGGGAAACCTTCCCGCATGCGAGGCTCAGTTAGGGTAGAATCAGATGCTGGTTAACTATTTTTTTAAAAATTGCTATGCGTCTGCTGTAACCTCAGAATAAGGAAGACAACTTTTCAGCTGGCTATTACAGTAGTGCCTTTAACAGCATCTCAATGTGTAGGCATTACAAGGCAATCAACTTTACATCCATACTGTGAAATTCTTTAGCTACTAATTTTGCATTGTTGCTAACCATCTGTTTATAACCTTGTTTGCACTTGCCTGTCAGAAGCTTCTGATTGTTTCATAGGAAGCTGTCTTATACTGAATAAAGCAGTGAGTCCATCTAGCTCAGTATGGCCTACATGGAGTGATAGTGGCTCTCAAGGATTTCAGACTTTCCAACTCTTAGCCAGAAATGCCAGGGATTAAACCTGGGGTCTTTGGCAAGGGCTGCTGGGAAATCAGTCCAAGCAGGGCATAGTCTGGACTGTGTTGGCTACCTTTCTCATTGTCAACCGCCCTGAGATCTTTTGATAAAGGGTGGTATATAAATCAAATAAATACAATAAATTACCAGTGCAATTTGGTACCATGTGCCATGAGAGCTTCTTGTCCATTGGGGAATGTTACCAATTATTTACTCACCATGGAAAGCCTTCTATGAGAGAAAAGCAATCATGCTAGATTCTTCTAATTTATTTCCCCCCTTGTTATAATAATTCTAAGGTCTCAAATATAGAATAAATTTTCATAAATGTACAAGGCAAACACATACATAAGTATATAAACCACGTGTCTGAAATAGTACAGGAGAGCAATCCAGAAGCTTTTTTGACTCTCCCAAATTGACCTCAAATATTTCTCTGCAAGGAGGAAGGAAATGGGAAAAGCTTTCCAATTGTCTTTGGACTGTAGGGGATTACACCTCCCTGCAAATACAGCCTGGCAAGTATCTGTGAAGCTGAGCAAACTATCAATATGTGTAAAAGATTCAGGAACTAAAGTATTTACCATCTCAAAGGAATGGCCAGGCTACCCAGAAAATGCAATCAAGTAAGGCATTATCAGGTATCCTGGCAGACAGGAGAGAAGCAACACTCTCAAATTTCAGCTGGAGACCACCTCCTTCTGTGATGTATGTATGATGTTTTGGGGGCTGGTCTTGGGTTTCAGGATGGGCAATTTCAAAAGTCTTTATAGGGGCTTGTGCACCATTGTTCTGGGTCTCTACTACCTCCTTGCAAGGTGGGGAGGGAACTCTATTGCAACAGAAACATAAAGATCTGCCTTGCTTTCTATGGATCTTGCCTCATCTCTGACCGATCATGGACTTAGGGCAGCAAAAGCCCTAAAAGGAACCCAAGGTGGTGTAGAAGTGGTTCCCAGGCACTGTCTAACTTCAGCTAGGTGTTAGCCTCAGGTGCCTTCAGACCATGCCCTGGGACCCACAGTCTTGCTCATGATCCACAGAGAAATAATGTTTAACATGCATGTGAAGCTGGAATCACTAAACCTAAATTATTATCTATGCACTCACTATTCGATTGACAGCAATTCTTTGATATGACACCATAGTCATGGTATGGTAAAACAGGGAAAATGCAGTGTTTTCACAGGAAGCAATCCCACTGTCTCACTGAAAAGCCCCTCAAAAGTGTGGATCTGGGAGAATGATTCCTCTCTCTCTCTCTGGTTATTTAGAGTCCCTTATCTGTCTCACAGCTTGCAGATTCCAATTAACTCTTCAGCACACCTTTGATTAAAATAGTAAGCAGCAAGGTGGATTCTCCAGGAAAATGTACATTTAAGGGTCTGAAAGGTAAAGAGAGATAAAGAAAAATGGAAGGAAGGGAAAAATGCATACAAATCTAAATTTTGCCATCCCCAGAAGTGCTGTGAAATATTCCTCCTTAGAGAAAGTGGCATTAAGCTCAGTATTTTTAGTCCTCCCCTGAAAGATTAGTTTCCTGTATAGAAACATATTGCTTCTCTGATTTCATTGTGGTTTCTGCAGCTCGTCAGACATGAGGATGGAACTGACACTGTCCTGTGTAGCAGTGTGGATGTGCTTCAGAACATGACACAACACTGGTTACAGGCAGCTGTTCTGGGTGAGATAATATGCAGGAACAAGCTGCTAATTCTAATTGAGAAATTAACATGGATTTCCACACACCCTCGCCCCCTGTAATAATTAACAACATTTTATCCAAAAGTAGAACTTGGGCAGCAGCAACCAAAATCAGTATGCTCCATTAGAAGCACACACCATCACTCGCTGTTCCGTTCCCTGAACTCCCAAGTACAGCAAATAATCTAATTCAAAGTCATTTTGAAGCCTGCATGTTTTCTGTTTAGAATAATCTTAGGTAAGCCAATGGGGCTTTGAAGTGAACTTTGGTTCATTGCTAATACAGCCGTTTACATGCAGTTTTTGAGTTCTGTTAGTACAACATTTGCTTTATCATTATCTCTACAATTAGTGATGTGCTCCTTGGAGATGACTGTGATATGTATATGAATGAAAATGAGTTTTAAGGCATTAGGAAAGCATAAATAAAATTATCCAAGACACTAAAGCCAAATGCGGTGGGGAGCTGAAGGCCACTTTGTTCTACTGTGAACTTAAGTTACTATAATATTGGCATCCTTATCTGAATAGTAATATATTAATACGAATATGCATCATTATTATGATTGCCTGAGATGTCAGCATGCAGCCTCCAGTCTCACACAGTTGTCTCTTTATTAAGTGGCTGCAGATGTCAGGACTTTGCACTAGGGCACTGGGAGACCAACCCTGGAGATTCACGGACCATTTCACCTGGCTTGAAACTAGCACTGCATGTGTTTTGCTTCCTGCTAAACTTTATGTGAATCTTGCAGCTACTTTCTGGAAAATACTACAGATGTGGAAATTGACTTGCATGGAAGTTAATAGGCCATGATGATGTCTCATCCAAACCAAACATGCCACATAATAAAACTTTGCCACTTATAATTAAATGTAGGCATAGAAAGTTTTGGAAAACATAAATGTGGCTGAGAGAGGAAGTTTGTGGTGTTATTCTAGACTTGCACAACTTCTCACCCCCATCTTCCCAAACACAGCCCAGCAGGAGCAACCCACACTGCAGACCGCTTCATTTCAGCATTGATTTGATTTGCACCGGGCAAATCTGAAGAGTTTGCTGGAAATCTCAAACCCTATGAACTTTGACAGCATAACCATTTCTTCACTACAGGAAAGATCACTGGCACACTGCCTTGATATGATGTTCCACTGTCTGGATATATGAATAAAATCTACAATAATCTTAACTAATTTAATTTATCTACATCAAGCGGGAATGAGGTCATTTTTCAAGTATTAATGTCCTGTGTGAAGAGCTTAACATTTAACAACTGGGATGTCAAAATATATATTAGTGCTTTATGTCTCCCATCAAATGGACAATTTAAGAAGTTTAACAGCTATTCTTTTGTAAGAACAACTCTGCCCAGTGAATAACCTTCCAGAATTCAAAATGGACCATCCCTTCTAATCAGCACCTTATGTGATCACTGAGATGTCATTTGCAAGGGACAATTTGCAGAGGGCTTGTCCTTAGGAATGCATGGAAGATGTATTTGAGGTCTTTTTAAAGGAGTAGCATTCACCAGTTATCAAAGCAGAAAGCATTATCAAATGAGGCTGTACTGTACAGAAGGGAAGCTTTCAAAAACTTAGTGATGGCACTGTAGAGCTGCCTCTGGGGATGGGGATGGGGAGATTTGGTTCAGCTGACATTTAAATGAGAACTTATCTAATTCACTCTTTCCAAAGCAATATGCAAACTGAAGCACAGCCATCTTCTGAAATTGACACTTTGGATATTTAATTTTTATACTGCTTATTTAATTTTTATAGCACTTAATATATTAAAAATATACCTAAGTAGTGTACAAAAAAAAGTGGAGCAACAACAGGCATCTTAAAATGTTACAAAAATACACCATTGCCTATAAAAATGTTGCATGAATACAAAGATACCAATATATATACATACATCAATATCAATTCATTTTCTTTCTGATACACCCTCCCTCTCAGGCTCTGGGTTCTTGCCCAGGGTCCAAACAAACTCTCAGCTCACCCACAAAAGTCTCACAACAAGAAGCGTTCCTGGAAACTGCAGGCATCACCCTAGTTTCTCACTCTAGATTTGCTTTTTATGGGCAGCCCAAGGTGGGTGGTACTTCTTCAGGGTGCCCCCAGCTGTGTCCCATTCAGCTGCACTCTCCACACCCAGTTCAGGTACAGCAGGTTTGTTGAGTTTCCTACAGGGTCCAGAGGATGGGGAAAGGGCCCTCCCTCCACTCACAGCTCTTTCTTCACCCTCTATCCTCCCCTCTGCCTCCAGTTGCTTTGCAATGCAGTTCCTCAACTACCGGTAAATGTGTATAAGAATGCGTATTGCAGGGTAAAGTGTGCACAAAAATGCATATATTACTAAAGATAACATACAAAAATGCATTGGTATTAGAAGAAATTCCTTTGCAAACATGTGCATGTTGGGCAAAATTGCATTCAAAAATCTGTATATTAGGATAAATTTGTGCTAAAGTTGTGTGGTGATTTTTTATAAGCATTTTATGACGAAAAAACCCCCCACCTAGTGACAAAGAGATTTTTTAAATGAAAACTTTTTTTTTCTTTCAAAAGTTGCGAATTGAAGACTTGAAAAATGAGAAACTGAGAGAGACCACATCTAGCAGATTTGGCCATCCTTAGCTGCCTTAACCCAATGTTGCCTGGGAGGGTTTCAGACTGTCTGACACCCTAATGGGGGATGCCAGGGATTTAACCTGGTGCTTTGGTCCTGCAAAACATGTGTTCTACAACCAAGATACAGTCTCTCCTTCCAATCACCTTCCTCCTCTCCCAAAGGTCTCTCAATGAACTGGAATATAGTGCAATTCTCTGCACGTTTACTTAAAGGTGAATCCCACTGTGATCAATAGTATTTACTCTTAGGGGGGCACTTATGTAGCATCGCAGCCTGAGAATTTTGGGGGCACTCCACACTTCCCCAGAGAAAAGAGGAAACTAATCTAGCAGCCTTTATTGTGGTATGTATACTTTAGTGACATGGACCAATTAAACTGTGCCTTTGACAGTAATTATGATGGGTAACAAATTTGTCTGCCCTTCTCTCTTCCCTTCACCCTCCTACCATGCTCAGGGTAGTTTAAAAGATAATGAAAAGTATGATAGATGGATAAATAGCCATTTATCCATGTGAACATTCATTAAGTCCTTTAAAAGAAAAAGAAAACGGTACAAGGCTCCTCACTCCCCCACAATCAATTCTCCCATTTCAAGAACAGTTTATTACTTTTTAAAGAAATTGCTCCCCTCCCACAACACAACCAGAAACATTTTCTCTCCCCTCCCTATTTTTTTTTTCAAGTTTCCACTCTGAATAAAATGGAATTACACCAGAAGCTGCTGACAATCTGCTGGTGATTGATTTGCATGGGATTAATAGGAGTCGTGGCAATTAGAACTTCCTCTATGCGGGGGAGGGGGGGCAAACGCAGCCCCCAGTCTCTGTTTGGTTCTGGGTTAGTTGCTGAGTTTGATTGACTTGCCTAAGATCCAGGACAAAGCGCCAGCTTTCAGAAATTCTCCCCAGATGTCAATTCCACCTTTGAAATCTGGACATATGACAACCCTGTTCTAGGCACTTTTTCCAGGCCACACCCCTTTCCCAGCCACAACCCTTATGGGCCCTGTTTATTACCCTTCTTGTGAGTTTTTTCCTGGCTGAAATGCATCCCTGCCTGGGTGAAGGATAGGGAAGTGTATAGAAGCTAACCTTTTTTACTCTGGCCTCTTGCCCCACGCAGCCCTGGCATGTGGTCCCCGAAAGGTGGCCTAGATGGGAATACAGCTTTGAAAAGTGTTCGCCATCTCTGATCTAGATCTTTGTGGATGTTACCTTTCCTGTGAGTTGATGCTACCCTGATTGTGCAGGATTTGAGTTCCTGGAATCTACCTCTGCATACAGGTTTTTACCCTGCAGATGTCAGCACCTAACAAACAGATGTCATGGGTGGGACTGGCAGAAACTATGTTAATTCAGGAGTGGGGCCGGCACCAGAGCCCTGCTCCCTGGTGATCACATGCAAACCCCTTTATTCATTGGTCATAGGGTTGCCATGTTTCAGAATAGTGATTTTAAGCTTTTGGAGCTTTTTCCACTGCTTTTTCCATCATGATGCTATACAGCCAGGTCTTCCCTGACATTTACACCTGAAAACCAGGGGCATGTCAGGAATTTCCCTGATCTATGGCAATCTTACTGAACATATGAAGGGGGCTAGACAGTGTAGGTCATCTTCCATTGCCACCACCCGGTCCCCTCTCCTCATCACTGCTTCTGTTATTCTGCAGAAATTATTGTGCGTCAAGGTGACAGGTTGTGCATCTACACTACTGACTTCAGCTGGCTTAAGAGAGACCAGGGTTCTCCAACAGTGAATTCTCAGCACCCTCATCAAGTTGAAATTCCTTAGGAAACCCTCTGTTTGGCTTTAAATTGATTTAATTTCATGGCGTAGTAGAGAAATATACCCTAGTGCAACTTCATGCCAAGGAGTGTGGTGGAGTCTCCTTCTTTGGAGGTCTTTAAGCAGAGGCTTGACAACCATATGTCAGGAGTGCTCTGATGGTGTTTCCTGCTTGGCAGGGGGTTGGACTCGATGGCCCTTGTGGTCTCTTCCAACTCTATGATTCTATGATTTGGACTTTCATAAAGGAAAGGCATAGAGAGAGAAATGTTCCTCCCTCCCTACTGCTAAAGAAACAGAAACTGAAGAGCAGTCAGTTAAATGGGTCTGCGGGCTCCCAGGGAATTTGTGGGGAGGGAATAAGACCTTTTCCCGCTCCCAGTGATGTCACCAGAAATGTGGTGACATCAAAATTGGGCTTGGAAGTTTCTGTGATTCAGTTTTATTTTGTTTTTGAAAAATAGCTCAGTTTGCTGAGCCTGATTCAGAATCCAATGGGGCGGGGGGAATTGATCCATCCCTAGATGACATAGTTCTCCTCAAACTATTTGATTCTGAAATTGCTTTCCTAAGGGAAGGTTATTTGCTAGGAGGTTTGTACCTGTCATGCATTGGAAGGAACCATGTTGAACCATTTCAAATAACCTCCTCTTCCATTCTGGTGCTGATGCACATGGATGAATTTTATGTCCCATGAAAAGTTTTTTTTTAAAAAAAAAACCCTAAACCAGTGGACTATACAAGGCTATGGCCTTCAAGTTAACATTATTCAGCAACACAAAGTATATGATTAAAGAGCAACAGAGTCAAAATGGACATGGTGGCATCCCATGCATGTTTTAAACCTGGACCTGACCAAAACACATATAAAGCGGGGGGGGGGGGGGTCCAATTTAAGAGACAAACAAGTTCATGGGTGAACAGTTCTAATACTTTCACCCCATCTTCAGATCACCTCCTTACAGCCTTCTGCAACACCCCCCCCCCCCAGCCAGGATCTCTTCCATTCACAGAACCTGGTGGATGGAAAGATTGAATTTGGAGGTAAGCTGTGGGTATTTGGGGTGGGAATTCTACACTCTTCACTCTTCCTTTTGCTCTTAAAAGAAGATTCCCCTGGCCTGTACTTTTTGCAGAAAGTATGTTTTGCAGAGCAGAACCAGTTAAAATCTACAAGTCTGTAGCCTGGACTACAAAAAAAAAGAGTTTATGAGGAGCATTACAGTCATAAACAGCCCAAGGGGTGTGTGTGGGTGTGTGAGGAAAGAGAGATTGTTCTATATCTAGATCTATTTTTCTATCTATCTATCTAAGGATTAGAATATTAAAATGATTATATAAATCCTATTTTAAGAATTAGTTGATGTTTTCCATAGTTGATTCATTTTTGGAGCAAAAGAAAATTTAGCACATCCCCTCCCCCCCCCCAGTAATTTCACTGTCATCTTTAATGGCATAAAAATCAATAAAGAAATCACATATAATAACAAATGGAATTGCCTCTTGCAAACCTGTCATGGATGAGGAATGCAGAATTACTCGATCATAAATCCATAGAACATAAATACAATTTTCCTCCATCAAAACTTGCAGGGTGATTAGATTATACCATATCATGAGCTAATTATTAGCCCAGTCCTCCATGATTAAAATAAGACTTAAAATATGTTTTTACTGTTAAAGAAAACAAAAACAGAATAAAATAATCTTTTCCTCTTGAAACACACTTGCACAGAGTCCACACCTCCACACTGGAATGCAATGGAATATAATAAGCTGCTTGCAGAGGTTATGATGACTGCTTGAACATTATACACGGTCAGTTGGAGGAAATAGGACAGGAGTGATGGGGCCATTGGTTGTGTTCAGTGAAAGGCAGCTTCTATTTGCCCATTTAAGCTTACCTAAATCAAAGGAGACCAAACAAGTGGCTTCCTGCTTCCATTCTAAGTGTTTGTTGAACAGTACGGAGTTCATTTTATACAGTAGTTCACTATTTGTATTAACTAAGCCCAATATTGTGAAATAGACTATGACACCTGTCTAACTGAATGAAGATAAGGCTAGATAGGTTTTTAATTAATCCAGTTAGCAAAATTATGTGTAAAGTCTTTGAAAAGGGCTCTGTGATCAACATGGATTAAGAGTCTTGCCGCTGTCTCGGAAGTAAAATTCATTGTTCAGGACTAAGATTTGCTGCAAGGCCAATGGCCGCTTAGGCTTGGGTGTATTTACCTCTGTGTTAATGCAGTGATGAAAACTAAGACTGTCAACACAAAAAATATATCTCAACAAGTGTCTAGAAATTCAGAGGGACGACCTGTGGCCCATAATCATTTGTGGATGGTGAGAGGCTTCAGAGGTGATGCATTGGTTTCCTTTGGAACGAGGTCACGGAAGGCTTATTGGTGCTTTTTAATATTTGTTTTTGTTTACAAATATGCAGGTTGAGCATTGGTGGAGACCCTCAAAATCCTCTGCTCCCACATCCAGTGAGCCAGCTAAGCCATAACTCAGATCTCTGTGTTTCTTCATCATCTCCTTCATACTGCAGCCACTGCTTCACATCAGAGATCACTAACCTCTTTGGCTCTGGAGGGGGGGGGCTACTTAAATAAAATATTGGTAGGGAAGCCCGGTTCCACCTAACTGATCACATGACACAGCACACGCACACACACACACACACACACACACACACCATTTGAATGGCAATGCCCATTAACTTTGGGGGCACTAATATTTGGGGCAATAATATTTTATTTGGGGGGGTACAAAGGGACCTCACCCCCTAGGAGTTGGCACCTATGCATGGGGACATTTGTGTTTATGAGCAGGTGCTGTGAGCCTGACCTCTTCTGGCTACTTCTCTCTCCTGAATTGTCCTTATATGTTAGCTTTTGTCCCAGTCATGCTTTGTTATTTCTTAAGTTGGCTATTTAACCATTTTCAAAAAGCCTTAAAAGAGACTGAGAAAAAGAAAATAATCTTCTTTAACTTTTGAATTGACCATCCTCTACTCAGCATGCATGAAGCGAGGTGAAAAACACTGTAACACCCAAATTTGAAAGAGCTTTAATTGCATCCTGGTTTTCTGTTTAATGCTACCAACTTCTCTCTCTCTCTCTCTCTCTCTCTCTTTCTCTCTCTCTGTGTGTGTGTGTGTATGTGTGTGTGTGTGTGTGTTTAGAATAGCATATATAAAGGCAACTGTAGAATATGTCTTACTCTCTTCGAGAGATATAAGATAAAACTCTTCTTCAAAGTTTTTGAAATTGGGTATTACCTTCCTTCTCACTTCTGCACAATAGCAGGGGTTTTATACTGACAGATAAGCAGAGAGAACCTGAGGAGCTCTTTATCTGGGAGGGGGAAAATAAAAGTCTCTGAGAATAGCGGGTACATTCATGTGAAATGGGGAGGGGTGTGTGATTACACTTCCACTAATGTCAAAAAAGCTTTTTGCAAATCTTTCACACACAAAAAGTAGTTAGATAAACATAGCTTCTGTCACCACCCCCGCCACCCCCCTGTTTAATCGGAGATGCTTTCTAATGCACCAACGATTAGCTTCCAAGAAAGAAGATGCTTTCTTTTACATTAAATGTTAATGGCAAACCCACAGTTATGAACATTTGGAGCTGATATCCTGCTGTGTCAGTGACAGCCCCGAGTGATAAGTGTGCAAATGAAAAAGGGGAAATGTTGGTGACCAAGCAAGAAGTATGTTTGATCCTGACAATTACAAAATAAACTAATGCCAGATTATTCTAATTTGCATTGCATTGTCACAATCAGGATTGGGGAGCCATGTTAACAATCCTGGGGCCCACATGCTATTGGTGGGAGGCATCAAAGAAAAAATGGGTGAAGCAACAAGCATACATTTTATCTTTGTACAATAGATTAGGTCAGTTTCTACACACACTCACCCACCTCTCTCTATCCAGGAAATCAAGACACAATATTACATTTCAAGGACACATTCCTGCCCGCCCAAAAAAATATATATTAAGGAGGGTGTGAAGTAGTGCTAGAGGAAGGATGTGATCTAGGGAGAGTTCTAAGTAGAGATGGACTACTTGGTCAATTTTGGTTTCTCTCAGTTTCTCATTTTTCCCACTCATAAGTTCCTAAGTTCATTTCCACATTAGTTTGTGACTTTTTAAATAAATAAATAAAGCCAGGTTCTCGTGAAAATCCACCAGCATTTTAGTGCAATTTCCCTCTACATCACCGCATGCAGTTTTTGTCTAATATACACATTTTTGCAAAGGAATTTCCCCCTTCAGAACACATTTTTTGTATGCTGCTTTCACTAATATATACATTTTACCCACACTTTAACATAATATATGCATTTTTGTATACATTACTTGGTTTACGAGCTACATTGAAAAATTCAGTGTGAATTTCAATGGGTTTGGTTTGCATATTGGGTAAGTTCACCTATAAATGCAAAGGGGATTTCTCTTCCATCCCAAGTTCTGAGGACCTCTCAACCTACACTTTCCCACCCTTGGTCAGGACCAACCACTGCCAACAACCCAATTACCTTGAATCAAGATGAAGAGCTCTCATCCCCAGTGAATTCAAAACTAACGTGCCCTGCCCAGTGCTGGAATGGAAACAACTATGGAAGCAGTGCAGATGAACACATTCTCACTATAGGAGAAGGTGTTATTTCTGCTGTGCCAAAACTCAACTTGCCATTAAATGGGGTGAGGTTTAAAGGTTAAGATGCTGGTGGATTAGAACAATGATAAAGTCAGTACAAGTATGTTTACTTTTATAATCCTGCTTCATCAATAGAATTTCTGTAGAGCAGAACTAATAACAGTCATAGGATGGTAAATGCTGTGCAGTCTTTACAGTGCCAAACTACATCCAGGTCCAAATTTGTAATAAACCCTCATTAGGTGACCATCACTCTGTCTAATTTGCTTCACATCATGGTTATGGGGGGCAGGGAGAACCATGTACACTGCTCTGATCTCCTTGGAAGATGAGAAGGATAGAATAGTAAGCATGGAAACATTAGCCTGCCCTGAACCTACCTCAGGGATTGCTTCTTGTTATGCAAGTCCGTTCTCTCTCAAAATGTACACTAATATCAGCTCAGAAAACCCTGCTCAGAGTTCCCTGTGCTCAGGGTTATAGATAGGTCACCAACTGAGCCTGCTGTGCCTTTTCTCCAAGAACTTCCCCATCCACAACCTAAATGACCAAAGCTACAGTTCATCCGTTAGTCTCTTGACTTGGTATTACTGGCAACATGAGCAAACATTTCCAAATTTATTTTGGGTTTTGTTTATGTTCAGAGTTGAATGTTCTGAGCACACACCATACTTCACAATGTGTTGACCCTTTGGAGGACAACAGGACAGTAGAGATGGTCCAATGACCCTACTGATGCAAGCACCCCAGCATGGTGGGGCGAATGCCAGGGTCCATTAGTCCCAGAAGTCCTATCACTGATTATACCTGCATCTTTTTCTTTTAATTTTCTTTTTTCCAAAAATGGTCTGGCACCTTGAAGAGACATGTCAGGAGAGGCGACTCCAGTCACCATTGTAATTTTCCCAGAATGCCTCCTGGTTCCAAAATAGGGTTCAGGGGCATACTGGGAAAATTAAGGTTGGGGTGGTTCTCTTTTCAGCACCAGGCTCCCTACTGTGCCACCGCTTCCCTCTTCTGTCCACAGTTGCTCAGCCTGCTGCATCTTGGTAAGCTCATGGAGGAGCTAAGAGGGCATTAATGAGGGGGTGCACACAGCTCCAACCCACAGCCCAAGATAAACACTTATTTTCAGAAGTATGAAGTCATAATGAGAGACATATGAGGAATCAGTAGTCATTAACTACAAGTTGAAGTCTTGTGTTCATAGGTCACTATTGTCTATGGGAAAACTTGTCCTTCTGGTTCCAAAGTTCTCAAAAGCTCACTCCACAGTAACTCAGAGCAGGGCCTTTAGTGTGGCTGCCCCTGTTCAGTGGAACAGACATCCTGTCAAGACACAACAGCTGACCATGATCTATACGTTCTGGAAACAATTGAAGGTGTTTTTTGTTCCAACAAGCTTTCATAGCTGGTCTCTGCCATGGGTGTCTGCCTGGTATTGCTTTTGTCTGCTCTTGTTTTCTTTGCTATTTTCATTTTCGTTTTATTTATTTTTTACATGTTTTTATTGCATTTCGCACATCATCTTGAGATATATATGTGGAAGGCAATAGATAGATATCGTAGATAGATAGATAGATAGATAGATAGATAGATAGATAGATAATGTTTTATTTATCCTCACTGATCTTTTTTTGGAATGATTTTAAATGCATGTTTGTTTTTGTTTTAAATAACACTTCTTAATATTTAATTTGACTTGCTTACTGAGTTGAGCCTTTCAAAAGGTGCAGCCTCCTGTTTAGGGCTTTCCCTGACTGGGGGGCCCCATTGCATACATAGCAAAGAACAGTACACACCTGAACATCATACAATTTCCAGATAATTGTGTAGGTTTCTCAAAATCAGCAGGAGGCAGCCCAGTCAATCATGTTTAATCTCTGGGCTTTCTCAGCAGTTCTTTGCATCTGGCATCTCTGGCTCTGTTCCCAGGCAGGTGTAATTTCAAACACTGGGACCAGTGACAGTTTTTCTATGGATACAAATGTCACCGCTTACAGTTCAATACCTCATGCAAGCCTACAAATAGGAATTTATTCCATTAGGAAGGGGATGCTCCCTCTGTCCCAGTGAGGGCCAACAGCTACATATGCCTTCCCGAGGTAGATCTGAACTAAGATAGGACTTGCATTCTGATCAGGAACAACAAATACATTTGGGAGTTTTGATGGCTTCCTTAGCTTGTCTTTCATGGCTGGGCTGATAGGTATGTGTGCAAGATTTGTAGGAACACTGGGCTTTCCTACATTTTCAACCTAGCAGTTCCCAGATAACTCAACAAATGCTGAGGGCCACCCCAAGACATTTTGCTGATGAAGCTGAAGGACAAGGTGGCTCCTTTTTCATTCTATGCAGAGAACTCAACCATATTGGCTGTTGAGTTTTACTTTAACACTGGTGATGGAACAGTGTTCTCCACTAAACCTGAGGGAAGCCAACTAATATAGGGGGTTCAAGGCAGATGGTGGCACACACAATTTTGTCCACCAAAAGAAGGAAATGGCAGGGGACAAGCCCAGGGGACAGCCACCAATATCCTCCCACTTCCCACAGTAGCTGCTAGTGCCACCTGAAGCAGCTTTCTCACTCTGCCTAATGGTAGCACCGACCCTGGACTTGTGCTTAGCACTAGAAGCTGCCACAGGAAGAAAACTGCCCAAGAAATTCCTGTTTCCCCTTTGCATGCTCTCTCTTGTATGTGGCTCCTATCTAGAGAAGAGTGGATTTCCTTCACTCCATTCTTGTATGGTCCCCTGAGTTCATTTTGTTCTCCTTTCCACCTCTCCCAAATTCAGTTTTAACCAGGAAACTTTCTAAGATTAATTCCAGATTTGGAAGAAGCACCATCTTGGATGGAAACGTCCATCCAAGTAGGACTGGAACCATTGCAAAGTGGTGCCACCCACCGCTAACTCAGACAGCTGCTCCAGTAGAATACCATGGTCAATGGTATTGAAAGCCACTGAGAGGTTGAGGACATTTAACAAGGACACATTTCTCATGTCTCTCTTCTGACAGAGATCACCATACAGAGCAACCAAAGCACAAATCCCAATTGAAATGGATCCAGAATATCAGTTTTCTCCAAAAGCGCCTTGATCTAGAAGAGATATGTCCAACCGGTCGACTGCGATCTACAGGTAGATCCCTGGATGTTAGCGGTCAATCGCGGGAGTCTTATTGATCGCTGGATTAACTGAAGTGGGCAATGACTTTTGGGAAATGCTCCTCCTCCCTCCAATGAGAATGGGTAGATCACTGCCAGTTTTTATATACTGGGAGTAGATTTCAGTCTCTTGGGAGTTGGACGTGCCTGATCTAGAAGGGGTCCGATGAAGTACACAGCAGTTTCCTATTTCCCTATCAGAACTACAGTGATTAAGGCAGCAAGAATACAACCTTTAAAACTGTTTAAATCTCTCAAGCATTCCTAAACATCATTCTTGTGTTATATGAAGTACAGAGACAAAAAAATGGGTACATAGCTCTACAAAGATGTCAAATATTCAAGTTTCTTATAGAATGCATCGCTGTCAACTTACAGATTTGAAAATAAGGGACCAGCAGCCTCAAAAATAAGAGATCAGCAGCCAAAATAAGGGATTTTCCAAACACAGATATGTTCAACTTCTGAGCCCCTCCGAGCCAAAGGCAGAAAAACCAGCCAGGAGCCAAAAGAAGCCTCAAGCGGTAGTTCCCACAGCGCAGCAACCCGGCAAGGAGGATGCAGCAAGGAAAACCACCGTCACCTCTCGGCTGGGAAGCACTGAGCAAAGGTGAGTCCCCAGGCATTGCGGCCGATTTGATTGGCACAAGGCATGCAAGCTCCATCCCCCAGTCGTTCTTAGACTCTTTATTGGGTGAGCAAGAAGCCAAGCAACACAGTTGGAGCCTCTCTCCTCCCTGGCCAGCAGGGAGGGAGGGAGGGAGAGGAGCTGCTTCCTTTGAAACCCAGGAAATTTAAGGGATATCATCAATAAGGGAAAGCAGCGGGACACAGCGCTGGGATAAGGGACTTTCCCGCCAAATAAGGGACAATTGACAGCTATGAGAATGATCTCCCAGCGATCCACTCAGAGGATCTACAAAAGACCCACCTGATATCCAAGATGCTGCAAGCCATTTGACCACTTTGTCACAAACCTATTATAAGTAAACAGCTGGAGAAACAGAACAGCATGCTGTAATTGACAACGACCATTTCCCACCTTGGCTTAACTTCCCTGCTCATTTTAGTCATCTGTTAAATGTTAATGTTTGTAAAGCACTTCAGAGGTTAAAAGTGGTGCATAATTGCTGTGTATTATTATTCTCATGCTCCCTTTGATCTTTATAAGGTTATCCAAACTCAGAGCAATTAAGCTTTCGATAAAAATGGCAGGAGCTTTTTCTTTGTAGAAAATGTCAAATCCGTAGTTTTCAATTTCCCATAATCTCTACTGGAAGAGTAAATGCAAAACGAAAAGCAATTGATCAAAAAGCCTTGACACAAAGAACACCTCGACAATGTAAATGAAACCCAGCTTGTTAAAATATATATATCGAAAGGAGAAGATTTGTATACATTTTTTCCCGTGAAAAAAGACTCTCCTGTCTCTGATTTGAGAAGAGAATTGGAAGATGTATTTTTATGGTGTCGGGTAATTGCTGTTTTGAAAACAGCAGTGTTTTTCACGGAGAACTAAGGGGAGGTTGGTAGACCTTTGTTCTTTATTTGGAAGATTTATGTTGCTAACCTTCAGCCAAAGCATGATCTATGAGCATAGAACTTCACTGGAAGAAGAGGGAAAATATGCCTTCCTGAATTCTAAAAGATGGGATGCTGGTATAATAGTATATGCAGGTTACTTAAATGATTCCTAAGGCCAAGCTGAATAAAAGAAAAGGATATCAAATGATGGACAGCCATGACCCCTGTAGTTAGCTTAGGTTCAACTTCAAGGTGGGAAATGATTGCAACAAGGCATGATTACCTGGAAGTAGGAATGGAGAAGAAATTCTTTTCTTCTTCTTCTTCTTCTTTTTTTGCCTTTCAAAAGAAACTACGTAATTTGCACTGAAGTTGCCGCTCACATCAATTTTGTATTGGCAAAATCCTTGATTTTTACAGATGCTCATGTGCATTTGAACTATATCTTAGCAGCATACGTATTAACAAATGAACACAGATGGTGGCATGGAGATTCAAACTTTGACCCTGGAAGTCATCTATCACTCAATGGTCTGAGGACCTCACTGCCTTGCCAACTTTTATACCTATTTCATATAAGCAACAATTTCATGTGGATGCCTAATTGGACATCAGGAGATCTCATATTAACTTTTATGTTTAAGATTCATGTACTGATAGTCACTGTATCCTCAGTGTGAACTCATGGTGGTCTGCTGTTATTATTCTTTCTTTCTTTCTTTCTTTCTTTCTTTCTTTCTTTCTTTCTTCTCTTTCTTCTCTTTCTTCTTAATTTTAATTCATCTTCTCTCCCCCCCTTTCCTTTTCTTGTTAAATTAGCAAATTAAAAAATAGAGAAAATGACACACTGGAACTTATGTATCAGAGTATTGATGCCAAGGGGATACAGTTGTGTTTCTGGTCCTGGCACAGGAAGATTTGGAGGTATAAAGCCAGGTGTACCTGCCAGACAAGGTATCCAAAACTATCAAAAGAAATAAGTGTTAGGGTCCTGCTTTCTGATAAGCCAGACTACTAGATTGTTCTTTGAACTAAACTAAATCAAAGTGCATTCTGTAGAATAATGCAACAAATGATTGTGACAAGTGTGCTGTAGATGTGCATGACTTTCAAAATGCATAGCAAAACATACTTATTTTGTTAAGTAGAACTAAAAGCACATAAGGTAAAAGGTAAAGCTAAAGGACCCCTGGATGGTTAAGTCCTGCCAAAGGTAACTATGGGGCGCTGCACTCAGCTCGCTTCAGGGCGAGGGAGCCAGCGTTTGTCCATAGACAGCTTTCCGGGTCATGTGTCTGATAAGGACTAAACCGCTAGTGGCACATGGAAACACCAATTTATCCACCACAGTGGTACCTGTTTATCTACTTGCACCGGTGTGCTTTCAAACTACTAGGTTGGCAGAAGCTGGGACAGAGCAACAGGAGCTCACCCTATTGCATGGAATCAAACTGTCAACCTTCTGATCAGCAAGCCCAAGAAGCTCAGTGGTTTAGACCACAGCACCACCCACGTCCCCTAAAAATGGCATTTGTCTTCAATCATGATCATTCCACATTAATTCATTTTACTAGCTTTTAAAAAACTTCTGTTGAGCTTCATGACTCATACTTATCCGTCCTGTTCTTATTCTTGTTTACTATTGACATACGATTGCCCTATGGCTCATGGAGATTTCACATCTTGTTCTTGCACCTTCTGCTGTATAGACTGACTCAACCCAGAGGCATATGGCTTGTGAGATTTAATGTGTGAAACGCATCTGACCTTGGGGGGGGGGGGACCCTGTACAAATGGGTGCTAATAGACCAGCTTTAGCAATTGGAAGTGAGATCACAGCTCATCAACCTGCATTAGAAATACACAGCATACACAAGTAAGAGAACAAGAAGTATAATTGTAGGGAGCATGAAACATAAACTTCTCGAGAGACTTTCATATGAGAAGCACGTCATCCAGGAAAAATATTCTACCACTGTGCAAAATTTCATCCAAACATACCAAGGGGGATGAAGATAGGAGCAGGAGAAAAGTGTTTGGCTAAGGAAGAGGAATTAAAAATTGCAGTGTGCAGCAGTTCTTGGAGCAGGGGAAATCAAGTTTGCAACAACAGTCTTCAAAAGAATACTAATCCTATCCTTACATTTTACTATGCTGGACATCCTTCCCCACCCCCACCCCACTTCTGCAAGGACATCATCAAAAACACAGCTCCACTGCATTCATGCCAATTTTTTAGCTCAAGACTTTCAACGCATAAAATTGTGACATGGCTTATTAGTATTTTTAGCATTTGGTCTGAACCACTGTGGCTATATAATGTTGGCGTGTGTCAGCTATCATTAGCATCAGTTTGTTGACTGACACCTAACAAATCAATTTCAAGCACTCCTAATGGTAGTCAAAATTATACATGATGATGTAATAAATAGCCCATCACCTTTGTGTCACTTCTAGGCTAATTTTGGTAGTCAAATTGACCAGTGTTTGCAAGTAATGGCCAAGCACAACATTATAAGAAACGTGGGATTGTCAGGACTCTCTGTCTCCTCTTTCTCTTGTAATATCTAGTGCAAAACCATGCATGATACCACATCATGATATTGTGAATCTCCCCTGCTGTCAGAAGTAAAGAAGAGAATGGGAGAGATGGAGACACAGAACAAGGAAATCACCTTTCCATTTTTGCTTCTGATTTTTACAGTCATAAACTCAATTCACCACATTTCCACATAGCGTGTTCTCCATAACAGAGAGCACGTGTTGTGGTTGGGGGAACAACCACAACCACCCTGCCTGTTACTGGGCAGATTTTGGGAGGAACCCAAGCCTTTAAGTGGTTAATTGGGTTGCTGGGGAGTTTTGATTGTTGCCAATTTGGAGGAGGGGTCAGAGTCTTTAAATACAGGATGCCCAACGTTGGGCGTCCTCTTGGCCATTTTGCATCGGATCACCCGCCCTCCCTCTCTTTAATAGGGTGGGTTTCTTGATCGCTTGACCTTGCTATGCCTGTCATGGGGTCGTCTGCCTTGGAGCGGGGGCCTGGTAGGAATGTTGCCATCTGGCTGATTGGCTGGTGCCATTTGGTTTTTGCCTACTGCGTAGCAAATCGTCACAACTTGTAAGGTTGGCGGTTAGGCATTGGTTAAATTGGTTCTTGGAGGGGTAAGTGCCTACCCCTCCAAATGGTGTGGAAAGGGAATTCCGTTAAAGGAATCCAGGGGCTTGCCATTCTTTTCGTCCTTGTCCCTGGCATCGGACTTGGGCCGTGCAAGCCCCACAGGAACATGAGGGTGAGAAGTGAGGGACTGATGCCAAGCTTCATTTTCTCACCCAATACTTGTTTCCCACACTGGCTTCCATTGGTGTCCGGAAGGCCAGCTCTGTCCCTGAGGGCAAGGACAGATAGTCATAACCAATGCCTAAGCAACCACTCACATTTTTTGTATTTTGAATAAAGTTGTGGCCAAAATTATGCCAAAAACATTAAACAAAATTGATGTGTGAAGTGTGACTTTTTTGGTGGGTGGCATTGTGGGACTAGGGCTTGCCGATCAAGAGGTTGGCGGTTCGAATCCCCGCGGCTGGGTGCGCTCCCGTTGTTCGGTCCCAGCGCCTGCCAACCTAGCAGTTCGAAAGCACTCTCGGGTGCAAGTAGATAAATAGGGACCGCTTACTAGCGGGAAGGTAAACGGCGTTTCCGTGTGCGGCTCTGGCTCGCCAGAGCAGCGATGTCACGCTGGCCACGTGACCCGGAAGTGTCTTCGGACAGCGCTGGGCCCCGGCCTCTTTGAGTGAGATGGGCGCACAACCCTAGAGTCTGTCAAGACTGGCCCGTACGGGCAGGGGTACCTTTACCTTTTATTGTGGGACTCAACACGCAACAGATTGCAAATTTTTATTTTACAAGTCTCCCCCCCCTCAAAAAATTGGGGTGCTGCTAGTGCCCACATCCTCTCCACATTTATTCCCTCGTGCATTATTTGAACATCATACTACAGCTTTTGTAAGTAGGGCTTAAATGTGAACAAAGAGAGCAAGCAAAGAGAGAACAAATTGTGGTAGATGCCTGTAGCTTTTAATATTGTGTGGTCCTCAGACAGCTATCCTTAATCTGGTGCTGTTGAGACTACAACTCTCATCAGTCCCAGCTAGCATGCCCAAAGATGATGTGAGTTATGATGCAGAACATCTGGAGGGGATCAGGATGGAGAAAGCTGCACTAAAGTAAGTACACTGATTCACATTTTTTGGCAGGTTTACTATTGGCAGGTTTGCTTAGCCTCCCCAGGTAAGTAATAATCTGCAATGCAATAAAAATACCTAATACAAAATAACATCTCTATCACACATACACATTACCTTCTTTACTTCTTTAAGAGTTTCATCTGTTTGTTTCATCTGTCTTTTTGATACTATCTGCTTTCAATGGATACCCTTAACTTCAGCAGCTTTACCGCCCTGCCCCCCTCACACACAAATAAAATCTATAAAATAATGTGTCCAGGAGGATCAACAGGCTGCTAAATGGTTCACTTATAACCCATAGACCAAAAACCTTGGTATGAGATCTGTTGGCTGATATAATTCCAACAGAGGCACCGAAAGAGTGATCAACTAGGGAGCAATTCTGAAGCAACAGGAAGAATTCTAAAGAAAAGTTGTTTTAAGGGCCGGGGCTATTTAAACAGATGCTCGATTGTAAAATCAGCACCACTGCAGTAAAACACACAGCACAAAATGTTGTTTGCAGGCATGTTTGTTAAGACTGCTCTCTCTTACCTCTGGCCATATGGCTTTGTTTGCTCAGGTGGCTCTGCTTCCCTGTAACATCGGCAGACAGTGCTGGAGGCCTCCTGGTTGCCATTCCTCTTCCCGATTCCTCTGGGTAGGGAATCCTTCAGGAAATTGTCCTACACAAGGCAACCTGAAAGGCAAAGGAAACTTGGCACAACTTCTGATCAGTTCAATGGGGTTTGCATAGAAGAACTTCCTTGTGGATGATGACTGCTGCATTTTATTGTCAAAGTATATATATCAAAAGCCTCTAAACACCATTTTCTGCTTCAAAAAAACACGCAACCTGTGCTATTTTCTTTATCATTTCCCCATCACATTAGAATATGTGAGATTATTATTTTGAAAGTCCTGAAAAGCACACAGATGTGCTTGCAGTTCCTGATTTATATGGGGGAAAGCCCATATGTCTTCTCTTCATAGAGATCATCTCTTCCTAAAGTAGCTCCATTTCACAGATGACAATAACATGAGTAGAAGGCAAAGGTGCAAGTATTCCTATCTCTGGTCTGTACTACATACCCTCCAACATTTCTCTGATGGAAATAGGGATGTCCCATTGCATAATAATAATTTTGCTATTTCTACCTCAGACATCTTATTGGGTTGCCTCAGCCCCCGGGCAGCTTCCAACATATATAAAAACATAAAATATTTTTTAAAAAAACCTTTCCTATACAATATTGCCTTCAGATGGCTCAGGAGTTGGCTAACTCCATACCCTTCAACATTTCTCCAATGAAAATAGGGATATCCTAAGGAACAGAGGGACATTCCAGGATCAAATCTGAAACCGGGACGGCTTCTCTAAATCAGGGGCATCCCTGGAAAACAGGGACACCTGGAGGTTCTGGTGCTACTTTCACATGTATCACCTATGACAAGTCCATTCTGTTCTTTCCTCCTCACACCTCAAAATATGTATTTTCTATTAAAATATGTATTCACAGGCATATTTTGGTATGTTTAAACAGCAGAGAGCTGAGTCACAACATATGGAGAAGTGTGAACTCTAGGTGGGAAATCCAAGGGGCACTGTTCCAATCATTTCACAAAAGCAGGGATGGGGAACCTCAAGCCAGGAGGCCAAATAATCATGATAATGATGAAGATATTTATACCCTGCCCATTTGGCAGGGTTGCCCCAGCCACTCTGAGTGGCTTCCAACACAGATTAAAAAAACATAATAAAACATCAAACATTTTAAACTTCCCGATATAGGGCTGTCTCAGATGTATTCTAAAAGTTGTATAGTTCTTTATCTCCTTGACATCTCCTTCTAGGCCTCTGTATCTGACCCTAGACTCTCCCCAAGCTGCACACCCCTCACCAGCCCTTCTTTGTACCCTTCTTGAACATTTTTGCCTGACTAGAATGTGCCCTTGTACATTTTGCTTCAATGTGTTTTGGTTGTCCAGATGGAGAACAAAGGGGGGTTCATAAGTGTGTAGAGCTGGAGCATGACCCTAGGAAGGTTTCCCAGAAAGAGAATGTGACCTTTGGGCTGACGGTGTTTCCCCTGTCCTGTCATATAGGAATTAGCAGGTATTAACATTTCTCAGGCACCCCTATGTGAAACACACACATTTACTGACTTCTTGCTGCTTCCAGGTATCCTGAAAAGCATATTCACACAACTCTTACCCAAGGGACCAATTGGGTTGGGTAAATGTGTAACTTACTTTCCACACATCCATCTCCTGTCCCTCCTGTTCCTTTCACTCCACAATCAAAATTGAGATTGTAAGCTCCTTTGGGACACAAGCCAGTTTTTTTCTGGTAGTCAAACTTTGTAAAATGATGCATGCCTTTATGGCGCCAAATATCAAGAACAGTAAATGAGGCTGGCAATATTTGGAGAGGTTATTCGTAGTCTTCCCTGATCCACAGGACTGAACCTCTCTAAAGTCTGTAGTGTTGGCTTCCTTGTGTGAACTTGGAGATTTTCTCTGGGAAACCATATTTGCCTTTTCTGAAGATGCTGTTATCTACTTCCTGCTTCTCCAAGTAATTGTGACATTCCAATGGGCAACACTAAATGATTATTAAATACTTACTTTAATTACAAACACACCAGGAGGGCATAATGGAAGAAAGGGGACACATCTTCAGCAGAACTCAACTTTAGATACATCTGACCTATGGACCACTTACGTTTAAATTAGGACAGTCACTGATGGATTATTATTATTATTTATTAAATGTCTATGCTGCCCTTCATCTGAAGATCTCAGGAGGGTTTACAATATAAAAAGACAAAAAAGATATAACATAATAACAAACAAAAACAATAGTCCATTCTAATGTGAGCTGGTGCTGTTTATTTTTTCTTTATATAAACATACATCCTAAAGACTCACTGGATAAACCAGGGGTCAGCAAACCTTTTTCCACAGGGGACCGGTCCACTGTCCCTCAGACCTTGTGGGAGGCCGGACTATATTTTTGGGGGGGAAATGAAAAAATTCCTATGCCCCACAAATAACCCAGAGATGCATTTTAAATAAAAGCACACATTCTACTCATGTAAGACACACTGATTCCCAGACCGTCCTCTGGACGGATTTAGAAGGCGATTGGGCCAGATCTGGCCCCCAGGCCTTAGTTTGCCTACCCATGGGATAAACTCTATTAGGCTATATCCCAGCTATAGCTAACTGCAGGGCAAACCTTTTAGCTGCTCTCTCCAAATTCAAACAGCTTTCCCTTCTTTTAGACACACACAGGTTTGCAGAGCACTGGTCTCAGATCTCACTCCCTGCAGATAGATTGCCCATTCAGGAGAACATCCATGGCCATTAATGGAACATTAAGGCTCCTTTGTTAAATCTTGGACTACCCATAGAGGAAATATCAGCCAGTCATTTCTGACCATTAGCAAGCAATCAACTTAGCAAAGGGTGGCCAGTCAGCATCTGAGCAAACCTTTTCTTGTGCTCATGTAAGACTATTGCAAGTTGCAAACTGTATGTCCCTGAAGTCCTTTTCCCAAGCTTGTCCTTGTCTGAGTCTCCTGTTCATTCAGCGATCTTAAGTTTATTAAGTTTATTAGAATTATTAACAACAGCATTTTGTGGGGTCTCTGCTTTTGTTCCCCACCCCTGCATAACTGTGTTGGGATGGTTAATGAAGCTTAACATACTTTCTCAGGAATTCATTTCCTTTGTAACTGTAGACTTTAGCTGTACTCTGTCGTATCTAGAGAAAGGGTAAGCAAAACATTCAATGTCCAATAAAAAATACAGCACAAACAAAATGAGACAGATAAGCTTCTGAACAGTATATTTGCAGCTTAGCCCAGCATGACCATTCATAATGCTTTCTCTTATAATCAAGTTGAGTGGCCAATATTCCTTTATTTTAAAAAAGTGTTTGAACTATAAGTCTGTATCTGTACTACAAAAACTTTTAGCACTTTTTTATACTTTCTCATCACCTGAGAGCAAACATGAATTACAAAGGCCATTTTCCTGCATAAAAGCCAATAGTATGTTTCATGAATTTTATCTTATTCCTAACAAAACTTCACAAAGAGCCTATTTCCAATAGCTTAAATTTCTGGACTCTAAGATTAAAGGGCACCACATTGCCTATCTCTGTGTTAGATAAGGGGAAATATAACATATTCTGGGCTAGTCCTCACGTCATAGAATAAACTCCATCTTCCCCATGCCCAAACACACAGACAGACCCAGCATTTTTGAAATTTAAAACAGTTGACTGCCACCTTCCAGTTTTTAATAAAGAAAGCTATTTTTTTTGTAAAATGGCCATATTGAAATCTGTACCACTCCAAAGCTGAGTTAGATGTTGACAGCTGACATAATGTAAGTCAACGTGATCTCATATGCCATTAAACAGCATAATGTTAGTGTGATCCTAAACAGAAGGAGGCCACACACCATTAGGAAAATAATACAGCATTAGCAAAGCGCAGCGTCGCAAGTCATGACATCTATTTGGCAGGGGATAGTTTTGCACTCAAAAAGACGGTCGTGCTTTGTGTTCGGTGAACTTGTCTGGAAGTGCAAAACACCTAATGGCAAGATTAACCAGTAGCAGCACAGCAGCAGTCTGTTTTAATTTAGGTTTGCAGCTAGCTACTGCTATGAAAATTAACAACTCTTAAATGTGTTAAACAATCTTCAGGCTTCTGCAATAAATGAGCAGGCTGGAAGAAGCCATACAGCTTGTGCAATACTGTTGTGAGACACCAGCCAACTATTTCCCACCCCCTTTGAGAGCTTGATCTGATAAATAAACATAGACATGCATAGACTCTCAGAGCTAGCTGGGCATTAACACTAGCCTTGGGCTATATTATCACCCATTGGGCATTTCATTTTAGGATCCGGCATAAATGAAAACTGCAGCCTTTAGATTATTTTAAACATAAATGTAAGTAATTGTCTATTCCTAAGCACAATTAATCACAACCCACTTGCTGTTGAAGTAATAATAATAATAATAATAAAATTTTTATTTATACCCCGCCCATCTGGCTGAGTTCCCCCAGCCACTCTGGGCGGCTCCCAATCGAGTGTTAAAAACAATACAGAATTTAATATTTAAAACTTCCCTAAACAGGGCTGCCTTCAGATGTCTTTTAAAAATAAGATAGCTGCTTATTTCCTTGACATCTGATGGGAGGGCATTCCACAGGGCGGGCACCACTACCGAGAAGGCCCTCTGTCTGGTTCCATGTAACCTCTCTTCTTGCAATGAGGGAACCACCAGAAGGCCCTCGGCGCTGGATCTCAGTGTCCGGGCTGAATAGCCTACATTGGCTATAGCCTTAAGATGGAAAGAAGATAGAAGTGGCATTGAGGGGACACTGTTCCAACCACTAGGAAGTGCTAACACTTGGCTTCCACTGGCTTTTTAATCTAGTGCATGGATTACTAACCATGGTAGAAATACTTACAGAATGCACACACCTTGCATGCTGAGGCAACATATCTTGCACACAATCTGCCTGCCTTGAGCGACAATCAAGTGTGCCATTCAGTCGAAACCTTATTCTGGGGTATGGCTGCTGTCGCCTGCTGACAGCTCCTAGGAGCCACAGGTGAGAACTGAGTGCAGGGTGGGGACCAAAGGTGGGCAAACTACCCCTGACGGTGCATGATGTTCTCACACCAGAGGTACAACCCGTCTCCTTACACCCCTATGGATATGGATATAACTACATAGAGGGGAAAACAAAGTAGGAGTAGATGAAATATTCTGGGTGAAATCCAAATGTAGTGTCTGGCTTGCACAATGGACTTCTGCTTGTGTAAGCAGGACTTAGCCTTTTCCTCATTCCCTCTGTGAACCTGCAACATCTACTCTGAGGGGTGGGTACCCTCAGAACAGATGGGGAGGCTGTAGGGGAGCCTGGAGGAAGGGAACTTGGTTGGTGCAACAAAGTATCCCGTGCATTATTTTTTATTAAGCAACTTATCATTTTCCCCCTAAATAAATAAACTAATAACAGAAACACAGAATCATAGAGCTGGAAAGTGCAGTTCTAAACACATTCCCCTCAGAGGATCTACAGTTCATTAGAACCCATGGATCCAAAGTTTCTAGTGCTTCAACTCTGTGCCACAATGCTCTGTTTTAAGGATAAATGCCATCTACTGGGAGAATGGCTGGCAAGATGTTACTATCTGCCCAGGTACAGGGCAGGGGTGAGTTTAATTAAGCAGATGAATGGGTAGGTTGAAGAATGGCCACCTTGATATCTGTGTGGAACAGTGGCATAAAGGCTTGGGAGCAGGGCAGCCTGCTAATATAATATTCATACAACTGAGCTTATGCAACAACTACAGTTTCCCACCCTGCACTAATTGAAATTAACATAACTTCTGCTAATTTCTCCCAAACAGCTGATATTAGCTATCCTGCACTTACCATACTCTTAAGCAGGCAATTGATATACCCACAAGCTTCTCCTTCTGAATATTTACACTTGGTTCTTCAGCATCTAGGAACCTGACACACATTTCAGCTCCTCCTTTGTGGTCATCAAGCTGCCCCAAAGTTGCAACCGAGATAAAGTTAGATTGCAGGTGCCCCATTTTGATGGTCTTGTTTGTAATTTTCTCAGAAAAAAGTAGACCTCTTGTCTGAAAAAAGGTTCTTTTTTATTCATGTTACACATCCCTCATGTTATTCAGATCAAGATAATTTGCACATTTACATCACTTTTAATTACAGCACTTTATGAACGTTTACTAATTAAGCTTCAAAAGACCCCTAAGCCTCACAAATGAGGAATATATAGTCATCATGTCACTCACCATTGAAATGAAAGCCTCTCTGGAGTAGAGTGGAGCACAACAGCTGTTTTGAAGCGTACACCAATGCTGCACAACTGTTGAGATGAATTCCATTTCCAGCCGAAACTGTTGGGGAACGTTGGGTAAATAAAATGTAATTACTTGATTTGGAATGTATCCAGGACACCAAGATTAACATCCTGAGACTCACAACTGTTTTCGGAAGTTGGGTTTTACAGGGACTGGGTTTTGCATTTCACATGGAAAACAGCAGGCCTAAATCTGTTCTGTGCTATGTCAGTATAAATCAGGCTGGATTTCTTCTAAAATGTGATGATGAGAAGTTCTGTCACCCTCTCTGTATACACACACACACACACACACACACACACACAGGTTCTGTGTAGAGGCTGAATAGCAAGGCAAATCAGTTTGATCTAGAGGATTCTCCCTTTCCCGAGCTGAAGTGCAATGCTAATAAACTCCCCAATGACCCCTTGCATAGAATTTGCTTTTTTCATAGTGCTGCACATTCTGTTGACATTTGCATTGAAATGTCCACCATGATGCCCATTTCCATTTTCTGTTTAGTCACTGCCAGCTCTGTGTACATGTGAAGTTCAGATCTGTTGCCCCAACATGTCCCACTTGAAAATAAATTAAAAAGCACTGACCCAAATTCAAATCCTTGGGGGACCTTCATTGTAAGAACTGTCCATTTATTCCTACTCTGCTTCCTGTTCATTGACCAGATGCCAATTCATAACAGATCTTTTGATTGTAAGCCCTGTGACAAGTTCAAAGTGAGTTTAAATGTGAATAGAACTTACAGCTTCGGACTTATAACCAGATTTCATTTCCCACTTTGTAGCAGTTCAAACATTTGACTGTTGTTCTTTTAATTTATTGTAATAATCTCCGTAAGATAAATCATTTTTACAGAAGACCTTTTTTCACAAAATTACTAGTACTTTGGGGATTTAAAATATGTTTCCACATAAGGTTACTCAAGCTATTTTCACTTGTTTTCCAGCACTTATTTAGCACTTTCAGTTGAACATCAAAGGCACCCAAAATGTGTCACATAGCATGTTACATATTTTCTCTTTTCAGTTATCAAATTCCTGCATGTTACTTTATCAGTATGCTTTTAATTTAAATATGGCATTAAAATTCACAGCTGTTTCAAGTGGAACATAAAGTCAATTGAGAGGACAGATTTGTGGAATTTTGCAGAGAATTTCAAACACTCAGCTGTCATCGTGCCATCCTTTGCACTTGATATAAATAACTTGCCTTTGGTACATAAGCCATTTTTTAAAAAGAAAGAAAGAAAATGAAGATGATTGCACCGAAGAAAGCACTGTGTGCTCTTCAGAGTTATATGGGATGTTTTCCAATTGACAATATGGGAATGCTCTGACTCGGGCCAAGGAGTTTGTTGCTATGGGGAAATAAGGAAAGCGTCATTTGATGTTGTTACACTTGGCAGACAAACTCAGGAACAGGGAGTGTGGGGTGCCTTCAAGCAGGTTTCGCTATCAATGGGAAAAGAAAAGTTCCTTCCTTGTTATCTTTCAGTCTTCTGTTTGCTTATCAACTTTTCACAAGCACTTCCATAGCTATGAAAGAAATTTCACACATTCATATCTCTCAGTCAGTATTGCCCATTGGAATCTACATGGACTATGCAGCCCAGTGTTGCTGTGATTTCTCACTCATATGCGCCTGCACATTTGCATACCACCCAACTTTTTCAGATCCAAAACAGGGACGCATGACCTTGCCTCAAGATCAAAATGAACTTGCCTCAAAAAAGTGCTTTTTCAGGGTGAGATCTTGTGCAGCACCAAAATGTGTGTGTTTTTGGGTACCGTATGAGATCATGGCCCTCCAAAAAGCACTTTTTTGGGGGGTGAGAGCGTGGCATGAGAGCACATCACCCAAAATGGCCACTGCAATCTCATGCAAAAAAAATCCCAGGTGTCCTTTCTTTCCAGAAGACTTGATGGGTATGCATTTGTGTCTGGTTAAAGACTGGGACACGGGTGGTGCTGTGGGTTAAACCACAGAGCCTAGGACTTGCCGATCGATTGGAAGGTCGGCGGTTTGAATCCCCGCAACGGGGTGAGCTCCCATTACTCAATCCCTGCTCCTGCCAACCTAGCAGTTTGAAAGCACGCCAAAGTGCAAGTAGATAAATAGGTACCGCTCCATTGGGAAGGTAAACGGCGTTTCCGTGCACTGCTGTGGTTCGCCAGAAGCGGCTTAGTCATGTTGGCCACATGACCCGGAAGCTGTACGCCAGCTCCCTCGGCCAATAAAGCGAGATGAGCGCCGCATCCCCAGAGTTGGCCATGACTGGACCTAATGGTCATGGGTCCCTTTACTTTTTTAAAAAGACCTTAGTTTCAGTGGAAATATATAGAGAGAAAATAGGTGTTAGTAGGCCACTCCATGAAAAGGGAAAGAAGGCACAGTGGTCTGAAATCAAGGAACGATCAGGAGCAGCTCACCTGGCAGAGCTGCAATATCAACCTTCCAGCTACTGTGTCACTGCTGCTTATCCAGAGAGAGAGATGTAAACCAGCAGAGAGGTATAACGTGGGTTCACCAGCAGGAGCTTTGCTGGTGTGCCTGTACCACACTGAAAACCTCGTCCCTCCCAGTAAGCAGCAGCAACACTCCTGTCAGGAAGCTAGCAATCACAGTTCCATCCCACTTTCAGGAAATTGGCCCAAATGAAGAATTTCCAACATAAGTTCTGGATGCCACACAGAGCCTCCAAAGCTTTCCTGCTGTTGATAGTGGCACCCTATCTGGGGGGTAGTGAGTTGGAGTGAATCCAAACCGGCAAAAATAGTACAATGAGCCACAGAATACCCCAAAAAATGGCAGTGCTGTGATGAACCAAAAGATGTGTAAATCGATTTGGGGACTGAAAATAGGGAAATTAAGGAAGTCTAACATAGGGTGGGGGGGGGGAGTATCCTATATGTATAAAGTGTGACCTAAATATTTCCCGTAGTTTGTGTAGTGATATGGTCCTGTTGAATTAATACACTTGCAAAACTGCTGCTTGGAGTTTTCAAAGTTATGCTTGTATAACATATTTATTATAAATATGCACAGACAGACAGACAGAAAGACACACAGAGAGAGAGAGAAAGAGAGAGAGAGAGAGAGAGAGAGAGAGAGAGAGAGAGAGAGAGGATGTCTATCCTGGTCACCATCACTGCAAAATCTCTCGGACAGCAAGACAACGCGAGCTCCAGGTGTGAAGCACATTTGAAAACAAGTCTGTATATAAATCAGTGAAGAAAAATAGCATATGGGCTTCACAGGTAACAGACCACAAGAGAGCCCTCTACATAAGGCCTGAATTATTGCCGCTACATGGCTTACGAAGCAGCCCAACTCACAGCCACCAAGCTATCGCACCTCAGGGGGAAAGGGATATTGAGGGTTATTGAACATTGCCAATTTTTGCCGTGGATCAGCTTGAAGTTATTTAGCACAGATGTTTCCGTAATTGTGACACACTGGGAAAATCCACATGCTCAATAGCCCTCAAACTCACACTTCCATCTGTGCAGCGTGAAGGTCTACAGTTACTACACTCAGTGGCAATATAAAACATCCAGGAATACTGGCTCAAGATCTAGGGAAAGGTTTTTCTTTTCTTTTTTTCCTCTAGCACCATCTGCTCTCTTATATTTACCTGCATTTTTGTGCTCTTGCATTCATATTCAGCACAAGGAGGCAATGTGTTTTGTGAATGTTGGTAAATATGTGCAGTTAAGGAACCATAACCGTTTATTAAGCTCTTGTGGCTGAAGTGTAATATATACAGAAGAGCTGGAACCAATTTCACAAGAGATGTTTAAATCAGATTTAGAAATCCCCACCTCTGTGCCATGAAATTACACTGAGTCACACAAGGCACGTTCAAATGTTATCATTTTTGTTTTATACCATGGGTAGGCAAACTAAGGCCTGGGGGCCGGATGCGGCCCAATCACCTTCTCAATCTGGCCCGCGGACGGTCCGAGAATCACCATGTTTTTACATGAGTAGAATGTGTGCTTTTATTTAAATGCATCTCTGGGTTATTTTGGGGCACAGGAATTCATTTATATATGTTTTTCAAAATATATTCCGCCCCCCCCCCCCCCCAAGGTTTGAAAGACAGTGCACCGGGCCCCTGCTGAAAAAGTTTGCTGACCCCTGTTTTATACAGCTGCGCCCTGACAAGTTTTTCTTGCAGACTGGTACTGATATTCATGTAAAGCAACCCTCGCCAACGTGGTGCCCTCCAAATATTTGGGGCTACAGTTCCCATCAGCCCTGCTAGCTGGGGCTTATGGGAGTTGTATTCCAAGTCATAGAATCATAGAGTTGGAAGAGACCATGAGAGGCATCTAGTCCAAGAACCTGCAATGCAGGAATAGTTTGCCTGATGTGGGGCTTGAATCCATGACCCTGAGATTAAGAGTCTCATTCTCTACCAACTGACCCATGACAGGAGCATCTGGAGGTCAGAAAATTGGCAAAGGCTGCTGTAAAGGGATGCAGAAACAACACAGTCTTCAACTTTTCCTCTTCCTGGCTATGGGCATTCCCATTCCCAACCACATCGAGGTAACCATATAGTTTGCAAACTGAAGTCTTCACATGCACTCTACAGTTATTTTTAATTCAGGCATTTCAAACACAAACCAGTTATTCTGCACCTATTTTCATTGAGAATTAATGGAACGAATTATCTCTAAATCACTTGAATGCTATGCTGGCAGAAAAGGAGTATTGATTCCCACTTGTCTTGTACAAGGGAAAGGGGTTCATGGAGAAAGAATTTGGCTATAGACGTGGCTCTTGTATTGTCACGGAAAAACTAAAAAAGAAGAAGAACCAATCTCAAGATGCTGAAGAGTCTAAATACCTGGCACACTTTGGGCCAGAATAGGGGCTTTCCTATAAGAAATGGGACAAACCATGCTTATTTTTTATAAACCTTTCTAAAAATGTATAAAAACCTTAAAATACAATCTCAAAAGTCACCAATTTATAAAACTATTTTTACCATAATTCTCACAGAATATCCATTATCCCGCTAAACAATTTGTCTTTTTCCAGGCAAAAAATATTGTTTGTGTACGTGCTTTGCCACAAAACATGACATGCCACCAACACCTAACATTACAATACTGTTCACCTTTACTTGGAAATCTCTCCCCTTGAACACAGAGGCATTTGCTTCTAGGTGAAGCACATTGTATCAGGCTGTAAATTACAAATGGCCGTTCCAACACAAGTTGGAATTGTTACAATCAGACTCTTTGTTCAATGACAACACCATTGACTTTGTTTTAGACTCAGTGAACATTGTGGTATTCCCAAACTGGTATTTCTAATCAAAGGAACCTGCAGCCCTTTCAACAGATACAGCAGTAAATTCTGATGGTAATTGATGAAATCCTTTAATTTCTTTGTTTGAGAGAGAAAAAACATAGCAAAATGGACAACGTGCCAGCCCAACGTGCCAGCCCAACATGCCCAAATGAGCAACATGGAGTGCACAGAGAGTAAGCGAATCTAAAAGTCAACCCAAAGTGTCCAAAATCTGCAGTCAATAGGTTTTTCCCCCTCCTCAGGCATTGTCACTCTCCCTAAGTAGCCATCGATTCGTGAAACACAAAGAAGAAGAAATCAACTGAGTGACAGCTTTATGCTCTGCCACAGTAAATTCATGCTGAGATGTTGGGGAGGGGGATCTGCCCTAAAAATATCAATCAAGAGACAGAAGGGAAATGGACACAAGGACACCAGTGTTGACATGCCATTTAGAACAGGGAATTTGCCTTTAAGAGCCGTGAAAACAAAACAAGGCCCATGCAGCCAAGGGAAGCATAAAATCTAGGCTAACACACAGCAGGGAAAAGGAAAGAAAGAAAAGAAAACATTTATTGTTCGGGTTGTGGGGGGGACACAAGGGATCTCCTTACATCAAGAATTGCTTTGATGATATTAGGGCTCGTCATGAGAACCGGGGTTTATGTTAGAGTAAAGGAGTTAAGACACAACATGGCTTGTATGCCTTATTCCACCCTTCTGAAATCAGCGAAAGTGAGTGAGCCAGCATTAAGTTACTATTAAGAAAAGTCAAGGAGGAAGGACTCGCCAGGGGTTCCATCTAAGGTTTAAGGACAAAATGGCCAAAGATTACAGATATAGATATAGATGGGGTAGAGAAGCAGGTTTCACAGGCCTGCTTGTGAAACTGCCCCAAACGTGTTTAAATTCATTTGCCATGGTGACTTTTTATTCCTTACAATAATCAGATACATAAGTGTTCATAAGGGATAATCACGCATTGCTAAAATGGATGGGGCTATCCTTTCCCTAAATGCTACATTTGGATGTTTGAATAACGAAGCTGCAAAACTAAGAAGCGATGCTGCACTGCAAATCACCCAATGCATTATGACATTCTTACATTTTTATTATATGTGAGGCATTAAGTACGTAATGGATTTGTATGTATCATATCATATCAAAAGAAGCTACATCAATAGGGCCTGATGGCATCTGCCATCCAATCATTTAAAATTTAAAATAGATGTGCCATAAAACCCAGAAAATACATTTTAAGAGGTAGCTTTGTTTGCATGTATTGACTGTCACACATCTAAATCTTTAAATATATTCTTGATTACAAAATTCAATGCATTCCAGCAAAGCTAAGGTAATTGTTGCACCTTAACCCCTGCTCCTTAACTTATAAGTGTTAGGTGAAAATTTAGTGGTCACAAGCGACTGATACTCAAATATGTACCGCAGCTGTTAAACAGGTACAAGTGGAGGGAACAATAACATCAGGGTTGTGGGATGGCTGCTTGTCTTTCCCTTTCTGTACATTATTTCCATGTTGTGTTTATCTTGTCTTCTTGTAAAACACAGCTAAAAGTAATGAACACAAAATTTTAATGGCAGCCACTTTCTACTGAAGATGCTGCAACTTCAGAAGATGTTCACTGTAATTATATTATTCAGGCACTTAACTCCTGGTCTATATGCTTAGACCAATGGGAAATATTTGAGAATGAAAAATATGAGATGGTAACGGAATGTAGATCAATGAAAGACTGAGGGCAAGGGATGAAATATTGGCACAGACTTAATTCATTAGGAAAGTCTCCAATCTTAACCAACTGATAGAGCCTAAGTGGATTGATCCACTAACTGAACCATTTAAGAATGGAATCAATCATTCCTCAAAATAGTACAACAGTGTATGTGTGTGTTTTGTTTGTGTGGGTACAGGTGCAGAAGAAATAATTTCCATCTTTCTCTCAACATCTCTATCTTATTATTGTCTAATAGTTTCCTGGCAGAGGACTCTGCACTTCCGGGGTGTAGAGATTTTACTTGTAGTGGAATTTCAAGGTTAATTGGATAGTAGAGAATAATTAAGAAGTATTCATATATTCTGTTTACTATGTGAAAAGCTCAGTAACAGTGATGTAGTCATGGATCTGGTTGGATCGCACATCAGATAATTTTGCCAATGATTGAACAAATGAATCAAAATGTACTGAATGTGTCATACTGTTATGTTGCCACGTTGGGAAAACTGCTACATAGTTATCACCCCAACCTTTATGAGACGTGAATCTAGACAAGCAGAATTAATCACTGGTACATTCTGAAGGACCACAATGTAAATCCAAAATATTAGTCAAAGGATTTCGAATGTAAATATTGTTCACAAACTAAAAATGCCCTTGGTTACCCACATCCATCAAAATACTGCTTGATGTAGAAAACATGTATAAAATATCCATGTTGTTTATTTTAAAAAAAAATTTAAGCAAGACATCTGCTCGTTTAATCATGTGGGTTTGTTTTTTTTAAAAAAGCCAGAAATGAGAGCTCACAATGAACTACAGCACACAACCTGAGGTGCAGGACATGTCAACACATTTAAGGTCCAGCAAAATAGCATAGGAAAATTTTGTGACTATACCAGACTGCAACCTTTCTTCTTCAAGTGTAACTTTTTATTAAATATGGGGGAGCATTAAAAATGTGGTAATATTTGAAGTTAACTCTGTGGCTTAGACACTCACTTGCTTTGGCACAGATATTTGGCAAATTGTTAGTACTGCTATTCAATATGCTGGACATTTATTATGAATGCTGTCCATTTCTGTGAAACTTGGGCATTATGAACTTGGCTTATGTCTAAGTTGCATTCTGTATGCCAGGATAATATTCTATAAAGATTTAATAAGACATAATGAGCAAGTGAAATTTATGAAGCAGGCTTGTTCCTCTCTACCCAACACTGGGATTTTTATTCCTGCCGGCTCAAAACGCTAACTAAATGGTGATTCATTTTACAATGTCAGAGGTATCTAAGCAAGAGTCATTTATTTAAATCTTTCTGCTCCTGGGGTGACTGAACATGGAAAGCAATGCTTTCTGGTATTTAGTATTTATGAACCTTTGAGAACCATAGCAGTACTCATTTGGCACATCATCTTGTAGTAATTCTTAGAAGACAAGCTGGGAATCCCAACAGGATTCTCTAACACAGGGTCCTTTCTTTGGGTTGGTGAAAAACAGCATCTATGACCCACATTCAGCTAATATGGAATACAACATTAGTGAGAAATCATGTATGTAAATCAGGAGTGTGCCAGTGTAATTAGGGTTGAATGCACTTCAGTGCTAACAACCTGTGTTCTGGGAGAACCAAGAACCAACCATTCCAACGCTCCATTACCTGTCTTAGTATATTCACATGGTCAACCAATGCTGTTTCCCTTCCCAAACCAGCATGGGACCCAATTTGGTATGCATCGAAACAATCAGGGATGACATCACAAAGCTAAAGGAGGCCTAGGGTTGAGATGCCAGGAATGAGCAAGGTACTGAAGAGGATGAGAGTAAGTTAGACACTGGCTTAAAGCTGTTCAAAACTGTAGAGTCCAGACTAGATTCTACTCCACTTCCAGAAAGTCCTCACTATTTCCTCCTTAAGGGAAACAAGAAAAGCTTCTCTCCCTCAGAGCAGCATTCACGATCTCACTGGTCCAAGTTGGAAACCCAGCCTGGTTGATTTCCCTAGCTAGAAAAGGCAAGTACAAGTATGGGCCTAAAATCTCCAAACACCTTGCTTACATTCTCAGGCTACACAAGAGCCTGTGACAACATACCTAGACAGTGCTCTAGCCTTGTCCACCTCTGATTTTGTAATAACTATGGCATTCAACTCTTCAAAATTATCTAAAAATGTAATGCAAATTGGTCACAGTGAACACCCACAATTGTTCCATTGGTCCTGCATAAAAAGGCCTTCGGCCACTTCAAAAATCTCCACTGGACAACATCCAGATGCAATGGTGGAAAAGTTTTCTGTGAGCCATCTCAGCCACAGCAGGCCCTACAATAGAACCTCATCAGTATTTGGTTGCATTTGCCAAAAGTCTTGTGCTATCAGTTGGTCATCCATTTCACTCCCCTCAGCTCCTCAGAATATGAAGCAGCTAACATGATGAAGTGCATAAATTGCGGTCATTTGGGAGTGACCATCTGAATGGCCAAAATCACCCCCATATTCTAAGCAGAGATCTGGACCTTGGCAGGGTCATTGGCCAAATCTACAAGAAAACCTTCTGAATCCATCAGCCTCTGGTAGTGTACCACTGAAAATGGTGTATTCAGAGCCACCAGTCCACCATCTGCACACGTAATTACCTTCTGGAATCCATCGGAACATGTTTTGATGTCACCTGCCTTAAATAACTCTCCTCAAGGGCACAAGGGAATAAAGAAACACTGCATGTAAGGAAGACTGCAGTTATTACTTCCATATGGGGGAATTGTTAAAAGATTGTGGTTTACCATTCAGAGATTTACAGCTGAGTTGTAGATCTGAAGAGCTGATCTACAGCTCTTGGGGAACATCTCAGGACTATCCATTTAGGATTTTCTTTTAGGGCTGAGTGAGTGAGTGAGTGAGTAAGTGAATGATTTATTAGGGTTGAATGATGGAAGGATGGTGAAGTTTGCGGGAGCAGTATATCACACATAAAATCTCCCCCTTTTGGTGACAATCTGAGAGACTTAAAAACATGATGCAACAATTATCCTGTTCAATGTGGGAGCAGGAACCACTGCCCTAAATTCACTTTAGCTTTGTGATGATGCCACATAGGTGGGGATTTGACCTTTACACTAGGTACATGATCCCTGATTGGTTGGATCATGCAGCCAACATAAGGAGGAATTCACCAGAATAGCAGCTAAAAAAAAGCAGTGAGCAAGAATGAAAAGGAGCAAAAGGATATCCCCCACCCCCCAAAAAAAGGAGAAAGGTATGAGGGGGAGAGATATATTTCAGACAATATTTGGTGTTTGTCTGGAGAATCCTTTTTTCCCTTTTCTGAACTGAAAATGTTCACCCACCTAAATGCGGCTCAGCCCTAGAATTTATTTTTGATGGAAGAGTGGAAGAGAAGTGAGATAATCATGCAAATGTTGGCTCCATAACTTTATTATACCAGACCTCTGCATTGCATTTTAGAAACTTTTCCAGGGCAAATTATTAACCTTTCTGGCTATCTGAAAAATGAGTTTAACAGCATTTTTCTACCTCAAAGGGATATTGTGTCGCTAAATTAATTAGACTCAGCCAGGATCTTATTTTGCATCTGTAGTAAGAATAGTGCATCAGCTCTAGGGGCTTTCCCTCCTACAAAACACCCCACACACCCCAATAAGAAGAATGGAAGAAGAAGAAAAAATAGCCTCCAAATGTCATGTCCAAATGACCACAATATGGAAACATCCCCTACAAATTATAATATTAGAAATGAAATGAATCCTGTTTGGCTTTGTCTGCAAAAATGCAACCATCCTCATGCGAATTACATTTTTAAAAGTCACAATTACATCTTTAAGGCACATAAACATTTTTTTAAAGCTCTTTAGAGGAAGACCATTAGATAAGTATTGATTTATGACCCCAACTATATGTGTTTTGTGTGTGAGAGAGAATGGTTTATATGTGGGATTTTATGGGTCATTGTAAATAGCTGTCTCTACCAGTGTGGAAAGATAATAAAAAATGAAAAATGATTTTTAAAATACCTAATTCCACGGAGACTGTAAAAAGGAGTGAAACTTCTTCACCTGTTTGACCTTTAAACTATGTAGATGTTTCATCCTGTGGCATAAAAGCTCTTTGTAATTTAAAAACAGGAAAAGGACGAACGGAGCAAGCTCATACTTTCTCTCTTCTCTCTCTGCTTCTTTTCTTTCAACTCATTGTGGGCAGTTAAAATGAGGTTGCTGGTTTAGTTCAAAATACACCCACTGAGATCAAGACTCTGTCCTGCTGCTAGACTATGAGCAAAAGCAAAATAGGATTAAACTAGATAAAGCACCTTTCTAATTTATTAGCCTCAGACTTCAGGTCTGAGAGTTTAGGTGAGAGACCATTGGAACATTGCTCTTATTCTCCCCATTGGTTGCTGGTTTCTTCCACTGTTCCATTGCAGAATATGATCCATTCCCTCCCTTGCAGAGGTTCATTTCACCTGAATGCTTTCATAACAGCATAGCAAGAAACTGCTGTATCACTCCAGTGGCCTATCCTGTTCTCAGCATCCTGGGCATTTAGAGGAGGGATAAACAAATAAATAGTAATGCATCATTCCATGTTTCTTTTTATCTCCATAACAGAATAATGAACTATGGGTTGTAGCCAATGTTACTTCTACTTTGAGTAGACCCATTGAAAATAAAGGGTCGTAGGCCATACATCCATTAATTTCAATGGCTCTGCGACTAACATTGGATAAAACGCTACATCCCAACTTTAATCTAGCAGTTTTGTACTGAAGGCACTGCAAAATATATGAACTTAATGCATTGTGCTTCCCCTAAAACATGTGTAGCTTGCACATGCACAGAAATTGTAAGAATCCAAATTTTCAATCAAGCAGAAATATCTTCTGTGTGTTCCTTTTGAAATTTGTTAAAAACTGTGACCTCAGGTGATACTAGTAAATAAAGTACAAAAAAACCAGCAAAAGACAAAGGCAGCATTTTCAAACTTGGATGATATTTTCCATTCCATTGTTTTATTTTAGGTTACATCTGACGTGTCACATTTGCATCATGGTGTCTCTGAAGACTACAACCAAAGATCTCCTGGCAGAGGCTATGAAGAGATGTGTTTTAATCACTGAATCCCTTCTCCGCTGTTAGGAGACAGCAACCCACTCAGTTGTGTGGGTAACAAGGGCCGTGATGAGGTTACTCAGGACTTCTGACTCAATGGCAATTGACCCTGTGACTGAAACCAATTTGAGTTTATTGCTCATTTACAGTGTTTTCGTCTGGTCCCAGATGGGCAATTTTCACATTCTGTGATCAGTGGCTGCCCCACTGTAGGTCATGCATGACAGGCGGCACACAGACAGAGTCCACTTTGCATCCTCCTGCTAAGAATTCCACTGTAGCTGCATAGTGCTTAATGCCTGACTCACAGCATGGTACCATGGCTTGGCAACTTCAAGTGCTATTATCTCGCTTTTTCTCAACAAAACAGAAGCACACTTCTCCTGAGATACAATGGGAACAAAGCAAATCTCCTGCTGCTTTGTTCTGATACTGGTAAGATTGCCAAACTATTGCTGCAGGTAAAAAAAACCCCAACACCCAGCAAAACTTTATCTGGAATGAAGTCCAAATTAGCTAGGTTACCCATTAACTTCATTCATAATGCTATTCCAATAATCTTCTCACAACCAGCACCACTAAAAACAAAAATTACAAGCCTAAGGTTCAACTAAGATGACCACAGCAATGGCAGGGCTTACAACAGTATATTTAGGTGATATGCTATGCTCAGCAGAGAGTTGTAGCATCTTTGAGGACGAACAGAAGCATGGGGCTCCTTTTATCGGGGGGGGGGGGGGAACAGTTTGGAGAGGAATGGGTTGACCTTTTCCTGTGCTGCAGTTCTAGTTTAGGCCCCTGCAACCGTGTAGAGTTGTATAGAGTTCCATCTTTCTGCTGTGCAGATTCGTGTGGCAGCAAACTAGTTAGATAATGCTTCCAGATCCACTGTTTCCAACTCATGTTCTGGCAATCTGAAAAAAGGGGTGAGCGTAATTCCTTGCATAGAGTGGGATAATATCTTGAATTTTGTCTGAAACTGTCATTCAGAAATATTGTATCTTTGGACACGACACAAATGAATGCACAAAGTCTCCCTATTTCTGAAAACAGAGGAAACAAAGCATGTTCAAGAGCTCTGACAAATGCATGACAAGGAACCTCTGCTTCTGAGTTCTGTTGAATGAGTGGGGTAGATGGCTAGTGCCAAGTAGCCCTGAGAGGTTAGCATTCTCTGTATGTCAGGTGTCAAGAACACTTGGCCATCCAGATGTTGTTGGGCTCCCACTCCCATCATCCTCTAATGGGCAGGGATGCTTAGTGTTCTGGTTCAGCAACATCTGGAGACCCTGCTCATTTCCTCAATGTCCCTTTGAGTGCATTCTATCATTTTGTATCTGTTTCCTTAAAATAAGAGCAAAGCCAATCATGGGGAAGGATGGTGCTAGATGGGAGCATGGCTGAAATATGAGAGGGCAGCCTACAGAAAGAAGGTCATGAAGATATGTAAGATATGTCTCTTTCATCCCAGATTACAGCGCTATGTCACCAAGCAACTCAAGGGGTGGATAAATCATTTTCTTTACCTGACCACTGGAAGACCGAGGTCAGGTAAATTAGAATATCCAATGCTATTTTGTTATTTAGGCAAAATCATTTATTCAGAGAAAGAGGCTCACCCTGGTTGTGCTGTTTGATGGAGGTACACAAAGCCGATTCAGGTAATTCTTATTGACAGCGGAGGGTCATAGCACTTGGAGCTGAGGTGAAGCTGACCAGCTGCAGAGGTGCTGCTTGCTGACTGATTTAACTCAGCCAATAGGCCACATGAGATTCCACTTGAGCACTGACTCTGTTATTTTGTTGTTGGGATGAGGGAGAAAAAAGAGTCTTTCTTTCCTTCCTTCTCCATAAAACACTATGTCCAACTTTCTTCTTATGTGACAGTGGATGTTTCTATGAAGAATGAACTCTAGATGGAATCATTGGGGTTGTGTCTTTTTTAAAACAAAGCACAACAACACTGTTGTTGTTTTTAATGGGAAAGCTGTCAAATATTTATCAAGGAAAGAAATCCAGAGGTAAATTTAAACCGATTGAAATATATCAAATAAATGGGCAGACTTTACCTTGCATTATTGGGATCATTTGTTTCAATAGCAATCGGTTTCAGTCTTGTAAACAAGCTATCTGTAATGGAATGACCTCTGGGAAGCAAAACACACACACACGTTTCATTCTTTAGTTTCATTCTTTTTCATTCCAGAATCTAGCTCTCTTTCATGATATAAAGTGCTCTCATCCTGTTTGATATCTTTAAAAATGATACCGGGTACCAGATTAAAGAAAAAGGAATGTTGTACTCAGAGCTTGGAAAGTTTGTTTTAAACAGAAATCAGTTCCTACCTGAAGCTCAGTATGCCCAAACAGGAACTAGTTCCAGTTCATGTTCGTTTCTTTACAAAACAAACTAGTTTGGATCGTGTTCAATTTAAGTTCATCTATATAGATCCTCAGCAATTTGCCCCAGCATCTGAATATTACAAGCTGTTGTATAAAAGTATAAAATATAGTTAAGAAGACAAAGGAAACATCAAAATACACTCAGTGGAATTTGAATTGTTTAATTTATTTTCCCCAGCAATTATGATCTTTAAGTTTAAATTTCTGAAGAGTATAAAGAGTAAAAAAAAAATGTGTAAGAGAATAAACTTGAAGATGCATGAGGTGCATGAGGAGGGGAGGTTTAACCCATATGTCTACAGTTATGAAGACAATTGCAATATTTGATGTGACTTCAAGGAAAGGTATAGATAGTTTTTGAGAGTTGTGCAACAGTAATCATTAAGTGGGACATGGGCGGCGCTGTGGGTTAAACTACAGAGCCTAGTGCTTGCCAATCAGAAGGTCAGTGGTTCAAATCCCCATGACGGGGTGAGCTCTCGTTGCTCGGTCCCTGCTCCTGTCAACCTAGCAGTTTGAAAGCATGTCAAAGTGCAAGTAGATAAATAGGTACCGCTCTGGCGGGAAGGTAAACGGTGTTTCCGTGCGCTGCTCTGGTTCACCAGAAGCAGCTTAGTCATGCTGGCCACATGACCCGGAAGCTGTACGCCGACTCCCTAGGCCAGTAAAGCAAGATGAGTGCCGCAACCCCAGAGTCATCCGCAACTGGACCTAATGGTCAGGGGTCCCTTTACCTTTAATCATTAAGTGAGGAGCAGAGTGTGCTTGCTAGGCAGAAGGGTGCTTCTGAAAGCACATAACTGAGGTCTTGTGTTGACTGTGGGGATATTTTTCCCAATATGTTTATTTAAACATTTGAATTTTGCTTCTCTATGTGAACAATAAACAGATCCCTAAGCATCCAGATTCAGCAAACACTATCATACATTAAAAACAATTTTAAAATGAACTATTTAAAGAAACAACAACTATAAAAGTATAAATAAATCGATAGCCCAAATTAAATACCCAAGCATCTTTTGATCATCTTTCCAGAAATCATGCACTATCCATGTGCAGAACACATCTAGACATATCGAGCCTATTTGGATCTCTGAACCTTGGCTCTAGAAGAGTTATATTGTTCTTATGATGTTTAAGTTGATATATGAACTTTTCACTAAGGTATCATTTTTAGAAAGATGATGCATTTACAGAATACAATGCAATATTGATGTTATCAGCCATGTATTAAAACTTGTGATAGTCTGTACTTATATCATGATGAAATACGTTCAAATACCATACCTTTTCAAGACAGCTTGGAAAAACAAAATATACGTAATCTTTTCAATCCTCTGCCAAAATGGATTGAGAAGTGAATGTTAATAGGTGCTGCTTAATTCTGGGCTATCCAAAACAAGTTTGAAATCATTTGTTAAAGATAAATTGGAGTTTTCGATGTTCAAAAAATTGATCATGCAAATAAAGGCACTGAAGCCTTTAAAGACTACCTCTTTTGTGATCTCTACAAGAGATACTCTAACAGTCATAAATTCATCAGGGAGACTGCATCTCTAGCATAAGCCATTTGGTTTTTATAGGGAGCTCATTGTAGGCACATTGTTGGCCCATCAATTTTATTTGCTGTGAGTAAAGGAAAGTCTAAACAGAACAAACTAAAGGGAGACTGTGCTTCTGAAAACAGCCTTTACACTGTTTAAATGAAAACATTACTTTACTTCTTGTGGCACAAAACAAATAAAGAAGAACAAAAGTAAACCCAAGAGGGACATCAAGAGATTTTAGAAGTGACCTCTATGGTGACATCTTTTATTTTCAAGGATCAACATATGGTACTTGAATACTTCATGGAATGCTAAGTGGAGGGAAAAGGAGATAGTATATACAGAGGAATGATAAGGAAATAACTCAAGCAAAATACTGACAGTTGTATATCTAGATGAAACCAATTAAAACAAGCATTCATCACTTCAGTCACAAGAATGTGCAGTTTAGATTTAATGCTTGCAGAAGCCGCTGATATTTCAACAGATAATAAACAAATCTAAAGGGTGAGCATAATTTTCTGTTTACATTTCAGCACCATGAACAATCACACATGTGATTCTCAATTAAATCTGTCCCACAAAACTATGCATACAGATTCAAACTCTCTCTCATCAAATAAAACAGTCCAAATAAAAATGTTCTGTGCTGCATGATCACAAAAGCTTTCATGATACTCAGGAAGTGTGAGTTAGGCAAAGTAAGAACATTTCCATTGGCCTTCTTTTCACTGATGGATGAGAATGTAAACTTTGGAGGATCTTAATGTCTATGGGAGGAAAGCAATGACAAACCTAGACAGCATTTTAAAAAGTAGAGACATCACCTTGCCAACAAAGGTCCGTATAGTAAAAGCTATGGTTTTCCCAGTAGTGATGTATGGAAGTGAGAGCTGGACCATAAAGAAGGCTGATCGCCGAAGAATTGATGCTTTTGAATTATGGTGCTGGAGGAGACTCTTGAGAGTCCCATGGACTGCAAGAAGATCAAACGCATCCATTCTTAAGGAAATCAGCCCTGAGTGCTCACTGGAAGGACAGATCGTGAAGCTGAGGCTCCAATACTTTGGCCACCTCATGAGAAGAGAAGACTCACTGGAAAAGACCCTGATATTGGGAAAGATGGAGGGCACAAGGAGAAGGGGACGACAGAGGATGAGATGGTTAGACAGTGTTCTCGAAGCTACAAACATGAACCTGACCAAATTGCGGGTGGCAGTGGAAGACAGGAGTGCCTGGCGTGCTCTGGTCCATGGGGTCACGAAGAGTCGGACACGACTGAACGACTAAACAACAACAACAACAATGTCTATGGAGGTTCATTTGGCAGCAGCTGGTCCTTCAGCTACACAAGTTACAGGCTATTTAGTGATTCGACCCTTCTAATAGTGACAAGAGACAGCACTGCAATAGTAATACAGCACTATATTAGTTAATGAACACTAGCATCCAGGACAAGATGACAGCCTTATAGGGTCAAATCATGTCATTGGTTCAGGAGCTCAGGCATATTATTTTTTATGTTGTTCATTGTCTTTCTGAGATGCTTCTGCTAATATAACTATTATAAATGTGCTGAGGAAGGCATTGCTCCCCTGAGTCATAACATCCTCTCTCAGCATCTTAATGGAAGATAACCTCAGCATAAACTTTTTTGGCAGATAAGGAATCATGTGTAATTATTTCCTCTAAACCTTCCCAGGCTTATTTTGAGGACTGGGTTCAGTGCCTTGCCATTCAATTAAAAACCACAACTGGAGACTCTAGTAGGTTTGTAAATTTAATTGTAAACAATGAAGAACATCTAATTAACCCCATTCAGTTTTTGTGCAATAATGGCTATATACATTAATATGGACAGTTAACTCAGTTGGTTAGAGCAATGTCAAGGTTGCAGGTTTGATTCCCATATGGGACAGCTGCATGTTTCTGCATTGCAGGGGATTGGACCAGATGATCCTCAGGATCCCTTCCAACTCTACAATTCTATGATTCTATCACTTTTACCTTTCTTTTACCTTTTCCCCCTCCTGAATACAGAATCTACTGTAAAATTGGGAACCCACTGAAGCTAAAGCTGTCCAAAAGAGTGTTTTTCACTCTCCTTTCTCCTTTCCCTTCCTCCCCCACAGCAAACACTCTGTGAGGTGAGTGGGGCTGAGAGACTTCAGAGAAATGTGACTAGCCCAAGGTCACCCAGCAGCTGCATGTGGAGGAGGGGGAAGCAAAGAGGTGAGGAACTTATTTATATGACAGAAGATGCAGTAAAAATATGATAAAGTCCAATGAAGAATCAACCAAACAAACGTTACAAGACATCAACACTGCAATATAAGAGGATACGAATAAAAGGAAGCCTTCCCAAGCATTTGTGGTGTTGTAAGAGATGCTGCTGCTTAGGCTTCTGCCAACTGTGGCAGCTGCTTCATCTTGCCTCATTGGTGGGCCGGCCCTGGCTTTTAGAACAAGCATTTACCACGCAAAAGTCCCACAATAGGTAGAAGTCCCACTATGGTGACTTTACAAGGTCAAAATCAATGCAAGAATTATTCCTAAGGTTTATAGATGCTGAAGCAAGATAAAGTGATATCAACACAACATAGTTTTGCTAATTTGGGGATGAAGTTAAATCTTCCCATTTGTTTGGCATACAGTGTTTATGTGATTGTTCAAAATGGCTGTATAACAATAGAAAAGCTGTTTCAAATTGGTTCATGGCCAAACCGAGCTACAGCCCTATTAAAAAGTTCATAAACCAAAATGGCTTTCAGGGTCAAGTAGGCTTGACTTTTCCTAATCTTTTGGGTGAATGATTAACTAAAGATCAATTCTGTTTCTTTGTTAGAAGCAGCTTGCTCACAAATGCTGCTTTCCCACAACTATTTCTTCCATTTTCACCTTTCCTTACCTGGTTATTTTCGTGTTTTACATGCTCTTTCACATGATGTAAAAGCCATTCCTGGAAATCTAGTGGGAGTCTGGTGTTCATTTTCATGTTAACAGCTTCCTTGGGGGGACGGGACGCTTTGCAACCCTGTTAACCCAGAAGATCTTAGGGCAAAATTTGGGGTAGCATCCTGGCATATAGTTCCCCACCCCTTAATTTTAGCAGAATATGCAAGTATATTGATCAAGAAGCTACAATTTCATAATGACACTATGACAAATGTCCCAGAATTATAATCAGGAAAACTAATGCAATAAGATCCAAGTCTGAATTCACCCCGGGAGGCTTTGATGCACAATACTGTTATTCAGAAGTCAAATGCGGAATTCAGCATAGTACTCAGCAGATAACTCCATCAGCAGAAAGATTTCTGCTTGCCTGGTGGAAGAATCTGCTCTCTCCTCCCCCTGCACCCCAACCTCCTGAGTTAGAATGGCGAGAGGGTGCAAAGACAGGGGGGGGGAGCATTCTGAGTGCACTTTAAACCTTTTTACCATATGAATACCCAAGGGGTATTATTTAATATGCTTGAATGTATGGTGCATTTTGTTACCATTCAGAACAGATGCCAAGGGTAGCAGGCCTGCTTAGCACAACATTGTGAAAAAGATTCTGTTACTTGGTTACCCAAGTTTATCATTCGAATGAGTCATGCTGCCATTTACAATGGTTCAAATATTTCTTGTAAAATGTATAAGAAGTAATTTGCTTGAAATTTCAAAGAAGCACACACTGATATTCACAGAGATTCAACAAACTACGCTGATGAAAGAAATCCTGTTTTCTTACATAAAAAGAACCCTATGGGAGAAAGAGAGGCAGTTTATTTACACAAAAATCAAAGCAAATTTGGCATGCACTGAGGCTGAATATATAGCTCTTGGGGAACTAAAAAAGAGGACTCTGGATTTCTAGATGGAGAAAAATAAAGCAGAATAAGCATAAATTCATTTGACCAGCAGGCCTTTTAGAAAGTATATTTACTCCCATCAGATGTCAAAGCGACAAACAACTACCTGACATTCAGAAGACATCTGAAGGCAGCCCTGTTCAGGGAAGTTTTTAATATGTGACATTTTAGTGTATTTTTCATCTTTGTTGGAAGCCGCCCAGAGTGGCTGGGGAAACCCAGCCAGATGGGCGGGGTACAAATAATAAATTTTTATTATTATTATTATTATTATTATTATTATTATTATTAGTGTATGTGGATTAGGTCACCATTTTACAGGAATGAGTACTACCTGCTCTAGACATAGTTGCCTTCTCCCTTAAAAAAACTTGGAAGCATTCCTACATCTAGCTTTGTCTCTAGAGGTTCAAGTGGTCTCAATGGCTTGGTGTACTTTTGGCCAACTTTCTTGGTCCATCATGTACCATGTATCACTAGTAGTCATGTGAATATTATGGAAATTGCCAATGCTATTTTTCTGAAGACAGAGGTGCCAGAACTCACCATGAACACCTCCCTTGTTCTGTTATAATGGCAATGGTGTCCACCTGAGAAGTGCCAGAACTGAATTTCAGTGTGTTCTTGCTGAAAAAAAGGCCCTGGGTGTTGTAAATAGAAGGTATTGGTGGGAGAATTGACCCTTTCTTCCTTCACCGTGGTCTTCATAAAAAGCCACAGTCCCTCAAAACTGCTATGAGCCTCAGGAGGGAAGTTTCTGTTGTAAACAATGGAAGCTTTCCTCCCAAATAGTAGCAGCCAGTAGGAGGGGTCAGGTGGGGCTGCTTTGCTGACCTGCCTTCCCAGTGCTGCACACCTGTTGCTTACCAAAAGGGGGAGAGGAAAGGCAGCAGGAGCCTACTGTGGTCCTTGTCCAGCAAAGGAGCCAATCTGATGTTCGCTCACTGTGCCCACACCATGTCCACACCACACTGGCTTTCCACTGACTTACCCCTCTCCTTCTCCTTCTCAGGAAGTGGCAGCACTGCACAGCACTGGGAAAGCAGGTCAGTTTACACAGACCCACCCACACTGTCCAACTGGCTGCTACTTCTCCCAAGGCTAAGAAAACTCGGTGGGTGGGTGTGATATTTGGCAGGAACATATAGTGCAGGGGACCATGTGCCACAGCCTTGATTGCCACCACTTTGAGAAGTTTGAGAAGGCTCACACATCTACAAGTTTAGCATTTTGTAAACTGCGACTCAGCTGCCTTGCTCTCCTAAGAAACTCCATCTGTTCTCCCTCGCTTGCCCTGCATACCTGGAATAGCTCGAGGAGCCACCTTGCTTCACCTTCAAATCCTAGCTCAAAAACTGCCTTTTACAGCAAAGCCTTTGGCTTAACCTCTTCGTCCTCATCTCCAGCTGAAGCAAAGCCTGAGCACACCAGACTGCACCTGCTCTTTTACATCCCTGGTTCCAGCTGACTCTCCTTTCCTCGCCATTTCTCTGTCCCCTTGTTGAAGTAGAAATTGTAAGGTTTTGGGGGCTGGGACCTACCTTTATGAAATTATGATAAAAAGAACCATATAGACTGATGACACCATAATAATAAAAATTATTAATACTGGGCCTACTGAAAGGAGGAACACATTGCAGATGTGTCTTTGCTACTCTAATGGTGCACTCGCTCGTACACTCTGTTGGGTGTTTCTCTCTTTCTTACAGAGTGTTCGCCTGACAAGAAAAATATACCTTAAACTTGTTGTTCTGTAGCTCACAGGTGAAGATGAAATCAACTTGAAATATATAGAAGATGCTCTGAAAAGAAAACAATTTCACCAGCACAGGGAAGGGAAAGAATGTTAATAGTCCCTAGAAACATTTGGAACGATAAATAGAGGAGAAGAACAGATAAGGGTAGTTGGGAAAGTGTTTCTATTTTAGAAAAAAAAGTTGCACATTCTTATCAACCACCCACCACATACTATAATTTAAAAGTTGTTGACTACACAGTATTTCTTTTACAGGCTTAAAACACTGTTGTGTGTTGTCCCAAAATACCTTGATTAGCAGTTGGCAGTTGAGCCAGGGGAGGGACCCCTGCATTTAGACAGGCAATTTACAAACTCCCCAAAGTCACTCCGAAGAGACAAGGACAAGAGGATTAACAGAGCAATTTTGTCTACTCAGAAGTAGGTGCCACTGAGTTCGATGGATATCCAGGTAAGTGGATATAGGATTGCATCTTTAGCAAAAGAAAGGGAGGATTAACCTTCGTGGAAAAGGCTGTTGAAACAGTGAATGTGGTCTCCATTGCCACTGATCTCCTCCACCCCTTTTAGGTTTTTGATACGGTGTGTCAAATTTAGCCATTTAGGTGGCAGGAGATTTCTCAAGACACTTGTGTCGTGTGTTCCGCCAGTGCACTTCAGTGAGAAAGTGACAGCTACAGCTGGAGAGAAGATGATGGCTTAATATTGTGTGTGTGCAACATACTTCCCCTTCCCTAATTTGAAAACATATTGTATAAAAAGAAAAAGAAGGTGCACGCTTGTACTATGTAGCTGCACCAGGCAACACCCATCCATCTGGAGCCACACAATCTGATTTGATATAATTAAGAAAAGAAGATCTGGGGATATGCCTGCAAAATATGCGCAGAGTTATTTTAGCAGAGTGACTAAAAGACAGAGCTTAAAAATAGGGAGCTTCTCTGGCCAAATCTTGCCTCTGCAGCTAGAGATGGGCAAATCTCTAGCTGTCATTTTCTGTTTCTCTCCCCCGCCCCCCAACCCCCCAATTCTTAAATTCACTTCTTGCATTCCCCCCCCCCCTTGTAGAAATAGAGCTTGCTGGAACAAGTGCAGAAAAGGGGAAAGAACATGAGCACGGAGTTGGACCAACTTCTCTATGAGAAAAAGTTACAGCATTTGAAGTTTTTCAGTTTAAAAAGGCAAATACAGGGAAACGTTATCTGGCAGAATGAGTTTTTGGTGGAAGGAGAAGTTCAGCAGAAAGGAAAGAGTGTTGCCTGCAACAGACACAGAGCAGCGCAGGAAATGAGTCCCTAACACACAGACACAGACACACACACCCCAGTATCTCATGAAACTTTGCAAACAGGATGCTGCACTAGAGAGGGCTTTCAGCTGATCCACCAGGGCTCTTATTATGTTCTTATTTGGGATTGTCCTGCCTCACTGCTCATGATTTTGGTTCTGCTTTTGAATATTAATTTAAAAGAGAAAGGCAGGAAGTGAGCTTTCCCACTCTCTCCATTTCTTTCTTTGTTTTGTCTGTCTGTCGTCTCTTTTGATTTGTCTGTTCATGTGCAGAATTTTAAGAAGTCATAATATATTATCACTGATTAGACAAAGAAGTTGCAGTGAATGTAGGTCTGTTTGATCAAGCATCTGTACTTTGATCGCCTAGTTAAACATAAAAGAAATCTAGCCTACAATTTACATAACATCATTATAAAAAAAAAGACACAATCATTGGATGCAACTAAGGAACAAACATTGCCTCTTGTATGAATCTGGCATCTGAAGGTGGTATTAATGGATTATTTCCACCCATGCGTGACTTTCTTTAACCCCTTTGTCAATGGTCAGTTGTACCAGGAGCTTCCTTCCGCAATATTGCTCTTATTACACTACAGCCAGGGAAAGGGACCAATGGGGCTTAGGGATGACAGAGAATTCAGATGAAAATGAAAAGGCTAGCAAAAATTGCTGTGGTTTGCATGTTTGTCTGTGGTCAGGATCAGAAACAGAAACAAGTCAAGCGGATATGATTGGTGTTCATTCACATTGTTGTGGTTTTTTTTAAAAAAAACTCCACAAATGATATGTAATTAATGAACTTTTTACATTGCTTTGATATTTCCTTTATATTGAAATGAGTATTATGTAACTTGCGTAAATAGTTATGTAATTTATGCATAGATGTAAGATAAAGGACCCCTGGACGGTTAAGTCCAAGCAAAGGAAACTATGGGGTGCGGTGCTCATCTCACTTTTCAGGCTGAGGGAGTCAGTGTTTGTCCACAGACAGCTTTCCAGGTCATGTGGCCAGCATGACGAAACCGCCTCTGGTGCAATGGAAACGTTCTGTATGTAGCTTAAGCTCAATACGGTAATAGGGAGACAAATAATGTCGTATTTGATGAACTACAGACTGCAATGGAAATCACTGCCTTCTTACATCATTAAAGGAGTCATATGCTGTGTACAATTTTTTAAAGATACCAGAGATATAAAATGAAGTAACTATGTCCTGGAGGTATCAGAAATTCATATTGGAAAAGTATAGTTGCTGGGGGTTTTCCTGGCCTGGCACCTTTAATAGTTATAAATTCAGCAGGTGTCTCCCTATGTTTGGAAAGCATCACCTCAGGCTGTCAAGCAGTGAGGAGAGCCCTCTCCCTCTTAGCTTCAGATTGGTCCCCTTGTCCTAGTTTGCATAGTTGGAGAGAGTTTTGGATTCACAACAATGGTGATTCTTGGGTGACTTTGGGCCCATCACAATCTCTTTGTCAAATCTGCCTCATAAGACTGCTATTGTGAGGATAAAGGAAGGGGGAGAACCATGTATACCATACCAATCTCCTTGGATGAAGGGTGATATATAAATATAATAAATGAATTAACAAACAGCCTTTGCATTTACCTCTCTTGATATATCTCTGACACCAAAAGGGGTTCAGTTGGTGAGCAAGAAGGGCCTTTTCTGTAGCAGCATCCTGGTTGTGGAATTCCTTCCAAAAGAAGGTGAGGCTAGCCCATCCCTGGATGATGTTGGCAACCAATGAAAGCATATTTATTCCACATAGCTTTTAAAATATATGAATAAAAGATTTAACTCTGTTCCTTTTAAATTTAAGGTTTTAGTTGTTGTTTTTTAATTTGAGGGTAATTTTCTTGGTTTGCTCTTATATGTAAACCTCTTTGAGCTAAGGCTGTTAACAAGCTACAATAATTTATAAAATATAAATAATACAAACTGTCTTTCACTCGTGGTATTCCTTTTGCAGTCAGACAATGGCCTTTTACAGTGGAAACTCAAGGAATGTCATTGATACAAAAGAATAAGAACATACTGAAATCTGGGATGGGAACAACCTTTTGCCTGCAATAAAACTTTTTCAAAATGACTAACATTTCATTTTCATGTATTTTTCCTACCACCTCCCCTTTTAGTTTTTACAAAGAGTTTTACAGGAAAGCTCCTAATGAAAATGCAATAAAGAAGAGGCCACTGCTATCTAAAAGATTTCATATGGGGCCAGCTTGCGAGATTAATGTACCCGCCTGCAGCTAATGCATTACTCTCACTAGCTTGCCAGAGATGAAACGTCATGTACGGCAACTCGTATTTTATTGCTTTTAATTTGTATCCCATTTTTGGAGCGAACAATGAATCAGTGTCCCTACTTTAGGCCCTTATGGTTGTGATTCTTCACTAGCATAGTTCCATCTTCAACAGACAAGCCCAATTACATCTCTGAGGGTGAAGGAATGGCTGCTGCAGGAAGGAGTGATGAAAGGTATGCCTTAATGTAAAGAAACCCCCAATTTCCTTGGCCTATTGTAAGTGGGCTTTTGACCTAGAATTCTGGGTACAGGTTACAGTGAAGGGGAAAGTCCCATTAATTAGTTTCATCTTCCCACCTGGTAGTGTCTGAGGCAAAATGGCATCAAAGCTATGATGACTGTGCATAAGTTAAATGAATGGTTGCATGGTCAACCAGCATATACACGCTAAGAAGCAGGCCCCTATGACCTGTTTGTCTAAGCAATGTCTGCCCTTCTGTAGCCTGGCCTTTTGGGGTAAAAATGGTCCATGGCTTTTGTCTGATGGCCCCTACTTTGATTGAGATTGTGGATGCAGTGTGCTGGTATTATTATTATTGGTAGTAGTAGTAGTAGTAATTTAGATACTGCTCTTTACCCAAAGATCCCAGGGTGGTATGCAAGACCAAAAAAACCCAACATAATTTGCATAGCATAATAATAAAAGACAATAAAAGAATCACGGGGGGATCATAATAGCAGGCTCCTCACATTTGAAAGGCCATAGTTTGTTTAATGGTTGAAGGCCATTTTTGGAGTGATCAATGAATCAATGGGTTAGTGTATTAATGGGGGAGGAAATTATTGGGGTCCATGAGTCTAGTGGTGCAGCAATAAAACTGCTAGCACCTTTGCAAAGGTAAGCAGACTCTGGCCTGGTTTCTAATTGGATGGGAAACAGTGTGTTGTGATTCCTGGATTGGACTAGACAGAGCATCTTCCAACTCTACAATTCTATGATTTTATAATTAGGATAAGGCAAGGTGTACAATGATTTCCACAAAGAAATGCTTCTTCAGCCCCTTAGCATTTTTCAGTGCCATTAGGATATTGGGAGCAAATGAGCTGCTGTCTTCCTTAAGTTTTGGTGACGCCATTTACTGTTTGGTTGGACAGGTGGTTTGTTGGCAAGATTTTGACTCAATTTTACAACCATCTCTACAGTATGCTCTACAAAAGAAAATAACAGTGGATTAATTTTTTTACATTTATACTTCTTCTATAACGGAATTCAAGGCAGCGTATGCAGAGTTCCCAAACAGCCCCCCTAATGCTCTAGACCTGCTTAGCTTCAGCACTGTGGGGGCCTCAGACCATACCCCAGGACCCCATTTATTCTAATATGCAAATTACAAAGAGCTTCCAAATGAAAACAGTCCAGGGGAAAGCTATAATACAGATAAGTAAGGAAGCTTCTCTTTTGTTCTAGTGTGGATTATTAATTTTCAGTAAACTCTGAATTAGGAGTCGTTCCCCAGTGCCTTCCCTGCTATTTCTCAGAGTGATACTTATTAGGAAAGGCAATTTATCAGATGCTTTCAAAATCTGCTGCTCTTGGATTCTGTCTGAAGTAAGGATAATTTGTGAAAAGTACTGCATGGCTCCGACTCTAGGTATGCTGTGTGTATGTGCACACTGAATTGATCCCACTGGTTGTATTAGAATTTATTCAGAATAGAACTCATCATTATTTCCTTTCTCTGCAACATTGTTTCTGAGCCCAAAAAGTGTGACAATTGTTTCTTATGCTTAAGTGTGTGTGTGGTGTGTGTGGAATTCAGTTTTATAATTCTTATTCATGTATTTCCATTCCTGGAAATGAACCTTTGCAGTGGAAGTGAGAACTACTGGTAAATATTATGTCTATATTTAGTTCCATTGGTAAATCTTATCTTGCAACATGAAATGAAATGTCTGCAACTCTGCAATAAGTATCATATGCCTTCACTGGCACTCCTCTATCTAGCTCAGCATCATCTACAGTGTAGATTCTACATTAACTGCCAGCAGCTATCCAGGGTTTCAAGCAGAAGTTTCTCCCAGCCCTAGGTGGAGATGCTGGGGACTGAACAAGAGACCTTCTGCATGCAAAGCAGATGTTCTGCCACTGAGCTATGGCCCTTCACTACAAAGGGTACAAGGCATGTTTTGTTGATTTATCAGTATTCTCTCTATTGTTATTACTATGTTGTTGTTGTTGCTGCTGCTGCTGTTGCCGTTGCCCTCCCTTCACAATGATGCCCCAGAGCAGGTTACAACAATTTAAAAATAGAACAGTAAAACAGTAAAAGTGGATTACTATCAAGAGAATGAGGTGTTTCCTAAAACATGTGTTTCCAATGTCAAAGGGCAGGCAGGGTAAAGCCATGTGTCTTCAGCATATGGTGAAAAGTACAAACCCAGCCAGTAAGCTGACTGCTGCACTTTGGGCTAGCTGAAGTTTCTGAGCCATCTTCAAAGGCAGCTCTCTGTACAGTGTGTTGCAATAACCCACTCTGGAAATTAGCAGGTCTTGGAGTACCGTGGCCAAGTCTTCTATGTTCAAAAAGGCCATAGCTGATCAGTGCTGAGCTGAAGCCCCATTGAGATTGGCTGCAGTCTTCCTTTGCAGCACAGTTTGAGTTCAAGCCTTCCAAGAGGGTGAAAGGAGCCAAGGCCTTAAAAGCCCTCACTTTGGGGTCATTTTGCCCCACTGGTCCATCCTTGGGTTAGAGCTTCACTGAGCTTTTAGGGTTGCTGAGTGACAGGATCAAAAATGTAATTTTTTTTCTTCTTATCGGCCTTAATTGGTACCTGGGTTGGTGAGGTTTTTTTGCCTTTCTGTCTGTGAACCTATGTCAGGCATTGACAGGCTTTCTAAACTGTGAGTGGAAATGGCACAGGACAGGATAAGCATAGCAAAGAAGTGCTCCCTAAAAGGGGCCTGGGAGGAAAATTGGCTATGGCATGCCCAAAATTCAGGTTAGGGACTCTGTCTAGCTGAAGTCTCTTATTGTGGTTGCTCAGTTAAACCCTGGATACTTGGCTTGCAGCACACCAGGGTTCAAAGTTGAGCTACTCCCAGGAAAGGGGTTGGGCAGTTCCCAATGGTGACAAAATGTAATTATGTCAGCAGGGGCTGAATGAAATGAGAAAAATGATCCTTGCCCTTTTGCCATGCCAACCCCACTTATATGCTGCTGGCCAATAAAGATATGGCCTGATTATACCCACCACCTGGTCTTGGTTATTTCACCATTCTCGGGGGACCACAAAATGCATGTGCTTGGACAATTTGCCAGCACCTACTTCCCAATGAAATCAATGGGACATGTTAGCTATGCCGTCTGACTAATTTCAGTGGAATGTAAGTACAGTGATGTTTCTGTGGATATGGGTCAACATATTTGGTGTTCAACAACTAACACAAAACATTTGTGAAGATAATGCTAAACTTCAGATATGAACAGATGGCTTAAAGTGTGATGATTTGATCCTTACATCAAATTTAGGAGGCAGAAAGACTGTCCTGGGTTCTCTCCATAGATTCAGAGCTCCTATGCCAGATGTTTTAATAACATCCTCCAAATAAAGCCTTTTAAATGGGTCTGGATGAAATAAATTGATTCACCGAGGTTTAAAAGGTTGAAGACACAAAAAAAGTTAAAGCCTTTTAAAGCAAGAGGATTAAGAAGGCTGCTTGTTGACTCTTTGGAAGATGATGGGGGAAATGATTTTGCACCGTGCTTCACCTGGAATCGCAGAGAAAATATAATGAAGCTTTATTAATGCAATGCAGATTCTAAGAATGAATTGAGAAGTTTAAGAAGTAGCTTGTTGACATTAGCAGGCAAAACTTAGGAAGAGCTTTTACAGTAGGTGAACAAAACACATTTTGTATGCTGAAGTCTATAGCAGTCTTCACTAACCTAGTGTCCCTCAAATGTTTTGGTCTACAACTCCCATCCAGCCAAAGCTACTGTGAGGAGTTTGACTCAAGGACTAAATGCTTGCATTCTGCTCATGAGTGAATTAAAGCATTTCATAAAACAATGACTTACAAACTATGGTCTAAGAAACTCTTGTCTTTTGTTAGAGGCTTCTCGGAGTTCCTCAGTGAGAACATTTCCTGAAAGATAGCCAGCCCACCAGTAGTGATTTTTTCCCCTACAATGTATAGCCACAAGAGAAGCCCTGTCCACCCATAGACCAGTTTCTAATGCTGTCTGCCTCCCAAACAGCTCTCTTGTTGCTTGATCCCTTTTTCTCTGGCCTTGTGTTGCTGGTCAGCTTCTTCACAGAGCCTTCCCAGCTCTGATGGACTACTCTATTCCTCAGCCAGAAGACTGGGAATGAGGCACCACAGAGCATGGAGAACCAATGTGGTATCTACCAGAGGCCACTGAACTACACCTCCTAGCATCCCTTAGCCATGTCATTAGTGGCTTATGGGAGTTGTATTCTAACAGTCTCTGGAGGGCACTATGTTGGCTACTATTATCTTTAAGTTTCTGGTTGGATGTGGGTTTCTGACAGACTTAGTTTGTCATTGATAGGTGGGAAGAATAGTAATTGACAATGATACTTAATATTTACATAGCACTTTTCCTATAAATTATTGAATAAATCCTTAACAACAAAAGTTTTCTGGGGGGTGACAGAGAACCAGATGCAAGTCAGATGTACATGTGACTTGACATGTGCAGTAGCAACATCCATATTCATGCCTAAGTGTTGTTGATGTATCATCTAAAGATCATGGAACTCAAAAATGTGTGTCACTAAAATGCAGTGCTAGGAACAGCCCAGAGAGCATATCTGTGTGACAGTAATTGTGTTCCTATCTTGCTTCTTATGCTGGATTGTATTAAAATTCTCCACAGCTTCAAACATGGTGTCTGTTCTCTTATCATAGTGTCAAGGGAGAAGGGACCCTGTTACTATATCTGGAGAAAAATAGAATATTAGCAACCTTCCCAGCAAGGAGAGGAAAAAGAAGTGAAATTAACAAGACTGAAGAGTGGTGCTAGCTGCTGGGTATCAATATGGCTGCTTAAGCATCCTTTTGAGGCTCTTGGCAAAGCAGATCATGAGGCACGTGGGGTATAGCTATGTGGGTACTCAGAATAAGCATCATTCCATATATATTAATATATTGATTGTGTTGCATAGCCCTGCTTCAAAATGATGCCTGTTAATTCCTTAGTAGGTACTGTTCGCAAACTGGGTAGTCTTGAAGTGAATATGCCCTGTTCAGGAAAAATATGCTTTTAAAAATCTAAGCCAATATTGCTTTGAATTTAGTCTCTGCTCCTAAATAAGCTCAGGCCATTCCAAGATGTCCCTGCTACCTTTCTTTTCCCTTTCTTTTCCCTAGAAACTACTTTCAAGCAGCAGTGGTGAGTAGGTGGCAAGGAGGCAAGCTATTTCTTTTGTCTTCATTGGGTCTGAAAAACATACCAGCCATAGGCCTTGAGCACAAAGATTAATGGGAAATATAATTTGCTAGCATTTAATACTGGGGACGCAAACATGACAGGCTACAGTGTGCATGCAGATGATCCCAGCATATACCCCCTCAAAAATCCATAATGAATTGCTCTTCCTACCCAATTCCTATTCAATTCCTGTTTGCACTGGCTTGACTTCTCTTACACTGAACATGCCCCCTCAGGAGTTTCATTAGATAGCAGGATTTAACACCCATGCTTCTTCACATTTTGAACAGAGGAAAGGCAGAATGGTGACTCTGCTCTGGCCAAATCCCGGGTGTACCCAAATTGGCCTGATTTGGTTTGGCATTTGGGATTTGGTGGGCCAGTCCTGGTTAGTAGACTCCCTCTCAGTCCTCAGATGTTCCAACCACCAATCAGCTGTAGAATCTCTGGGATGCTACATGTTTTCTCAGAAATAATTCCAGCCCTGACTTGGCTGCCCAAGCAGCTGTATTATTAAGGATACTATCAGTGTGATTCAGAGTCCTCTTTGCTAGGCAGGCATGATTTAAATGGATGCCCCCTTCAAACTGTAGGCAGTGCATGGAGGACAGCTGAACTCACTGCCCAGCTGCTTTGTTGAATGCCCTCCTTGGTGAGATGTGTCTGTCTCAGCTTTTAATTTCAAAACATTCCTGCACACCCAGGTATTTGCAGACTGAAAGGCTAGTGCTAGCAACCTTGAAATTATTATATTACTTTCTTGTTTGCTGCCCTGGGCTCCTTTGGGAGAAAAGGCAGGATAGAAATTTAATTAATAATAGTTTTTAATAATACTGTGATTTCAAGCCACCTCATTATTTGGGTGCAGGGATTCCCCCCCCCCCCCCCCAGTTTAAAGACAACACCTCCAAATTAGGCAGTCGCATTCAAACCAAAATACATTATACATACCAAGGTATCACACCATTAATAGCTTCCAAAAGATGATGACATTCAAATACATTGATAGCTACTGTGTTGATGATGAGAGGCCTGCAGCCAATGCTTAAGTTTCATCCTGCCTCTCTATGAGCATATGCCACAAGGCGAGCTTGAGGTTTGATCCCGTGCATATTTGCAGTCATTCTCCTGAGACAAGTGGGGTTTTCTTCCATGTGCCCAGGAACACAGCATTACTCTTTCATCTCCACAACTCTCCTGGGAAGGGGAAAGGAAAAGTCACAGAAGAACCCTACCCCCACATCCCATCCTTGGCATTGTGGCTAGCTTTGCAAATAAGACCATGTCTCTTTTCATTTTCATTTACATATTGATTTCACAATGGGGGGGCAAGGAACTTTGGACCCCCCAAAGTTCTTAAAGGAGTGGTAACATCATATGCAATGTCACACATGCCATGCCACCACGTCATGTGGCTCCAGCCCCCTCAAAAGCAGGGGCTAGCCAGTGCCTCTGTTTCACATCTATATACCGATTATTGCAATCAATAAAACTTCAATGTGGTTTCCAAAAAAATTTTAAAACAATAAAAAGTCTAAAAGCAAATATGTAAAACATTCAAAAATAAATAAAACCGACAGCAAGCAAATACCAGGTTAAAATATACGATATACGATCGTAAAATACATGACAGCTTCTGCATGTCTTGATAGGCTTCCCTATACAAAAGTATTTTTAGTGGGTGCCAGAAAATATACCACTTTAACAGTGATGGGATCCCTCCAAAAAGAACCCTGAGAATAGTAGTTTGTCCCAGAGCTACAATTCCCTGCACCCTTAACAAGCTACAGTTTCCAGGATTCATTGGGTGGGGGGAACACAAGACTGTTTTAAGTGCTACAACAGTCCTTTAAGTATATGGTGAAGGTGTGACCTAAGTTGTTTGTCACTTACTTTAGTAGCAGCTGCTCTCAAGTGAGAGCAAACCATAAAGTCTTAATGCATAAGAGTGTGCAACAAAGCTTCTTCTCCCTTTGCTTTCTGGAGAGAGCATGAGGTGTGCAAAGGTTGACATCATGGGTGCAGGCAGGCCTTGCTAAACTGAGCATTTCCTGCTTCTCTGTAAAGGATCAGGCTGAAATCGAGACTTGCTCTTTTTGGATCTTGCACATATGCACATATCACACTCCCATTTCAAGTTGCCTCCTAGGGAATGAGATGCACACTGTTCACAGAAAAGTTTCTCCACTACAAGCACAATGCAACATAAGAGTGCTGTCTGCTCTTGGGCATTTACTTCTGCTTGTGCAGCAGCAAACAAATGGTTAACATTCTGAGTGGAAAAACACTGAAGTTATTAAAAGATTTTCTTATAAGAATTATTCAAAAATGAGATCTATTGTAAAATGTAAGGATTAATTTATTAATCAGAGCTTTCTGAACTCTCGCATTAAGCAGCTTTGTTATGCTAATTCCCTTATAAATGAATAATGGACTTATCCTCCCATTATTGCCTATCATTTAAAAAGACCCCATTTAGAAAATGAAGATGTCCTTTTCGCTTGCAAATTATTATACGTTTTAGGGCACAAGTTTGTTTTAAAATGAATACTAGAAAATACTCCCTGCCTGCCTTCCCCATCATTCATATTCATCAATCATTGTTCTAATCAGATTTGTTTGATCTTGAGCATTTATCAGAGACAAACCTTCTATGCTAATTAAACACAAGAGAAGGAAGAACTGTGTCTTAGCCAATTTCTTTCTGATAAATTCCCTTCAAGTAAAAGGTTGCCTAGGCAGACATGCAACGGTGGGAAAAGATTGACAGCCTGCCCTGTTCCAAAGACTAGCTGTACCGGCATGCAAGAGTATACAATGATGCACGCTGAAAGCTTCACCACATCATGATTTGACATTTATATTAATTAATTAATTTGGTGTTCTTGCTTTTTTGTGTTGTTGTTTTTTTAGCCATGCTTCATCCTGACAGATTCAAGTGTGCTGTACAAAAATGCAACACTATGGCCCCATCTGCACTATACATTTGAAGTAGTATTATAACACTTTAAATAGTCATGGCTTTCCTCAAAGGATCCTGAGAAAGTTTTTTTTGTTAAGGGTGCAGGGACTTTTCTAGGAACCCCTGTATTTCCTAAATTCCCAGCGTTCCCTGGCACTGAGGGATTGATCATTAAAACAACCTGGAAATTGTAGCTCTGTGAAGAGCTGTTAAGTACCCTAAAGAGGCTGTGGTTGCCAGAATTCTTTGAGGGAGCCATGACCGGACTTCTTGTAAGTAGGAAGGCATGTTAAGTATAATTTTTTAATTGACACTGAAATGGAGGCTGACAGTGTATATTGGTGAAAAGGTTTAACAAGGGGAAATTCCACTGTATACTACATGGTCTTTGAGCTCCTTCATGGGTTGATAATAATTGTTATTGTTCTCTGCTAGCTAACATGTGAGTGTTTAACCTTAGATCACATGGGAGGCTATTGAAGTACAAATCTGCCATCTTGGAAGTGTGGTGGCTTGTGTCCTTTGTTCCCAGGCTCTGTGGGAGTATCGATGTAACGAAGCTCTCCAGGAGCACATAACTTCAGGCTGTAAGGAGAGAGAGAGAAATATCTTTTCTTATAGGTTTGTTTGGAATTATATTTTATTTACAAGGCTGAGCATGTGCTGGACAGCACAGGATCTTGTATGGAATTATTTGCATGTATCTTTAATGTTTTTGTTCTGTTTTGAAGGAAGTTCTGCAAGTCAAGTTTTGAACAATCTTATGGATCTAATGGACAATATAGTGGACAATGTTTCATTTCAGAAAGGAGTCAGTTTTTCTGCATCCATTCACTTCAAGCTGCACGATATTAATATCTGCAGTAAGGCAGGCAGGTTGGGGCTGGCTGAGGATAGTGGAACAAGACTCCATTTGTCCTAATGAACCAGCTTCCACGGCAGCGACACCTGTAAAAGTACCTCTGGGCTTGTAACTTGGCTGTTCTACCAGACACAACATTTTTGTCAGCCAGCAGTTCAGTGGGGGAGCAATATACATGGTTGGTGTGATTTGTGCAATTTTGACTGCTTCGAAAAGTGCTACCCCACTGTGGGGCATTGCAGCAGCTAAGCATACAACCCCTACATGGCAGTTCCAGTTCATGCAGATGACATCTCTGCAAGTCTGTAGCTCAGTTGTCATTAGAACCCTACTTGTGGTCCTGAAATACACCTATGGGAGCCACTGGTAAGGATGAACCACCACCCTGCGTAATTGACAGTGGTTTTTCTTAAGCTGAGCATTAAATTCTGAACCATTCGCAGTGGATATTGTTCCAACATGTAAAAATAACAAACAAAAACCCTGCAAGAAACAATGTCCCAAAGCATATTGATTCTCTTTCCTATCCCCCCCCCCCAGTTCTGTATATCTAAAGATACGTGTAGCTTTATTTATGCATTTTCTGAGTGACAGTTTGTTTGATTTTGCTTTCCACCTAGCTGTATTTCCACCTGCAGGACGCAGAGCGTTGGCACTGTTTGAGTGTCTGACCTCTTTCTGGCTGATGCAGCAGAAAACTGATTTAAGCTGGCAAAGCAATAAAGGCAAACAAAATAAACTCGCATTCTTGGCCTGTTTTGCAAGAATTCAAACTTAACTCGTATTTTAAACGGGCTGTTCTTTTAAAAAAGAAACCAAACAAAACTCTGTCTTCTTCTGAAAAATGAAGCAGTAGCAGTTGTCACCGCTTTTCATGATTTCTGTCTTGCAATACTTTAAGCTTAACTGGTATTTTACACTGACCCTTCTTTAAAAAAGCGAAGCAAATCTCTGGCTTCTTCTGATAAATGAAACAGCAGCAGTTGTCGCTACTTTTCATGACTTTTGTCAGAAGAAGTAAAACTGCACTGTGCTTTAATACTACCAATATTCTCTCCCCCTGCCCCACCATTACAAACGATGCCTGACCTGCATTGTATTTCAAGCCTTTCACTCACATAGTTCATCTCATTTTTATTTCTCTCAGTGGAGTGAAATCACAGTATTTTAGGAGAGACAAGACAGCATAATTATCATGCTATGAAAACAGTTCATTTGTCGAGACAGAGATGAAAGATGAGATGGACAAACCTGAGGAAAGATTCTTTGCACACATTAGTGGTGTCAGCTGCTAACTGCTATTCCACTCATAAATGAATTTTCAATGGCACTGAGGTTTTTTTTATTAAGTAATGCTGTCAAAGGTTTTTTTCAGAGTGTGAAAGGTGCTTTTTAAATAAATGTGTTCATTTTGGCCTATCTTTGGGTTGTAAATCAAACACTCTATTAAATTTTACTCACTACCTGCTGAAGAGCACCAACTGAAGATGAATCTTCACTTCCAATATGTTTTGTCTACTATCACACTCAACATTTTTAATAAGCAAATCATGCACTGCAACCTATTGGGTAGGCTGCTGTCTGAAAATACATCCTAATGCCAAGCATTAGACTTCAAAACTCAAAATGCTTGGGTTCTTAATGCACTTTTTTTAAAAAAAGTTATTAGCTTGATTATTCCAAGAGAATATAAAGATTTAAAAAACATAAGAAGAGCCCTAATGGATCAGACTAAATGTCCCCCTAGACCAGGGATGAAGAAGCTGTGGCCCTACAGATGTCGTTGGATTACAATTCCCATTGGCCCCAGCCATCAGGGGCAGTGTTCAGGGATGAAGGGAGTTATTGTCCAACAACATCTAGAGGATTACAGGTTGTCTTCCCTGTCCAAGATCTTGCTTCGAACAGAGGGCAGCACATACCTCTGGGAAACCTAGAAGCAGGACATAAAGGCAATAGATCTCCATCACTGTTTATCTTATACCAGCTTGGTAAACGTATCCTCCATGAATTTGCCTAATCCTCTTTTAAAGCCATTGTGTCATCACCGCATCCTGACAGGAAATTCCATATTTTAAGGCTGAATGCATATTACGCACTTAAAAAGCATGCCCATCAATCCACAATTTGGATTGAAGATTGGGGTAAATGTATCAAAACACAATATTTCATAATAAACTATGGTATAAATATGGACAGTGGCTAATGCTGTGTCTTCAACAGGCCAACTAAACCAGGTGAGAGTAACCGATGAGCCTAGAATCCTCTGTGAGTTAGGGATTTTCCCTGCATGTGAAGACAGGTTCTGAGCGGATTAGACTAATAGTGGGTCCAACGGCGAAAAAGGTGTTTTCTGCATATGGTGTAGAGGGAAGTGAAGGGCAGATGGGGCTCATCAACCTGTGAAGGTAGCTCATCCAGGAGAAGGAAAACTTTGATCCTAAACCTCTTGTGCTTTGTAGGATATCTTCAGAAAGAGAAAAGACTAAGGAGTAAACCCTACACAAATCTGGAGCGGAGTCACTAAGATGGTTGGATGGCAACTCCTGCAGCCAAGTAGGTGTCAAACATATTGCTCTGCTTTCCTTTGGGCCACATCAGCAAGGCCGAGAGTGGGGTCTTGTCATGTGGACAGCCCAGGACCTTCACACATACAGAGCTCAGGCTTGCGCCCCATGGAGGTCACTTCAGTCCTACTAATGTAGCAGTTTGACTTCAACCCTGGAGGCACATTCCATCGTCTTTTTGTGAGAGAGAGATATGTCAGCAGCATGACTACCCTCACTTGCAGTTGGAGTAGACTCGATGCAGACTAAACAGAAGTGTGTATGCAGCTCTAGAATGTGTTCTCTGAAAGTGTTTGTCCATTTTCCTGCCTTGAATTTCATTGGAAGAAACAAAATTCACAGAATATGGGAGACAGGAAGAGAAATTTGCCCCTTTTACTGGCATCACATACTGAGAGCATGCACAGAAAACCATTCACTTCATTCTGTTTCCTGGTACATTGGTACCTCTGGTTATGGATTTAATTCATTTCGGGGTGCCGTGCACACCCCGAAAAATCCATAACTAGAGGCACCGCTTCTGCGCACACACGCGGCGTGATAGAGTTCTTCTGCGCACGCACGCAGCACACAGAGACCTTCTGCGCATGCGCGAGCAGTGAAACCTTCCGTGAAAACTTCCGGGTTTGACGCAGCTATAACCCAAAGATTCCGTAACCCGGAGATTACGCAACACGAGACACCACTGTACATGATCCTGGTGCTGCATTTTATTTTATTTTACAGCAAGAAACTCTGCTCTTCCAAATTCTTACAAACTGTCTCTGGCTGTTGTAGACTTGTTGTGTACCTTTCTCCCTCTTGATGGTTAGAAAGCTTGTCAAAATCTTTCTGTTCTGCCAGGTTTTTATCTGCTGCTGGTTTTTAAACTGATGCCCTGATGCTGTTTTTACAGCAAGTGTACTGTTATGTTGTTTAGTTAACAAAAGCTGGGGAATCTAGTATGTGTTTTTTATCTTGATTCCTGACTGCTAGATTGAGCCACTTTGATTGTTTAGTTATATGCACACTGTGTGTCTGTGTGTGTGTGTGTGTGTGTGTGTGTGAGAGAGAGAGAGAGAGAGAGAGAGAGAGAGATTATATTGCTTGATATGCTTGATGCCCTTCAAAGCCCTCAGAGTACACCTTGCTTAAAAGGTAGAGGGACCCCTGACCATTAGGTTCAGTCATGACCGACTCTGGGGCTGCGGCGCTCATCTCGCTTTATTGGCCGAGGGAGCTGACTTAAAGCTCCTAGGTCATGTGGCCAGCATGACTAAGCTGCTTCTGGCGAAACTAGAGCAGTGCACAGAAACACCGTTTACCTTCCTGCCAGAGCGGTACCTATTTATCTACTTGCACTTTGACGTGCTTTCAAACTGCTAGGTTGGCAGGAGCTGGGACCGAGCAATGGGAGCTCACCCCATTGAGGGGATTCAAACTGCCGACCTTCTGATCGGGAAGCCCTAGGCTCAGTGGTTTAGACCACAGCGCCACTCGCATTAGTGATAAAGCAGGATATCAAATCCAAACTCCTCCTCCTCCTCTTCTTCTTCTTCACCAAAGGCCCCTAGAAGCTGCCAGTATGTGACAGCAGCCACACTCCAGGAATGACTTTGATTGGCAAGCCAAGGGTCTTAAAGCCTTAGTGAGTAAGGGTCTTCCTCTGTGTACAAAGACAGGTTCCAGCAGATTGAGTGGATGAGACCAATAGTGAGTCCAATGGTTGTAGTGGATAAAAAAATAACCACTGAGAGTGGTTAACCTGCCCATAACCTGCCCATACAGGTTAACCAGCTAGTGGGGTGTTTAGACTAGAACAGTGAGCAATAATGAACATTTTGCAGAAATTTTGCTTTCTAACCCATTTATTGCTTAAGCCGCTTCTGTTATCCACACTCACTTGCAAATTTCCCACTCATTTCCTTGGTATCTGTTGTCTCGCATCTAGTTAACACCACTACAAAGCATATGCCTGATGGTTTTAGCCTATGTGTTGGCAGAGTCTTTCATTGTGGCCTTTCACACCAAACTAGAGTTAGAGGGGCTGTTGTATTAATTAGCTAATTTGTTCAGCACTTAAAAGGTGTGAGACACTATAGACATGCAATGGATTATTTACGGCAAGCTTGATATTCCTAATACTTTTCAAATCCCAACAGTAGACCATGTAATTAAAAGAATTTCATCTGCCGTAACATAACCTAGTGGTGATCTGTTTGAATCCATTTCAAAATATTTGCAACACTGAATTTCATTTGAAGTATTTACAAATATATCTGATGGTTTCTCTGCAGATTCTACACGGCATACCCTAATTTTAGTGTTCGTGAAGACAAAATACCTAACATTTTAACAGCAAGGAGTAACAGCTTGAAACTGAAAATCAAAAGCTTGCTATTCAACAGAATGAATAGAAGGAACTAGCACCTCAGTTTTATTGGCTAGTTGAAGACATTTTTTTACTTGGCTGGACTTTCAATGCTATCACATAAAGGAACTGAGAGTGAGTAACATCCTGCTTCTCTTAACAGGTAACATCCTGAAAATACTATGAAGAGTATTTATTTATATTTATATTATATTTATGGCCAGTGCTCATGTGCAGGTTCCATGTGGATAGCGGTACCTCCATGTGAGGTGTATATGCACAGCAGTCATGATTTGTGAGGTTTCAGATTGCACCATGTAGACAAGCGCCACGCAGAAGAACATCTTTTAAAACAGAATATCCAGAAGAGTAGTACCCCATTGCAAGGATAGTAGCAGCCAATGCTCACTCCTGAGATGCTCAGAAAGGGTCTACCATAAGTGTTAACCAAGGCAGTGCCCTGCAGATATTGCTGGACTGCAACTCCCATCAGCCCTAGCCAGTATAGTCCATAGTTGGGGGCGATGGGAGTTGTAGTCCAGCAAACCCCTGGAAGGGTCAAGGAGCTGTGAAGCATGTCCAGGTCAACAACAGGACAGGGAAGCACAGGAGGCATGGAATGCAATTACGGTAGCTTTTTATTAACAGAAAATAATGACATAGTAGAGCCCTCTGGTTTGTCCTTTCCTCTCTAGTCTCTCACTCTGAATCACTCCCAAGCAGGCAAAGGCTGTGTTAAGGGGCTGGGATCCTCCTTTGGGCCCTTCTAGCCAAGCAATGTGCAGGACTCTCCTTGCGCGGGGTGTCAGGACGGGGGGGGGGGGGGAGCCAGCAGGACAGAAACTGTCCTGCTGCTTAGTAGCAAGAGCAACTGCTGACTCCTCTCTGTCCGCATCTGCACTCGCACTGTGATTCTCAGACTCTAACCCTGTCTTGGAAGGCCTTCCTTCAGCAGATGTCCCCCCACCCCCACCTGATTGCTCAAACCTCCTGCTTCTAGCATCTCCCCGCTCATCCCAGACTGCTCTTCAGTATCCCACCACCATGACCAAGGATGTAAGCCTTCTTCTTCTGTGTCTTTTTCTTCTCTTGGGCAGGAGCCTCCCACCACTCTTCATCAGCCAGCCTGCCCCTGACAGGTAGGCACCATAGTGGCTCCCTCTGTTTTATGTATTCTAACCCCCTAAGCAAGGTGTTGGACTGCAAGAAGATCAAACCTATCCATTCTTAAGGAAATCAGCCCTGAGTGCTCACTGGAAGGACAGATCGTGAAGCTGAGGCTCCAATACTTTGGCCTCCTCATGAGAAGACTCCCTGGAAAAGACCCTGGTGTTGGGAAAGATGCAGGGCACAAGGAGAAGGGGACGACAGAGGACGAGATGGTTGGACAGTGTTCTTGAAGCTACCAGCATGAGTTTGACCAAACTGCGGGAGGCAGTGGAAGACAGGAGTGCCTGGCGTGCTCTGGTCCATGGGGCCACAAAGAGTCAGACATGACTAAACGACTAAACAACAACAACAAAAGCAAGGTGTGGGACGCGAGTGGTGCTGTGGGTTAAACCACAGAGCCTAGGACTTGCTGATCAGAAGGTCGGTGGTTTGAATCCCTGTGACAGGATGAGCTCCCGTTGCTTGGTCCCAGCTCCTGCCAACCTAGCAGTTCGAAAGCATGACAAAGTGCAAGTAGATAAATAGGTACCACTCCGGCGGGAAGGTAAACGGCGTTTCGTGCGCTGCTCCAGAAGAGGCTTAGTCATGCTGGCCACATGACCTAGGAGCTTTATGCCAGCTCCCTCGGCCAATAAAGCGAGATGAGCGCCGCAGCCCCAGAGTCGGTCAGGACTGGACCTAGAAAAACTGTCTGTGGACAAACGTCAGCTCCCTCAGCCTGTAAAACAAGATGAGCACAGCAACCCCACAGTCGTTTGTGATTCGACTTAACTGTCAGGGGTCCTTTACCTTTGCCTTTACCTTTTATCACTACCCTAAGGAGTCTCAAAGCGGCTAACAATCTCCTTTAACTTCCTCCCCCACAACAAACACTCTGTGAGGTGAGTGAGGCTGAGAGAAATGTGACTAGCCCAAGGTCACCCAGACGGGGCCACGAGCCCGGTTCACCAGATTACGAATCTACCGTTCCTAACCACCACACTGGTTCTGACAGCTGAGTGCAGGGTGGGGACCAAGGTAGACAAAAAGAAGGAGCACAACACATCCCCCACCAAGTACTGCCCTTCCCCTAACGCCCCATGCACCTCATGTATGCCTTTCATTTGTACTTAAAAATAGGAGGGAAGGTTGCATAACGCTGACTAAAAATAATCGCTAGATATTTTGTTCACAATCTACAGAAAAAGGTACTCTAGAACTAGAATAAGAAAAAAGTTTATTTTGTTTTATTTTTAAAAGAACCAAATGGAATAGCAAACATTTATTTGACCTGCTGAAATCACATGCAGCTGAAGACTGCAAGTTATGCTAATAGAATATTCCTTGTAGCTGGAAAGAAGAAAGTGCACTTACCTGACCCCTGGATTTTTACATTTTTCCATTATGTAGATTGACTGTTTTGATGGGCTCAGGTGAATGTTGATATCTGGGTCTCAAGGTGGGAATGAATCTGATTGTCTGTGAATTGGTAGAGAAATGAATATGAGCAATTGCCGGTTACAGTATTGGCACTACATTAGCTGCAGATCAAATAAAGCTTTGAAGCAGCTAATCATTTTCGGAGTGGCCATCGAATGACAATATTGACAAAGCCGAAATGCTCAAGAGCCAAAAGGAGAAAAAGTGAGATAGAAAAGCAATAATAAAAAAGGCCTCTCTGATCAGTATCATTTTTTATTGTTCTGCTCAGAGATGAAATGAAATAAACTGTGCAGCAGAACAGACAAAAGGAAGAGCCACTCACACATCATCAGCAAACTCAGATTCCTTGAAAGGTAAACTGTGTCCAATTTTATAAGAAGATCTTCCACATTCTTATTATTACCAACACCAATGATATATAGGAGGCTTTGATTTTAACAACTCATATTTCTATGGTCTCTCACGCAGTGCTGGATCAGGCACAAGGGTCCTTGCTCAAGGGGCTGTTACCTCAGTGAACTGTAGAAATGGGGCCATTAAGCTTGGTTTGAGGAACTTAAATGGATGAAACTGCCAGTCTATAAGTGTGCCGGAAAATTACAGTGCATGCACAATTCTTCACTGTGGCAAATTACGGCTGCATCTCTGGCTTCATGTGTGTGTTTGACACATGCCCACTTAAAGCAAAGCTGGAGAGCTCCAAACTGAGGTAAGATTGAAGTGTGTAGGAGACTAACAGACAGAAACCGTGTGCAGCTGGCTGCCCAACAGGTTCCAGTGACAAGATAAGCTATGGGGTGCCAGGAGGGCTCTTCACAGGATTGTCTGGAGGAATGGACTTTACAGGATCCATTCTATAGGGCAACAGCTGCATTTCATCTGGGATATAAGGTTTCAGGTGGTCCTGAAGGTACCCTGAGCCTACGTCATTCAGGACTTAGTAAATTAGGACAAGGACCTTCAGCCTGGCTCAAAAGTAGATAGGCAACCAGTCCAAATGTTTTAAACAGTGGTGCCACATGCTGTTTATCTTGTAATTATTTGTATGGTTTAAATAGATTTTATATGTATAGAGTTTTACTTCTAACAATGTTTAACTGTTTTAAAATTATTGTTTTTTCTATGTTTTTAGCAGTTCTGTGTAAGCCACCTTGAGTCCCATCAGGGAAAAATGTGGTGTGGGGGGGGGTGGGGGGGTGTCATAATAATGTGCCCTCATCAGCAATCTGGCTGCACCAGTTGGAGCTTCTGAAACAGGCCCAAGGGCAACTCCACATAGAACAGATTGGTTTTTAAATGTTTCCTCATCTCCCTTACCTGTTTTATGTAACAACTTGCCTGATAAGGAGTTCTGGAAGATCACACCATTGTGAGATTTGGGTTGCTCCCAGTAAAGGTATCACCAAGCTATGGATTTTTTTAAAAAAAAAAATTAATGTGTCTCAGATTTTATCAAGGAAGAAAAGTGTGTCGACTACCCTAAGTCTGGGAAATACTGGCATATTTCCTGAATATGGAATAATGTAATGTAATGGTAATGAATTGCTGTGCGCTGGAGCACCTTCCAAGCTTTGTATCTTTCATCACATCCCTTTCTGTGCTCAGTAATCCCTAAACTTACATAATGCAGTGAAAATGGCATTCAAAGTGGTCTTTATGAACGTTTTTTGTGTTTCATGGCTTGAAGATAAGAGTTTCTGTCTGCTGTAGAAAATCTCTGTCAACAGAATCTGCTTGATCAAAGCATCCGTTGTCAGTTATTAGTAGAAGGAGTGAAAATCCACGATACAGTGATGATCTTCAGCATTTTTCAGCTTGCCATTTTATTTTATTCCCCCCACCCCATTTTTATGCTTTCCAAATTGTAACAATAGTTTAACATTTCAGCTCATGATTTTGTCATATATCTGGAGGAGAGCAGGGAAAGGAAATGTTTTTCTTTCTCGCCTTTGGAGAATAATTGAGTCTTTTCTCCTGCAACACATTTTGACTTGCTTGCACAGTTCTTCATCAGTCCTGGTCTCCTAACTCCGATTTGTATGAATCATTAGCCATTATAGTTAAATGGGCTTCCATTGAGCCTCTCTGGTGAGTAAAACCACTGTCGTGTGCAGGACAATAGCTAATACATGATAAGGAAAGCTTCCCAATCTACTAAAAAGAGGAAACTAATCCACACTTTAATTGTATAAGGAAATAGCTCCTTGAAGGTATAATTGACAGTATGCAGTGGAATAGCCTTGCATTTTCCTTCCCTTCAGCTAATCCCCAACAGTGTTTCTTATATCCTTCATGAATTCTCTCATTTTAGAGTGAACTGTGTGATGCTTCCCCTTTGGCATGACCCACCTCCAGAGTTGGAGATGCCCCAAAGGCGTGTTAACTTGGAGTGAGGTGCTATGGCCATATCCAAAGGATTGTGGGACAAGCACTCCGTTGAACTTCCAATATGTGGAAGCTCCTCCCTCCTGTGCCAAAAGCAGCAGCAGTAGGAGCTCAACAACAACAACAACTGACCTTTTCACTCCACTTTGGTCATTTTCAGGTGCAGTTTCTATTCTCACTGATAAATGGAGACTGGTCATGAAATTTTCAGCACAGCACTAGTCTGATCTATCAGCAATGCCATGTCTTGCTCATGCATTTCTTCTTTCCTTACCTTCTACAATTTCAGGTGTTACAATAACATGCTCATGTACAACAGTCTTTCCCTCTCCCTCCCCTCCTCCAGATTCCACAGCTGTATAAGCTTTGTAGAACCAACAATTCCCTAGACACACTGATGCAGGATCCAAGGATGTCTGTTTGTCCCTGTCAACATGGCTCCAAGAGTGTGGCCTTCTTCAAGTGCTCTAGCTGGGCTGAAACAGGCACCCATGCTTAGTCTGTGATGCTGCCGGCAAGTATCTATGCCCTCATGTCTGGCAGTGGCACTTTGATGAGCGTCAATGTTTTGAAGTTCTTCATATTAGAAATGGCTGCTGTTATTGTTGCTCCTAGTCCTGTTCTCCACTTTATGCAGATGCTACATTTGAACAGAACAGGCCTCAGAGGCCAGTTGCCCTTAGGATATGATACACTGACTGTAACACAAGCAGGAGGGATGGGGTGAGATGGGAAATGTGAAACTAATGGTGACATAGTAAACTCCTGTCAGATCAAAGTTGGCGGGTGGTTGCCCTTAGGAAAAGGATGCATGATAGCAAATGGTGCGTTTTGCAAAAGTGTTGGTTGAAAAATAGTGTGAAGCAAGCAAGTGTAAAACAGTGTATTTTGAAAATATGTTGAGTACAAAAAAATAGCATGAAGCAAAGAAATGGCAAACTTAGGGATTCTGGATAATTGATACAGGAGCTCTGCTTAAAGAAGGGAAACCAGCTATCTTTGCATTCAGCCTTTTCCAGGCGAATGGAAACATAAACATAAACATTAACATTAACAACCTAATTCATAGCCATAAATATAGTGCACTTTACATTAGTATACACTTCTTTTTTTCCTTTTCCTTTTCCCCTTTTTGCATATTACCTGGTTGGAGAACTGCATTACAAAATTCAGATAATGTGGTGTTTGAGGGATAGCTGTGTTTCGGTTCATATTCAAGTGAATGAGGTAAGTTCCCCTTCGGATGTGAACTGACTCAAATTTATCCCCCATTCCTATTCTCGCCATTTCCCCTCTTCCGGGGAGTAACATTCAAGGATGGTGTGAGCATGCAAACCATCTGGTAAACATTAGGGGCACATGGACCAGCATGGCCCCACCCTGCCTGTTCCACTCCTGACCTTCCAAAGTTGAGAGGGCAAGTGTGAAGGGGATTTCTAACTGCATTCAGCTAAATGGGCTGAGAATGTCCTGCAGTCCTTTACACTCAACCAGGAAAGTCAGGGGTGGCACAGAAAGGCCAATGGATGCGTACCCCTACACACTTTGTGCCATTGTACCTTTCTTTTAAGAGCTGTTCGACAGTGGAACAGACTTCCATGAGAAGTGGTGGCCTATCCTTCCTTGGACGTTTTTAAGCACACAGTGGATGGCCATCTGTCATGGATGCTTTAGTTGGGATTCCAACATTGCATTGGGTTGGACTCGGGGTCACTTCCAACTGTACAATTCTATGATTCTAGGATTGGTTTGTGGGTTGTTGTTGTTGTTGTTGTTGTTTGTGGTGACTTCCCAGTAGCTGAAATGTCTTTAACTGTTATCTCCAATAAAATGAAATAAAATAAAATAAATAAAATAAATTGAAGACTAGTCCTAGTCATTGCCTGTACGGGCTTTATCAGCTGCTTGCAAACATAATCAAAATTAGGCAGCAGGGAAGACTCCCACACCCTCCCCTCTAATATAATCTATGAGTTGAATAAACAGCCAGTGTGCTGACAAAACCTGTTTCTTTCTAACCTTTAAATGCTGATAAGTATTTTATATTCTGAAAAGTATAGAACTACCAAAAGAGATTAAATCAGAAAGAATATAAATAAATGTTCTGTACAGTGTTTTCAGTGTGCTGGGAAATTGGCAAATATACTCGGAGAAATGGTTGCATCAAATGAAAAATGGCATTTGTTAAAAAGGTTCGTGCCACAAAATAAAAGAGGGGAAATGCTGACAACATTAGTCTGAAGCTAAATTTATTATTTCCACAGATATAAGATATACTTCTAGCCCCTTGAGTCTGACCAGTGCTGAACCTTATCAGACATACTAGAGATAGATGAATTACCCCATAAACACACCAGCATTTGTAATCGAAATAAAAATTCCAGACATCTGAACTTTTCTGTATTTACTGGATAGGCTTAACATTAATACATTGTTTCTCACTTCTACCACAAATCTCCAGAGCAAATCAGCTTGAAATTAATGGAACTTGTACAAATACCAAAGTTACTTCAACCCCTTAGCACCCCAATTAATTCTGGGACGATTTCACCTGCCTTCTACCACTGACCCTCTAGCTTCTTGGCTGGGCCAGCTGTTTTCTACCTCCCAGTCTTGTCCCATATGTTCCTGTTATGTTCTATTATTTGGAGCTATTTGATTTCACCTTTTCCACAGAGCAGCTTGGTTCCCAGTAGCCCATCAACTTGAGGTGGTGGCTCACTTCAAATAGTAGTTTCAGTAATGAAGCAATTTGCTGGTCCTTTACTATCCATTATGTGCAGTTGCTGGTCCTTTATTATCCATTATGTGCAGTTGGATTATTCCTGACAGATTCCTGCCCCCCCCCCCCATCCCCAACATATTTCTGCACCATTTTGCACTTTCCCCCGTAGCATTGCTTCTCTAAGAAAATCGGTAGCTAATTTCTCTTAAGAGATGGTGGAGTCTTGAATCCACATTTTACTAGTCACTGGTCATTATGGTCTTCTAGTTTGGGCAATATAATTGCTGTGCCTCTGACCGTCATTCTATACCCAGTTTCTGAAGAATCAGCCCCATGGAAATCAGTGGTGCTTCCCTCTGAAAGTGAAGGAATGCACTGCACATTTATGTATACAAACACTGTAAAAACAGGAACTGTGAGTATACTAAACTTTAAGGAGAAATGACCCCTCTGCTCAGGAGAAACGACTCAATGCTTCTCAAAGAGGTGTGTGTGTGGCAAACTCACCCCACCCCCAAGAGGGACAGCCGCAATTGGGAAGGGGGGGAGGAGCACAGGCAGAGATAAAAATGTGTTTAACAATGACCAATAATTCAGAGCTCAAGCAACACATATAGCGTGATAAAAATCCAATTCGCTAATTCAGTCCACAAGTGATAGAATGGAACCTCTTGGTGTAATGTATCTGATGAAGTAGACCACATTTTGCAAAGACTTATTAAATTTGTTCGTCTTTAAGATGTCATAAGGCTGTTGTTTTCGCTGCAGGAGACTAGCATGACTACCCCTGTGGAAATTAATGAGATAGTAGCAATTAATATTCATTTTAAAATGAAACTGGGTTTTACATCATCCACCTCTATAAATATATGATGGGATGTTGGTATGAGTTGCTAATGCAGTCTGCTATGTATCTTATAGACCTTTTCAATAACAGCCTATGGATATTAACCAAGTCCTCTACATCTATTGATTGAGGTGTTTATAAAATGCTAAATCATTATGTTACCTAACTAACATCAGCATAAATTTATTGGCCTGGCCAGACAATGTTTCTTCATTAAATAAATGTGCATTTTAACTACCACTAGGACCATATTGACATATTTACTGGACTTGAAACACCTATCTTAGATCCAGCATTCTCACTCTCTTTCCATAGCACAATGCATTTGTTTTTGTGAGTAAGAAGGCTTTTGGGAGGAGAGTCACAATTAAATTCACTTCTACTATGTAAAGATATTCATTCCCAAGACTGCCAGTAGCCAAGGGATTTACTTATGCAATCAAATGGCTTTTTTTTGGGGGGGGGGTTACAATCATATTTCCATGAACTACAGTATTCAAAATGTCTGAAAAGTTTCCATCTTTCAGTAAAATGTTGCCTTAAGAGATGGTGAGCGCCATTTGCCAGATCTGATTATACTCATTAGGCATCTAGGGTGGTTGGGAAAATATATTTGCAAAGATGGTGCTACCCAAGTTTAAACCTGCAAGGGAACAGCTGGTTTTTATGTGATGACTTCCTTTGCCCTGCTGTGCTGCAGATTTTCCTGCTATGACAGGGCTTGTTATGGCCTGTAAATGAGATGCAACTTGCAGCAGGATTCTGTTAATATGATATCTGCAGGAGCAGTGGGGAAGTCCTGGGATTTTGAATTTAGAGACCGTTAAGTGTTGCAAGGATCTGGAATAAGCCATCCTGTTTTGAATTACAGTCTGAAATTCAACAGTGGTAGGTTTTGAGTTGTTAGCACTGTGCCATTTCCTCAACAGTAGCTGGCTTTGAATTTATTTATTTTTGAAACAAATGTTGCTCTATTTTCCAGCCCTTGAATCCCATCTTCCATGTGACTGGTGTCTAATATTTATTTATTTAACTAAAAGATTTCTCAGCTGCCCTTCATCAGAGGATTCCAAGGAGGTGTACAAAAGTGTCAATTAAGCTATTAACTCAAAGTATACGTACTCACTCAGGCTCACTTGCTTACCACCCCCACCTACTGCTGAAAAGCCACCCTCTCCCTTTGCCTTCTTGCCAAAACCACTCTACCCCTTCACTTCATCTAAAGCTACACACACCTCCACACACATTACAGCTCATAAACCCCCTTCCCCTTACATCTCAACAAGCCTCCTTGACCACACTGAGGGAAGGCCAAGAAAGAATTCAGGCTTCTTCCTTGAAAAATTCAGTAGCAGCAGTGGATGTGTGTGAGAGAGAAAGGGAGAGGTTTTCTCCCATTCATTCTCTTTCCAGCAGCAGAAACATTCTGACAGTAAGAGTTGTTTGACAGGGAGGTTTTTAAGCAGGAGTTGAATGGCCATCTGCCATGGATGCTTTAGCTGAGATTCCTGCATTGCAGGAGTTTGGACTAGATGACCCTTGGGATCCCTTCCAACTTAGGATTCTATGATTCCATGATTCTATGCACTTGATAGTCTTGTGGTTCACAGAGCAGGCAGGTCTTGGTGATGTTAGAAGCAAATCTCAGTCCGGTAATGTTTACTGCTCTTTTCTTTGTGGTACCCAACATTTCCCAATTTTGCTGCTGCTGCTGCTGCTGCTGCTGCTGCTGATTGTATCCATTGCATAAGCTCCCCCCCACCCCACCACTTCCATTATGGATTTATCTGTATAATATGCATTGCCAAATATATCCCTTTCCATTTGGACTGAGTGGTATTTGGCTGCAGAATAGAAATGTTTCATGTTAGATAAATGGTTTTCACAAATTGATATTTTTATTTGTGATACATATCATTTTCAATGCTATTGTTTCAGCCAGACATTATTTCTATCAACCACTCAGGACTTTGAAAAATGAATCTGTCAGTGCTAGCATCAATGTCAACTGATTCCTTACTAAGATGCATAAATATGCAGCAATAATCAATGTGTGCTGCTGTGGCAGCAAACACTCTAACTGGAAAGAAGGTTGCTAATTATGGACATTAACCTTTGGCACTAGTAAAGGTTATAGCTGAGCTGAATCACCAGGGAAGGTTTTCTCTAATGCAGAGTAGAATGCTCCTTGGAGCCTTGAAAGGAACATTCACAAAACCACTAAATTTAGATTCGTTACCCTGTGACACATTGTAACTAACCTTTTTTCGCATAAGGTCCAAACAGCTGAAATGTAATCAAAAGAATAGATTTCCCACCACATACACTTTAGGAAGAAAATCAGGGTGCAAGCCTGCATGTGCTCACTAGCGAATAAGACCTTCTGAATACTATGGGAATTCTTTCTGAGTAAGCATGCACAGGATTTCACCGTTAACCAGTAAAGTGTTCCTAAGAAAGGAAAGCATTGTGGGTTCCGGGTGGCGCTGTGGTCTAAACCACTGAGCCCAGGGCTTGCCAATCAGAAGGTCGGCAGTTCGAATCCCCGCGACAAGGTGAGCTCCTGTTGCTCAGTCCCAGTTCCTGCCAACATAGCAGTTCGAAAGCACGTCAAAGTGCAAGTAGATAAATAGGTACTGCTTTATAGCGGGAAGGTAAACGGCGTTTCCATGTGCTGTGCTGGTGCTGGCTCGCCAGAGCAGCTTCGTCACGCTGGCCACATGACCCGGAAGTGTCTGTGGACAGCGCTGGCTCCCGGCCTCTAGAGTGAGATGAGCGCACAACCTTAGAGTCTGTCAAGACTGGCCCATATGGGCAGGGGTACCTTTACCTTTTACTTCTTGTTTAGATTTAAAGCTCATGCTGTCTCTGCTCTTCAGGGTGAATATTTTCTTATCTAATTGATCCATATCACCACCAAATGAAGTATGCCACTATTAGTTTGATATTACAGATGGGAGGTCCTATCTGAATTACTGAGCTAATATTTTAGATTCACATATTTGTTATCTTGCACTGCAGCATGCCTGAAAGCTTGGTGTTGCCTTTTGTTCTGGTGGCACCTCTATTGTTGTAAAGAAAACCATAGGGCCTGAGCTGTCCAGAAATCCCATGTTCTTCTATGCTGAATAGGAAAGATTCGTTTTTTTGATCCTCATAACTGTGTTTGGCTTTAAAATGGGGATTTCTGACTTTGTTAAGGTTTGCCAAGAAGAGGCTGAACTGTCATGAATTGTGCTCTGGGTTTCAGGTAATGAACTTTTCCTACAGCTTTGCTAAATAGCTCTGCTCCTGTCACAGTGGGCAAAACTCTGTGGGTGAGAACATGGTTTTTGTGATTCACATGAAAGGTGGATACTGTAGTGAGTATGCTTTTGTCTCTGACAAAAAAGTGAAATGTCAGATTCCTCTTGATTTTTGCTCTTTCTCACAAAGAAAATGAATATAAACATGTTCCCCTGACTCACAGCGTATGAATCAATGTCTTACATGTTCTCTCCATAATTGACACCACTCTAGCTTTCCAGTGCCCAGAAATTAGCATAGGGACTTGGGAGCAAAAGGGAAGCGAAGTCTACAATAAGCAACGTTCTATGGTAAAGGTCACTGGTGTTAAAATGGCTCTGAGTAATACAAATTGACTTGATATTAGCAACCAAGGAAATAAAGGTGGTCTAATAAATAAATGTGCTAGAGTAGCCTGGTTTACAAACATCATTCTAGTGACATGATGAAGCAAGGCTAATGCCGCCTTGGTTGTATCCCCAATATAGATCATTCTTAAATAAAATGCAGCAGTTGGTTCTTGGAGCATATATTTAGATATGTCATCCCCATCAAAAATCACAGTAGCTCAGAGCAAGACTATCCCAGTTTCAATTTGATAGCAAGAGTCCATTAATACAGTGTGTCATTCTATTCATTCCTAATAGTTCCCCTGTGAACTACTTGCTCTGCCAGGCTACAATACAGAACATCTTGATTCAGGCGATTGCAGCTTTTGAATGGACTTTTGACAGATGCTCATGAAAGCATTTGTGACCAGAGTCTATCTGTTAAAAGACTGGGATCAACAGCAGCAGCCTTCCCCATCCAGGTGCCCTCCCAACAGCTGGCTGGGGCTGATGGGCATTGTAGTCATCAGAACATAGGAAGTTGCATTATACTGATTTAGATCCTGGGTCTGCCTAGCTTAGTATTGTCTAAACCATGGGTAGGCAAACTAAGGCCAGGGGACCAGATCCGGCCCAATTGCCTTCTAAATCCAGCCCCCGGATGGTCCAGGAATCAGCGTGTTTTTACATGAGTAGAATGTGTCCTTTTATTTAAAATGCATTGTGTGCTTTTATTTAAAATACATCTCTGGATTGTTTGTGGGGCACAGGAATTCGTTCCTTTTTTTTATTTTCAAAATATAGTCTGGCCCCCCACAAGGTCTGAGGAACAGTGGACCGGCCCCCTGCTGAAAATGTTTGCTGACCCCTGGTAAACTGGCAACTAGGGCCTCATCCTAGCCTTACCTGGAAGTGTCAGGGATTAAACCTGGTGTATCTAATGCAGATGCCCTGCCACTGTGACGGCCTCACCTCAAAACAGCTGGAGGGAAGCAGGTTGAGAACAGCTGTCCAAGAGCTTGTGCACAGCAGACACCCTAATTCCATGTCACAATAGAATGCTTTAAAATCTCATTTGTGTTCATGCATGTGTGTGTATATACATACACACCTGCTTCCCCCCCCTCCATAAATGAGTTGTTTAATTTGATAAGTTCAAAAAACATGTTGCCAGTAACACATTTGTTACATCTCAACAACAAATTTACAATATGCCCTCACCTAGAAGCACTCATTATCCTTCTAAAAAGTGGTCATCTGTAGCTGAGTGAGGATTTCTACCCATACCTCCACATTTCATCTACTGCGCCGCATTGACTCTCTGGGAAACAAGGTTAGGTGATCAGTGTTCTGCAGACCCACCCAGAAATCAAGGTTAAATCCAAACACTTTTATTGCAATATATCACCATAGCAAATAATGGGACCTTTCCTAGATGGCTGCACAATGAAATGCTACTATATAAGCAAAGCACTCCCAAAGTGCCTATAATACCTGAGAAATATGTTGTTTCACTATAAATCCAGCCTGTTGCCTAGAACAAAAGTTTATGTGGATGCACTCTCAGTTCCTCTGCAAAGGGCTTTGACTTTTGGATCTGCATTGTTCTCCTAACCAGGCTTGCAGTTTGGGGGAGCCCCTGGACCTGGCTTTGCTCCTGGATTCTCAGACATGACTGTAACCAGGTGCTCCCTTCCCTAGCCAAGCACACCCATTTTTCCAGAGGGCAGATCTGGTCATATTAGTTGCCGTGAGATTTGGCTGTTTGAAAAAGGATAAACACAGCAGAAAGGGAGGGGTAGTATTACATGTAAAGGATGCGTACATACCTTCACAGAAATAATTGGATCAGAAAATAGAAGTTCTATTGGAAGCACCTAGGTGAGGATAGGAGAGAGACAAGAAAAAGTAATGATATTGTGGCAGTAGGCTACTGATATGGAACTGCTGAGAAGGGGGTTCAGAGGGTACTGATGTACACTGGTACCTTGGCTTAAGAACTTAATTCATTCTGGAGGTCCGTTCTTAACCTGAAGCTGTTCTTAACCTGAGGTACCACTTTAGCCAAAGGGGCCTCCCGCTGCCGCCACCATGCGATTTCTGTTCTCATCCTAAAGCAAAGTTCTTAACCCGAGGTACTATTTCTGGGTTAGTGGAGTCTGTAACCTGAAGTGTCTGTAACCTGAAGCGTCTGTAATCCGAGGTACCACTGTACTGGACTCAGAGTCAAGAAAGTGCCGAGACTCCGAACTTTCATTTCATTTCAAATAAGATATACCTCTAGCACTCCTAGAAAGAAAGTTATGAAACAAAATGTGTGATTTACATGGAATGATCCACATTGGTTGCTCCCTCCTTTTAGGGTTTTTAGCCAATGAGAGTAGTCAGAGTTTTGATTGACGAATGAATTATTGGACACGAGGCAAACTCTAGGATCCTAAAGAGCTGATTCTTTCCCTTCTTTACTGCTCTTTATTTCCTACTTCGGTCTCGTTTTCTCATCCTTGGAATCATCATAGTTTCTCTTCTCTTTTTCTTAGCAACTAGGACGTACCTTTACTGTGGTGGGTTTGTCTGAGATCACTAATCCCACGCAGAGTGTATTACAATAGTCCAGTCTTGAGCTTACACGTGCATAACTCACAGTGGCAAGGCTATCCCTTGTCCACAGGCAGATGCAGATAGCATACTCGTCCAAATGGGACTTAGGCTTCTGGTGACAATGACAGATTGAGGAGCACCCCCAAACTGCATACCTGCTCCTTCCACTATAGTCAGATTGCCCAACTCAGAGTCCTGGGAACCATTCACCCACAGGGATTCAATCTTGCCATGTGTAGTTGGCAGGGGAACATGAAAGGGTATTTTCCATTGCAGAACCTATGTTCTATAACCCCCTGCCCTGGGAGATCGGTCTGTCATTCCCTCATTCCTTGAAGACATTTTATTCCAGCAGGTATTTATCCTAGTTGATCATTCCTGACAATCCTTTGTGGATTGTTGTAATTTTTTTTCCTGCCCCATTTGTTGTTTTCACACTGTTTTAAACATTTTTTTTTTACTATGTGTAATTTTCACATTAACCATCATGGGCATTTTTCCTAAACTTTAAAAGCAGAATAAGTATCTTCCTTTAAATTGATAAATATTTTTTTAAAAAATCCAAATTGTGAGTTCAGATTACTTCACAATATGCTAATTCCCATATAAATTCCCATATAATTCCCATATAAACCAGGAAGCCAGGCTTTCTGTGAGGAGTAATCTAGCTATGTTGGTATAATAATAATAATAGATAATAGAAATTTATTTGTCATTGTCCGTATATACATAGTATACACAACAACGAAAATCAAACACCCACCCAAAGACCGGCTTCACATACACATTTGCACGTACCTCCAACACTCTCATCCCATTCAGACATAATCTATAAAACATACATAATCCAGAATATAACATGACCTATTAAAAGCATAACATGACCTAAACCCTATCTCATTCCTTCCTACTCCCTACTTGCTATTTCTTACAACTGGCCCTGAGATCATTATTTAGTGCAATCAGAGCTCTTGGATAGAAACTATTCAGAAGGCGTGTGGTTCGTGTTTTCATTGTCCTATATCTTCTGCCCGAAGGCAACAGTTCAAAGAAGTTGTGAGCAGGATGGGTGGGATCTCTCAGGATATTGTGTGACTTCTTCAAAGTGCGAGACGTGAAGATCTCATCCAGGGTTGGTAGCTGGAGCCCTATAACATTCTGGGCAATTTTTGTTATTCTCAGTAAAGCTTTTTTATCCGTTTCAGAGCTGCTTCCATACCACGATAATATACTATAGGTTAAGACACTCTCGATGGTACTGTGATAATAGGACAGGAGTAGGTGCTGAGATAGATTCAGTCCCCTGAGCATTCTCAGGAAATACAACCTCCCCTGCACCTTCCTCACAACCATGTTAATATTTGCAGTCCATGAGAGGTCCTCAGAGATATAAATGCCCAGGTATTTAAAACTACCAACCCTCTCCACCTCCTCGCCATTTATGTGCAATGGTAAAAATACACTTTTCTTTCTCCTAAAATCAACTATGAGTTCTTTGGTTTTTTTGGTGTTAAGCATAAGATTGTTTTCTTTACACCATTTAATTAACCCCTGTACTTCTTTCCTGTAAGCAGTCTCATCGTTCTCACTAATGAGCCCCACCACTGTTGTATCATCTGCAAATTTGATGATTGTGTTGGACTTATACAGTGGGGTACAATCAGATGTGTACAGGGAATAGAGAAAGGGACTTAGCACACATCCCTGAGGAGCTCCTGTGCCTAATACTAGAGTAGAAGAATAGTAATAATAATCTGATCTATAGATTTAGTATTCTGTATTTGTTTGGTTTTATCAATATAATTGTATTGTTGACTTTTATGGTCTTCATTGAACAACAGTGTTGTTGTTTTTTGTGCAAATAAATAAATACACTCCCATCCAATCCATTTACTAGGAGAGGTGAAATCATAGTTTTAGCTGGCACCTCTTTTAAGAAGGCTTAAGTTAATAAAAAACTTTGTCCCAGAACCCATCTATGGTAGGGTTGCCATATTTCAAAGAGTGAAACTTTTTGGCCAAAGTTGTTGAGAGATTTTTAAGGGAAATTGCCAAATATGACACTGCCAACGGGAGTTGCCGTACATCTGGATTTCCCCAGACATTTCAGTGATTTCTGCCCAGACACTGCTTCTGAAGATCAATTGCCGGCTATGTCCAGGAAATTCCAGATGTATGGCAACCCTAATACAGTGCTACCTCAGGTTACAGATGCTTCAGGTTACAGACTCTGCTAACTCTGAAATAGTACCTCGGGTTAAGAAGTTTGCTTCAGGATGAGAACAGAAGTCGGGCGACGGCGGTGCGGCGGCAGTGGGAGGCCTCATTAGCTAAAGTGGTACCTCAGATTAAGAACAATTTCAGGTTAAGAACAGACCTCCAGAATGAATTAAGTTCTTAACCCGAGGTACCACTGTACATGGCAAATTTAAATAACATGGATAAAACTCATGATTGTGGCATTTAAGAACAGGAGTTGGGGAGTATTCAACCCAGAAAAGCTCTGCCCAAACGTTTTCCTTTCGTTAGGTGAATGTCTGGAGTTCCCCCACTTCTCTTTTCAAAACTACATATAGGTATGTCAGCTTCTCTGATTTACTTTGATTTATGCAAATAACTACATTCGTAATTAAATGCATGCTTATCTCCTCCTTGTTACATCAGTTTACAGGATTCAATATGACCCAGGTTTGCATTGATTCATAGCTTTGGTTATACCATCACCCCCAACACACACACACACACACACACACCCCTCCCTATGAAATCAATGTGAGATGACAGAATGTGGGCTTTGGGAGAAGGATGAGTTGGTTGTGGGAGGCAGCATTCTAGGAAGCTGTGCATTACGTAGAGTGATTCTGATCTGACCTTTTTTGCCTTATTCTCAAGTGTCAAATGCAATACAGGGCTGTCAAGCCGTCCTTCCCACAGTTATTAAAGAGGTGGACCATTTCTATCTCTGTCCAAATGTGAGTCCCTCTTGCAATTCTTGTGACAGGCTGTCTCCCTTTCCCCCAGTCTACACAGATACATAGTTAAAAGTTAGTCATGCAGCGACTGCAGTGCTTAACTGTCCACAGAAATGACTTTATCCAAATATCTGTAGTCTCTTCTTAACATTTTATGAGTGAAGGGGTGAGGGCATAGCAATTATATTTTAGTTATTTATGTTCATGGATAAAAACAGAGTTATTTATTCTCATCCTCACTGGTCTGCAGCTGTGCTAGTAGAAAATGGGTGTAGGCTGTTTGTGGCGGCAATTTCCTCCACTTTGAAGGCATGCAGGTATGCTTCAGTGATTTTCAAAGGTGTTCTGGGAAAGATCTATTTCTTAGACTGTTTTCTTTTTTTAATGCTCCTTAGTGGTTCCAGTGTTTAGAAATGACACACAAGCAGTATTCTCTTAATGCTGTGGAAAAGAGCCGTGAGCACAGAGCATGGAGGAAGCTTTTATAGGACTCTATTACAGGAACAGGTTTCAAACCTGCACTGTAAAAGTGAGGTACAAATGTGCTCAAACACACCATTTCCCCAACCACTAATGCAATAGGATAGTGAGTGAGACGGATCAGGTTCAATGGGGAAGGCATTACCAAACCATTCTCAAATGAGAGCCAGATTAGTTTGGTCAACTCTTTTCATCAGATCCCTAAAAGGAAACTGGTTTGCAATAAAACTCTTTGAATCAAATGATGAGTCAGGGAAAATGTGCAGAGGAAAGAAAGGCAGACTCTTCAGTTGTAGGTGACATATCTCTCTATACTATATTTTTGCAAGAAAAATTGTCATCATGCTGTAGTTTGCATAGATGCCAGTAGGCAGCTACTCCAACTGCAGTATGATGAGAGAACAACAAGCTGGTGAGCAAGCAAGTGTCATAGGTGGCAGGCAGTGCAAGTGAGCTGATGAGGAATGAGTGATGCTCAAAGAAGAGTAGAAAGTGTTTCAGATAGCGGATTGGCAAACCACTCTCTGAGAAACACCCCCCCCCCCAATTAAATGTTGCTGGAGCACATTTTAAGGAGAGTGGGAGGCACTTCAGAGATCAGTTTGGCACTCTCTGAAGCATCCCTCACATTAAACATTGCTGGAGCAGTTTGGGCTCACCCCTCCATTGAACATATTAACATGCTGTGAGGGATGGGGTGCCATATTTGGGGTGAGCTTCACAGGGGAGGGGTAGAAGGCAAGCTAAGTGAGGTGGGGTGAGCTGTGGGGAACAGGGTAGTAAGGAGTGCAGGTTTGGTCAGGTGTAAAGGGAGGGATGCCCAGGGGTGTGTGAGTGAGTGGGGTTGGTGAGTGGAGCAAGCAGGGGTGGGAACCCTTAGTTGTATATGAAATCTTAAACATGACAGATATTGGCAGTTGGCTAATTATCTTATACAGTGGTACCTTGGTACTCAAACGCCTTGGTTCCCAAATGCCCCAAACCCTGTAAGTGTTCCTGTTTTCAAATGTTTACCGGAAGATGAACGTCTGATGCAGTTGTCAGCAAGTGTTTCCAGGGCACCTGTACCAATCAGAAGCTATGCTTTGGTTTTCGAACATTTCAGATGTTAAATGGACTTCCGGAATGGATTAAGTTTGGTGCTTTTGTTTTTGCTATTCATTTTGCATTTTTGTTTTTGTGGCTTTTTCGGTTAATTTGTTTTTGTGACTGTGTGGAACCCAGTTCAGCTACTGATTGACTGATTGTGTGACTGCGGAAATGGATAAAATCCCCCCATCCAAACAATGACTATCATCAGTGCAGGTAAGGGAAAAAATAATTTTTATTTTTATCATCTACAATAATGTCTTGTTTATTTTATAAAATGGTACATTGATTATTGCTTTCATTTTATGGATCAATGGTCTCGTTAGATAGTATAATTCATGTTAAATTGCTGTTTTAGGGGTTGTTTTTAAAAGTCTGGAATGGATTAATCCCTTTTGCATTACTTTTTATGGGAAAGCGTGCCTTGGTTTTGGAACACTTTGGTTTTGGAATGGACTTCTGGAATTAAGTTTGAGAACCAAGGTACCACTGTACAAGGTTTCCTGCTTTATTGCACAATTGCCCCAAAGAGATAATTGTGCATTTGAATAGATGGCACCGTTCCTGTAAGAACCATGGAACCTACTTCCAAGGAGGGCTGCCCAAGCATCCACCTCAAATGAGTTGTGCTTTTTCATTTGCCTGAGAAACTCAGTGCACAGTTTAAGCACCAACAAAATGTGCAAGGTCATTCACAGAGTCCACTTCTGCTGCCTCACCTACCTACTTTCCCTTCCCTCTGAGGGCCCAGCAACTTACTGGGAGATGGAAGGAAAGGCAATGGAGCTGATATGGATGTTTCTGCTCCCCAGCAAAGCATATGTTCTCAACAAGGAGAGGAATAGGGCCCTGTCCCCAGAATCCCCTGGGGAAGGAAATGGTGCTATTCACATCCATTTCTGTTTCTCTTCTATCTTTTTTTGTGCCCCATTCCAGGGTGGCAAAATGGGCAGACACTTTTCTTTGAGGGGTTTTTTTTGGGGGGGGGGGAAGGGGACACAAATATAATTAACTTCTTGCTGCCATCTTCAGCAGCGGCCAGGGAAGAAAAGAGAGATCATTGTAGTAAACTACTGCTTTTATTTTCCTCTGTGTCCAGGATGCTACATCTTCCTGTAGGAGACTCTTTCATTGCTGCCTCCACTGCAGGTTAAAGTGAAGAGAAAGCTCTTTGCTGCATCAATTACTGCTGTTATTCTCCCACTTGAACAGGGCTGGGCAACCTGTGGCATATGTTGTTGGACTCCAGCTTCTTCTGGCCCTGGACAACATGGCCAATGGTTAGGGATGATGGGAGTTGGAGTACATCAACATAATGAGTGGGAGGGATACGTTCCCCAACCCTTCCTTAGAGCATTACTATGTAAAGACATAGTGACATTGCAGGGGATAATAATCAGAAGGGGTTCTCCTGCCGCTACCGCTAAAGGTGGCAAAATGTAAAAAAATAACCAAAATGGTTTGTTACATTCATGCACCCTCTTTTCTCCCTCAAAAGCTACCTCTCCAATTTGGGCAGTCCTTTCTGCACCCAGAAACATTCCACCCATGGACCAAAATTGTGCCTGCATACTTTTCACTCTGATCAAAACGCCACAGTTTATCAAAAAGCAGAAATAAACAAACATTCCTATGTTAGCAAAGCTCGGGAAGAACAGCTCTTCCATCGCTTCTCTGACATTTTTTCTTTCCATTTGTAGAAAAATTCCTCATGAACAGTAGGCATTCTGTACACAGAGAATCCAATAGCTTGAAGAATTTTGTTTGCATTTTCTTAAGGACAGGCTTTCACACACATACCTCGCAGGTTTTGAAAGGAAAGAAAACAGCACCCTGGAACCCATTTATTTAAAAGCAATTCACTTAGCTAGAAGTGTGCTTTATTTCAGCTGATGTTATTAAAGATGCTAGTTTTTGAAGAGCTTTTTCTTTGAAAACCTGCACTTGCTTTCTGCTGAGGGAAGTCATAACCCTCCTGTTTATGGCACATCATTCTAGTGCTGCAGAAATAATTGCATTGCCAACAATGCTGAAGGGATCAGGAAGAGGATGACCTTTTTAATGCACCGAATACCCATTTGTAGAACAAGGGCAGGCTGTCAAAGTAGAGCCATTAGAATCTGCTCGTTGCACCAGTGTGCTTCATCCTGTTTTCTAATTCAGTGCGTTCAGAGCTGCATTTTGGAGAGCCCACTTTGAGGCTCCCATGTGCCTGAACTCTCAAAAGTATGAAAACAAAGCAATTATACTATTAGAATGGGGATGGAAATTTCAGATAAGCCCCCTTTCATTTTGTGAAGTTTCTCCATTTCAAAGACATTCAACACTAGCTGCGGATTGAAATCTTGGACATCAGCCATCAAAGGATGAAGTGTATATATGAATTAACCACAAATCTCTATATTATATGTTGCTGCTGCTTCTATTATTGTTGTTATGGTGTATTCATCACCTTAATGGCTAGATAGCAACTCACAGCAAAAATATCAAACAGGTACAAAATATTCCATTAACATTAAAACAAACAAGCAAAACTAATTATATCTTTAAAAAAAAAAGTTATAAAACCTCATCAACTCCATAGCATCATAGGATCATCTTAAAGCATACAGCCAGCAGATACCCCCAGAAAAATTAACAATGAAAGTACAAAGCATCACAAAGATAACCTCAGTGCAAGAGAGATCTCCTTCAGAAGAGCATTCAGGGGGCTACTGAAAAGTCTCTCTCTCTTGTAGTCACCCTCTACACTTCTGCTAGAGGGGGGAATTAGCTGAAGGGTCTTCAGGAGGTCATCCCATGAGGTTTTGGGGTCCCAATCTCCAAATTATTTTTACTGTAAACATATGCAACCCAGTACAGCTGAGTCAGAATGGGCATGATATGTTCAGCATGGCTGATGCCACTCAAGAGTATGGCTGCTAACTCCTATACCAGCTGCAGTTTCAAGACCACATATAAAAGAAACCCAATGCTTACTGCACTGCAGTAATCTAACCTCGAAGTCATCAGAGCATAGACAACATCCACATTCAGATAGAAAGTAGCTGTCCCACCAGCTGAAATTGCCAGACGACACTCTGTACCGAAAAGGTCACTTATGCCTCCAGTGACACTAATGGATCCAGGAGCACCCCCAAGCTATGAACCTGCTCCTTCATGAGGAGTGTGATCCTAACTGGAATTGACTGAGCATCACCTTTCAAAAAAAAAATCAAGCCGTGTCTGCACTCCAGAGTCTTCCATTGCAGCTTAAGCTTGAATTTTCCCACACCTGCCTTTATATGACACCAGGCACAGGAAAGGTAAGCATAGTTAAATCCAAACAACCTGGCAGGCTTATGTGGTATAGGTTCCTCACCTCTGACATATCCAAGCAGAGGAAACATTCATCAACAGTTTCTCCAGCCAGTCTGGGTTTACCTTTTGTTTATTGACCCTCATCCAGTCCATCACCATGGTTAGTTCATAGTTCAGCAGGTCCACCACCCCACTTGCTTGCAGTGCAAAGGACATGTTAGTACTATGCTGAACCCCTCCTACCATTCTCATTAAAGTTTTCCATTCTCAATAGAAAGTCTTTGCTCTTGACAGAGTCAAGTGCCTGAATTTTTCCTGCATCTTTCACAAAGAAGGGGCTTCTATGCCTGCACAATTATTTCAATTCTGAAAAAAATGAAAAGATATTGGTCGTTGATTTTCCATTACATTCAACTGGGAAAGCAATCCAAGACTTCAGAAAATGAACTCTGATGAAGTTACACTTTCTTAATCAGCTGCCTACTTTGTATCTATTTCTTAGCTCCTCATCTCTCAGCTTTCCTGTATCCCAGGATGTGTCCACAGTTTCAGTAATTCTGCGTGAGTTTTTAATCCCAGCCAAACTGATAGTTTTCTCTTTCCTTACAGAATTTGGATGGCAAACAGTCTAAGACCAGCAGAACATTTGGAGCCATCATGCGAGTCCCTGTCAGATACTTCACTCCCATAGGTACAATACAGTAAAGGTAGACAATCATTTGCTACTTCAGAATCTCTCTCTTTGTTTTTATTCACATACACACACACACACACACACACACACACACACACACACAATAATCACACTATCTATGTGAGGGAGAGGACACTGGACTACAGCTGTTTCCATCTTTGACTATTGGTCATGTTGGCTGGGATTGATAAAAGCTAAAAGTCTAAGAACATTTGGAGGCCTACACCCTGATGTTTCCCACCCCTGATCTATCTACTAAACTATCTGTTGACCTCTTGCCCAAATACACCTGGCCAGTAGGTGTGGAGACGTGCATTAACCAAATCTGTGCAAAGAGGATTCTCCTCTGAACATGTTTCAACAAACTGTTAGGATGTTACATCTCCTACAGTGCTCCGCGTTGACTGCCTGCATCTCAAAATGGTGCTATTGTGCTTTGCATCCACTAATCACCGCTGGACAGCTGCTTCTCCCAGCATGTCAGCCACCTTTAGGCTGATCTGGCGCATGGATAAAGAAAGAGCACCACATGCTGGCCCCTGTAGTCTCCACAGGTAGCACCTCCACATTAAAGATGAATGTTCCTGCAATCTGCTCTGTTTTATGCTACGCTGATGTGGCAATGGATGTGGGCAAATTGCCAAAATAGCTTCCATCAGAGCCCCAATTTGGAGGGAGCAAGTTGCTTGATTGACTTCCTTTTCTCTAGTACAATAAAGGAAAAGCCAATGAAACAGAATACCTTCGGCTATTTTCACCAGTTGGTTTTTGCATTTCCCACATCTGTAAATCGAATGAGAAAACTACAATGACTCGAAAGTACATTCAAGTTAAAAATAGCTCCCTTCTTCTTTCTGTCAGGCTTTAACAGCATTTAGAAGTGCTAGACAGGCACAAGACATCTGCAACGTATTCACATAGTGTAACTTGAGAAAATGCCCTTAGATTTGGCCCCATATATTGAGAATCAAGCTAGATTCAGTCATTGTATTTTTTGAAAATGCAAGAGCAATTCTAAGGCTCATACACAAGGGTAAAACAAACTTAGAGAATTAATGGTTTGCCACTAAAGTCAATATATCTGGATATCTTTACAGTTGGACGTATTATTTATTATGTGGATGCTTGCGTCAACAGAGGCCAATACAGCAAGACTGTCAGAGATGCAACCTTTGGGGGAAAGGAACTTACATTCCCTTCCAGGTAAAGAAAAGAAACTATATCTTCAGAAATTATCTTCAGAAACTATCTTCAGCAATTGAAGATTCTTTTGCCAATATGATATCAATATTTTAAAATTATTTTTTTAGCTGGTCATCTTTCAACAGAAGCAAATCTGTGGCCCATATGCTGGATCCTTACAAGTGGACTTCATGGGGCTTGTCATGTCTTGAAATCTAGAAATACAAGATCAGATGTTGGTCATGATTCAAAAGAAAAATAATCCATGCACTGGGTCCCTGAATGCATGCCTGATCACTCTCTTATATACGCCCTGGAACGAATGGATAAATACAATTATGTTTACCCACTGAATGACATCTATATTTGCAAAACATGATGCCTAAATAAGACCTCAATGTATTATTGAAAGTGGGAATTATTTGTAGGGTTGCCATTAGTCCGGATTTTCCTGGACATATCTGGAATACTGCAGTCGGCAGCAGTGTGTGGGCGAAATGCGGTTAAATGTCCAGGAAAATCCAGATATATGGCAGCCCATCAGCCCATGTCAAGCAACAGTTCTAGCATCCTTTGTTGGGAATTAACCCATTTATACTCTAGGAATAAGATGGAACCCTGGGAGAGTTTCCTTCTGAAAAATCTTGGTGGAGGGGACAGAGTACAGAACAAATGAATAAGCAGTGCCATTTTCACACCATGCTTAGTCCAGCTTCACAAAATGCCTCACTTTAAAAATAAGCCATAGTTTTCAGCCTTAGATATTGTGAAAGTGAGACAAAATGTCTCACGTTAAAAATAAGCCATAGTTTTCAGCCTTAGATATTGAACTTGAAGTTGTCCTCAGCAGCCTGCCTTAGGTCTTTTTTTAATACAACTTCTTAGCAGCTTCAAAACTTGCTGAAAAAGAACCACCAGCTATGTACATTCTGTGTATGTCAATCATTGTGTGTGAAGAATGTGAGAGATTCTTTTGCATCCAGCAGACAGCCTTGCTATAACCATACTGGGAAATTGCAACAAATGCTCCAAACTCAAGTACAGTGGTACCTTGGTTTAAGAACAGCTTAGTTTATGAACAACTTGGATTAAGAACGCTGCAAACCTGGAATTAAGTGTTTTGGTTTGTGAACTTTACCTTGGAAGCAGAACATCTTTCGCTTCCTGTTGAATGTGTTCCATTTGTAAATTGAGTCCCGCACTGCTTTGGGAAAGCATGCCTTGGTTTAAGAACGCTTTGGTTTAAGAACGGACTTCAGGAACGGATTAAGTTCATAAACCAAGGTATTTGCTTCTTAGACAGCCTTCTCAGACAACATCGATCCTCAAGTAGAGGGACCATCTGAATACAATTCACCAACTATCCCTTTAACATTTGCAGAAGTGTTGCCCCAACACTTTCCAGAGCAATACGTCCATTAATTTGAAAAGTAAAAGCGACCAACTTTCAAGGCCTTTGCCTTGTAAAGACTGAATGATTGGAACTTGGAATAGGGACTTCTCAGTGGCAACACCTGAACTGTGGAACCCTCTTCTCCAGGAGAATGGCATCACCAATGAGCTAGGCAAAATTGTTTCTTTTTTGCTAGGCCTTTTCAAGTACGGATTGTTTTAAAAGAGCTATTATGACAGATGGAGGGAAATGTGAATTCATTTTTCCATTTGACTTTGATGTACAGTATCTGAATGTGTAAGATTACTTTTATGTAATATGTTTGTGGTAACTTTACATGACTTGCCCTGTGAGCATTTTATGGCGAAGGGCAGAATATAACCCAATCAATCAATACACTTGTATTTTTTATGTTGGCATCTAAACAGTAATCTGAAGAGAAATTGTTGCACAAGACCCATTAACTTCTAAGCACTGCTGCTCAAGGTGTAGCTTGAATTCAATGGACACATATATTAGGGTTTGCTATTGTATTGCTATTTAAACAATAACTTATGTATAACAAAAAAGTGAAGATTTGCAGAAATATGAATATAAAGAGAACTTCCCATGAAACCGTTATATCAGCTAGACAACCATTCTCAGAGTCACAGTCAAATACATTTCAAGCATTTTGTGTTCAAGTGCTCAAAAAGAAAATTAAATCTCCAGATCATCTGTAGCATTTTCATGAAGGTAAGTGTTATTTTGGTATACAAAACAAAAACTTTAAGCATCTGAAGGTATCGAGACAAACATTTTGTATCACTTAAGTATTTCCCCCTCGTATTATAAACCAAACACATTTTATTGTGAGGGAAGGATTAAATAAAACCTGAAAAGTGCAGCTACGTTATTAACTCAGCGTAATCCAAGCTACAGAGAACCAATTTGTTGGAATGACAAGCTAAACGTTTGGCAACAAATGGATTTGTATTTCAACGTAGGGGAAATTAAGGAGATTTTGTTCCTTCAGAGTATGGGGCTAATGCAAGCAGGATAGCCATTCTTGTGAGACAGTGAAATGCCTTTGTGGTGACATGAAACCTCATATAGAAACATTGTATATGTATTTCTTATGCCCCAGGGATTCAATTTCTACTTTAGTGGGATCAAGATTTGAAATCACTAAAAACTGAAGTTTCAATTTTGTTTATCCAACCTGCAGGGTATAAAAGTGCTTACAAAGGAAACATATAGCCAAGATTTTGAGTTATGATTATTTCTTTCTTTTCTGCACGGACAACCTTTACTTTAAATAGGGCTTTAAAAATATACAGTAAACTCGGAGTCTTAAAAAAAAAAAAATTACAGCAGTAAGTGAGAATTTCACTTTCTTCACCCTTGTAAAGGAGGATTAAAAATAATAATTCTCAGTCTAAAGATCTGTCCTTAGCCCTTCTGGCGATCTTATCTGAGTCTTCATCATCATTAACAGTCCTTGGAAAGAGGTGTTAAATTTGCTAAAACAGAGAAGTGTGCATGTGGAACGAAGGCAGCTCAATAACACTTCATATCTAGTGGCTTCATATATAGGCTAATGGGTAAATCTTTTTTAAAAAAAAACACAGAATTTGACATGCAATGTTCAAAAATAAATAGAGAAAAATAAATAACATATTTTTCGTTTAGAAATATATTTGTGCCAATATCAGTTCAGCACCAGTAGAGCGAACCATTATTTCTGTGTAATGGAAGGTGGACAGTTCCTTATGGCAGGGAAAGTGAGGCATGTCATGGACAATATCCACTAGATGCCTGTGTAACTCATACAATCAAATTATACCAGATTCCGCTCACAGTCACAAGAAATGCTCAACTATGTGGGGGTCCAGCAACAAAGGATTGGTTGTTGAGGTATACATTGCCTTCACAACATAAGCCCTACTCAGGCCTTATGCTCATGGGAAAAGCCAACATTTGAGCTAGGCCACACCAATTAGCCTCAGCCCCAGGGCCACACAGACACCAGTCCTTCCCCACAGTATCTGCATATGCAGCGTGAATTTCTGCAGAGAGCAAGCATTTGTGTATTTGTCTGTACATGTGAAATCCCATCCCTGCACACATTTGTGCTGTATGCACAAACTCCAGAGAATGAGACAAGTTGACATATGCTTTATGGCAGGTGGGACTATTCAGTGCAGCCCAGCTCATGCTCTGATCTTACCTATTCCTAACATCTGAAGTGGTCTATTAATGTTCATGTGTGTATCTCCTGAAATAGTTAAGTAGCTGTGTGTATAATATTTTCAAATCATCTAAATAGGGTGAGGCAGACTCTGGAACCATCCGCAGCTTTTTCATCAGCAAAATTGCCAGTCTGTTGTTGCCAACCACTGCCAATCCAACTGTTCCTTTTCCTCACAGCCATCATACTGCCCCCTGCACTTAGTTGCCCTCCATCCGTGGAGGCTGGGCTAAAGTGGCTTCCAGATGCGTCAGACATGAACACTACATGCAGACTTTCTAGTTCTAGACTTCTAGAAGATGATGTCACTTGGGGAAAGTGGTCTGCCCTAGTCTAGAGCATCTACTTTAGAGGCCTATGGGCAATGCACAAACCCAGCAACATTTTAGAGGAGATTTGTGCTTTCATGACTGCAGGAGGAGGCTGGAGATGGATAAATGCCTAGAGGAAGCATAGTTGCCATTCAAGATGGGCACTTCAGCCTACACCAAGATCAGGTTAACCTTGATTTTCATGAATTTAAGCAGTTTTAATACTTTGGCTTACATTTGTGGGTCTCAGGTTCTTAGCTTGAGGGATAAAGTTTGAATCCTACAGATCCTATTGTCATCTCTTTCACTTCAGTGTGTGATCTTCTACAAGTGACATTCATTGTTCAGAAGGGATTTTTTTCTCTCGCACTGATCTAAAAAAACACCTCTCTTATCCTTTGAAACCTGCAGTTTGACTTCCAATATGTAGCTGCAATGCACCTGAATACTTATATTTTCTGATTCTCAAATATGCTTTGCCTACAAATCCTGATTTCCCACAGTCCTTTAGCATTGTGAACCCCACCAAAAAATCAAACTTATAAGTTGCATCATCATGGTCATTTTACATTGGTTACCCAATAACATAGTTTGCTGGGTGGCTTATAAAGATAAATCAAATAAAACATAATTAAAAAATTAAAGTCTTAAAACAATGGCAAAGGTATATGTGTGATTAACTAATCTGATAAGGTATGTTATAAAGCTACCACCATACATTATGGAGGTGACCATGTTGTACCATGAGAAACATGTCTGGGTATCACACCAACATCCCAAACCAATATAGAGTCCCAATCTGTGAGTTTGATTCAGGGTTATGTTGCCACCACCACCATGTGACTTTTACATACAATTGACCCTTATCATCTGGTAATACTGCATTATTGATACCAGAAACTATGGACAACCCAGAGAACATGTACATTATCTACATAATTAATACTGTCTTGGAAGTCTGCACTCTTGTGTCTTAACCCTAACCCTAATGCTTGTCCATGACACAAGGGCAACTAAGCTGAAATTGCATTTGTAGAAGAAAGTAACATATAATATTTATATCAAATATGAGATATTCTCTAAAGTGAAGCCAGAGTAGGCAGATATTACATCTGAAGGAGGGGAAACACAGGTAACTTGCATTTTTGATTGGGTTCCTCACAGTTCCTTTCAAGATTGTGTTCTTAATGTGTGTTTCTTTCCAGGAGCACAGTTCTTCCAGGCCAATGATGTGCTGTTAAGGATCAAACTCCGTACATTCCTTCACACCCTTGTTCCTATTGGTCCTTCAAAAGCACAGTAGCTCTCAAATTCCTCTAGTCTGAACCCGACTCAATTTGCTTTTCTCTAATAATGTCAAGCTCGATGGCTAGGATTTATCCCAGGATTCAGTTCATCACTTTGTTCAATGAATCAGATAATTATGTGCTTCTGGTAAACAGAGCAACAAACACACTTATAAAAGAATCCCCCCCCCCCTCGCCTTGACAGGGTTAAGGGATTAGATATTCCTCTTGGGGATCCTCTTAGAAAACTAATGAAATGAACAGGGGAAAGTATTGCATTGATTTGAAAACAAAAGGGCTGAGAGTGAGATGCGCTTGGCTCTTATTATCCTAGCCATCTTCAATGAAATTCTGGACAACATCCCATGTAAGTAAGGAAGTGTACAAGCCACAGTGGGGGCTGTTATCTAACAAAATAAAACCTCCTTGCAAATCTTCAGTTTGCACATTCCTAATTCCTAAGTAGTTATACTATGTATCACACCCAGTTTCCAATATTTTTAAAAAACGTTTTGGCTAACATTTGCTTTCAGCATAATGTGGCATTTGTTATCCCATCAACTAGGAACTGGAGGCCTAATGTTTGTATGATTGTGACCTGCACAGGCACCATGGGAATGTAAAGTTTGACTGAAGCCTGAAAAATATGAGATCTGCATTATGCTTTAGAAGAATGAAAGAAAACACATACACAAATGGAAAAAACTGAATTAAAAATTAAATATTGATGTATGACATACTTTATGAATGATCCCAAACCTGCCATTGCTGTTTTAACTTGGCACACAAAGTCATCCTCCTGGAGTTATAATGCCCAATAATATAACAATGTTACACAGACAATACAATAACACTACTCTCCGATGCACAGGTGAAATAATGGGATGCGATGCATGGATGAAATAACACTACCCTTTAAAGACTTGGTCGTAATTTGTTTTTTGAATAATGTCATTTGCTTTCCTGGGCAAAATTGATTATTTCAAAGAGAGAATTCTAGATACCCAGGGGTGGGTGGGTATGAAATGATCCAGACTTTCTTTTGTAGGATGCCTTTCTCACTATAGGGACAGTGGTACCTCGGGTTACATACGCTTCAGGTTACATACGCTCCAGGTTACAGACTCCATTAACCCAGAAATAGTACCTCGGGTTAAGAACTTTGCTTCAGGATGAGAACAGAAATTGTGCTCTGGCGGTGCAGCAGCAGCAGGAGGCCCCATTAGCTAAAGTGGTGCTTCAGGTTAAGAACAGTTTCATGTTAAGAACGGACCTCCGGAACGAATTAAGTGCTTAAGCTGAGGTACCACTGTACTTCACTAGTTCACCAGCACCTGCCTTTTTTTAATTGACAGGTGGCTTCCATATTATTTATTTTACTACTTTTTAATTAATTAGTCATGTGCTCAATAGCCTATCTCTCTCTCATACACGCACATTTGAATGGCAGAGATGGAGAGGATTCTGAGAAAATACTGCACATATAAAATCTCTCGTAGGGAGGTGTCCTGTTTAGAGGCATAGGCACAAGCAGGCACACACACAGCTCCATTCCCTCTGGCACCAATTAGCATCGCTTTTGATTTTCTGAGCTGAAAGGAAGTGGCTTAAATGAGTCATAGAGACTGAACTTCCCCATTACCCTTTGAGGTAGTCCCACAGGGTTGGAACATTGACTTGCATTTCTACAGTTCAGTGTATGTTTTGTGGACAAAAAGGGGATTTAGCTTTCTTGGACGTGAAATCAACCATTTGCTGTATGTGTGTGTCCTTGCAGGCCAAGAGAAAGGTATTATTAGCAAAACAGATAAATAAATAATCTAAATTAAAGTTGTAAATAAAATAGATTTCTAGGTTTAGCCCACTGGGTGTAGCTAATCCAGCTGGGCCCTGATTCACAGTGACAGAGGCTAATCCCAGCAGTGTGGAGAAATTGAATCAATATGAGCAGATGCCAAATATTGACTCTTTCCAAGCACAATTATGCTTCTCACCAAGTCTCCTGTGGGATGCATCCAAAACACCCAGGGACACCAGGTCTACTGGCAGTCCCTACCAGCCCATAGCTTTAATTGCATTCTCTCCTGCTGTCATAGCAGCATTTTAATTCCCAGTAATATAGCATACCTTCCAACATTTCTCCAATGGAAATAGGGACATCTTATTCCATAATAACAATTTTACTATTTATACTCTGCCCATCTGACTGTGTTGCTTCAGCCACTCTGGGCAGCTTCCAACATATATAAAAACATAATAAAATATTAAACATTTTTTTAAAAAGCCTTCCCTATACAGGGATGTCTTCAGATGGATAACTCCATACCCTCCAACATTTCTCTGATGAAAATAGGGGCATCCTAAGGAAAAGCGGAACATTCTGGGATAAAAATCAGAAACTGGGATGACTTTGGTAAATCCAGGACTGTCCCTGGAAAATAGGGACACTTGGAGGGTCTGATATAGAAGCTACAAAACATGTTTGCTTATGGACATGTCACCCTTTGAAAACTAGCACACTGAGCAAATATTTACACTTGGGGTTGTCAACCTCCAGACTCTCAGCCTGTTTCCATCTGGGTGGTGAGGAGGAGGGAAAGGGGGAAAGCAGGTGGCAAAGGGGGTGATTTCCAACCCACTTTTGGCCCTGGCCCTGGCCCTACCCATTACAGGGAGCCAGTGTGGTGTAGTGGTTAAGAGCGGTGGACTCTGAAGTCTCTCAGCCTCACTCACCTCACAGAGTGTTTGTTGTGGGGGAGGAAGGGAAAGGAGAATGTTAGCCGCTTTGAGACTCCTTCGGGTAGTGATAAAGCAGGATACCAAATCCAAACTCCTCTTCTTCTTCTTCTTCTTCTTCTTCTTCTTCTTCTTCTTCTTCTTCTTCTTCCATCCTTACCCACAACCAGCATGTGGCCTTTGACAGATTACCCCTGAAGCATCCACATTATCTTTCTGGCATCCAGAAATATAAATATGAAAATAGGGCAAGTCATGTGGGAGACTTTCTGAGGCTGGCTTCAGGTTTGAAGTGGCCCTCGTCCCCCCATTCCCACCCTAGATGCAGTTTAACTGGTGGCACATAATTAGGAATTGGCCATTTTATATTTTGCATAATGCTGTGGAGGGATGCTGCTTTTGAGACCCAGCCACCCAGTGTGAGGGGCCGATGACAGGGGTCAGTGGATTCTGCCCAAGGGCATAGATACCAAGATTCAGGCAGTTGCCAAAGGTTTTTGGGTCTGATGGTGGCCCTACAACTTATTCCTTCTTATCACAATATTCCATTGGGATTCAGGAAATTTTAGGTTCAGCCTAGAGCAGATTGATGCTTGTCCAGTGTGATGCTTGCTTTTTTTCACTTCCAGATCACAAACTGCTTCTGGTAGTCTATTCAATTTTGACAGCAGTTTGCCCTGTGGCATTGAAAGTTTGAGAAATGAAAACCCAATGTCCCTTTATGGGCACAGACTTCAGTCTGCAGTCCCTGAAATCCCAGCCTAGGAAACTGTAGTGCCTCCATTTTTCCTTTCATTTGATCCCACCGGCGACCTAAATAAAGTGCATGACTCACTCTAATTGAAAGAGCCTAACGTATGCTAATTGGCTGAGACCGAAGATGAGTTCTCTCTCTCTCCCCCCCCCCCATTCTCAGAACTCTGAACATTTTCAATTTTCAATGTTTAATAGAAGCTTTTCCTATTGTGAGGTGTTACAAATCACACTATCATCCACAATTAACTAAAGCGATGTTATTGGCTCAGTTTTTGCTCAAAACAGAAGAGTAAACGAATACATTCCAATTAAACCTCTATTTTATTAATGTCTCCCACTGACTAAGTGAGAGGTATGCACATTTCCAAACAGCATTTAATTTGGAAGGCAGGGTGTCTCTGATTCATTCTCTGGCAGTTATTCCATTATAAATGCCGCTCTCATTTTGGGCTCTTTTGTGGATTTCCCATTATTTTTGTTGTGTGAGATTTCCTTCTCTTCACGGATCCCCCCACCCCCACCTCTTCTATTTAAGGAAGAAAGTAGCCTTTGTTACCAAACCTACCCAAACCTTCAGGGTCAAAAACTGGGAGACGTGATTCAGCGGCTTAATCACAAGAGTTTTTACAAGGTTGAAATCCAAGTAAAAAGTGAGAGAGGCACTGCTCCAATCATAAATTAACATGAAGAGGGAATAAACCGTTCTCCCCCTCCCCCCCTTCCCCACCTCTTTACTCGGAGGGGCTGGCTTTAATTTTTTTGCATTTCACATGAAAAGTATATACCTCATTCAAGAAAAAAAGGGGGGCTGTGTTTTATTTCATTGTTTTGCAACAGGGAAAGTGCTCTCATGGTTGGCCTCCAAATGATCCTAGTTCAGTCTAAATGTCAGTGCTCATGAATGTGCCTGTCTGGATTTTCTGTCATCCCTGCTAATTGTGCATAACAGGGTCAGTATTTGGCACCAGGATGAGAAAATGTGGCCAGCACCATTTTGTGCAGCTGTCAGATGTTCTTTAGCTGACTAGTTTAAGGACTGGGGGAAAGAGGGTGGGGGTGAGGTGGGGATGGAAGCTCAAAGATCTGTGGAATTCCTAACAACATAATTTAACTACCTGTCAACTTCTTCTCACTATAGCAGAGATACTGCTGGAACCAATGAAATGGTTTTCACACACATAGCTCTTTCTGCACACGACAAAATAGGATTTGCAGGGAAAACAAGGAGCCTTGCTATACATTCCTCTTAATGCCATGATGAGCAATTGGCACCAATAAGACCTTTTCTTCTGAATACTAATATACACTTGGGGATGGGCAATTCCCCCCCCCCACCAATACCACAGCTAAAGAGGGAAGGCTTAACACCTGCCCCCTCACATGCTGTGTAGCTGAAGACAATCACCACTTTCCCATGCTTGCTTTTTAAAAATTTTCATAACGTGATTCCTAATCATGTTGTTAATGTAATGTATATTTAGCCCATCTTTCTGCTCTTCTTCTTCTTCTTCTTCTTCTTCTTCTTCTTCTCTCTGTGTGTATTTCAAAGCTCACCTGGAATTTGAATGAAACATTTTTCATGTGCATATATCCGTGAAGGAAATGACAGTATGTTGGAAAGAGTCCTACTGCCTGCTTTTGCCTGTGAAATGCTACAGATAGTTAACTTCCAGATGGGTAGCTATCTTTGTCTGTTGCACCAAAACCAGCAAAGAGTCTCATAGCACCTTAAAGACTAACACATGTCTTAGGCAAGCATTAGAGGCCACTTCATAATACGCAGGAAGCATTGTCCTCAGCTGGCAAGGGGTATAGAGGAGAAAAATGGTAAAAGGTAGGGTTAGATTTAACTCGTATTCTCTAAATATCCCATAGGGTTGGGTGTGTTTGTGTGTGCTTCTTTCTCTGACTTCATTTCTAAGCCTCATGAGCTCAGAGAAGAAAATATGTCATGCCCTAAAACTGGCCGCTGTTTCTTTAATAAAAAAGGAACTGAGTCGGCACGAGTCAGCGGCCTACAATGAATTGGCAAAGCCTGCATGACTCATGTAACCTTTCACCTGTATATGTCTGTATATATAGAGTGGTCATTGATTATGTGAGTGTGGGTTGGTTGGATGGTAAAAAGTTGGCTGAGTTTGGTGTGTGTAAAAGCTGTCGGTTTTGGTTAGATAAGAAGACTTCTTAAGAATAAAAGCAGCAATACTCTGCAAAAATACTCTTTCTCAAGGACTCTTTTGTGCCAACTAGGGTCCAAGGACCAGGCGAAGGAGTCAAAGGAGGTCAGAACCTTTTCTTTTTCAAACACTGACAAAATATCCCACTGAATATTTCCACTGAATAGGTGGAGGTCTACAGTTGACAATTTCCTTCCTGGTTCTCTAGTCACAATTCTCTGCTCACCTGGTGAGGCATCACTGTTCTGCTCCCAGATCATTCAGGTCAGAGGATGTGGTCTTACTGACTCCCTCCAGCTTTCCCTGAATGAGTCCTAACAAACACTGTTTGCTGTGAGCTCTCCATGGTGCTGACAAAATGCTTTTTGCACTGCCTTGATCTACTGGACATGACTGGACTAATGGACTTGCCTTGCCATTACTGCCCTTCAGAATACAACCTACATCCCACCTGTGAATGCCCCAATATAAATCTAGCCTCCCCTGATACCCTAAGGTGGGAGAAGACAGAACACCATCCTATCAAAATCCCTACTCCAAATCCCCCCAAAATGTAATTCAGTGAAGTCTTCTAATTCAGTGAAGTCTTCTCATTTAGCTCTGAAACAGATCTTTGTTAGGTTTCAAACTGCTCTTACTGGCAAGCAAAATTAATTCAGTGACAAAACTATCTCTAGTGCTGGCTTTTATGAGGAAGTAGCCCTCTTTATGATTTACACCTTGTCTTTAAAAATCCTTTCAATATCATTTTCTGTTCACTTTAAGGAGCTATCTGTGGATTCTGCTGAATTAAAATTGAATCCTCTTCCCCTTTGTGGTCTATTCATATCTGCCCTGAAAGCAGAGTAGGAAAGTTGCAACCAGCAATGTCAATAGGACCCTATAAAGATTAATGGGGTACCTGCCAAGCAACAAGGACTCTGAGTGATTTCAAGGATTCCAAAGACTCAAAAAATCAATTTTGCTGAAAATGTCCTTGCTTAATTTAATACCTGATAGTATTTGACATCCCTCTGGTCTAGTGTGAACAGCAAATGAGCATGAGGATGTGGTTTTTCTCTATGTTACTGCCATACTTACAAAGTAAAATAAATACACAGAGCAGTCAGGTGCTGAATTTCCATGTTTCAAAACAAAATTAAGATTTTCTACATGACTATTTTTAAAAATGTTCCAAACAAATGGAGATAATCTAATTATTGAAGCTTATTGAAGATGAATAGAGAACTGAGTAGCTTAGTAAATCTTGCATATATTGTACTGGTTTGTCTACTGATCTTCTATAACATTCAAGAACTAATTGAAGTGGCTGAAAATTTGGATCTAATGAATTTGGGTGCTAGCAGACATGATTCTGTCTTTGTTACACTGTTGTTGTTTTTTACAATAAATTGTAGCTCATGCTTGAGGCTCAAATAGGATAAGACAAAATCTTTCTTCTGATGACGTCAGAGGTATTAAAATTCTGTTTTTAGTGAAGATTTCTGCATGTCCTAATTACAGGTTGGAAATAACTACTGCCACTTCTATCACCCTGAAAAGGCCACAATGATGGCATGCATGCTTGAATTGAATTTTTAAGCAGAGCTAATACAAAAAGAGACACAATTAAATAGATTTAAAGATTACTTGATCTAAGCACAGGGATTTAGTGATGCCTTTCCAAATATTTAAAAAACCTCTCTGACATGGAGCAAGAGAATGGAAACTTGGAAAAAGAAAAAGAGAAGAATGAACATGGAATCTAAGTAGATTGGTGAATTGAACTGTTTTTTTATAAATAGATGGTTTTCTGTAGTTAGCAATCACTCAAGTGAAAGATAAAGTCTCTGAACTGCTGGGTAATGCACTGAGTATAGATCAGGAAATCCTGAGTTTCCTTCCAGCCAATGTCCTGGACAAAGAATCATAATGGCATGGATTCTAACTAGGCTGTTGTAATCTGAAGGGTTCCTTCCATCCACTGGAGTTGGAGATCCAGTTGAGGACACTGTTGGCAGAAGGAGCAAGGCAATTTTTGGCAATTCCCACTCCCACTACAGTTTTCTCCACTGTTCCAAAGAATCTCCTAGTTTTCCAAATCAGATTTTCAGGAGGCAAAAGGTTCTGTAGGAAGGGAGGGGTGATCAGTGAAAGTTGTCTCCTCGCTCCTCTTCACCCAATGTATTTTGTTGCCAGTGGAATCCCAGCTAATAAAAATCGTTGTGGAAGGTTTAGGCATTAGGATTATATAGTGAAGACAAGTATTTTGTTTACTCACTGGTCCTAACACTTCTTTCCACATAAAAAGTAGAGATTTATTGTGAACATTTTGCGACGTAACTTTTGGACAGCTGAATGGGGTAAGATTGCTGAATGGGCTAATGAAGACTGAATGCATTTGTACCAATCATCATCATCCTCAGAAGTACTGGTTTGGACTTAAGGAGGCAGGAATCCTGATTAATGGATTTTCCAAAACACATTGTTTTGCTCCACAATACTTAGTCTGTGAGTCTGTGGCAGCAGAAATTACAATACATGTTAGTCTAAATAGTCAGAATGTATTCAGTGTGGCCTTGAAGGCTTCATCCCACTGCCTGCATATAAATAAGGTTATTTTTATTTTTATTTTTTCTGCTTTGTTTTATTCCTAGCATGCATTCATTTGTCTCATGGTAGAATTTTCACAGCTCCATGTCCAAAACAGATATCCTACAATGAAACATCACACCGACACACAAAATTAATTCGTGAAATTTTCACAGAAAGGTTACATCATCAAACACTATATATTTCTGGAAGAAGAAAGAAAATGGCATATTTTCTCAAAGCCTGGTTTCTCTAAACTGGATTGTTTGGACTGTGTGAAAATGTACTTTGGTTTAATATGGTAAAGGGAAGATACTTTGTCTTTGCTTAAAAATTATTATGTCACCTTCCAGGGCAAAGATCTCACAAAGCAGCTTATAAACATAATGTAAATAATTTTTACTAAAATGCTGTTGCACTCAGATCCTGCTTTCCGGCTTTCCCTAGGCATCTGGTTGATCACTGTGAAAAAAGAATGCTATACTTAATGGGCTATTGGCCTGATGAACCAGCCTCTTCTTATATTCCTAAGTACATTTAAGTTATTTGTCTATTTGTACAACAAAAGTATAGAGTTTGCTCAAATGGAACCCCTTTCACAAAGCCTGTCATGCATTCACTAAATGAGGAGGAGCAGGTCATTCATAGAAGTTTCTATCATGCACTCAAATCAACACATGGGTGCACCTATCATATAACTTGTTTGTAAGAAGAAGTGCTCATTGTTGGTTCAAATTGGAATCCGACAAAGATCCCCCCCCCCCCAAAAAAAATAATTAGAAGCCATCATTTTTTGTAGAAACTTTGTAGAAAGACTTTTTGTGAAGACAAACGTCTTATAGGTGATCTATTGTTGTTTTGAGTTTATAGTTGCATATTGAAGTTCCCCAGAACGAGCAGCCTAGGAGCAGTGGTGGAGCTTCATGCTCCGGCACCGGGGGGCAGAGAGCAGGTGAGGGCGGGGCTGGCACATGTCCTGGGGCACCACGCTCCTGCACGCCACCTGCAGGGGCGTGGTGCTCATCACGGCTGCCCCCACCCGCGCTTCAAGTCTGCCCTGATGCTGTACTTAGTACATAAGTGATCTATTCTGATCATAACACCCAGATCTTGGAAAACCACAATTACCCAGGTGGAATGAGGGGCTGGCGCACAGAACAGTTCCTAACTGCCTGTGCCATGTGCCCCTTACCCAGCTTGCCCATCCTACATACCTCCCCTTGCCCAGATTCACTGCAATTGTGGTCCCCCCTGCTTTTCCCAGCTCCTCTCTTTTCAGGCACATCATATATCCCTTAATTTATAAAAACAATAAAAACCCAAATTTAAAAATGCACAAGTTAAAAAGTTTTTTTAAAAACCATTTTAAACAATTACAGTGGTACCTCGGGTTAAGTACTTAATTCGTTCTGGAGGTCCATTCTTAACCCGAAACTGTTCTTAACCTGAAGCACCACTTTAGCTAATAGGGCCTTCCGCTGCTGCCACGCCACCAGAGCACAATTTCTGTTCTCATCCTGAAGCAAAGTTCTTAACCCGAGGCACTATTTCTGGGTTAGCGGAGTCTGTAACCTGAAGCAACCTGCTCCTGCCAAAGAGTCTGTTCAGCCACCATACATCCGGAATTTCCCAGACATTTCATTTTTCAACAGCTTTTCTGTCTGGATTTTCACTTTTTGAAATATGGCTACCCATATTTCAACCATAGCTGGAGTCAGTCCGGGTCCTGCCCTCCCCTCCAGGCCAGGTGTCATGGGAGTGTCATGCAAGCCACACCTGAAGTGTCTTCTACTAATCAACTATTAGAGGTGCCCTACCCTCTTTTTCATCTGGCCCTAGTTAAAGGAGCTTTGCATCTGGTTTGAGAAACCTTTGGCTTTCCAGATGTTTTTGAACTGCAACTCCCATCAGTCCCAGCCAAGATAGTTAATGTTCAAGGATTATTGAAGCTGTAGTCCAACAACGTCTGAAAAACCTCCTGGTGTTCATGGAAAGCAGAACCCTTTTATGCTCAGGGCCTGGCAAGCACAACCATTCCATGGATGTTTGAAATTTACCCTGGCACATTCTCTTTACATAGGGTGAGGGGGCACTTGGCTTGAAAGGGAAGCCATTAGTTTGAGCTTTATGCCATTTGGTGCCCTTCAAATTATTTTTGCTATTTTTTTATTTCTGTGTCACACAGGGATGAGCAAAATATGTGCAGACAACTGAAAGAATGAGAAGCAGCAGGGAGGGAACATGACAGCTTTAAAAGTATTAGAAACAAAGCACTGCAAATATGGAAACATAAAGAGTCTGAAATGGGGGTGGGGGTACAGAGAGAACACACATTCCACATTAAATTTGAATCTGCTTTGCAGAAGGATTAAATGCTCACTGTGGACTAGGAGAGAATCCATTTCTAATGGTGAATTTATATCAGTCCACAGGGAACCCTATCAAGGCACAGCTGACTAATGAGTATCATTTTCAGTTGATTTCATTAGTATTTAAGTTATAGCATGAAGCACATTCCCTTGGGTGCCTGAAAGTTAGTGATTTACATATATTCACTGAGAAGATTTTGGTTCTGCTAATGTAAAAGTGATTTGTTAGCTGAGTGAAGATTTTCTTTTCATCTGCCTCACCTAAGTCCACCGATTCAGAAAAATAAATATTAACTATTCATATATGTTCTATCCCATTATAGCTGTGAATTAAAGTTAAAGTCAAAATTATGCTACCAGACATGGCATTCCCTTGTGTATGATTCACAGCTTCTGTGCAAAGGGAGGTTTGCAACACTGTATTTATTGCAGAAAGCCTCAATGCAATAGATCTTTTTAAACAGAGTGTCCTTAAAGCACTATGTTATAAAACCACCTACAGAGGGAATTGTCAGTGTATAAAATAACCAAGGGAAAAACAGGGGTTGGACGCTGCAAATTAGCATTTGTGTTACAAAGAAAGAGTTTGGTATTCAGTTAGCACAGCTTTATTTTAAATCTGGCCAAGCCGATCAAAACCAACAATACAAGTGTCACATCAAATGCAAGCATGTGTTGCCTACCCATCTTCTTCAGTGCTAACCATCAAATTAAAACTGCTTTCTCTTTACCTGGAGGGTGTTTTTCCTGTTACATTTTCAAGCCAAAGAAATGCTCTTGGAAATCATTTCTCCCAAAGGGGGAGCCATGGATCTGGCTGCTTCTAACGAAGACTTTGTATGCATGGTATATGTAGTGCTTCAGCTATGCCCACTTCTCGCTTGGAAACAAAAACATGTATATCTCTCTCTTTCTTTTGACTGCTTGGTGTATTACTTACACAAATTACGTACACAAAGGAGGCCTCAACCTCCCAGGAAGGTGAGACTGTAGAAGAGCAAGTTAAGAGCAAGAGGGTTTTGTTTTTTCCTCCTTCTGCACTCAAGCACCGGGGAAGGCTGCCAGACAGAAAACTGTTGGACTGGGTACCAATGTGCTTTTGAGTGGGGCAACTGGCTGACTCTTCAGAGGGTGGTGGTCCTAAATCCTAATCTAGGGAAGCTGCCTTAACACTCAGGGAGATGTTTCTGCTGGGTGTTAGATGTTGTAGCCCTTAATCCCTAATAAAAGCTGTTAACTAAACATCCTAGTGACAGTATGTTGAAATGTGGCCATTTGTGTGAGACATGACAATTGTGGGAAATGGACACATGGCCGTTAGGTCCAATCACAGACGACTCTGGGGTTGTGGCGCTCATCTCGCTTTACTGGCTGAGAGAGCCGGCGTACAGCTTCCGGGTCATGTGGCCAGCATGACTAAGCTGCTTCTGGTGAACCAGAGCAGCACACGGAAACGCCATTTACCTTCCCGCCAGAGCGGTACCTATTTATCTACTTGCACTTTGATGTGCTTTCGAACTGCTAGGTGGGCAGGAGCAGGGACCCAACAATGGGAGCTCACCCTGTCGTGAGGATTCAAACCACCGACCTTCTGATCGGCAAGCCCTAGGCTCTGTGGTTTAGACCACAGCGCCACTCGCGTCCTAGGGCTGGTAGAGGGTGCCTAAAATCCTGGAAAGTGACTGTCATTCAGTGCAGCTCATGATGAGATAGATAGGCCAATGGTCAAACTTCATATAAGGAAGCTTCTCATGATGGAAAAGTATTTATGCATGTTAGGCCAACCCTGAAACAAGCATTTCTCCCCAACTTCATAGGTTTATTTCTTCTTTTCTGTACTCTTAGCTCCCTGCTGCTCAAAATGGTATGCATTCTGTTGACATCGGGCCACACACAGAGAAATATTTTGTACATTACTAAATGAGTAACAGTGAAGCAAATAAGATTCATTTACACTGTAATTTACAATAAGCCTTTGCCTCCCCCCCCCCTTGAAGTGAACAAAAGCTTGATTGTCATTGTATGCACCACTCGGGTTTGTCATTGTTTGTTTTACTCCTTACTTCGAACCTTACAATGTCGTTCTCCTCGATGATGGAGAAGTACATGTTGTGGTACATTTTACAGATAATTCTCTTTTATGAAGACCTTTGTTCGTTTATTGTTAAATGAATATGCAATAAAGGCCATTCAGCTTACAACACAGTGAGTGGTTGGTCTTTGCACATGGAAAAATTATAACAAAGCTGGGTTGAATTATTTTTTCATCAAAAAACCCCCACCAAAAACGTACTGTATATAACATAGCAGGTGCAGTTTTAGAAAACTTTGTTCAGCTTTCTACAGATTTTTTTCTTTTCATATAGGCAAACCACAATAATATTAGAGCAGCTTATTAACTCCAAACCAGTACACACATCCACTTTATGCCAGGAATTGAGAATTTGTAACTCTCCATTTGTTGTAGGATTCAAACACACATCAGCCCCGGGCAACATGGTCAATGGCCACGGACAGTGGGAGTTAATAGCCCATCAACATGTGTCTTGTATGCCTCTTTACAGCAATTCCTGCAGCCAAGCTGGTGCCAACCATATTGCTCTGCTTTCCTTTGTATCACATCAGGGAGGCTGAGATAGGGGTTTTGTCATCTGGGCAGCCCAGGACCTCCATACATACTGCCCAAGCATATGCCCCAGGGAGGACACTTCAGTGTTGCTAATTCAGCAAAAACTACATGGGAGGGAGAAATTATGAGTGATTCTCCAGCAGTTTGACTACCCCCAGAGGCACACACCATTGTCTCTGGGGACAATCGGATGCCAGCAACTAATATTGGCCTGCCTCAGTCCTGTTACACAGGTATATAATGATCAAGGCTGCATGCAGATGGCACTTTATCCTGTCTTCCTGACATTTCCTTACATATAAATTTCCATATTTTCCAGTGTAATATCCACTTCTGGAAACTTAGTGGTATGTCAGGGAGAAGTCAGAGGAGCAAGTGATAGAAGAGGCGGAGCAGGGGCTCAGGGAAAGGCTGTGGAGCCTTTCAACCACCCAGAGACAGAGGACAAAGAAGAGAGGGTGGAGATTAGCCAGGAGGAGGAAGGGCTCAGGGATGCTGCAAAGCCCTTCAACTGCCCAGAGGCTAAAGAAGGGAGCACAAACTCTGGAAGAGATGGGGCTTTCAAATCAGCACAGACAAGGAGGGAAATGAAACATAAGTATCAAAGATGTCTCACGCGATTCTCATGTGAACCAAAGGAAGCCACTCCCCGAATCTGACTCAATGGGTTCGGACGCGTAATCCTGAACTGTACCTGTTTCTTGTACACATGTAATAAAGACTTTAAATACAGAGCTGACTGCCCGGGTGTTAATGCAAAGGGGAGACACCACGTTTACACGGTATCTACTAGAAGTATATAACTCATTTCCATGTTAATCATTTCCAGAAAATAATCCATTTCCAACCCTGGAAACCTGGAACATTGTGGGTGTTGTGTGTTGTAAGTTTCCTGTAGCTTATTTAATTATTTGATGTATTTATATCCCACCTTTCTTTCAAGTTGTCATGGATTGCACCTCCACTACTCACATAGTTTTGGGCGGGATTTTGGCATGTTACTGTGTGATCAACAGAAGAAGCATGCATGTGCAGAAAGGGTGGGGGAGTGGTGACATGTACAAACACATTCCTCATTGTGTCACACCACAGCCACTAGTGTGAATGAATTTTAGTGCAGCATGCTGCTATATAAATCAAAAGACTGGAGTTTCATAATGCAAAGGATACTGCTGTGTAAAACAAATGTTAGAAATTGACACAAAAGTGATAGCATTGTAAACAATAAAGTTAAAAGAAGAAACTCCATGTCTGTATGCAGTCCTGGGGATGCTTGAGGGATGCAATTTTTGAGAATGCTAAAATAGATTGACCTGATCTGCAGCCCTGGGACTAATATGTGGATTGAAAAACAGTTGTCCACTGGCTTCTGCACTTTTGGATGTTCCAGTGAAGTTCTTGGCTTTAAATGTGTATGTGAAAGAAATTACATTTTGAAAAGTGCATTTTGAGAGAAAAGATATTTAAAATATGTGTTTAAATGAATAGTTTTCATTAAGTTTGTCTTTGAAAAAATAGGTTAATTCAGAAACAGAATGCAATGAACATATGTGAAACTAATATAGACTGGAAATGGACTGATTTGCCCATTCCTAAAATGACCACAGGAGATGATGAAGAAGAAGTAATAGGCAGGTAGCTTTCATTCAGGTAATTGACATTAGGCAGGGAACACAGAATCTAGAACTCCTTAATTTTTTTGGATAATGTAATCAATTCAAAACCAGTACATAGGATTTTTCTTATCATTCCAGTGTGATTCAAATTGCATCTAATGTGGACAGAAGTTCTTTTCATGTGCTTTTCTCTTCATTTAGGTTTGTGGCATCTCTTGCTGAGACTGCAATCCGGACAACTTCTAAGTGAGAAAAACAACATACTTCTTTCATTTTTTTCTTTCTTTCTTATTTTAAGTGCTAGGGGATCTAATGCTAAGACAAACAATCTGGCTGACAATATACATCACTGTCACATGCCTTTTGTTATCAACATTTTTGATAAATTCCAATTGGTGTGAATTCTTGCTTCCAAATATAAATAAATGGCCTGAATCCATTGTCTATTAGCCACTTCAAAAATAAGTTTTAAGTGTTTCCAAAACAAAAGGTCCTTCTAAATTATCAAAGGCCTTTTCTGTATCTATAACTATCAACAAGGTCTCCTCTAAAATTCTGAATTTATAATTTGTGGTATGTAACACTTTTCTTCTATCATCTCTTTTTCTCCTTTATAATAAACCCATGTTTGATCTTGGTATATCTCTTTATTCAAGACACTCTTTAACTTCCTTGTTAAGACACTAGTAAATATATTGTAACAAGTATTTAAAAGTGATATGGGTCTACAAGAAGATGCTAATGTCGAATCTCCACCTCCTTTAAGGAACAGTACTATTGTTGCCTCCTGCCATGATTGCAGCAACTATTTTTCACTCTGGATCTCACTAACTTTCATTGAAGGGAGTTACTAAAAAGTCTGAAGTTTATATAGTGCATTGATGCTAAGCCATCAGGACCTGGTGCATAGTTTTCCATTAAAGCCTAAATAGCTTCCAATATTTGATTGCCTGAAACAAGTTTTTCCAATAATTGCTTGCCTTCCTCAGTTTCAGAATTTTCATTTCATATAAATGCTTTGTTATTTTTTCTATTTGTGGGTTGATTTATATAATTTAGAATAGGGTTTTTAAAAGTCTTCTGTAATCTCCTCAGGAAATTTATAGATATCTCTCTCTCACACACATACACACACCCTCATTATTGGGGAATTTGCTTCATCTATTCTGTTTCTTTTATTGGTATACAATTAAAATGTCCCTTGTCTATTTAAATTAATTGACGGGCATAATTTGTGTGTTTCTAAAACTTCTAATTATGGTTTTTTTTGCAAATGCTATTTTTATTATCATTGATGTTACTTTGTTTTGTTGTATTTTATTAATTTCCAGGGTAACTTCAGTTTTCTGTTTTTCCCATTATTATTTCCATGATGTTCTTATCAAGAGTTTACAGAGTTTACCCCTCTTTACACTTAAGACAAACATAGATTGATTTTCTTAGATACATTCATTTTAACATCTATTTTATACTCGTTATTTATTTTCTTGTAGTGTTTCTGAACAAGATTGTTTACAAATGGACTCAGGCAATCTTCAAATAATAATAAATTGCAATCTTCTAGCACCATTTACCTCTCCCTTTTTTTACACCTATTGCAAGAAAGTCATATGAGTTCTGAGTGGCTTCATCAGCAAAAATCCATGCAAAATCACCACAGGATTCTCTAGATGTCTCATCCTTCAGTGGATCTCCACTGGACACATGAACCACACAGCTAGATGCAATTCCAGCCGTGGTGATCATGTAAGGCATTTACAATGAACAGTAGTGAGCAGGGATGTCAGAGAACTCTGATGGAAATGAGAGCATAAATTGCCAATGTTGGTTTATTTATCCAATATCCAGAACAGAAATCAATCCAGTATATATGATCAGCATTCATTGCTGCCATTTTCAGTCCACAAACAATATATAATTGATGAACTTCCCATGCCATTAGAATTGCATTTCATCTGCGTTGAAATGAATGGTGTGGAATACCACAATGATTTATTTTATTATGTCAAATTCTGCCATAGCAGGCAGCAAGTCAAAGAACATGGTTTTGATGCAGGCCAGAGTGTGGTGGAATGGACACAGTGCTAAATGCAATGAACACAAACCGATGCCTTTCTACACGAATCGTAGCATGACTGTGATGCAAAGGTGGCTGATATGATAATCAAACAACAGTGTAAAGTATTATAATATTTAACAGATTTGGGTAAAGAAATATTTACATGCTTTTATGCTCTTTCATTGAATGCATTCCACAGCTTGAACGAAATAGCAGCTGTGCCTCCTTCACGGACCGCTAGCAAATATTAGTAAATGATACTCAGTCTGAGGCTTTCACTTTAAATCATTGGCAATAGTGTTCTGCAGTCTTTTCTTCACAGTAGCAAGTGACTTTTTTAAAAAAGGTGCTATATTTTATATTGTGAAAGGAGGATTTGAAATGAAGAGCTCTTCTCTGTCTTCTGTGCTCAGAAGCAGCCTTTTAAAGTGCTGGCCGCAGACATGATGGATTATTAGCTAAGTGCAAAGAAATGCCTTACTGTAGACTGTGGTGACCTTTGCCAGTGTTCTGGATTTGGTACCAATCATCTGCAATTAAAAAGAACGTATGAGAAGAAAAGAAAGATTCACAGTTGTACAATGACCATTCTTTACTACCAAGAGGCTGTGGGAATCATTCATGTCAGAGCCAAGAAGGCCAAAGAGCCTGTCTCTTCCCCCCACCCACAAAATATATAATATTTCCTAAAGTTTTTTTGTTTGTTTTTTGCAAAAACATTGAATGTGTTGACCCTAACCCTTCACCCCCAATCCATTCTGCAGGTGTTATAATGTAGGGCTCTGAGGAAGGCAGAACTGCCACTTCCCCCCATTGTTGGGTAATGATTAGTGTCTGGAATATTTCCTGCCACAAGAACAGAAGAAAAGCCCTGTTGGATTAGACCAAAGGCCTATCTCAGAATTCCCTGAGCCGATGCTCTCTGCATGTTGTGCACCACAGCTCACATCAGCCCCAGAAAGCATGGCCACTGGTGAGGGTGGCTATGGTTCAAAACATCTGGAGGATACAGGATGAGGAAGGTTGACTCATCTAGTCCAGCATTCTGTTCCCATAGTGGCCAAGCAGGTGCCTATGAGATGCCCTCAAATATGACAAGAGCACAAGAGCACTCAAATTCCTATGGGGTTGTAGGTAAGTTGTATGTAAGCAAAGAAGCCCCAGAGATCTCTGGATCACAGATTTAAAGAAAAACAGTGCTTGTCCTGCCTATAGGGATCCAAGCTTTTCACTCCAAAAGAACCACAGTTAGTGCACCAAACAAAATATACACATAGAGAAAAGATTGTAAGAAAAGCAGATGCAAAAGAAACGAGTTCAGGAAAGAGCAGTGGAATGCTAATAGGAAAGTATTTTTTGTCAGCCATCCTTATTAGCTGAAATCTCTGTGTTTCTCTCGCATTTCATCATCTATTTCTATACTAAATATTAAATTTGAGTTGAAATTTGAAATGAAAAAGAGGGGAGATGGTTTTTCCCATTATTTTCCTATCAGAGAGTTATTTGAAATGCCAATGTATGTGCATAAGTGATGTGTGAAGGTAGCCGCTAGGGAAAATGCCATCCAAGGAAACAGGTTTCTCCCCATAATATTCCCCCCACCCCCGCTGCATTTGAAAGTCAAAACAGTGGCTTGGCTTCAGCAATGTGTACTGGCACTCCCTCCCCGCACCCAGCACATACCAGTGCTGATTCCACTGGCACAATTCTTATTATTATTTGGAGACTGATGAGCAGTACAGCATGTCCTTAAAAAATTGGGAAGAAAGGCTATCTGTTTCTGCATAGCATGGGTTGTAAAGGCCCGATGATTAACTGAGTAGAGTTATGTATTTATTTGCCTGGTGAGATCTCTAAATGGGAAGCTCTCCCCCAAATATAAAAATAAGTGCAGCTAGATTTTCCTATCCCTTCTCATACAAAGCAAGACATCTGTCTCTGACCTCCCAAAATTCATCACAGCCAGATGCAGCTAGGACTCTAGGCTACCTACACAAGGCCTGGCAATGTGAAGGGGGACTAAGAGACGGCAGCTTGCTCAAGGCTGTCCACTATGCTCATGGCTGATGGCTATTTCAAAACTACCATCCTACCTGTGCAGCTGGGCTCAATTTTACTAAAATAGCATCTAGCTGTCAGTAGGTAAACTGCTTGTTTAATGAGGAGCACCACATTGATCTCCCAAGTGCCATCAGATATCCAATTGCTGCCAAGAACAAATTCATGGATTTTAGCATCCATACAGCTATTGTTCAAAGAGACAAATATCCTTGGACTTTTGTCAGCTCCAACAATACCTCATAGTATACACATTTTGTGCAGTGCTTTATCTTGCCAGACACCAATAAGCATGCCCATTATATTGTAATTATAAGCTAATCGCTCATTGGCATCTAGTGAAGACATTTTTCATTTTAATGGTAATTCCAAGGATGACTACCATGTAATTTGTAGGCAAGAAACAACCACGCAATTACTCTGTTATTAACACAATAATTACCAAATGTGTCCAGGCTTTTTTTATTTTTGCATGCGTGTATCTTATGAAATTAAGACGCCCACACCTGCACACTGCATGGCAATTTTGTAGCTAGTCAGCCCATGTTTTTCAATACAATGACAGCCACTAATATTTCAGAGACAAGGTATCATTCGGTACTCGGTACCAGAAAGCACAGAATCTGGCCGTATGTCTCAAACAATATCATGTTTTAAAAAGGGATTAGCAGCTGCAAAACCAGCATAAACTGACTGTGATAGCGTGATGAAAGAAGCCAAACATGATTGTTCAGTTTGATTGATTTGATATACTTTATTGATGGGACCATATCTCTGAAATTGCAAGATTAATTTCTTTACAAAAAATTATTTTACACTTATGGCCCCACACCATATATATAAAAGTACAGAGCCAGTGCTTTTTGATTATTCTTCAAAAATTGGAGTATCTGTTCATGTGATGGCCAAGGAGCCAAACAGGGCATAGAACACCTTTATGGAACTCTGCTCTACATGAATTGCACCATAGAGGAGGGAAATAACGACAACATTTGGAGGGAGGGGGGAGCTGCCATGTGATTCATCATATAGTCAAGTGAACTTTTGCTTAACTGCTCACCACCTACATCATTCAGAGAAAGAAGGGGGGAAGATACCAAGGCCTTGGATCTTCAAAATAAAAGCCTTGGGTGAAGTCATCTGTTCCAGGAATGAATTACTGCAGAGATGGGTGAGCTTTTTGAGACAGTTTCAAAGTCTCTAGCTGTCTTGCACTACAGATTTGTATCATATTGTGGCTGAGGCAAAGAATAATTGCTGTGCAACTATGACTCTCAGTTTCAGGTGTGGTATGTACGTGTGTGTATGTGTGTATCACACAAAAGTAAAAAACTCAGATGCTGTTATTTTCAGGGTCCACAAGCAGGAGTTCTACAAATTAAAATTGCACAGGCAGGATCATCTGTCCAACACTGAGGATGCTGAGGGAATTGGATATTTGCAGATTCCAATATAAGTGGACCTGGTCTGCATCTTCTGGACTATCACGCAGATCTGTTCGTAGCCGTCTGCCAGCTTTTGCAGTAACAGAATGTTCCAACACAGTTCTTGGCTGGGAAAAAACATATCACATATGTTTAGAAATGTTAATTTTGAGATTAAAAAAATACATTTAAGATATGTGTTTGAATACTATTGAAATTCAGTGGGCGATATCCAACAAAGTTGTTGCTTTGGCTCGAGAATGGCTGCACAATGTAACTTTCCTTTCCTCTCATCTCCCTGTGCATATGTGTCCCTTAAAAAGGGGTTATGCCAGCCCTCTGAAATCTGGGGCGGGCAGGGCAGATCGGCTACTGTAATGTTTAAAAGATTGCAGCCATGTGAGAGGAGCAATTTACTCAGGTCCTTACTATAAAATCAGCGAATGCTAAATTTTATGTTTGGAAGCACCAGGGCCTCCAAGACATATGGTGGGAATACAGAGCCAGCAGAGGGCTCTAACCCAGTTAAAAAAAAAAGTTATGAAGCAAAATGTGCAGGCATCCTTCTAGCCAATTGCATTGTGAGAAATGAGCCCACGTCCACCATTCTGTGTGTTTAGCTAATGAGTGAAGTCACAGGTACTGCTGAGGAGTGTACTAGAGAAAGCCAGAGTCACGTGTGGCCCCATTTTCTGCACCACACATTTAAAGCAGTATCATGCCACTTTAAACACTACCCCCAAAGAATTCTGGGAAGTGTAGCTTGCTAAGGATACTGAGAGGTGTTAAGAAACCCACATTCCCCTCAGAGAGCTACAATTTGTAGAGTGGTTTAACAATCCAACCCCTCTTCCCAGGGAAGTAGTTTAAATGGTGCCTTAGTAGCACCGTAGTAGAAGAGAAAGTTACTTGGAGCCATGAGAGATATTTAAAATATATGTAGGAGAGTCTTTAGAGCCAAGTCCCTTGCTGCTTCCCCATTTAAATTATATTCTAAGCCCAGACCCTTTCTATAGATATCTAGTGAGTCATAGACAGAGAGAACAGGCACAGCTTCACAAAATCCAGCCTCAAAATGCTATCTCAAATAGGAAGCACCAGTATCTCTGAATAAGTCCTTTTGGAAATGCAGCATAGTACTTCTGCATCTAAAAGCTGTCACCTACTTCCCTAATAGACTGCAAAACTCACATTTATTTGGAAGGGAAAGTATTAGGGATTCCCATAAAACTAATTTCCCTCTCAATCGGGTTTAAAAACTCATATTCAGTTCAAGGATGATTGGCTATTAGATTGGAGCTGAAGTTTCAAGGGAGAAATAGAATTTTAACTGTGCAGCTGGGCGGGTATTTGGAACTTTCACCTCTCCGTTTTTAATGCTCCCTTATTAGAAAGATGGGAAACGCTTTTCCATTGCTCTAATCTGGTAAACAGGAAGTGGCGGGAATAAATGGAAGAGAGAAGCCTGACTAGAAAGCTGACATAGGAGGTGAGGGAAGTGTCGCATTGTGCAAAGCAAATGACAAAAATGAACAGACCAACAACATTGCTGCTACAGCAGCATTCACAAACAAAAATTGGACCTTTCAAAGATTATTCACTAGAGAGGCAGAGTCCTCTGAAGTCTCCCAAGGCCACCCCAAACCATTTTGCTGTTGCAATTTACAGTTACCGACCCACACTTGCATGCATGAAAGGGTTAACCTGAGCTCAAGTTACAGCAGCATCTTTTCCCACTTTTCCCCCACTTTCTTTTTCATGCTTCCTGGAACAAGAAAAGGAAGGCATGTACATTAGCCCAAACTGGATGGGAAAATACATAATTGCATACATAATTTTATTTGTATGCTGCCTTTCCATAGTTAAAACCATGCTCAAGGCAGCTTACAACATAAAAATACATAATTACAAGCACAGCAAATGTAGTCATAAACAATAAACAAAGCATCAAAAAGCATACAACCAAATTAAACCATTTCCACATAAATAATAATTGTTGTTGTTTAGTCGTTTAGTCATGTCCGATTCTTCGTGACCCCATGGACCAGAGCACGCCAGGCACTCCTGTCTTCCACTGCCTCCCACAGCTTGGTCAGACTCACATTGGTAGCTTCAAGAACACTGTCCAACCATCTCGTCCTCTGTCGTCCCCCTTCTCCTTGTGCCCTCAATCGTTCCCAACATCAGGGTCTTTTCCAGGGAGTCTTCTCTTCTCATGAGGTGGCCAAAGTATTGGAAAATCATAATAAGATATAAAACAAAGATACAAAAACATAATATCAATAACAGTAGCAACCCCTGCACCAACAAAGCCTCCTAAACAATACCCCAACCTAAGAGTTTGTTCAGCAGCCTCACCTTTTGATGCTGGAGTCAGTCAGGGCCCCACCCTCTCAGGCCAGGTGGTAAAAGGGCTGCAGGGCAGAGAACAGATGTTTACAGACTCTCAGCCAAGAGAATTATTGGGAGAAATTCATACTAAAATGCTGATGAATTTTGCAAATTGCTACAGAAATGGGAACTGAATTGAAGATTGGGGAAATGAGCAACTGGACCAAAATTGGCAGATCCTTCCAGCCACAGCACTCTTTTTTTCTTTTTAACATTTTTTTTATTAAAGATCTCTTGGATTACAAAAGTATGTGCAATGTCTCTTTTTTCAAGTTACATTTTCTACAGATCAGTTTTATTTGTTGAGACATTAGTGTTACTTTAGGAAGAAAATAGGGAAATAGGTGGAGGGGGCCATGGTGAGAGGGGGTGGGGTCGGGTGGCAATGCTTCTATTCTGCTTAATGTATGTGTGGGGTTTTGTGTCAGCATCACTTGTGCGGGTTCTCTTTACTATTAGCTTGTGTTTCTTTGATGGTGAGAGAGGTTGGGGTTGGCCTAGGGTGTGGTTGTTTGTTTGTGATTGGCTGTGGTGAACTTTGTTTTCATGTGTGAGTGGGGTGTGTGTGTGTTTTTTATTCAGGTTAGCCATATTGATGTATGCTGTTGGTGTTGGGCTGTGTATGTAATACAGGGGAGAAGGCATCTTGTTCTATTTGTCCCTGTGTTCGTTTCAGACACATTGAGAGATGCCAACCAGGCAAGAAATGAGTCAGGCTAGGTCAGAAATGAGGAGGAATTTCAGCTACCCTGGAACCAACTCAGGAAGATGGGAATGGGCAGTGGCAGCAGCCTCAAGGGGAATAGCCAGGGCAGGGAGATGCCTTTGGTCCCCGCAGAATCTGCCATTTGAGCAGTCACCTCACTCTGCCCAATAATATGGCTGGCACTGAGAAATTACTCCTCACCTCAAACTCTCTCCTGAAGAGATCCTTGCATAAGCTTTCCAGAAACTGAAATGCCCCCCAAAAATTCGCTTGGGGGGGTCAAGAGAACCCCCAGAACAGCACATGGGGGAAGGAGAGGGGGAACTGTTCCATCTAGCAAGTGGCAATGCTCATGCAGACAGAACGTTGACTTTGAATTCCACCCATTTTCCTACACAATGCACTCAACCATTTTTCCACATTCCCACAATTTCAGACAATTCTGTCCACCCAGCCAATTTCAACCATTTTGAATTTATGGAAATGGGTGGAAGGTTGTGTCCACTGGCAAGATTGATACCAACACCTCCTGCAGAAGATTGGATCCTATTAACTGGGACAGAATACTATTGATTAAATAGAAATGAGCTGGGGGGGGGGAGAGTATGAGGCCCCTCCTATTTCAGATCTGGGTCATTTAATAGTATCCTTTTGCAAGAGGGAAAAAAATATTCCAGACGAACTGCTCCTTTCACATCACCTATAATTCAGAGTGGCATGGATAACAACAGGTCTGCTTGGTGGTTTTGCAGCTAGCAGATTGCCTACCCATATGTCCAGAATGAGATATTTCAGGGTGATTAATTGTTAGCTGGCAAATGTCAATACCCCCTGAAGCATATGTTGCAGACATACAGTCATTCCAAAGGTACCCATTAATTTCAGCTTAGTCGTGCTTAGAAAATTGCACAAATACTGGTGTTCATATTTTATAACATATCCAGAGGGTTTCACTGGAGCAGTAACTTAAATGCTAGCTGCTGGCAGCTTTTATTAAACATGTGAATTAGGGAAAGAGAGGAGACGGGTTGAATGCTCCACTGGAGGCTCTTGTTCACCAACAATCCAATGTACAAATCAGTTAAGGTGGAGTAGTTTGCTGAATTAGTCCCCAGTGGCCAACACTTAATTTCTAAATGGAGAAGCCTGCAAGTCATCGCCTGGTTCATGCTGCCCAATTTCTCTATGCAGTCACGGCCAGAGGCACACAGCCTCCTGGAAAAAAGATTAGTATAAACGAGGCTGTCCATGTGGGAAGGCAGCAGCCATTTGCATGAACGGGGCTGCACATTTGTCAGACATTGCAATCCCAGAGATGCACAGTAAGGATGAATAGATGTCCTTTCTTTTGTTGCTTTGTTCTGTGAATTTACTCTCCTCTGCGTTTTACCCTTCCCGAGTTCTGGTTGAACTAACAGTTTTTTAAAAAAACACCAAGTTCTGGCATTGGAGCATGCATGGATTGCCATAGCTTTCCCATTCTTTTGGTCCGTGGGCATGTTTCCCCCCCCCTCCCCACTCTGTATACTACCAATTCACATGTGCACTTTTATGAAACACTGCAAAAAAGCAATCTTGATGCGATTGTGTGTGTGGTTGCATCAAATTCCTGCTGTGTAACATTTTACAATGGTGGAATATGGTGTAGAAAGTGGGGAATTATGTGAGGAAGAGGTACTGTAAAAGCAAGTAACATAGAAACATAGGAAGTTGCCTTATACAGATCATTTGGTCCATCTAGCTCAACATTGTCTTCACTAACTAACAAAGGCTCTCCAGGGTTTCAGGCAGAGATCATCACTGTACTTTTTTTTTTGGTGCCTGCTAAAAACATTTTTGTTTAAGTTACCCTACCAGGATATCGTGGTGTGCTTTAATCAGGTTTTTAGCTTATTGTTGATTTTACTTCTTTTTGTTTTTAACTGTTTTTACTAATAATTTCATTGCTTCATTCTTTTTGTAAACTGCTTTGAGGTAATTGAAATAAAATAGAGAAAGTGGAGAAATGGAAGTTATTTGGTTTTTTTTTTACAATCTTGTAATATTACAACTCAAGAAGTCTCATGAAATTGGCTGACAGGAGATTCAGGAAAGATAGACAAAAGTACTTTTCCATACAACCAGTGCTTTTTTTCTGGGGGGACGCAGGGGTACACATACCCCTAGACATTTTGTGAATCTAGGTTTGGCCTCATTGAGGGGCAGTATTTCAATATAAGTAGGAAAATGAGAGTACTCCTAAACATTTTTGTAGTAAAAAAGCACTGCATATAACACAAAATTAGCTCTGCATCCTTATGCCCACTTTCCAGGAAAGTAATCCAACTTAACTCTGCAGGACTTACGTGTTCAGACCCAGACACCTCCCCCCTAAATAAATTCACACATGACTCAAATTTTAGTTTTGGTTTTTGGCAAAATTTAGGCCACAACTTTATGGATTACAGAAGGTGAGTGGTTGCATAGGCTCTGGTTCGACTAGTTCGCTGCACTTTTGCAGGCAGTGCTGACTCAGGGCACTAGCATAGGTCAGCCAAGGGTGAACACCTGGGAAGGTGAAAAGCCAGGAACAGACTATGTTTACCACCCAGATGCCCCCCTGGACTCGGGTACGAGCACAACCCCCTCTCAGGGCTTGACCAAACCATTGAGTCCCTGGATTCCTTTAACGGAATACCCTTCACATAGGGATGGCGAGACTGCTCCCCCATCCCTATCACCTGAACCAGAGCCTATCCACAACCTTACAAGTTGTGATGATTTGCTACGTAGCAGGCGAAACCCAAATGGCAACAGCCAATCAGCCAAGTGGGGAAATTCCTACCATGCCCCTGTCCCAACGACAGACGACACACAACGGCATAGCAAGGTCAAGCGCACAAAGACCTAAAATTAGGTAGAGGTGGGCGGGTATTCCGAATGCATGAGCCAAAAGAGGAAACTCTGGGTCATGTGCATGGGTATAAATAGGTCCCTCGATCCGTTTGGACTGCACCCTATTGGTCAGATTGAACCCAACATCAAGGGACCTACCAATTGGGTGTTGTGGCAAACCAATCCAACCCACCCACAACACAGGAGGTCAGTCTCCAGGTCTCACTGCAACATGTGCCCTCTTTTAGGGAGGACATAATTTCTGAGTAAACTTGCATAGGATTGTGCTGTATGTTAATGAAGCCACAAGCTGGGGTTGGTGGCTACTAGATTAGATGCCTTTAAAAGGGGAATAGAGTCACAGAGGATGCATCTATTAATATTTGCACACCATAATGGCTGGGTGGAAACTCCAGATCAAACACAGTTCACCACAGAAGGCCAGCTGGCAAAGGTAACAATAGGAGAGATGCTGCTTTCATGGCCTGTTTGTGGTGGTTGTTCTTTTGACTGGGGCTCACTCTTAGAAATAGGATGCTGACCTAGATTGACCTTTCCTTGTTGTGGTCCAGCTTCTGTTCTTAGTTGAGGGCAACCTTGATGAAAGCCTGGCTGCAAAGAAGTAATTAAAGCTGGCTATTTACTGTCCAGGTAGCAATCTTTCAGAGTGTGATTTTATTTCTTTAACTGCAAAAGTTTTGCTTCTTAACAGTGACCTTTTGCATTTTACCTAGAGTGTATCATTCGCTCTTTATGGAAGGCTGATATCTCTGATATTTTTAAGGCTATTATTATTATTTTCGAAAATGCCAAGGCCTTTAGCTTTAAAAGGCACCTGCTGTGCATCTCCAGTAATAATGTTTCACATACTTTCTACTTGAATGCTGGAAATTCATGTTATGAGCCACAGAAAAATGGGAAACTACCGAATTTCTGAGAGTGGCCGTCGCTTGTCCTGTGATCTTACCTGAGCTAGACTTCTGGAAGAACCCATGTACATCTGTCTCTCCCCTTGAGCAAAAAGTTTGATCACTGTTGCTGCTTGCGCATACTCTTATTGCTGATATGGCAGCCAGCCTTTACAGCGTAAGTAAATAAAAGAACCTTGTGATGAAACAGACATTGTGATGCCTCTACTAAGCAACATGTGTAGAACAGACTGCCTCAGACTCTCCTTCATTGGAGGTTTTTAAACAGAGGTTAGATGGTCATCTCTCAAGGATTCTTTAGCTGTGCATTGCAGGGGGATAGATTAGATGACCCTTGGGCTCCCTTCTAACCTTCCAGTTCTATGATTCTATACATCTAGAAATGAACTCTGATGACTCAACTCGCTACTCAAATCCCTTTAAATAGGATTTTGCAGATCGTGATCCACTAAGCCAGATGCTGTGGCCATCTAAGTTCTGGGCAAACTCCCCTCTCCATTTTGCTTTACCCATCAGGTAGCTAAACTCATGAGGACATTGAGTTGCCTGATAGGTTTTTACCACGCACTTGTGGCTAGATGTGTTCAGCTTGGCAGATCACAAGCTGTACAGGCTTGCTATATAGAAAGATATATTGATGGCTCCTTAATCACCGGGGTTACAAACATTTTCTTTTTCTTTTCTTTTCTACAGCATTGATAACTGCTAGGCCAACTGATAATAACATGACCGAGCTGCACAGAGTCCAGAATCTTATTTTAGAAACCACCCAACCATTTCAACCCACTTCCTTTAAATGGTCAGCGTGTCAGCAGAAACTGCACCCAAACCAGGAGAGGTGGTCCATATACCAAAATTGCTTATCCTTTCCTAGAAAGGCTGTGGTATTTCCTAACTGAATTTCCCCCCATTTCCTCCTTTGAACTTGTATTTACCAAATAATATTCAAGCCCATGTTTGAATATTTTCTTAACAATTTGCAAAAAGGGAGAAGCTTCTGTTGAAATCAATGGGTCTGGGCTCTACATATAAATGTGGGCAGGGAGACACTCATGAGCTAGGGCAATATTCCCTTTTGCCCCTCCTCTGCAACCCTATCTCCTATTCCCCTAGTTCCCATTCTGTCTGGGAAGACCCCAAACATCTCAGAGGATTTCAGGACTCAGGGGTGGGGAATGATAAGTCCTGTTTAGTCTGCCTGGCTTGGAAGGCTGCTTGATTTGGTGCTCTTTGGTCCTGGCATGGGCTACTTGCTGAACAGAAGAGTGTCTGGCACCATTCAGGTCACACACACACATAGCTTCCCTTCATGGGAATGTGGTATTTGCCTTCCATCATGCCAACCTGGGTGATGGAGTTGGCCTATAGCAGCAGGCAAGCGATATTCTACCTGCCTGTGCAGGTTATACATGCCCACACTTGATATGTGAAACTGGTGCAAGTTCTTCCTTGTTATATTTTAATAAATATAGTCTTTTACCAATTCTATCTTGTCTCCATTCTGGGCAATGGGCCTAGTAAATACATGGTTTTTGTTGAGGGGAAAAGTCATTGTACTCAGCAGCAAACAGGAGATGTGACCAAACTGTTCTCACAGGATCTTCTTACTAGGACACATTCTAAGGAATGCCAGGAGCTTTGACTGCAAGCTTTGTCTTGCACAGGGGTGGACAGAACCGCCTGCTTCCCATCTTGCATGTGTTCATATGTCAATGCTGTCCCATTGCTGCATGAATCTGCAATTGGTTTAAAGAACAGTATGAACATTTACATTTAAATATGTATTTCATCTCAAAATACATATTGAAATACATTTTTTTTTATCTCAGTGTATCTCATTTTGGTACTTTTTTGTTTTGAGAACTGTGTTGCAAAATTTGGAGAAGTGCAAAACCTCAAGTACATTTGCATTCTGATTTGTATTTCAGTCCAGGAGGTGCAAATTGGATCAGTTCACTTAAAACTGCAGACCGAACAAAACTGCCCTCCATCCTTAGTTGCACCATGACTGAGAAAACACATTTTATTGCACCTTTGAAAACGGTTTTTCAGCATACCACAGATATTCAGTGCCCTGATACTACAAATTCAAAATTTTCAAGAACAGAAAACATTAACATATATTTTAGTCCTAGTATCAAAGAATAGCTATGACATTGTACTTTGAATTGCCATAAAGAGGCTTTTTGATGGATGTCCGCCAGTATTATTAGATGCAAATCCAGACACATCTAATAAACCAAATATAGGTACTATGTCTATTAAAAAGTTACAGATGGAGAAAAAAGTCAAGTATGGCTTTAGTTCTTCATGTAATGCCGATTTCCTTTCTGTGTGCTAAAAGGCTTATCCCAAACTGGCTGTGCAATTGTCATCTGCAATTACCTTAGCGAACAGTCTAGAATAGATAGCGACATTGCTAGTAGGAGTACAATGCACCACAAAAAACTTAAGTCTCTCCCCGTTGTTCTAATTCATTTCTACCCGGTTATTATTTGTGCGTTACAATAAAATGTAAATCACTTAATGCAATTAAAGCTATATCCCACATCAGCGATCATGATGAAAAACGAAAGCGAACCGTCTATGAGTTAGTATAATCCGTGTGTTGTTTTGAGGATTCATGGACATCTAGGATTATCATGAATACCCCTGAGGTCTCCGAGTGTTAATTTCCACATTTATCTCTGGTTTAGCTCACAAATATGCCATGTTGGGAGGAGGCAGAGAGTTATTTGCATCTTAATGTACGAATCATATTTATTTCAGAGTATGGAAGTCAGGAAATATATTGCACTTGTGCAGCATGGCTGGCTTCATATATTCATCCCCTGATAATATCCAGGTTAGATTCTGTAGTCTATACAGAAATTTCAACTGCTTCTGAATACAGCTGCTAGGCTTTTGGCTGGTACAAATGGGGTGGGGAAATGAGTATTTCATAAATCAGGGTTGCTGTGACTATAACATGATTGGAGCATTATCAGTGCATGCCAGGTCACATCACACTAACACTGTGGGCATTATCAGGACATGGCCAGAACATGAGCAAAAGCTGTTCCTTCACATCACACTAACTTAATGTTTCTGCACATAGTCTTCACTCTGAGATGTGCACATATATTGGAATTGTTCAGCCTCCAATGTGTCTCTTCGGGAACTCTTCCTGAGAATGTGAATCTTATCACACAACTTATAACTGAAGATCATTTGGAATATCCTGCTTTCAGAACCCTAGAGAACAAAACTGCCAGTGAGCAAAGGCAACACAGAGCAAGTTGGAGAATGCCGCTGAGCTCGTTTCCTGTTTGCAAGCTTCCCATAGGCATCTTGTTGGCCACTGTGAGAAGTCTGCTTACCTTATTTGGTAGGTAGCGTTGAAGCTGGGCCCCGGGCCCTGCATGACCCGACTAAGGGTCAGAGACCAGTGCCCTCCCTGCCATCACTTCCCTGCGGTGTCAGCGCTGGGCGGGGCCCTGCTCAAGGGGCGGGCCTTGCTGACCAATCAGTGCCGACGAAATTTAAACTCCGGCATGGAGGGGAGGCCGTGGGTTCAATTGGTGGTCAGGTATTGGGTAAGCCTTTATTTGGATGGAGGGGAGGTTGTAGCCTCCACCTGCGCCTCCTCATTAAGGGTATCCTATTAAAGGGATCTGGGGGTTTGGATTCTGTCTCATGCCCAGACATGGGCCAGAGCCATACCCTACCTCAACGGGCACCCCTCAGGGTGCCCTCATTTGATGTAATTCATAGGGCTCCCCCTATTGGTGGTTTACTCTTAGTTGTACTCCCTGCAGATGGATGGGAGTCAAGATGCCTAAGCCAAACTGCTCACATCTGTAACCAATAAAGTTGTGGCCTATTTGAACCCATAAACCAAAATCCGCTTGTTCATGTGTTTTATTTGTCCACTAGGGGACCAGAGTTCATGGAGCCTTGGCACACAACATGGTCTAGATAGGCCTTTGGTCTACATTTCAATTTATTTTTATGTAGGTAAGCAGCCTGTGTGTGTGTGTGTGTGTGTGTGTGTGTGTGTTAGGACCTGTGTTATTCCTCTGATTGCAAATTGTTTTACATGATTTTAAGCTTGGATTCAATATTGTTGTAGCTTGCCATGGAACCTTATGGTGATAGGCAGGTAAGAAATCAAACAAGAAATCAAAGCAGGTCATTGGGCTGCTGCAGCTGTCTGCTTTAAACTAAAGTTGAAGAAAGGGGGAAGTTAGCTCAAGCTGGTATAAGCGCCTGGATCTTTTTAAAAAACAACAACAGCAAGCTGACACTGATGTGCCACCACTATTGGGGACTTGAGCCGCTCGAGGCCTTTCTTTTGCAGTGTGGAGAAGAAGTGGGGGGAAAACCTGACAAAAGCAAGAAGAAAAACTGCATTAATGTTTACACCTCCTGCATTCCCATGAATTGCTCGGTTCGAAAGAATAACTCTTAAGGTGCCTGAAAATTATTATCATTACCATCATTATTTAGATTATGCTGTCAAGGTACATGGTGCTTTAGAGGATATAAAACTACAAAAAGGCAGGTCTCTGCCCTTTAATTCAGCTGCATTTAGGTTTGATTTCAATGAGGGAAGAGGATGGGGAAAATAAAACCTAAGGCTTCATAGAAAAGTCACAGGGGTTGAAGACAGGTTTTTCTTGATGCATTAAATCTGGACCAAAATAAATAGTGTACTTTGTGAACTGTTGCTTTATTTCATGACTCTAGAAGTGTAAAGAATGGGAAAAAAAACCTGAATGTTGCCCATTCCATTCCCTTTTCATTAATTAATTCCAAAATGTACAACAAATGGAGGCTATTGTGGTTTCCCCACTTATATCTGTTCATTATTGGGACGCGGGTGGCGTTGCGGTCTAAACCACTGAGCCTCTTGGGCTTGCTGATCGAAATGTCAGCGATTCAAATCCCCACAATGGGGCGAGCTCCCATCACTCTGTCCCAGGACCTGCCAACCTAGCAGTTTGAAAGCACACCAGTGCAAGTAGATAAATAGGTACTGTTGTGGAGGGAAGGTGAGCGGCATTTCCATGCGCTCTGGCACTCGTCACGGTCCTCCATGCACCAGTAGCGGTTTAGTCATGCTTGCAACATGACCCGGAAAACTGTCTGTGTACAAGCGGCGGCTCCCTCGGTCTGAAAGCGAGATGAGCATCCCAACCCCATAGTTGTCTTTGACTGGACTTAACCGTCCAGGGGTCCTTTTACTTTACTTTTTTACTTTACTTTTACTATCTGTTCATTACTCTTTTAGGAGTGGGAGGACTTGCCTTTCTGCAGTGGCCGTGATGGTGGCTGTCCTGCAGTGAGCACTGACCTCAGAGGCAAAGCAAGGCAAGACTGTACTATGCAGGGCTAATGCTGAAAGCTATAAGAGGAGAGACCTCTGACACACAGTCAACCTCAGATTGCAGCAGCAGTTACAAGCTTCACCTTAACAGAAAGGGTCCCACCTTCCCCCAGCAGCCTTTTACTCTGAAAAAGTGGGGAAAATTTTGGCTCCACTGAGGCTCCGTAAATACTGTCCTGGGCTGAAGAAGAAGAAGCCATCATCATGAGGCTCAAGCAGTATGGCTGATTTATCTGCTTGTGGATCTGAGCTGGCTGCTCTTAGCGGGGCAGCAAAGGACTCTCTTGCGATGTAGATGCTGGAAACTCTCTCCATCTAGGCACAGGTTGTAAATATGTTCAAAGAAACCATATTTCATAAATTTTCCAGAAGGAAACTTAATCATGGGACCCTCTGGGATCTTGCTACCACTCAGCAGAGATTGGGGGTGGTTTGTAACAATATGAAGGCCATGCCAACTGATAATGCCATAAATAAAGAATAAAAGCATGAGAATCAATACAGATATTTTTTTAAAGCAAAGTTAGAATTAAGATGCTACAAGTGGGGCTATTCCAAGCATCTGGTCACACTTCAGGATACAGGTATTGGCTGTTAGATAGTCTCAGGTTGCCTGCTATCATCCCAATGTAATGCAACCATTCATTGCAGGATACTGCCACATCTACTCTCTCTCTTTAAAAACAAAATATCTGTATTTGGGAAGCTTTTACAAAACATAATAATCCTTTTTTTATGTCAGTGTGCCTTCTTTGTTTTTTAAACTTCTGGTGCCAGTCTTTGTGATTTCAGATAAATGCAGAAGTTAAGACCCTACAGAGAACACTAGAAATAAAAAAGAGAAAGAATTAGATGAGCCAAAACAGGTTTTCATTGTTTGCTTGTTTTCATTTTGTGTTGCTACAGTGTTGGACTACTCAAGAAAAATAATAATAAAATGCATTCCAAATCAAATGCACATTAATGATCCCTTAAAAATGTAGTGATCATAGGTGAAAAAATCCAATGTGAGAATAAAAATCTATTTCACAGAGGTAAAAGGCAGCAACAAGCCAGCTGTTTGTCTTGGCTTATCCATCAGATAAATGAATGCAAAATTCTATTAGTCTACACTTGTACAGTGGTACCTCTTGTTACGAACTGAATTCATTCCGGAGGTCCGTTCTTAACCTGAAACTGTTCTTAACTAGAGGCGTACTTTCACTAATGGGGCCTCTTGCTGCCACTGCGCCGCCAGTACACAATTTCTGTTCTCATCCTGGGGCAAAGTTTTCAACTCAAGGGAACTCTTCCAGGTTAACGGAGTTTATAACCTGAAGCGTTTGTAACCTGAGGCATTTGTAACTCAAGGCACCACTGTAATGTTTTATTGTACTCACACTTCCCCCACCTCTCCAGCCCCATCTTTGGGCTACTGATACTCCCCAGCAATGACAAATAATATTGGAAGAAAGATTTTATCACCTTTCTACCTTCTGGGGATAGGTTGGCAGATAAAAAGTTTTTGAGAGTCCCTGGTACCAGCTTTCCTCTGTTTTCATGGCCTGAAGTCTTTATCAGTTAATTGGAGTCATTCTACTAAAATGCACTCTTACTAGACAACATCTCATTATTTTGCGCAATTAGTTTGCAAAACCTGAAAAAATGGTGTCCTATCTTTGAGGGAAATTGTTTTCTTGATAGCTCATTTGGCTCTCATCAGCTGAAAATGGCTGAGGTTCAGGACAGGCTTCTGAAAGAAGACTGATAATGGCTGGGTAACACCTTGCCCCAAAAGAGGTGGAGTGTCTGAGGGACAAGGCTGTCAAAGACAGCACTGCACAGTATCTACATAGAGCTGCCTACCAGTGGTGAGTGGTCATGATGGCTATATACTACCTGTAGGAACAGAGGTCACGTGTCCACATGCTTCTGAATATCAGTCACTAAGAAACAACAAAGGGAGAAAGGTATTGCCCTCATGTCCTGCTTGTGGGCTTTCCATAGGCATCTGGATGGCCATTTCAGGAAGCAGCAGGCTGGACTAGACAAACCTTTTGTGTGGTTCAACAAAACTTTCATTTTGTTCTTATGTTCTTATATACTGCCTGGATTTGTTGCTTTCAGCTAGGTAGCTCACTGCTTCCAGGGAGGCTGTAGCTCCACATTAGAGTACCTGTTAAGTTGTTGTTGTTTAGTCGTGTCCGACTCTTTGTGACCCCATAGACCAGAGCACGCCAGGCACTCCTGTCTTCCACTGCCTCCCGCAGTTTGGTCAAACTCATGTTAGTAGCTTCGAGAACACTGTCCAACCATCTCGTCCTCTGTTGTCCCCTTCTCCTTGTGCCCTCCATCTTTCCCAAAATCAGGGTCTTTTCCAGGGAGTCTTCTCTTCTCATGAGGTGACCAAAGTATTGGAGCCTCAGCTTCAGGATCTGTCCTTCCAGTGAGCACTCAGGGCTGATATCCTTAAGAATTGCTGAAAGGGTTTACCGGGGAGATTCCATTGATGCTAAATAACAGCAGGAAGTGATCTCTTAGCTCCTTGATGGGTTGATTATTAACTGTTGTTTTTCTGCTAGCTAACATGTGAGTGTTTAGCCTTAGATCATTTGACAAAGGTAAAGGTAAAGGGACCCCTGACCATTAGGTCTTGTCGCAGATGACTCTGGGGTTGCGGCACTCAACTCGCTTTATTGGCTGAGGGAGCCGGCGTACAGCTTCTGGGTCATGTGGCCAGCATGACTAAGCCGCTTCTGGCGAACAGAGCAGCGCATGGAAACACCGTTTACCTTCCCACCTATTTATCTACTTGCACTTTGATGTGCTTTCGAACTGCTAGGTTGGCAGGAGCAGGGACCGAGCAACGAGAGCTCACCCCGTTGTGGGGATTCGAACCACAGACCCTCTGATTGGCAAGCCCTAGGCTCTGTGGCTTAACCCACAGCACCACCCATGTCCTTGGCTGCAAATCTCCATTTTGAAAGGGAGTTGGCTTTGGTCTTCCAGTTACAGGCTCAGTGAAAGTAAGGATGTGTAAATGGCTCTCCAGGAAAACAGCTCCAGGCTATAATGGAGGCTGGAATGGGTGTGCATGTGTGTGCCAGACTGAGGACTGAAAGCTAAAGGTCAAGGCAGCCAAAGAAATGAAAGATGCATCAACTGTGGGGACGGCTGCTCTTTTCATGTAAATTATTATTCTGTCAACTCTAAGTTTTATTTTTATTTTTAAAAAAGGACAGAGTAAAGCAAAGACATTTTCAGCTATTTAACCAAGTAAATATTTAGTTTTTAAAAGAGAGTGTATACTTAAAAAATAATAATGTATATTTGTTAGACACGGTACAAATTTACTTAACTTTGTTTATTTAATATGTAACCAAATTGAAAATAGCCCATATTCAATATAAGCTGTTGTTTTGAATCCAGATAAGCAGCTTTGAATTTTCCTAATTTGTTTACACTTGACGCCTTGCTGGACTGACATGATATTACATTACTCAGCTCAGAGCAATCTCCACACCTCCCTGGTATTAATGAGCCAGAGAACATGAATATATAGCTTGGGAAAAAGTCACATTGCTTTGCCATCATGCTATTTACTAAGAGGCTTTTTAACTATTAATGCTCTAGCATTTTGTTCTGTCCTCCAGTGCCCACTGTAAACCTTAAAAAAGAGTCAAAAACTGTTCCTCCCAATCTTGAACGGAAAGTGGCTAATTTTAGCTAAAAGGCTGCCAGCCTGCGGAGTCAGAGAATCCAAGGCAAACACTGATTTGCATTGCGAGGTAGAACTGTTTATGCTCTTGCTATTTACACAGGCAGACAACACACACACAAATGAGGAAACCGCATGGTCACAGCAGGAGTCAAATAAAACCTGCTGACTTAAACATACGGAGCAGACAGGGCCTAAATATATACAGGCTGCTGCTCTCCTTGGATTGTAGTAGCTTCAACAAGACATAAATATTTGAAGAAGCAAAAGGTGAGATGTTTTCTTCACAAACTTCCCTATCCTGTGAGCAGAGGCAGATTTAAGAGAGCACAACACATTTGGTTGCACTGAGTGCAGAGCCTTTGGGGAGCTGCAGGGGGCACCACAGCTATTCTGTAAAATGGCAGGTGAGCGTTGGGGTGCAAAATTTTGGTGCTGCACAGGGCGCCGTGGTAATTTGAGACCCCAAGGTCCACTGCTGTGGTGAGACCTCCGAAATATCTGCTTTCTATCCAATTGATTTGATGTCTGTTTTCACATCTCCCAACATCTTTGAGTCACCCAAAGGAGTCTTGGATGGGCAGAAAAAGCACTCTGGCTTATGGGAGGTGGGGGCCACTGCAAATTCTGAATATTCTCTCTTTCCTGCTGCATCTCTTACACATCATCCATCCCATGCTGTTCTATATTTACTGATAATTTAAGAGCTTTGCATGCAGGGTAAAACCTTCCTAAAGCAGCTAACAATAGTAGTTGAAACATCATCAAATAAACAATCTCTCTCTCTCTCTCTCTCTCTCACACACACACACACACACACACACACCTGAGAGCAGATATTCAAGGGCTCATGGGGAGTTGAACAGAACAGGTTTGGATGGGAAATATCCCCATTGCATGAGTAGAATTTGGCTTAGAAACTCCACAATGCCAACCGTTTAAGCAAAGTGGGTCCTTCTTTCATGAATGCATATGTAGTAGAGTAGATATGAGAGATAACATACCTTAAGTTTCACACTCTAAACCTGTCCCACCTCTTTGCTCAAATACCTTTACTAAATCTGTGACAGCTCACAGTGAGACACAGCAAAATATCAGTGGCTGTCCTGATAACTGCAAGGCTTGAATGAGAGATATCTTGATCTACAGCTGGAACCTAGCCAAGAGAGCTACTGGGGACTTAAGAGTGTTTTGGCCTCAAAGGAAAGACTTAAGGAATAGGAGTATACAACTTTAGCTCCTACTTTCTGCAGGCACTCTGGCCCCTGCATTGCCCTCTGATCAGCAGAGCAATGCATTCTGCTTGCTATATTTCAGGCACCAGCTACTCTTTTCATTTTATTTTTTTTATTCCAACAATCCCAGGTTAGGGAACACACCCTTTTAGTCTGTATTTGACAATGGCTGCCTACCATCTCACAGAATTCAGCTTATGATAGCTTTCCTTTGACTTACAATTGATGTGTGCTTCCTAAGCTTACTCCCTCACACCAAGAAGCAGCAATTTTTTCCTTAGTCTTTTCAGGTTGGTTAAGAAATTGCACAAGTTCCACGCACTACACTTTTGAGGGTAAAACTGTTTTGCACAATTTGCCAACAGCTTCATTGCAAGAACATGCTCCATAAAAGTGTACCTCTTGATGCAAATATATGTGTACATACACAAAAACATTCCACACAGCCCTAAATAATAAATATATTGCAATTCAAATGGAGCTAACAGTGACAAAGCATACCCTAGATGTATAAAAAACAGGCAAGTTCAGACAGAGGACTAGACGTGTGGAGTCACTGCATTATTAAGTGCTAGATGATAGAAGATGCTCTGTTGCACTCTTTGGCAGTTTTTTGCAGTGTAATAGGTGCTAATTACGAGGCTAACAGGGTGTTTATCATATTCTATCCAAAGACTGCTCCCACTTGAATAGGTGACTTTTTATGAGTTGGAGCTTTTTTAAAGCAGATGTTCAGGATGTTTTTAATATAGAGTTTTATCTGGAGGAATTTAACAGTCCTGACTGTAATAAATAAATATATTGAAAGAATTCCCAGCGCCTCCAGTGGAGCCAGAATTTTATCTAATATAAATGAAGAGGGATTAACATCTCTCGCCTGTTCTCATGGTTGATTGAACAATGCAGAGTCATTCATCTTTGTATACCCTTTTTTTTCCAATGTAGAATTATCTCCAGGTATTTACCGTACCTTGACGTCTACTTTTTGTCATGGCAAGACAACTTTATGAATACGAGGCCTGCTTCAAATCAGTTATGAGACAGCCACAAGAGGTATTTGCTCAAGAAAGGCACTCCGAAGATGTTGCCACACGGCACAAAATATAAATCTTGATTTATTGTGTTGAGGTCTTCTGCCAGTCAGGCTGCTTACTTGACCACCGTGATTGTTTCAGTTTATCAGTGAATACATGGCATCAGCCAAATTTTTGGCCTTGGATGTGTAGACCTCAAAATCTGCAGTGCAAAGGTGTCTTTAAAACAGTTATTGCCCCTATAGTGTGCCTTTCCTTGGTTATATTTCCACATTAATTTCTGTAAAAGTAAAAAGACTTCCCTTAAAAAACAACAACCAACAATGTGGTATAATGGGGTTTTGAAGAAGGGCAGCATCCACGAAGGCTGCAGAATTCAGAACACTGATCATATGATTTGTGGAATGAAAGAAAGGATAGTTGTAAAGTCTTCAGCTACCTCAAAAGTAAGGTGAGTGCGACAACAACAAAACCCACACCATAGCCAGAAGAATTTCACAAAAAAGGCTCTCCCTTTCGATAATTTTCAAATGCAATTTCCTTTCTCATTAATTAACATAACATGGTCAAATACATACAGAAGAAATTTTCAACACAGCTCTAGTACAAATATCAAAAGCTACGAATGTGTTCTAACCTTTGGATTCCCATTAGTTGTTTGTCCCATTTGTCCTGACCCAGTTGGCATGTGTCTGCCTTGGGAAACAAATCCTAAATGGCAGTACATATGAATTCAACAACATATTGAAAATTGAATTCAACAACATATTGAATTCAACAACACACAAAACATTCTTTCCAATCTCTCCACAATCTTACTGCTTTTAATCTTTCATCTGGGGAGTCAAAAAGACTGACTAGAACATATACAATGAAGAAGAGGAGCAGAGTCTAAGCACTTTACAGTACTTTTTGGAAATCTTATTTTTAAGGAATCTGCCAAGTCTGCTTTTTTGGTATCTGCTTGGAGAGTGGGGGGTATGTGTTCAGTCTCCATGAATCATAGTCTGCTAAGGTATTGATTTCTATTTATGAAATGTCTAGCAACAGCTGCAGCAATATCACCTCCCCTAAATGTAGATTTATGTTCAGTAGTTCCTCATTCCAAAGGTATGTTGGTGTCTCCCACATGTGACAAAACCTGGGCCATTTGAGCATATCAAATGTTATCACGCACCAACAGAGATTGCCCATCAGTTAATGGATGATTAAAGCAGACATTTTTAATTGTATTTTTACAGTGGGAGCTTTTAAAGGGCACTCTTGGGAGTTAAGTATGAAGTGCTCATTTATGCGGAATTGTTCTTTGTGCTTTTACCCTTCCCAAAGCTCTCGGTCACAGGACAGATATGGAAAATCCCAGCATCTCAAGCACATCACATTTCTTCTGATTACATAAACCAAGAGAATCGATAATTTATGAAAATCCTTCTTTGCCTCCACAGAAATGACTATCAATTCCCTAAGTAAATCAGATTGTCTACTTTTCTGTCGTCGCAGAGTCTGATGGGGTGGGGTTCTTTATGTTTTTCTGTTGAAAAAGAAGTGGTATATATTTATTGGAAAAGGGACTTCTTGGTGAACAATACTTGACATTATAAGAAAGCTAAAGAATGCATCTTGCAAAGAATTAGGAACATGGATTTTTAAGAGTAGAAGGCCTATTCTGTAGGATCTTATTCACTGATATACAGTTTGGATAATTGGAAATGTTATCAGATGAGCAAGTATTTAAAGTATCTTATATTTTCCAAACTTCAAAGAGCTTTGATGTTGGTGCTCCATAATTCTCTAATCTCTTCCAGCAATATTAATGGAGGGTCAATTTAACCAGGTTCCATTGGAATCAAGAGTGTGACTTATGAAGAGGGCTACCAGCAATGGGGAAGGAGGAGCACTCCATTCAACTCAGATTCCAGAGCAGACTCGCTTGATTCAATTTGGGTGACTCATGAATATTTTCATGGGGTTAAGATGGACCCACTTTTAAAGCATATACCCGGGTGTGATGTTAGAATTTTTAATGGGGGGGGGGAGAATGACTATATTAATAGAAGGGTTGCCTTTAAAAATTAATAATCAAGATAAGAACTCAGATGATCTTAGAATGAATTTTGGATAAATGTGAAGTTGTATATGTCTTGTTTGCATTGTTTTCCAGCTCCGCTCTCTGTTCTACCTCCACTTTCAGAGGCATTGTGTCTCTGAATTCTAGTTGCTAGAATCTGAAGGTAAGCAGAGTGTTGTTGCAGTTATGTCCAGCTTGCAGGCTTTTCACAGACATCCGGTTGGCCACTGTGAGAACAGGATGCTGTACGTGATGGGCCTAATCCAGGAGGTGCATCTGGCAGTTCCCTCACTGCGAGAAGCCAAGTTCCAGGGAACCAGGCAGAGGGCCTTCTCGGTAGTGGCACCCGCCCTGTGGAACACCCTCCCACCAGATGTCAAAGAGAAAAACAACTACCAGACTTTTAGAAGATATCTGAAGGCAGCCGTGTTTAGGGAAGCTTTTAATGTTTGACAGACTATTGTATTTTAATATTTTGTTGGAAGCTGCCCAGAGTGGCTGGGGAAACCAGCCAGATGGACGGGGCGGGGTATAAATAAATTATTATTATTATTATTATTATCATTATCATTATTATCATTATTATCATTATCATGCTTGATTATGCACGTAACACTGTATTCTACAGTGGGTCCATGACAGCATTAAAACTGTTCTGATGTTAGACAAACAACAACAACAATAAAACAAATAACATGGGGCCTGAGGATGTCAAATCTATATACATAAATAAAGGCCTTGCAAAATCTGCCTTTTCTGTTTCTCTTGAAAGACCTGCAACCTTCACATATTTGTCTAATTTCCTTTCAAAGCAATCTAACTTCAAGTGGTCATCACCCCACCCCTTCTGGCTGGGAATTTCATAAATTGATTATGTATTGTGTGAAGAAGTACTTTCTTTTCTTTTCCCTGAATTGACTGCCCACCAGTTTCATTGGTTGACCTGGGGTTCTATTATTACTGGAAAGAGAGAAAAGTATTACCGATAATATTTGGAGAGAAAAACAATTTGAGAATAATTCAGTTTGAGCTCTGTGGGTATATATCTTAGAATATATGCCCTGGCTGGTGGTGTAATTGCCACATTTAAAATTGTGCTGGCTCTAAAAATAATTGGCTTTCCAAAAAGAGTAATAGGAGAAAACATTTTAAACATAAAGTCATTTTTATTCAGAAACCTTTTTATTAATTGAGCCAAGAACGGAGGAGTAAAGATATCAAATTACTTATTTAAAATGATGGATCGTCCTTGTAATATATTGAGGTATGAAGAATAAACTAGTTGATCACTTGCTGGGAATCTGAGTACCATACATATTTTTAAAGCTGTTGAACTCCTAAGAAGATGGAGAAATTTGCTTTGGTTGCAATTTTTAAAAAGCTGAACAATCAACCAGCATCAACTTGAATCAAATACTATAGGACTTCTCAGATGCTAGTCTAATGGCATTTCCTTCTGTGTAATATAGAGTGAAATATCATCTCCTGTTACATGTCTCTATATTAAAGGAATCCACTTGCTTAAGATGTAATGACGGCCAACAACTTGGATGGTTTCAAAAAAGGATTAGACAGATTAATGGCAGATAAGGTTATAAATGGCTACTAGCCACAAAGACTATCTTCACTGTCAAAGGCAGTATGCCAGATTCTGGGGATCACAAGTGAGGAGAGAAATGTTGCATTTTGGTCTTGCTTGTATGGGCATCTGAGTGGCCTGATCCTACAGTGCTTTTCTATATTCTTGGAGAGCAATCAGTTTAATTGGATGCATGAATATAACAGGGCATCCTAAATGCTGATCCATAAGGAAGTATGTGTCTTAATAAGTTAGGGCATGATCCATACCCATGCAGGTACAGGTGTATATAACAACACAAGCAGTTATATTCAATAGAAGGTCCATCTACACACCTTCCATTCATGCAGACAGTCACTTCTGCAGGCCCACAAATGCAACTTTAAATGGCTAGCCAGAGAAGAGGAATGAGGACTGTATTCAGAGCCCCTTCTGTCCAACAAGGTGCACCCATGAAGGGGTGAATTACACCCTGACTTCTTAAAAGGACCGAAAACTTAAATGGCCATATGAAACACAGCCCAGCCAAATGGCAAAATGAAATGACATCAAGGAGCACACTGAATAAGAATAATACAGTCATGAGTATCCAATCACATTGTTTTCATTATTTTACTTACCAAATATGGGATTGCAAGCATGTTTCTAACATTTTCCTATATGACAACTTCACTTTTTAGAGTGGATGTGACAAAAAAAATCACAAGATCATGCCATTTAACTGTTCTTTGCTGTCTCCAGAAGTCTCTCCTGCTCTCATTTGGAAGCACTGTAGCACATGCTTCATATGAATCATGTCCCAGGTTCAATCCCTAGTATCTCCTGATAGTACTGGGAGAAAAACCTGCCTGAAACCCTGGAGAGCTGCTGGCAGTGAGGCTGGATCTACACTGATTGTAAAAATGCTTTAAAAGGTAATGTAATTCAATGGAATTTTACACTGACGACTTTACATTGCTCCATAGCACCCTCTGTTGTCACATGCTTATAACACGTTTATAGCATTTTAAATTGACCGGTATAGATTAGTCTTGTGTAAACAATATTGAGATAGATGGACCAACCACCTGACTTGCTATAATGAGCTTCCTATGTTCATCAAACACTAAACAGATGTCTATCTGAACTTTGGGCATTTTACACACAGAGAGAGATTGACAGACTCCATCCACAATATATTTCCTTCATATCATGAACAGACCTCCCAAAATATGAGCAAATTGATAAAACTTATGATTGGGAGGCACCTCTAGGATGCAGTAAGGAACAATATTTTTCCTATGATCTTATGATGACATCACATGGAAGTGCTGGTTATTTCTCACTAAGAAACCTCAAACATTCTTCTATTTGAGAGGGGGGACATGCAGCATTTCAAACAACATCCCTCGTCATTTTATTCTTGAAGAAGCTTATCTATTTATCCACGGGTTTAGTTATAATTGCCTTCCTTTTAGAAGGATTCAGTAGGATACACTTTTTCTCTGAACTAATATTATTAGATATCCTGTTACTGAATCTCGTTTTTACAAAGAACTTTGTACTAATTTAATGTAAAATGCTACCAAATAATTGGAAGGGGAATGAATACGTTTATATCAGCTGAACTATTTTATATTCATTATTTTCAATAGACCTATTCACATAAATCTGTCAGCCTCTTCACAAGGCAAATTCTTTACTGGTGGCTGTTTCCTTCATTTTAATCTTCCAAACTTATATATCCATTCAGAAAGTGGAAGAAGAAAATTGATTTAGCAGTAAGGTCATGGATAGTTGTTCAGGTGCCAAATGCATTCATACAGTGCACACAAGATGCAACATATTTAACACAGTTTACTGTGTTCATCCCTGGTTGATATTTCTTTCTCCAAATAGCAATACAAGCAAACCACACAAAGGAACCATAATCCAGATAATATGGTTCCAAACATTGTTGCAGAAGCAGTAGATACTAGCCTGAGAAATGTGGGATGGTCATGTTTCATTCCCCCTGATACAAAGACCCAAAAGGTCCATGCCACTCAGTGAAATACAGAAGAATAAACAAAACATGTAATTTCCTATGCTATTTTTCTTTTTAAAAAGAGGTGCCGGAACTCACCATGAATGCCTTTCTTGTTCTCTTATAATGGCAATGGTGCCCACCTGAGTGGTGCCAGAACTGAGTTCTGGTGAGTTCTGGCCAAAAAAAGAGCCCTGGAAAGTTCCAGGATGAAAGGTTGAGCACTGTGGGTTCTTTCCTTGCACAAGAAGCACAAGAATCATGACCCATTCCCCAGAAGATGAAAGATGCTCACCCTCCATTTTCTTGTGTTACAGAAGCAGCACAAAAACAGAAGTACAGCTCGCTCCTGCTTCTTGTTTCAGCACTTGCAACATGAAGAAAGCATTCAGAGTTGCATGCTCAAAGCAGCCATAGGTAAGCAACTCCTATGCTTTGAGATTTTCTTTATTCAAAAAAATCTCAGAACTCAGAACAAGAAAATAGCAAAAGCAATTCCATTGCAACAATTTTAAGACTGAAGCAGGAAGAAAATGTAGTGTGCGTGTGGGTGTGGGTGTGTTATACACACACACTAAAAAAAATACATTGTGCAATTCCATCTTGCTTCAGTCATCATTAACCTTACAATGTATTTTATGAAAAATCTCCAATTTCAGTGGTGCAGAACTCAAGGGCCACATTCCTTTCTGGGCAACCTTCCAGGGGCCATGATCCAGTAGTGGTTGGGGCCAGAGGCAAAAATGGACAAAGCATTCAATATGAATTTCCCCTTTGTACTGAAGGCAAATTTCTTCATGCCCTAACATCCATCTCTATCCTCAGTCCAGTTGAGCAAGAAGCATTTTCTGAGTTTGAACCAAGCAACAGCACCCAAAGAGGATGCAAATCAGGGCTGGTGAGTGGTTTGGGTTGGGAAAATGTAGCTTGGAGTGAATCCCAAGAGCACAGAGAGGACTGGAGACCTGCATTTGATCCCTGATCTATACAAATCTTGAAGGAGATACTGGAAGTTAAAGAATCAGTGGTCATCATTCCCCCCCCCCCCTTTCATGCATTGAATTTAAACTGTATTGCAATTTAACTGGCACCCAGCTCTGATATTATAACCTCTCTATAGTGCAAAACAAACAACGAAAACCTTGTTTGAGCTTCTCAGGGACAACAGGAAAAACACAGGCTTAGGGTTAGGGTTCTGCTGGGGAAAGCATCCTGTTAATGGCATCCCACTAAGAGGATGGTCTAGCCAGCAAAAGCATTTTTAGTTTATCTCCCCATCTCCCAGCAGCCCTTTTGACCCTTGAAAATCTGTCTTTAAGGATTGGGAGACCCTCCTGAATAGTATGAGACGTGTAGTGGAAAGGGGACAGACCACCAGAAATGTCCCCCTACCCTCCAACGTGTACTCCAGCTGGAGATCCCAGTTTCCTCAATTAATGAAAGAAGTCCTTCCATTTCTGGAGGGCTAATTAGGATCCAAGGCACAAGTATCTAACATGGTTCTGAGAGCTTTGGAGATGATCTGTGAACCTTACTTTCCATCCCACAGTGTACCAGCACCAGAAGTCGGAAGAGCAGAATGAACGCCACTGATGTTTTTCCTTTCACTCACTGAAGCATCCATTTTACAGTCTTTGAACACTGGTGAAGAGGGTGAGTACTTTTCATCTATTATTACTTCATGTGTTAATCAACTATGCACAACACTTCTGGTCTGAAAATATGCTGTTTACAATAAATATGCTGAAGCTGATACAATCCATTAGAAAAGAGGCATGTGGCAGGAAAAAAATTGATAAAGTTGACACACATACTAAGAAACAATCAATCAAACACACATACAAACATACAAACATACTTTCCTGGCCTTCAGGAGTTATGCCAGGATGAATCCATCATTGTTTTCTTCACCTAATGTGCCATCTGGCTGGTTTTGAATTAGGTGTTAGCCACTAGGATATTTCCTTCTGAATTCATGGCAAGCAAATTGCTTTCAGAGTGGCTTACGTGGTTTAATCCATAAATCATTCAAATCATATATATATATATATATATATATATATATGGCAGCTGAATCAATCATACAAATTCAGGAGGACGAAAAGTCAGCTCTACCTACAACCTTTTATAACACCTGGGCCAATCAAAGTGGCTTCAGCTGGCACCAGAAGGTTCAGCATCAGGTGATTCTCCCGCAGGAGAATGTTCCAAGGACAGAGTGCCAACACTGAGAAGGACTTCACCATCTGCTTCAGTTCTGACGTCTGGGGTGAGGACATAGAAGAAGACCTCTAGTAAAGATCTTAATGAAGTTAGGTTAATGCAGGAGGGTACTCAGATCCCAAAGGTGGGCATAGGGGATCTCAGGCCTGGGACCCAAATGTGGCCCTTCAGGCATTTCTGCCTGGCCCTCAGTGCTCTTCCCAGGCCACACCCCTTTCCCCTGGCTGTGCTCCAGGCAGTCCTTGAGCATTTTTGCTGGAATGTGTCCTTGAATTGTGACAATGCCTCTTACTTGCCTGAATGTATGTGTGTTGATGTATCTGTTTTTTGCATGAGCGGAATGCAGCCTTCTGTACATACAGTTGCAACTGTTGTTCAGCCCCCGTTTCCCCCTGGCCTCGCCCACCCCTTGCATTCTGCTCCCTAGAAGGTTGTGCTTTGTATTGCACTGGATAGATATCCAGCTATTCCAAAAGTGGTTCGTTATGCTCCTTGTGATCAACCCGTCAAGCAGCAGGAAATGGAGTTTCTGAGAAGTCTCTAAAGAAAGTCATACATAAAACATACAACAAATGAGTTACTACTACAGTATGGACAACTGTGACCATTCTCTTTCTGTCCAGGAGATGACAGAACTTGTCACCTGCCTTAACTAGTGAAAGGTGCTTTGCATTGTGAAAGACAAAAGCCTCCAAAGAAGTTAGAGTATCCCAAAGTTGCAAACCTGATCCTTTTAGGAGGGGTGGATCTTTGTCCAGAAAAGGCTGAACTGCTTCCCAAACCGCCATCCATTCAGACAAATCACCTACCAACAAAGAGAGGAATTCATTGTAGTAATCAGACAATTCTGCTTGCCTGAGGGAATAATCTACTGTCTTCGCTCCCCATGCCAGGGGCACCAACGCCTAGAAGCACAGCTCTTTTGCCCCCAATATTTTTTGAGAGACAGCCCCCCCCATGTTCTGAACAATCAAGGATGGAGGAAGCTGAGTGTGGAGAGGAAGCAGGAGAAAAGCAGACCTGGCCAGGGGTGGCAGTTTGGGGAGCGCAAGAGAGGAGGAGCCACCAGCCATTGAACCTGTGCTGCCGCTGCATTTGGCTCCGCCCTCTGGCTCCTCCTGATGTCCTGACATCACACACATGTCATTGCTGCCACCCACCTCCCACCCCCCCACAATCTTTGGTGCAAGTTGGCTTCTCTACCTCATGCACTGTCCTGGCTAAAGCCCTATAGTGGCAGTGGAAGTCCTTGCATGGGTTTCCACTGACAGGGCACATTACTTGAATCCTGCCCTAAAACTCCATTATGCCTGGGCTTAACTTATGTTTATTGGCCCTCATCACATCCCTCTTCACATCATATCCAGGCAATAAATTAGCACTGCCTTACCTGACGGCGCTGTGGGTTAAACCACAGAGCCTAGAACTTGCCGATCAGAACGTCGGCCTTTCAAATCCCCGCGATGGGGTGAGCTCCTATTGCTCGGTCCCTGCTCCTGCCAACCAAGGAGTTTGAAAGCACGTGAACGTGCAAGTAGATAAATAGGTACTGCTCCAGCGGGAAGGTAAATGGCGCTGCTCTAGTTCACCAGAAGCAGCTTAGTCATGCTGGCCACATGACCCGGAAGCTGTACGCCGGCTCCCTCAGCCAATAAAGTGAGATGAGCGCCGCAACCCCACAGTCGGTCACGACTGGACCTAATGGTCAGGGGTCCCTTTACCCTTTACCTTTACCTGACTTTGATGAAAAGGAAAAATAGAGTTGTTTATCATTTGTGTATTGATTGATGACTCTTCACTCAAATCTCTGGATGACCCCACTCAACTATTTCATTTAAATATTAAACAAAGCAGAGCCCTGGAACACACATGTGCCATAACTGGCACGAGGCAGACTCATAGTCCTCTTCTAAAACAGCTGCTGAGATTGGAGAGGAACCTCTGGAATATGGTGATCCCAACTCTCATCCCTGGCATGTCTATAAGGACCCCATGAATTATAGAACTGAACCTGCTGGTGTCTTGCTGTGTGTCCTTTTCCTTGCTCTCCTTTGCAGTCTTTGCACAGCTATCGCATCTCAGATATCTAAGTCAATCATTGTCGCTTGCCCTTTTTTGTGTAGTTGACGCCGAGAAATCAAATTTTACGATTATTTCTATGTGTGCCATTGGAAACCTTGTCTATGCACTTTATACAGTGGTACCTCTAGTTATGAATTTAATTCATTCCAGAGGTCCGTTCTTAACCTGAAACTGTTCTTAATTAGAGGTGTGCTTTCGCTAATGGGGCCTCTTGCTGCCACTGCGCCACCAGCACACAATTTCCGTTCTCATCCTGGGGCAAAGTTCTCAACTCGAGGTAACTCTTCCAGGTCAGTGGAGTTTGTAACCTGAAGTGTTTGTAACCTGAGGCATTACCACCTCAGCGTAACCTGAGGAGGTACCACTGTAAAATGTTCATTCATAACGCTTATCACTAAAGTTACCTCAAAAGCAGCAGAGGTTTGTGGCACCTAGAGTCCAAGAAAGTTTGCTTTATGCCACAAGCCTCTTTCTCATTTTTTTTGTATGTGTGTGTTTTGCTGCTACAGCTTAAAATGGATTAACAACTTCTCTTGAAGTTGTTACTTGTAGAGTTAAATTGCTTTAAGAGTGTTAACTTTAATTTATCATTCCAAAGGTGAGATTAAGCCTGTTTATTAAAGGATTACACAATATAAAAGCTTTTTTGTGGGATTGTAGGTTGCAAAAGGCCATTAGGATTGTGACTGTGTAGGTGGTCTACAATTATATGGTATTCAGACACGACTAGCTGTCGGAAGAAGAGCTGCTACAGCTGTCTGGCTCCTACCAGGAGCATAAAGCTGCAACAGCCAATACCTTAAAAATAAGCATGTTGTCCCAAATAGGCTTAACCATAATCACCTGTGGGAGACTATGGGATATGCAGTGCTTACATGAAATGGAATCCCATCATTGAGTACTCCAAGGGTTAAGAAGAAGATCCAATTGCTATAAAGTTTTTAAAACTTAAATGCCACTCTTTATACACTCACAACTGTATTAGCTTTATCAGCTACTCCAATAAAGAGGAAGTGGTTAGACAATTACATCCACATTTTAGAAGAACCTGACCAAGGTATACAACTTTTTTTAAAAAACAACAACAACACCTCTTTCTTTCTTTCTTTCTTTCTTTCTTTCTTTCTTTCTTTCTCCTCTTCACTTTGTGTTTCCATGAAAAGCAGGATGTGCATTATAAGAGGCATCAGCTATTCTATCTTCTCTTTCTGTTGGCAACTGAATATTAGAGTGGAGCAATTGTCACTTTTTGGAGGAGCCCAGGGTAACCGAACCATCTGCTTCTAATGGCTAGACACAATGGGATCCCTAAAATGTGAGCAGACTATTAATAAACTTATAAGAATAAGTTAATGAAGTGTAAAAACTTACTAATGGCAAAATGATAGAGATCTTTTGCTACAGAAGCATAAAAACGGGGGAGGGGTGCACTCAGTCTATTGGCTTCAAGCCTAATTATGTGAGAAAACTTTCAATTACGTGAGAATTATGTGAGAAAAGTTCAGGAAATTTGGCTTCAGCATGCAGGAATCTTTTATGCCATATAATATATATGCAAATCATACATCTGTAAACATACATGTATGAGATGCACGTATGATGTAGCATCCATTACACTGTGCTTGTGGCACAGGAAAAGGGACAAGCCCCCTGCCCTACAGATTCCCTCAGTTGCCAAATGCATGAGGTAGTTCCAGATTATATAGCATTTAAGAGCAAATGTACCTTCACACTCTCTGCATACTGGGGTCATTCCGGAAGTGATGGAGATGGTGTATCACCAAGAGACAAATGACAAGAGAATATATTTCCTTTGTTCAGTGAAGTGGTAAAATTACTTGGATAATACTGAACAGGGCCAAAGTTCTGTTGGGAAAATCTCTGTATTTAAAAGGACTAGAAACCACTACCATAATTCACCAGAGGTGCTAAGTTGTTAAACTTCAAAACTTTATTTGAAGTGCCCATAAAACAATGCATGCTTCTAGCTTCCTATAAAATGGCACAAACTGGACAATCTTTGTAAGAATAAAATTATTTAAAAGGGCACAGAAATAACACTTTGTATTGTGGCTGTTTCAAAGTTCCGCCCTGAGGTAAGTAAGTACATAGCAAAGTCATTTCCCTGCCTTCTGTCACATGAATGCACTTAGGCAAGGATTATGATCCAGGTCTCCAACAAAACGCAGACATGAGTTACAGTTCTAATGTACAGTCAATCATTCATACAGCAGAGCGCTGCAATGCAATCACCTTTCACCATTAAGAAAAACAATTGCAAAGTGATCAGTTAGCATAAAAAAAAAAATGACTTATGTCACCTATTTTTTAAAGAATCATGCTATTGTTCTCCCAATTTAGTTGCTTTAGTTGTTCAATCTATGGTTTTTTTGTGATTTTCTTCTGTGCTATAAAACTTGACATCCTACAGCTCCTAGTAAACAAAAAGGCCCCTAGCAAACATAAAATGAATGAACTGTTTAAATAAATGTTCAAATCTGGGGGAATGAAACTGGATATGGTTTGTCATCAGGCTCCAAATGGATTTCAGAATGGGAACATTACAAAAGTTTAGCTAGTAGCACTAATGCTTTAATGAAACACACACACAACCAATACGAATACCGTAATTTCAATTTCCCTGTGGCTGGTTTTTTGTTTTTTTTAATCTTGCCTATAGTAACTTCCATGTTTGCAATAATTCAAAATTCTAGCATGTCCTCATTCAGTGTGATAGATTGGTTTTGCCATCATCCAAATGCAATGAGACAGGAAAACATCACCATTGTACTTTGCTTAATCTTGGGTTTGCGAGACCTATAACTCAGACCTTCTGGCCCCACTTTTGTCCCAGTAGGGAAGGGAGAAGCTTTTTCCACCTAAGGATTGCATTCTTTTCTGGGCAACTTTCGGGGTGGGGGGCACGTGTTGGGCAGGGCCAGAGACAAAAGCGGGCAGAGCAACAAATGTAAATTTTACATTTGTACAGTAGGTAGAGGTGTATTATTAAGAATGATGTGCGAGAGGTGGGGATGCTTAATTTTGGTGTTGCACAAGGTGTTACTGAAATTTGAGACCCCAAGGTCCACCGTAGCAGTAGTCTACTTTATACACAGCCTCATACCTCTCTACACTCCATCTAGACAAACAAGAGCCACTCTCAGATTTCAAGGACCCATTCCATCAAGACAAAAGCAGGGCCAGGGATAGGTGTGGCCCAGGGAGAGTTTCAAAGGCCAGATGCAGAGGCCTGGAGGGCCACATATAAGGTTTCCCATCCCTGTAGTAATTGTTTAATTATTTCCTGGTGCTGTGCACACATGCAGTCGTGCGCTAGTAGAACACTCATAAGTTGATGCCTGTGCTTACACTGGTACTGCTTGCAGAGTTGACTCTACTTTTCTCCTTGGCAAGTCATAAATTCCAGGAAAAGATGCAGTACTATTTCCTTTGTGAGCAGGGGCTGCCGAAAGCTGCTATTGTGGATGCTTATCATCCAGAAAATAGGAATGTGCAATAATGAAGTCATACATTCTCCTTTTAGATTTACGAAGCTAACATCACACACAATCACCACTCTTCTTTTTCTAAATAAAATGACGGAGAGGTCTGTTTGTACTTGCATAGAACTTCCCAGATCCATTCCCCATCATTTTTAAGAACTGGAGACAGCTGTGAATTGACAGAATTCACCTTCTATTATAAGTAATTCAATATGTCTCTAATGTTTTACGTACGGCAGCATATCTTCAGTACTTCTCATTGAGGTGACACATCTCCTGGTGACGAAAAGCAGGGAGGCAAAAGCGCAGAGACTTGGCTGAACTTCACATATCAGCTTCTCTGAAAACATCAGTTCAAAGATGCTTCATTAAGTGAGTTAATTCATATAACATTAATTCACTTGTCGATATAGCCTAGCTAAGGAGTATTATTCTTTCTGAAGCTGCCTCCAAAGAATCTGCCTGACTTTGACGTTTTAGATGGTGGCAGGTGGGACATTTTCAATAATGTACATTGTTCAAAAGTACTTTCTAATGTCAGTGCATGTGTCTATTCAAACTGAGGATAAGGTGGCCTCCACATCAACTGGACATTTTTACAGTGCTTACGGTGAAGTAGTTTTGTAAATTGCCTAGGCCAGGTCTATAGGCTGGTTCAGTCTTCATGGACACTTGTGGACCTGCAAGGTCCAGCATGGGCAAAAGCACCTTATATGTATGGTTGGATTATCGAAACCAGAAATCCCAAAAGTGCAACGTAATACATAAGTAAACTCCAAAATCAAATGTCCAATCTCTAGCCTCAGAATATATGGCAATAGATTAATTTTAAATAAGTTGTTTTGACCGCAGTAAATGCAATAAAAGCAAGTGAACATAATTAATTTTGGAAGGTGGGAAGAAAATTTATTATTATTATTATTATTATTATTATTATTATTATTATTATTATTTATATTGTTTGTACCCCACCCATCAGGCTGGGTTTCCCCAGCCACTCTGGGTGGCTTCCAGCAAAATCTAAAAAATAATAAAATGTCAGACATTAAAAACTTCCCTGAACAAGTCATTTCTCATTGTCTGTGATACGAATTGTTTTCCCCCTGCATTCCCCTCCCCACTCAGAAATTAAATATGCAATTAGTAGCTGTCATTAACACCATAAATACAGAGGACTGACATGATTATACTGCAGTAATGTCTGTAATTTTGTTCAATAGACCTTCCTCTCTCTTTTTGAAGTGAAGGAACTGTGTTCACCATGTGATTCCCTTAATAAAGGATTTATGGGGAGGTGGCTTAGCTGCAAATTATGAAAAACCTACACCTGCAGCATTAGCATGCCAGCTATCTATCCTCCTGGCAAAGAGAAGTGGGTGCAAGCTCAGAGAACTTTCACTCACATTACTCTTGAAACACAGATCGGTTCTGTAAAATGCTCCATATTTGCCATTGTCCTGACAGAGGCATTGGTTGTTTTTTCTCTACAGCCCTCCTAGGTCTTTTGGCACATAAGCTGCATGTGGCTGTGCCAGTTGCTAAGCCTCCGGCGTGGTGCTTTTGTGCTTTGCTTTGCTCTCTGTGTGTATGTGTGTGTGACTAGCCACGCTACTTAGCATTACAAAACGAATGCCTTTTGTGCCAAAGTTGAAGGAAGAGATATGCAGGATTCAGGCAATGTGATGCACATTTGAAAATGGATTTCTGGAGCAAAAGCCTTGCAACGATGCTCAGCCCTGCCCCTTTCGCAGACACCTGCCCCCGCCAACAAAAGCCTCTATTACTACCTTCATTGTGCCGGTAATAAAGAACTCAAGCAACCATACCCTTCAGGGCTGGACTTCTCATCACTTCTCTTGAACTCAGCCTTAGCATTCAGCCATGGCATGTGAAGTTAATTACTCTGGGCACTGGGGCTCTAAACAGAAGAATGACCCTATTTGCAGCTCCATGTAATGTGTGCCATGCTACAGTGAACTCTTTCACTGCCTACACATTGCACACTCAGTGACTCTGAATGGAGCAATAATTCTGGCACTCTAGAGGAAACCTTGACTGTCATCTAATTTTCACAGGGACACTTGTCTTCCCGGGTATCCATTCAATAGATGCTGCTGACACCACTCCATATTCAGTCACTGTCACCCTTCCAGCTCAAAAAGCATCAGCATTAAGAGGTTGCGACTTTCAAGAAATGCATTCTCCCAGCAGCTTGCAAGCATGACTCGGCAACTGCAGCCCCCAGTGCAGCAGGCTAGAGTCAGGAAATCTTTGACAACTCGCTGGTGCTTGAGCACAACAATCCAGAGTCTGTCAAGACTTTCCTAGAGAGTCACCATTCTGACAAATCAGCACAGCATGCTACATGCACAACCAATTCCTCCTTGGTGCTATAAGTTGTGTGGAATGGAAGCTGTCCCTCCATATGGCGAGACATACATCTGGAGCAACCTTCATGCAGAGAAGCTACCACACACAGAAGAAGTCAATCGTGGTGTCCACCTCTTTTGCTTTTCTCCCAGCAATTGAGATTCTTCGTGGTTTTAGCAGTTTATCTCCTATGTTTTCTTCCTCACCATGGAACTCTGAAGGTTTGTTTCAAGTAAAAGAATGGTAAAGGTAAAGGACCCCTGGACAGTTAAGTCCAGACAAAAGCGACTATGGGGTTGCGGCGCTCATCTCGCTTTCAGACTGAGGTAGCCGGCGTTTGTTTGCAGACAGTTTTCCAGATCACGTGGCCAGAATGACTAAACCACTTCTAGCACAACAGAACACCGTGATGGAAACCAGAGTGCACGGAAATGCCGTTTACCTTCCAGCCACAGTGATACCTATTTATCTACTTGCACTGGTGTGCTTTCAAACTGCTAGGTTGGCAGAAGCTGGGACAGAGCAATGGAGCTCACCCTGCCACAGGGATTCAAACCATCAACCTTCCAGTCGGCAAACCCAAGAGGCTCAGTGGTTTAGACCACAGCGCCACCCACGTCCCTACATTTCAAGTAACACATGCTTATTTGAATAAGGTGGAATAGGACAGCTGTACTAGTTCTTAGCCAGTTAAGGGGTGTTTTGCACACTGTAGCCATATGTATGAACACCATGTGACCCCCAAATTAGAAATGTCTATGGATGGCCACCTCATGATGTATTTTAATTGATTGTCTGATTTTATGTTAATGTGTTATACATTTGATGTTAGCCGCTCTGAGCCTGGCTTCAGCTGGGGAGGGCGGGATATAAATAAAATTTATTATTATTATTATTATTATTACTGAAAAAACTCTGATGTTGGGTAAGATTGAGGGCACAAGGAGAAGGGGACGGCAGAGGACAAGATGGTTGGACAGTGTTCTCCAAGCTACCAACATGAGTTTGACCAAACTGCGGGAGGCAGTAGAAGACAGGAGTGCCTGGCGTGCTCTCTTCCATGGGGTCACAAATACTCGGACACAACTAATCAACTAAACAACAATGGATGTTTAAGCTAGGCCTCCATTGCTCAATATTCAGTCCATTGGATTACTATGGTTTATTGTACCACCTTCAACAGTGCAACTGTGCTAAAAGAGTGGCACTTGCAGCCCTGAACAACTTAGGACCAGGTTACCTCAGGAGAAACACTCTTAATAGTGGTAGATGCTCCTTAGATTCATAGCATGTCTACAAAAATCAGGACATTCGGTCTGGTGGCACCTGCCTTTTGGACTGCATTCCCACTGAACATCCAGCAGGCACCAATGCTATTTGCATTCAGGCACCTGTTTAAAACTCAACTGTTCAGACAGCTGATCCACCTATGTATGGTGTATTGAGTTGATTTAGTGATTTGTGATGTATTTTATATTAGTTTTGTCATGGTTTTGTTTTATTTTTTGTTCATGATGATCTTGCACAATTTACAGCCATGATACCCTACCCCCCTTTAACGCTGGTCTTAATTAAAATTAAATAAATAATGAGTTTAGGGAATAAAATTTTCATCCAGTTAATTCGATCTCAGTGAAGGTTGTTGTTGAGTGAGACATGAGACAATCTTTTCAAAACAAAACCTCTTTTAATCAATGATTCTAGGAGTTGAACAAACTAATGCAGTTTGAAAGCAAGCAAGTTTTTTCCTTTATAACCTTGAGAATTGTCCCCATATATTCCTGTTAAGTATTCACAAGTATACATAATCCTGCCAAGATTCACTGTGTGTGTGTGTGTGTGCAGCACACACACACACACACACACATGCATAGCATTTTTCTGAAGCTTTCACAGCTCTGAAAAGTAACTGTCAATTTCTCTGAAAAACACCATCACAGAGAAAGCCCTACATTTTTTTGAAAGCTCTCAGAGCTACTTGTTTCCCTACACACTCTTTAAGCAAAAAATTGTGAGGCTCAAAACAAACAACCATGAAGGTGACTCTTGTAGAAAAGTCCAGTAGGTGAGATCTGCAATATTTTGGCTTGAAAGGACAGTTTAATGCAATAAACTTTCATCTCACCCAGACTAAACACCAAATTTACCTGATACCATTGGCTAAGCTCCTGGCATGTTTATGCATAGTGAAATTTAGTAAATATGAAACATGGGATTAGGGGCTATAGATACTATTTAGCATTTCAGAAAGGGAAAAAAAAACCTTCAAGACTTGCAAGCAAAAGTGCCATTGGTTATTTCACTGCCCCACCTAATAATAATAATAATAATAATAATAATAATAATAATAATAATAATAATTTATTTATACCCCGCCCATCTGGCTGGGTTTCCTCAGCCACTTCCAACAAAATATTTAAAATATGATAAAACATCAGACATTAAAAACTTCCCTAAACAGGGCTGCCTTCAGATGTCTTCTAAAAGTCAGATAGTTGTTCATTTCCTTGACATCTGGTGGGAAGCCGTTCCACAGGGTGGGCACCACAACCGAGAAGGCCCTCTGCCAGGTTCCCTGTAACCTCACTTCTCGCAGTGAGGGAACCACCAGAAGGCCCTTGGAGCTGGATAATGGGGGTGGAGATGCTCCTTCAGGTATACTGGGTCGAGACTGTTTAGGGCTTTAAAAGTCAGTACCAACACTTTGAATTGTGCTCGGAAATGTACTGGGAGCCAATGTAGGTCTTTCAAGACTGGTGTTATGTGGTCTTGGCGGCTGCTCCCATTCACCAGTCTAGCTGCTGCATTGTGGATTAGTTGTAGTTTCTTGGTCACCTTCAAAGGTACCCCATGTAGAGCACATTGCCGTAGTCCAAGCAGGAGATAACCAGAGCATGAACCACTCTTGTGAGACAGTCTGCGGACAGGGAGGGTCTCAGCTTGCGTACCAGATGGAGCCTCCATGGCAACTGACCTGTGCCTCCATGGACAGCTGTGAGTCCAAAATGACTCCCAGGCTGTGCACCTGGTCCTTCAGGGGCACAGTTACCCCATTCAGGACCAGGGAGTCGTCCACACCCACCCGCCACGTCCCCCCAAAACAGTACTTCTGTCTTGTCAGGATTCAACCTCAGTCTGTTTGTTGCCATCCATCCTCCAACTGCCTCCGGACACTCACAGAGGACCTTCACTGCCTTCACTGGTTCCTATTTAAAAGATAAGTAGAGCTGGGTATCATCCACATACTGGTGAACACCTAGCCCACCCCCCACCCCGATTATCTCTCCCAGCGGCTTCATATAGATGTTAGAAAGCATGGGGGAGAGGACGGAACCCTGAGGTACCCCACTGTATAACAGTGCCCCCAGCTCCCAGCTCCTCTAGACGGTCCAGAAGGATGTCATGGTTGATGTTATCAAAGGCTACTGAGAGCAGAACTAGGAAACTGCTTTCAGCTTTGTCCGTAGCCCACCGGAGATCATTGACCAGTGCGACCAAGGCAGTTTCAGTCCCATGATGAGGCCTGAATCCCAATTGCAAGGGATCCAAATGGTCCGCATCCTCCAGGCATACTTGGAGTTCTTCAGCAACCACCCACTTAATCACCTTGCCTAAGAATGGAAGATTTGAGACTGGGCGATAGTTGGCCATATTGGCCTGGTCTAAAGATGGATTTTTTAAAAAAAAAAGCGGTTTAATAACCACCTCTTTCAGTGGGTCTGGGAAGGCTCCCTCACAGAGGGAAGCATTCACCACCCCACAGAGCGCATCGCCCAGACCTTCCTGGCTTGCTTGTATTAGCCAGGATGGGCAAGGATCAAGGAGAGAGGTGGATGGTTTCACTCGTCCAAGCAGCCTGTCCACATCCTTGGAGGCAACAGACTGCAATTGATTCCATGCAACTCAACTTTCTATTTTGCTGCCAAGGAGTGTGGTGGAGTCTCCTTCTTTGGAGGTCTTTAAGCAGAGGCTTGACAACCATATGTCAGGAGTGCTCTGATGGTGTTTCCTGCTTGGCAGGGGGTTGGACTCGATGGCCCTTGTGGTCTCTTCCAACTCTATGATTCTATGATTCTTCTATGATTCTATGAACTAGACAGGACTCTGGCACTCTCCCGCCCCAGTCCTGCTCCCATGGTGGAGTCTACCTCCTTCTGAATCTGAGCAACTTTATCTGCAAAAAAACTTTGCAAAATCATTGCAGGAGATCTTGGGGTCTTTACCAGGCCCCGATGGCAAAGGTGGTTCCATTAAATTGCGAACCACCTGAAAGAGTCTCCTGCAGATGCAATAGAGGTGGTGAAGAAAGTCCTCTTCACCGTTGCTATCGCCAATTGGTAGGCTCAATGTTGAGCTCTAACCTGTGTCTGATAAGCTCAGACCACTGAGTAGGAGAGCTGAAAACAATGCCAATATATTTTACATCTGAAAACCAATCTGGTTTCAGATAGAACATGGATGGAAGAGTCCAAAAAGCCCAGGACACAAATTTTCATGGCCCTCTAGTGGCTATGGTGGCTCATTTACCTGAGGTAATGTATTTAGCATTAACTCTGGAAGTATATACAGTGGTACCTTGGTTTTCGAACATAATCCATTCTAGAAGACTGTTCGAGTTCTGAAACATTTGAAAACCTAAAGCTCAATAGCCCAACAGCTAGGCCTCAGGATCTTGCACTCAGTGGAAGCCGTGTGGCATGTTCAACTTCCGAGGCATGTTTGAAAACTGAAGCATTTACTTCTGGGTTTACGGTGTTCGAAAACTGTGTTCTCCCAATGTCTAAAATTTGGTGGTATATCGCTTGGCCAGATGCAGTGCAATTTTGGGTCATGAGACCCTTGGAATAACCTTCCAAGGGATGCCAACCTAAATCCACCCCTATTAGTTTTTGCCATATGGTCAAAACATGACTCTTTTGGAGGGTCTTTGCAGATTGGGCAACCTGATTGTTGGAGGCTTCACTTTCCTTATCTCTCTCTCTCTTTCCATGTATACTGTTTCTATTGGATTTTTAACTTTGGTTTGATTAGGTTTTGCACTTTCTTTTCAGTTGATCATTTTTCTGAAATTTTATATTTATTTTACATTTTTATTTGTTGCCTTAGATTTCTTTGTTGAAAAGTTAAATCACATTTAAGTAAATAAGTAATAAATGGATAAAAATATAGTTATTTCACTAGATGTGTTAGGGGGAATGTATCACGTTCTTCCAAGTACTGCATCTTCAGTGTCCAAAGAATGTGATATTCTCAAATGGATCCTGTTATGCATAAAACAAAGGTGCATAGATTACACACACAAAGAGATGAAATAGAAAGACTCTTAGTGATTATTACTAAGAGAAAAACCCTTCATTTCCCCAACAGGGGACCATTTTTGGTGAATTTCACGTTGTGTTTATTCATAAAGGTCTTCCGGTTGTCTACCATTGGTGGCACTTGCAGCTGAGCCAATCCAGGGCTGATGTTGCCTTGTAAAAGTTCCATCCATGCCTTTAGCAAGCTGGTGAAGGTATAAAGGGTTGAAAAGTGAGCTGCAGAGGGATCAAAAGGGAAAACTTTTCAAATTATAAATGATCTGCAGTTCTGAGGTGTTCATTATTCTGAGATTCTACTCTAGCTCAATTGATGTCAATGGAGCCCCATAAATCTAAATTGTGGGCGGCCTATGTGGAGTGCAATGGCACTCATTTAAATTAACTTTGACACCTCATATTGGAGTTTACATGGTAGAACTCAATTTTTCCTCATTAAATCAAATCTAATAAAATGTGTTTTCTCCACTACAATAAATCAAATCATTTGCTTTAGCCATTTCATGCTTTTAATAATCCTATTATTAATATGTCGCTATTTGGAAAATACAAATGTGTTCAGGACATTTACATCAATTATTTTACCTTCTCACTGATCAGCAAAATTTTGAGTGAATGTCATCCCAGGGGATATAATTATATAGCAAATCATTCCCGGCACATTCATATGAAGTATTTGAAAACTGCTCAATAACCTGTGAAATTTAATTCAACTTATTTCACGGTTTACATGACAAGCTCACTGGATCTTTAAATCTGCAAAAGTTTGAGACAAGCCAGGAAGGTCAGCTTTTAAAGAAAACAGAGTTCCCACTGGAAGCTTCAATACCAATTAGTGAAAATCAAAGTTCCCCCTATTCACTATCGTTGCTGCAGATACAGTAAATTGGTAGTGGGCCAATTCTGACAATGACCCCTACCATGCACCTTGGGCCTCATTTCAGTTGCCTTCACACTGCTTGGCAACATCCCAGCTCTTTACCCCACAGAAGAGAAAATTTACTCAACACAAGAAATGCCCAGCACAGTTCTCCTACTATGCACAGTCAAAGCGACATGAGAGGAGAAGAAGAAGAGGAGGAGGAGGAGGAGGAGGAGGAGGAGGAGTTTGGACTTGATATTCTGCCTTTCACTCCCCTTAAGGAGTCTCAACGCGGCTAACGTTCTCCTTTCCCTTCCTCCCCCACGACAAACCCTCTGTGAGGTGAGTGAGGCTGAGAGACTTCAGAGAAGTGTGACTGGCCCAAGGTCACCCAGCAGCTGCATGTGGAGGAGTGGAGACACGAACCCAGTTCACCAGATTACGAGACTACCGCTCTTAACCACTACACCACGCTGGCCAACCAGAGAAATGAGGGTGGAGCTTCTCAAGGGAAGAGGCAGAGATTCCATTTTTAACAGAAGAACATAAAAATAGCTTACTGCATTAGGGCAGCAGCCATCTAGTCCAACATCCTGTTCTCACAGCAGAGGCGGTTTTAGGGTAGCGCAACAGGTGTAGTCCCACTGGGTGCTGTGCTGCAGGTGGTGCCAAAACAATGCTGCAGAATGGAGCAAGAGGCAGAGAGGGGCACCAAATTATCATTGTACAGAGCACTGCTGAAATTTGAGAGCTCAAAAATCCACCACAGGATTCAAAAGTGGAAATTGCAGGTATAGTGGGTAAGGAAGGAAAAAGAGATAAAGAAGCATATGAAAATAAGGCCAATGCCCCCAAAACAAAATGATAAACTGCCTTCAAGGTTAGGCCCATAATAGTATTCTGATTGCATTATAGTAGTCTGGTTGGAAGGTTAGCAGAGCATGCACCAGAGTAGCCACACACATCTTTCCTAGGAAGTGGTATGGCTAGCAACTTGGGCAAAGTTTATAAAATGTGCTTCTGACCAAACCTGAGCATGCAAGAGGAGGGCTTGGATCCAGACACACACACAGAAAATGAACCTGTTCTTTCTGCGGGAGAATGGCACTCGTATCATACCACTGGCCCTTTGCTATGGACCAATCTAGATCACCCAGCAACTATAGCCTTCTTCAGCAGTTCTGTATGAATGGACAAAGGATCCATGTGTGATCCAATGTGTGAGACAAGCTCTGTACCCTCTGTGAGTGTGCTGGCCAAGTGCACTACACAGTCAACTCATGATCGCCATTTATTTGAAGGGGGCTTTCTTACACATGCAACTGATTTCCAACACCGGACATGTTAGAAAGATAGCTCATCTCATGTGTTCCTACTTGCCCAGAATTAGACAATGTGGTAGGGCACCATGCTCACCTAACCTCCAGTGGCGTGTTTGCTGATGCTTATTGGGAGGTACAGGTGATGGGGCAGGGTGGTGGCAAGGTTGATGTGGTGTAAATCCACTGGAGACAATCAAGCATTTACACCAATGTGTTTGCACCATGCTGACTCTCTACCATCTCTCTACCATCTCACCCCAAGCAGCACTGATGCAAGAAACTGGAGGTCCAGTGTGGGGTGGCATCCCACCACATCATTTGCCACTACACCTGCTGCTTTGCACATTCAGGCTGAATGCCTGAAGAGAGGGCTTATGAGTATGAGCTCAGTGTTCTAAGCATTGCTTTGTACTAGCTAGATTATGAATGTATCATTAAACTATGTATTCACTAAATATTGCACTGTGAAATACACTACTTTTTGATAGTTATTTGATTAAAAGGTAGTTCAACTAAATTTAGTAGCACAAAGGTTTAGCTGCATGAATAAGTAGCTCTGCAGATCTTTGTTAATTTGCCCACTTCAAGTTAATGAATCTTTCTGATTAGTAATTGAACAAATGCACTGAATTAAGAAAAGATACCGCAGCCCAAAGTGATATTCATTTTGACAATTTTAGCTTACATTTAATTATTTATTGTAATACTGTATGATCTACTAGCAAATGCACTGTAATATATTTTCTAAAAAATAATTAAGTCTCAGTAATACAGAACCCCTCAAAAGCACTTTTTAAAATATATGTGTGGAGAAGTGGGAAACGACAGGCTAGTTATGCTAATTATCAGGTGAACACATTAGCAATATTGTACTTCATTTATAACTACGCACATATACAGCCTGCCCTAGATATAGTAGTGGTGCCAGTTGCCTGTTTCTTTTCCATGTCCCTGTGTAATTTGGTAGAGTCCCTCTACCAAAAAGTAATGGGAGACTTCTGCTTAAAACCTCCCACAGCAACCCTTCTTCACATAAGTGATCTAATCATACAGATAAGTTAGCATGGAAGCCACAAACACATCCAACATCACGGCTTTCCTTCTGTGAAAATGAAAAAGTCAACTTCCAGATTATTATTTTTTATGGGGAGGGAACCATGACCTTGCTGAGTTTGCGGGTCCATTGTTGCCTTGCTCACATGAGCAATTGTTTCAGTGCACATTAGCTCTGCTGTAACTAACTCAAGAGGAAGCCTGTGAATGGGATTCAATGTGGTGCACATGCTAGGTCCAAACAAGGAAAACCCAGAATGGCACTCAAAATACCATAGGATGACTTCCATACACCTAATGCGTATGGGCAGCAGTCGTCATCGTCATCTCCACCACTCATCCGGGGCAGTTCTTATATATTGCAGTTAAGAACAGTATCTCCTTCCCGGTGTCAGTGTCAGTTCCAGGTGCCTTGCTTTTGAAAAAGAATTGTTTCCCCAACACTCTGGTCTCCTGTCTGGTCTCCTGTCAGATCCAGGAACACGGCAAGTACAATGCCCATGCTAAGAGGACAACGCAGCTCTTGCCACACACAAACTAGCTAGCTAGATAAAGATGAACAAAAATTGGTTCTGGGAAATTTCCACCAAATCTCTCTTGAATGTATAGTAGCTTCAAAGCAACCCACACATTATTCTCTTCAGGAGCTGAATGCAAAGTTTCAGAGCAAGAGCATGAAAGCAAATACAAGGGAGGCAGCTGCAGGAAACGATTGCTCTGTGGTTGAATTAACAGTCCAGGTGGATATAATTAGACACATATCAAATCAATGTTGTGGCAGTTAAGCGCTTCGCTTCTTTAAGGCATGAGAGCTGTTTGAGACATAACAAATAAATTAAAAGGTTGGTGTGGATTTCTTTTTTTAAGGGGGGAAAAAGCAACACCTTAATAATGATTCATGCAATGGTAAACAAACACAGGGCACCAGGAAGCTGGGGAGACCTTGTGTCAGACAGTTGCTGGCTGATTGACATTCCAACCTAGAATGAGAAACACCAAAGGTAGAGGGGGTGGGGTGGGAACAGTTTTAGAAAAAGCAACAGGGTTATTGTATAGATATTTTAATAGAACATACGGTTGAACCATCTGACAAAAAGCTGCAATAAACACCAAAGGAACTGGGGAATAAACACTCTTTATTCAGAAACAAAAGTGGGATGTATACCAGCCGGCTAAGAAATTAGGTCTTGGAAAACTGGTATGTTATTGTAGGGACAACTTAAGCAAATGTAGAATTAAAATCAAGGCCTTCTTTAACTACTTGGTCACCAACTCTCCCCACCCCACAACCGCAGAGGAAACACTTGTATAGATCAAGACAAATTAATACAGCTTTCCTTCAGTGCCCTTTCTGCTTTTGCCTTAAGCAAGCTTTCCAATCTTTGTAGTCTCTGGGCTGCTCTCCTTCCTTGGTCACGAGCCTTTATCCATGCCCATGTATAAAGCCAAACAGTGTCATGTGGCACCTTAAAAAAGTAACAGTTATATTGTGGCATACGTTTTTGTGGACTATGGTCCATTTTATCCAATCTTTTATCCTCAGATGGCAGGTATGAGAGTGCCCCAAGATTCTTCCTCTATGTGTGCATTAAAAAGAAGAAGAAGAAGAAGAAGAAGAAGAAGAAGAAGAAGAAGAAGAAGAAGAAGAAGAATTCTGATCTGTTTCTGGCTCTGATTCACTCTGTGTCTTCCCTAGGGATGGTGGGGAATCCAATTCAGCTAACATTAAAACAACCCTGTCTAACTTGCATCTCCCCAAAAATATTCAAACTTCGAAATTTGCACTTCTCTGAATTTTGTAGTGCAGCTCTTCATCCAAGAAATGTGTGCAAATGTGCATATGCTAGGGGAAAGTGTGAATAAAAGTGAAAATATTAATGCAAATAACACAGAGAAATGAATCATATTAAGGAATACTCTTTTGAAGAAAATATGTATAATAGGCAAAACAACATACAGTTAGGAGAAATTCAAATTAAAATGCTGATCAATTTTCCTGAAGACTTTTTTTTAAAAAAAAGCAAACTGAGGTAAAAGTGCAGAGAACTGAATTTAAGATGGAGAAAACGAGAAACTGGGAGAAACAAAAATGGACAGATCCACCCATCCCTAGCTCTCTCTTTGCTTTGATCTGTGCTCTGCCTTCTGAGCAGATCTGTAGAAAACAAAGCTCTGTATTCCCCAGCACTATAATGTGGAATCTAAAAAGGACTATGGCTTCCCACCCCCTTTTCGCAGAAGCAGATGAAATTTCCAGGCACAGGAGCCCATCCAGAGTAGATTAAACATGCCAAATTGTTGGCAGATATATCTAGGAGGCTTTATGTAGGGTGTTTTAAAAGTCTGGCTTTAAAAAAAAGAAGAAGAAGAAGAAGAAGAAAGGAAAAGTCTATAACTTTTTGATTTTCTGCCATGATTGGATGCAAGTTGCTGGCATGGCAATCTCTTCTGATGGGCTGAAGCCTCCCAAGTTTCAGAATGATAGCTGCAATGGTTTTTCTGCAAAAAGGAGGGGGAGAGGGGAATACAACAGGAATGATTAGCTGGTGATGGAATAAAATAATGTCTCCTCAGGGCAGACAGGGGTGTGGACAGTATTACTCCCCTCCCCCCCCCCAAAAAAAAACTCTGTTACCTGTAAGGGTCATTGTTGGAGACTAGGATTCTTTCCCCCACCCCAACAAATTTGAAGGGACCCATCCTCTTCTCCCTGGGATGGTGAGAACTTCTCCTCTCTCACCCGCTCTCTGTCACACACACACACACACACACACACACACACACACACACAGTAGTAGTAGATAAGCTTTCTTGAACTAGCCAAAGGCCATGACAAAACTATACAGACACTATCAAAGAAATATCTGTAAATCTATATATCTCTATATACAGAGAGAGAGAGAGAGAGAGAGAAAGGATCATTAGATGGAAGGGGGGCTAGAGGCAGAACCAATGCACACTCCTAGTTATCTGATACAGTGGTACCTCGGGTTACATACGCTTCAGCTTACAGACGCTTCAGGTTACAGACTTCGCTAACCCAGAAATAGTGCTTCAGGTTAAGAACTTTGCTTCAGGATGAGAACAGAAATTGTGCTCCAGCAGCGCGGCAGCAGTAGGAGGCCCCATTAGCTAAAGTGGTGCTTCAGGTTAAAAACAGTTTCAGATTAAGAACGGACCTCCGGAACGAATTAAGTACTTAACCTGAGGTACCACTGTATATGTATCTGGTTGGCCACTGTGGCATGATTCTTTCTCTGAGAAGAGGGATCTTGTGAACAGACAAGGGCACACCTCTTTTTATCTGGGGATACCTGAAGAGTCCAATATTAATTTATGTGGTCTTTTAAATTCAATTCTTGTCACTTCTATAGAAATTTGCAGGCATGTGAAGTTGATAGGATGATCCTCACCACCAGGAGAGTTATCTTATTTGCTATGATTTTTCTACTTTAGGGCAGAAGATTACAACAAAAATTATAATGGAACTTGCAGCTACCTTTATATGGCCAGAATAAGCACATGGCTGGAACAATGGGAGAATTAGCTGTGCTCCTTAATTTCAATTTTGCCCAGAACCAGTTTGAAGAAACCAATATTGAGCTGTAGAACCAGCAGAACAGTATTGGATTTCTCTTGTACCTGCGGGCATATACAAAATTTGTCTGTCTCATCACTACTTAACCTACAGCCATTTTCCTTCCAGGATTAAGAAGCCTGGCTTCCAAGCTGGTTTGAGGCCCAGAATTTCTTGTTTCAGAAATTAAGCTATCTATATGAGTTTCTTTCAGTGCTTTCTAAAATACTAGAAATCTTGTTTTTTTAAAAAAAGAAAGGGCTTTAAAAAAAAGTTTACTGTGTTTTTTTCTAGAAGACAAACACTCAGGGGTTTTTTGGGGGGGTGATTAAAAGCTGTCTTGCAGATCTTTATTCAGTGTTGCCATCTCTCAGTTTAAATATAGATGGTGGAATTTAAAGAGATACCATCGAGTATAAGTTAGAAGCATCTATGTATGACGGTGGTTAACTTTTATAGCACATAACTGTTTTCTACAACATAATGATAATTCTTTATTGGTTCCTTAATTTTTTAGGCGTTGTTGCTTGTAGCAGTTCTTTAAGGGGAGGTAAAATAGTTCAGGAATGTTTCAGCACTGAATCTTGGATGTGTGTCAGACTTCCAGCAATCACTTCTAAGTGTGATGAGGTGAAAGGTGGGAGGAGGTGGGGAAAGTAGAGAGATTTTTTCTGGCAGTTCCTGAGAGTGCTGGAGTGAAATCTGGAATATGTCATTAGCTGCTTCTTTAAAAATGTGCTGTATAAAACCCTCTCCTCAGCCTCACTACTTTTAAGAAGCTGATTTTGCCTTCCATTTTATTAAGGCATCTTGTCATGGCTTTCACTTTAGTAACCCAATCACTCCTGCCAGCATTTGCCAATGTTTTCGGCTTCAAATTTCACCAGCCCCCAACCTGCCTTCAAACATCTGAAGAGCACTAGGTTGGCAAAGGCTGATATATGGTGCGTAGAAATGTCAGAAAGTGAAGTTAGCAAAAACATAAATAGTCACAGGCTGGCACCAACCTTGTCATTGTTTCAGCACCAGACAAAGACATTTTGGATTTCCTGGGCATGTGAGCATCACCATTGATATGGTACTGTTAAATCTGCTTTTAATGTTGCTTGTGATTTTATTATTGTATTCTTCGCTTTGGCTGTAAATTGGTTTGGGCCTTTTTTTTTTAGTGGGAAGCAATGCATAATTTGAGCAAATCTAATTTAGAAACAAAATCTCTGAGAGGGGAAACATTAGACTTCAGTTTGTTTCCACGTGGATGGGGAGAGCCACCAGATCTCGTCTCTCTTGTGTCTTGTAAGCCACCATTGTCCCCTGTGGAATGACATGTCCAAATCCTTCTACCAGGGCTTTTTCGGCTGTGGCTCCAATCTGGTGGAACGTTCTGTCACAAGAGACTAGGGACTTGACATCTTTCTGCAGAGCCTGCAAGACAGAGCTGTTCCACCAGGCCTTTGGCCAGGGCACAGCCTGACTCCCTCCTTTGGCAATATTCACAGAACTCTAGCCCAATGGTTACCATCAATTTGATTTGAATTAATTTTATAATGAAATGATTTTAGAATGTTGTATTATTTTATTGTTGTTAGCCGCCCTGAGCCCGGCTTTGGCTGGGGAGGGCGGGATATAAAACGTTTTATTATTTATTATTATTACCAGTAAGAGGATGCATGATTTTATTCTAGAGGTTTACTCCTCCGTCCTCCTTCCCTAGACTGCTTGATCAGCCTCCTCCCAGTATGGCTCCACACTGCTTCCTCACTGCAGGGATATGCAGCTATTGGGAAGATCATTTTGTTGGTGGTGTCTTAAAGGCAACTTCAGCCTTCTGCTCCTTTGGCTGGAATGGTGCAGACAGTGTCATGTGAACCATATCAGTCACTGGCTAACTACACATCCAAACAATAAACACAATCCACTTGGGATGCTGTGCTTCTTCAAAGAGCAATTATCCTCATCTGAAAAAGCGATGCTGTAAAAATACCTTGATTTATTTTCCCTCTGAGACTTCCTTATCATCTTTGCTCCATTTCAGATATCTTTCTTTTTTTTTTCTTCAAATCCCCAGAAAGACAGTTCGGCATCTTATCTCAAAATCCAGCAAAATTCTTTGCACACTGTCTCCAGCTATGAGGATCCTGAGTTTCTAACATAGATACTGTTTTGTCTGATCCTTCTTGTGGCGAGATATGTCATCTTGATTTCCATGGCATTTCTGAGTGCAGCAAATCTCTTCATTTACAAACAAATACAGAGACAGACATCAGATGTATGTCACGTGAAGTGTAGATACTGAAATATTTTTATACAAACTTCAAGTTTTAGCTGTGCTTCAACAGTAGTAGGTCAGAAATAGGGATGGAGAAGAAATTTTACTAAGTTCACATTTAAAGGAAAATTTACCTAATTCTCACTATCTGAAACACTATGTGAACCAAATGCCATCCGTCAAAATTCACACTTCACAAATTTTGCAGTGCAGTTCTCCAGCCAAGTGATGCATACAACAATTCATGTACAGTGGTACCTCGGGTTAAGAACCTAATTCGTTCCAGAGGTCTGTTCTTAACCTGAAACTGTTCTTTATCTGACGTACCACTTTAGCTAATGGGGCCTCCTGCTGCCACCGCGCTGCTGTCATGCCGCTGCTGTGCAATTTCTGTTCTCATCCTGAAGCAAAGTTCTTAACCTGAGTTACTATTTCTGGGTTAGCGGAGTCTGTAACCTGAAGCGTCTGTAACCTGAAGTGTCTGTAAGCTGAGGTACCACTGTACTAAGTTAATGTCAATGCATATACAGTGGTGCCTCGCAAGACGAAATTAATTCGTTCCGCGAGTTTTTTCGTTGAGCGAGTTTTTTTGTCTTGTGAAGCACCACTGCAGTTAAACACTAACAACGGCGGGGAGGGGTGGGGAGAAGCAGGGCAGCTGCCGCAGCCGGTACCTCGGACTCACCCGCGCCTTGTGGCCACCGCGCGACGCGGCTGCTGGAGGGCGGCGGGGCTCAGGAGTGAGACTCCAGCTGCAGCGCTGGCTGCTGGCAGCAACGGCTCTCTCAGAGGAGCGCGCGAGGGCGGTGGGCAGCGGCGCAAGGCAGCTGGAAGGTCGGCCATCAGCCGGAAGGTTGGAGGGAGCCGGAGGAGTCGGCAGCCGGAAGGTGGGAGGGAGCCGGAGGAGCGGGGAAGCGAGCGTGCGTGCGTGCAGTGACCGTCGCCATGACAGGAGAGGCAGGGCCGTTTCATCTAGCGAAGCAAGCCCTTAGGAAAAACCGTCTTGCGAAGCACCTCAGAAAACGAAAAACCCTTTCGTCTAGCGAGTTTTTCGTCTTCCGAGGCATTCGTCTTGCGGGGTACCACTGTATTAGTGAAAATAATGCACAAAATACAAAAATATACAAAAATACATTATATTAGGGGAATTTTTTTTTATGTTAAGCAAAATTGCATTTGAAAATGTGTGTACTAGGAAAAATTTGCACTGATGAATTTTCATGCAGACTTTTAAAAAAAACACAAAATGGTGTAGGAATGCAGAAAACTGAATTTAAGATTAGAAAAAATAAGAAACTGAGAGAAACTGAAAATGAAATTTTTTTCCCATCCCTATTCAGAGTTCATCCTGGTTTTGTTAGCTAATGAATTTTAAATAATATATCTACAAATCTCTAACTAGATGACCAGATGAACATTTAAATCCACATTTAAAATCTACACAAAACCACTGGGAGTGATCATAATTTCAGAATAAAGTATCATTCATATGCTGATGACACTCGGCACTATGTTTTGTCTACTAAACATCTGGATGCTACTATCTTTGTTCTGATTCATTTTCTGTGATCTGGTGGGTGAGGATCAATGATTAAAAGTGAAAGTTCAGCTTGAAATATTCACACATAACATTCTTGAATCTGAAGAAATAGAGTTGATTTTCCATTATTATAACATGCACCTCTGCTTACACAGGGGGAAGAGCTTCATATGCAAAATGTCCCAGGTACAATCTCTTGCATCTCAGGCTAGGATGACATGGAGAAGCTGCTGCCACTCTATGTAGACAATAATGAAGTCTTGTGGACAAATACATCTGCTGAAGTAGATGGAGCAATGATTCCTATGTTCCCTATGGAACACTTTTCTATCCTGGTGTTTCCTCTTTTGCTCCACTTTTTTAAGTGAACATTTGATTTGGCTAGTGTAAGAACAGGAATAGTAGGCTTTCCAATGAGACAGCATGATTTGGCTGTGAAATGGGAATTTCACTTGTGAATATGAGAGTATTTGCATTAGGGCAATATTTGTCGTACAATACTAATTAAAATTGCAGTTGTTAACTGTAGTGAGTTAGGTTTTAGAATCCTATGCTGTGGTCCAGGATCCCTGCTCACAATTTGGGGGCCCTGTGTGCATGCATTCGTTGCCTGCCTCCTCCACTCAGATGTCAGTTACACAGCTATTGGGTTTGTGGGTGTAGGCACCAAACATATCAATGTGCAGGAAGTGTGGCTAGTGTTGAGAATTCAATTCCTTCCATGCTGCAGATGTGTGGGATTGTTACATGTCACATGTCTGTTTACATTCCAGCACTGATTATTGGAGTCTTGTGAACGGAAAGGTAGATACGCTTTTTCTGTTCTGTATAGCCATTGTTTTTTGCAGTTCTCTCTCCAAGGAAGAAAGACAGAGAGAGAAGCCATGTTTTCTTTGTTCTGCTATGTTTGATTTTGTGCACAATAAATTAGGCTTAGATGTTACTCCTTAAGGCTGAGCTTCTGCTAGTCATGTGCTCATGTCCTTGGATATGGGTCACATCAGCGTTACGGGAGACCAGAGTGATGAATCCCGGGCGACGCTGCATTGGGGAGGAGGCACTGGCCTCCGTTTTATCACCCAACAGCTAGTGGGTGTGATCCTAATTCTCCCCACTCTGGTCATGAACACTCCTAGCATCATGGTGTAGCTTGGGGAACACTTTTGCATCATCATCTGCTAAGGAGTAAATTGTTGCTTTCCAAGTACAGAATCTCCCTTGCTAGACAGTGGCATCAGTTTATTTCGTCAATCAGTAATCCATGTGTTTGACTGCTTCAATAACTGCATGTCATTTCTCAATGACTTTAAAGAGATCATTGTCCAGGCTATCTCTGATAACCAATTGTTTGGGAAATAACTGGGGTTCCATATTAAACAACAATCTGCAGGCTTCCTTTGAAACCTCAATTAAAGAGGAGTAATCACACACACACACAAAAGCAGCAGCAGCAACCCACCACCCTAAATATGATAAATGGTAATGTTTTACTTGAGGTGTCTCAGGGCTGATATATCGGTTTTAACTTTTTTTGCTTTCTAAAGCGGTAAAGAAAGTGCAGTGTTCAAACGCTGGTGTCTGTGTTGGGGAATAATGGTGTCCCATTTTGATGAATCCTCTGTCTCTTCTCTTATCTAGCATGTCTGAACTCTGAATGTTATCTAACATAACTTTTTTTATAATGCCTGTTCTTTGGAGTACAGCATTACAATGAAGCCAGTGGTGCTGAGTGAAGTTAATCTTCACTCAGACTTGAATTCCAGCTTGCCTAGCCCTTTCTAAGGAGCCAAAGCAACTTGGGACATTTACATGACCCGCAGGCATTTTAAGGCTTAGGGAGTCAAAGAAAGTGAGGTTTGGTGGCAAACAGACACACCGAGCTAGGCATTCTTATTCTTATTTTAGTAACTGGTGATCAGAGACTTGCTGCCTCTGAAAACAAGGGTGCAACATGGCCATCCTGGTTAGAGGTTTAGACTAGGAACTGAGAGACCAGTTTTCTAATCCTAACTCAGTCATTCAGCCCACTTGGGTGACCTCGAGCCAGTCACTATCTCTCAGCCTATCCTATCTCACAGGATTGGTGTGTGGATAAACTGGAGGGGGAGAAGCATGTACACCACCTTGAGCTCCTTGGAAGAGCGATTTCATATACATGTAATAATCAATCAATCTGCAGAGTGGCCGGACAGTTTATAAAGCAGTCTCGAGCCTTCTTCTGCTTTAACAGTCCCACGTGACTGTCATGCATGTCGACAAATTACTGTTCCCTTACTACCGTTGATCACTATATATGGGATTTATAAACTCTTTCATGGCCTATCCTGAGTTACTTCGACTACACAAGCAATTGGAGGAGGCAAATGAGGTAGATATGGAGAACCAAGGTGGTTCACAGTTCAACAAAGTATCACAATGCGGACATGTGAAAACTGCAGACATTTCTAGACAGGGGGAAGCCCAGGGGACCTGCACAACTGATGACTCGCCAAGCCAAGCACAGCCTACCGGGTATCCAAGTTAGGCTTCCTAATACAAATGTGCTCTTTTTTCCACTTGCTCAATTGGACTGGATAAACAAGCAGGCAATCCATGGTGTCAGCCTACCATGGATGACTGATGGGCTGAGCTTGGCTTAGTGGACCACCAGTTTGAAAGACCTGCTGCTGCTCTCTCCTCCCTTGGGTCTGCCGCATCATACAACAATGTGCAATGACTCTTCCACCACCACATGCTTCACTTGCTGTTGTCATGGCTCTCTTTTCAAAAGGATTGTCTGCTTTGCTTCCTTCCTTCCTGCCTGCCTGCCTATGGCTTTTCCCCATTAGAGGAACCCAGCACCGTGGCTCTGAAAACAGATGCCAAAACACACATACACACACAAATCCTTTGCTGTGTGTCATTGCCTTTGCTTTGTCTCTTCCTGCCCTTTTCCTCTCACTAGCCTACCCTATGCTTTTGTGTCCATTCTCTAAATAAACCAGACAGACAGAGACATGTACCAACACCCGGGCTGCTCAAAATAAACTGCTGCTGCAAGCATCATTAGGTGCTACATTTCATGTCATGAAATAACAGTTCGGATGTGTTGCCGTTGCTTCCTGCGATAAATCCTCTGAAAAGAAGCAATGACTTTGCAGCATTCTTTTGACCCTCACTGATTCATATCCTAGTGCTGGAGTTCCTACTGTCTGCCCCCATCCCACCCTTCACCCTAATTTAACTACAGAGGATAAGAGCTGCACACACAAAGGCCTGGGCTGTGTGAGTCAGAGAGCGCAAGTGAATTTCCCCACTAAAGGCTGTGGCTGATTCATTCCATGTCTCCCAAGTTGACTGCAGAGATGAGAGTGGTTCTCCATGCATAATGTATCGATTTTGTATAAATGTCCAAGTCCTGAGAATTGTATAAATGTATAAATTTAAGAATGAAAGGATGGATTTCAGGCATACTGTGTGGCATATGATATAAAAAGTCTTCAAAAAAGACCTTATTTAAAACCTTCTCATTGTAAGCAGGCATGCAGCTAGAAGTTGAGTCCTGCGCAGCACAGAAAGGAATTCAGATCTTGCTCCCACAGAATGCACTACATGGGCTGGGTAAAGAGGAACGGAATTAAATACATATTTAAATAAAATAGAAAGCTTTTTTTGCAAATTTAACAGCATATCAATATAAGTCCAAAAATTCTCCAAAGCAAACTCAAACAAGTGGCATGCAGTCAGTGGACCAGGCGGACTAGGCTAGTCACCTCAATGTTCCCCTGGTGCTTCTTTCCCAAACCCCAGGAAGCTTCTGCCCATCTTAGGGATGGAGGTGTGATGCTCTAACAGGTCCAAAAGCCCTCCCGCCACCTTCCCAAAGCCCTCCCAGCTTTCAGAAGGAAGTAGGAGGGCTCCAGCATCTTGTCAGAGTCCTGGCACCTCCTTCCCCAAATCCTGGAAGCTTCTGTCCAGCTTAGGGAGGGAGGCGCAATGCTCACACATGTGATGTCAGGATGTTGCAAAGTCACACATACACTGTCACCCCACCCACCGCCAATCACCCTCGCAAGCTAGGGCTTCTGGTCATAACTGTTTCCATATGAAAAATTTCACTGCACGCCACTGACTCAGATCTTTTGTGCATGTAGAGACCAGCTTGTAAAAGAGCTGGGAGCTGTATCGTCAATCTCAATCCTTCCCCAAGTTCCAAAAACCAGAATCGGACATTTAGTTGAACATTTTGATTGTGTGTGCGTGTGTGGGGGGGGGGGATCTAGTATTCTTCACAGTAGTGTGGGGCAGGTCTACAAGGCAATCCTCTCTACACTGGGATGGGTAGTGCCACACCATAGTCAGGGGCAGGCATACACATTGAAGCAAGAAAGGAATTCCCCTGCTGGTTTGCCCATTCAACACTGACTTCACTGATGCCCCTCCCCAGCCCAGCTTGGGTAAGCTGCAGCAATGCAAGTATCAGGAAGGCAGCTCCACTCTACCATAGATGCTTGTCCTTGTTTGGTTGAAGGCTGCTGCTTAGGGTAATTCAATTTTACTAGATATCGCCTCTTTTGCTATGAGTTGATTTGGGCTAGGCATCTTATTGTTAGGTCTTTTGAAATGAACAGTTGAACGAACGGCTCAATGTGGATAGCGGGTAGTATCTACCTAAACAGTCATGCCAGCGCAGCAACTTGTAACTTCCACATCTTCTCCCTGCATGGCCCTGTGCTCCCCTAAATCTGCAGTGAAAGGTTGGGGAAATCCCTGGAACAGATTTAGAGGTGTTTCAGTGGCAGGGCAGCTACACCACATAGCTAAAAAGTCATTGTGCTAGCATAATTGTTTAGCTGGATACGAGGTAGATTTATGGGAGCGCGAGCAGTTTGGTTGCACTGGGTGTAAAGCCTGAGGGGTGCCACAGAAGAGGCCACAATTCTTCTTTAGAGTGGTATGAGAGATGCAAATGTTTGCATCACACTGAGCACCACTGAAATTTGAGACCCCAACATCCACAACTGGCTGGATACAGCCCATACCATTGACATTGTTGGTACTGGACATTGTAATTTTACTGTCATTATGTTTATGTTTAAAACATAATAGGTTAATTGACAGTGTGATAATGGGCATTGTTAATTAACCCATTATGTTTTATGCCCAAACTTTTAATCAATCATTAACTGTCCAATTGTCAATATTATATTGCAGTGGTATTATAATTCTTACTACGTATTGTGGCCATTGTGCTGTTATTTTGTTTATTTTCTGTGAACCACTTTGATCAGAAAGTCTCTGTGGCAAATGCAGTCTAATAAACAGACAAACTATGGCTTCCGTTTTATTGTGTTAACTCAGGAGACTTAGATTCTCTATTTTGATACCTCCAAATCAGCTTCTCTTTTCACTTTCCGATCAAAGCATCTATGAAAAGCAAACAGTCAGAAGAATGACAAATGCCTAATGTAAAAGGATTATATTCCCAAACAAATACAAGCAATGGACATCATTCAAAAAGAGATGTTCAGATCTCTTGTCACCAGGTTAAACTTCTATTGAAGGATGTTGACCTCTTGTTGCTAGGGATTTTCCTTCCGCTTCAGTAGCTTTGAATTGCTAATTAATAATCCACTTAAGCTGGTTATATGTCAGAATACTCTGCTCTAATTTTTTTCTGTGCTTTTGATGCTCCTCAATTCACATTCATAGTTTTACATCATAATTTAATGCTGCCAAAGATACAATCAGAAACAGAAGTGGAAATGCTAACAAATCTGGTGTTATTTCTATTACAGCTAGGAACTGTTTCGTTCTATTTTTTAAAAAAATTAAATTGCCGAAGGTTGAAATGAGTCGGTTTTGAGAACCTGAGAAAACATCTAACATTGTAACACATTACTGAAACCTGCTCTCAAAAGAATTCTAGATTATCTTTGAATTTAAATCTTATTTTTTAAAAATGTGTTGTGAAATCCTAATAAGCATCATATCAAAGCCCTCTATTGCATGAACTGAATGATCTTATATTATAGGATGCACCTATAGCCAGCCACCTGTTATTTCTTTCTGGATCATATGTAAATATTTGGATGCATAGTACATTAGGTCAGTATATCCTCCTCCTCATCAAACCTTTTGTTGGCATCACATACAAACATCCAAAACAAATCAATACACAATTACCACTTCCTCAGTGGCACAAAACATTTGTTAAAAGAAAGAAAGCAGAGCAGTCTATCGTCACATCTCTTGGTCTCCAGGGAGATCAGACGTCTTGAGTGTATTTCGACGACAACCAACCAAATAGAGATATTGGAAGCCGCCCAGAGTGGCTGGGGAAACCCAGCCAGATGGGCGGGGTATAAATAATAAATTATTATTATTTATTATTATTTATTATTATTTATTATTTTTTTATTATTATTATTATTATTATTATTATTATTATTATTATTATTACTATTAAGCCACTAACTTGGTGAGCTCCTGATCATTCCCCAGTAATAGAAAATGTATGTAGGTCAGAATATTGTGCTCCATACACTGGTATGGGTGTAAAAACTGTGTGTGTGCTTAAAAATTCATTTTGATAAGAGATTGCTTAGAACAGATGTGGGGAAGCATTAGCTCTCCAGATGTTGCTGAACTGCAGCTCTTATCATACTTGGCCATTGACCATGCTTGCTGGGGCTGATGTGAGTTGTAGTTCAACAACATCTGGAGGGTCAAAGGTTATCCACACCTGCTTTACAATAGGAAAGGCAACTTGTTCAGAAGGATAATTGTGAGGGTGGTAAAGAAGTTCTGATCTAATGTCCTTCTGTCTTTTCCTTTTCCAGATGTATATTCACATTACATTTGCCCTTAAAAGGTGCAAAACTCATGAAGGAAATGCTTTCCTTGTACTAATTAAGTTTTACTTTCTGGTGTTTTAATATGCAACATGCACAAGGTTTGGGGTATTAACAGATGAATGCTCAGAGCAACAAGAAGTAAAACAGCAAATTACAGGCATGTACATATATTCCAGCAAAGGTGGGAGGAACTAAGACTAAGTCACTAGCCAAAGGTAACGCAGCATCAATAAAAATGGCTACAAAATCCCTCATCATTTTTCCATTGCAGTTATTACATGATAGATGTGGTTGTAGAAACCCTAGAAAGAGTGGATTCTGGAATGATGTGCCAGAAGATATTCATTACACACACAGCTAAACTTCCCTTAACTGTGGAAAACAACCTCCACAATTAAAAGCACAAAAAGAATGGTGTAAAAAGAAGCCAGAACTCTCCAGAACAAAGTTCTGGCACCTCTCGGGTGGGCACTATCGTCATTATGAGAGAACAAGGGAGGCGTTCATTGTGAGTTCCGGCAACTCTTTTTCTAGAAAAATAGCACTGCGTGATAATAGGAACCATAATGTATTACTATTCATTTGGGAAATAGTCTCTTCTGAATGGTTGCAGCATAGTGAATCAGCAATCTGCTTTCTTGCTAGGGTGGTCAAAAATACAGCAGATGAAAGTTCACCTAGGTCTAGGTGTTGGGCTTGGCATCCTACAATTTAGTCAATTTCAAAACCCATGCAAAAGAGAACAATGTACTGCGCAGGATCAACCATTTGAAAACAGCTGGAGCATTTTTTTCTCTCTCTCTCTTCTGTTCCTAATGATGTTGCTGCATGCAGCTTGAAATATTTTTTTTTCTTCCTTTCTTAGAAGCTTCAGGATTAATTTGCTATCAAAACAGACAAGCATTCGCACACTGAATAATGATCTTTCTTAAATTCATAATTTATTATGTTCTGTGATGTCATGAATTAAATAAATATGATTTCTGAGTAGATGCATCCTTTCAGAGCATAGCAATTAGACCCCGCATGACTTTGCTCCTTAGCAGGCATGGCAAGAGGTCATGTAGCCCGTCAAGAAATGAGCCGGGCTTTGCAAAAGCTGACTGGTCAAGCATATTAAAGCTAAGAGAAATCTCCTGGGAGAAATGGCTGGATTTGTAAACGTAATGCAATGGCTGTATGAAATGAAATGGAACAATATTGCTAGAGATGTTGTTGTGGTTAAAAGCTTTGGGCTAAATCCAAAAGTCAGTTTTCAATCAATACTTTTCATTCAGGCAAAAACTCTTTGTAGTCCATGAAAGATTTGTCTTCATAAAGACAGGATTAAAAAATATATATTAAAAGGGTGGAGTCAGGGATAGCTTGGAGGCAGCATATGTTCAGATCATACTGCAAGGACATATAGAGAGAGACACTATCTTAGTGGCTGCTCCACAGTTGTGAAAATGGAAATTCACAAAATCCTGAGCTGAAGCTTTTTTCCCAGCCTGTCTTGTTTGGACAAACTCAGAGAGGGTGAAATTAAGCTACAACTTTATTGTTTCTAGCTCTCAGCTTGTTGAGGTTGAGCTAGGGATGTGCCAAACCGTCATTTTATTTCCACAGATATTTCTGCCTCCTTGCATGCTGGCATTGCAGGGCTGGGAAAGTTACCAGCAAAAGCAGCAGTGTGGTTTTCACAATGTAGATTCAATTCAGTGTTGTGCTTTGCAAATTTATTGATTATTATGGTAATAGGCTTCTTTGCACATCATATTCTCTATTGAAAGCACAAAACACCCTCTCAGCAGTGTAATGCGCATCCAGTTAGTTGTGTGGTATAACTGCAACTAGTGCATCATGTTGATAGTCCATCACTGCTCTCTCTCTCGCTCTCTCTCTCTCTCTCACTGTGTGTGTGTGTGTGTGTGTGTGAGTGAGTGAGTGAGTGAGTGAGAGAATCTGATGATAAAACATTCTCAATCTTGCTGCTTCATGACACCACTTATCAACAACATAAAATACTATTTTCGCACTAGGAGTGGAAGATCACAAATATTTACACTAACCCCTTCGGCTGAGCACTTGGGATAACATGGGCAAGACCACAGTTGAAATAAATGAATCATCTCAAAAATGATACATTTAAGTTAAGAAATGCACCATCCTGGCTATCAGATAAAGACCTTCTCCCTTGGAAATATAACTGAATGAGATTTGGGGGGGGGAAGCACAAATTGTCCTTTGTAATATATGTCTGCTCCAACTATGCATCTCTTAATTTTTGGACTGGTTTAATGTGTTACAAATGGCATTATGGGTATCCAGTTAGGCTTCTTCAGTGCATTTCTATTGGGTGGGGAGATCAATTCCATCCCAGAATGGCCAGGAATGACACTATGTCTGGGACAGTCTCAGAAAAATGACAGGTCACAGCTGGCAGCTATCCAGAAGAGTCATCACTAGAGGCAGAAGTAAAAAATATCGTTTTTAGAAAATAAAAATAAAGACTTACCATTGTTGCTGCCACCAAGGATACCCCCCCCCCCACGTCTCTTAAGAAATCCTGCCACTGAAAAATCGCTGGCAATTCATCACCCACAATAAATTATGCAGAATTTGTCAGAAAGAACCATCAAAGAGAATAAACCAGTTGATGCAAGCACTGTGCCCCACCTAGGGATGTTGGAGAATTCCAACAAAACAAGAAAGTGGAGTGGAAATTTCCAATTTCCACTTATTCATCCCATGTCCAGAAATGAAATCAACCCAGCAAATACAATCAGTGTTCCCTGTTGTTTTTCCACCTGTTGCACTGTGCTTTCTTTGCACTGAAATGAATGAGGTGGAATATTGTAACGGCAATGTATTTCATGTAATTAGTTATGTAAATTCCATAAGTTACATAATTTCTCTGCAGTTGTAAAATGAATGGCATGGTTTTTGACAGAAGATGAACTGCAGTGGAATGGGAACAGTGCTGCATGCAGAATGGAGAAAGATGCCTTCTTATATCGCTTCCCGTTTCCTACCCCACCACAATGGCCAGATTCCTTTCTGCCTGAACATAGGGGCAGCATGGCATTCATTCATATATTCTGCACATGCACATTCTTCCTTTCCTTTCTTTGCACATCTTCCAACACCTTTTAAAGAAAAGAACTAAAAGCTTCGGCTACTTGAACAAAAAAGTAATGCTAACTTAAAATACTTTTCCCCCAATGAAGGATGATGAAGTCCTTTTGAAGTACCTCTTTGGGAAATGTAAACTGCATGATGCTCTCAGATCTTTATGGATGAAAAAAAATTCTCATAAATTTGAAATTTGAATTCAGTTAACTGCCAAAAGCCTTTTAGTTTAGATATTTGATAATTTCTCAAACTTTGGTTCCTAAAAACAGGATCCAATCATACATTATATGTCTTTCTTTCTTTCTCTCTGTCTGTCTGTCTCTCCATATATATTTTTGGTCAAAAACGGGATATTGTTCTGGCGATTGAAGTAAGCAATGGAAGAAATCCTGGCCCATGCTGGTCAGAAGTTTCATCAGCAAAATGTAAATTCAATATGCTGAGCTAGCCAGATGATCTATATTGTCATCTCTCTCTGGTCTAAGAAACACATATAGAGAAGAAGTTCCCAAATTCCCACAAGCTTTATTTAGATGGTCCATGGTGCTTGTATAAAAGTACGATTAAGACTCATACAGCAATTTTCTTCCATGGGAAGAAATGTGTAGGAACTGCTGCTACAGAGAACATACTATTGGCTGTTACCTAGATTCTACCTGTTTCCTGTGTATTTGACTCAACCATTTGCTTTGCAGCCCTCTGTAGACATTCAAGATTTTTGCATATGAATGTATGGGGAAATGGGAAAGGATCATACATGCTGGCTCTTCCCCCCCAACTGCATCTGTTTGGTACTCTGTCAATCTGTGCAGGGGCCCTGTGCATGCACCAGGCCAGCCTTCCTCAGCCTGCCAGTGCCTACCAGATGTTTTGGAGTACAAATCCCACCATACCTGACATTGGCCATACTGGATGGGACTGATAGGTGCTGGAGTCCAGAACACCTGGAGAACAACAGGTTAGGGAAAGCTACACAATGCTCTGAATGCACTACCTGTAATCTGTGAGAATGGAAGATACAGTTTGCACATTGGAGTGATCCTTAGACAGTTGGGAACTTGAATGCATGAGGTTGTAGTCAGAAATGACAGGCCTGATGCTTATCCCTTCAGGACTTTTGTTGTTGTTGCCAAGTTCACTCCTTGGATTTGTGGCTTTGTTGGCATCTGCCAAGAGACAATCAAGTGTGCCTTCAGTAGTGTAGTCAAACAGCTGCATTAGCAGCACCAAAGTGACCTCCCTGGTGACCAAGCCTGGTCAGTGTGTGTGGAGGTCCTGGGCTGCTCAGACAACAAGACCCCTCTCCCCTCTCAGTCTCGCTGATATGTACTAAATGAAAGCAGAGCAATACATTTGGCACCAGCTTAGTTGCAGGAGTTGCCAGAAGGAGGTGTATAAGGTGCCTTCTTGACTGTTGGACCCACTATTGGCCTCGTCCACTCAATCCTCCAGAGCCTGTCTTCACATGCAGAGGAAGCCCCTAACTCACTGAGGGTTTGAAACCCATTGGCTACCCTCACCTGGTTTAGTTGGCCAGTCAAAGATGTTCCCAGGGTATTATCTAGGTAAAGGGACCCCTGACCATTAGGTCCAGTTGTGGCCGACTCTAGGGTTGCAGCTCTCATCTCGCTTTATTGGCCGAGGGAGCCAGTGTACAGCTCCTGGGTCATGTAGCTAGCATGACTAAGCTGCTCCTGGTGAATCAGAGCAGCGCACGGAAACGCTGTTTACCTTCCCGCTGGAGCGGTACCTATTTATCTACTTGCACTATGATGTGCTTTCGAACTGCTAGGTTGGCAGGAGCAGGGACCAAGCAGGGGATTCAAACTGCCGACCTTCTGATCGGCAAGTCCTAGGCTCTGTGGTTTAACCCACAGCGCCACCCGCATCCCAGGGTGTTATCTGCTTTTACAGAATTACTGGCTGTCTACCCTGGATAATGAATCCTCACATGGTTCTAAGTAGGCCTTTGTCCTTGATTGTGGTAATCCTAATGTCTATTACAGACCTGAAGGTCCAATCTGTGGTATCTCCAGATGGGGCTGGAAATAACCTCTTTCTGAAACCCTGAAGAGCTACTTCCAGTCAGTGTAGACAATACTGAGCCAGGTGGATCAATTGCCTGACATCACAAGACAACCTCCTATGTTCCTAATGGTTTGGATTTCAGGTCAACTCCTCCTAGAAAAGAGAACTTTGAAGATGTATGGTTCTGTCCTTCTAATAGTCTGCCCATTTATCAAAAAATATTAGTAAAACATTACTGGTTTGTAACAGGAAAAATCCAAATTATTATCAACATTATTAGTCTAGGGCTGCATGTAGACCATACATTCCAAGCACATTGATTTCCCCCAAAGAAAGCTAGGCACTCTCATGGAAGTTACTTCTCAGGACATCTTTCATCAGCATCCTTCCAGATGGTTTTTGAAAGTAATGCTTGGAAACACCTGTGTTGTAGATATTTATGCTATCACACCTTTCCTCCAAAAAGTGCATACACACATGTATTTAATTCTCACAACAACCCTCTAGAGTAGGTTTTGCTGAGAGAAAGTGGCTAGCCCATTACTACCCAGTGAGAAAGAAGCTTCTTCATATATTTTAGTCTGACAAAAGCAGCCAAGGCTGTGGTTTTATTTGCGGTATGGGAATCGTTGCAGAAGAGATTGGATATGGAGACCTTTGAAATTTTATTTTGATAGCTGTAAACCAAATCCCAGCTCTCTGTTAGCTCTGTAGCATATAAGGGCTGCCATTTAGAAATATGTTGAATGCAAAGAAAATCTGAGAATGAGCAGCAGAGGCCCCTTTCCCATTCAGATCAGGATACCCCTTCAATCGTGTTATTCACAATGGTGTGATTTAAGAATTAAATGTCATCCGAGTTATTTATTCACTATTCTCAAATCCCTCCCTTTTCTGTGTATAAATTGGTGCTTCAACACTTTTTTATTCAGCAGCAGAATTATATTTATTAATATTTTGCCCTTTCAGTTTAAGGCTATAATTTAAACTGCAATTGCATAAGTCAGGGGCGATAAAACCTATGCCCAAGAGTTCAGGGAAGCCTTGTAAGGAAGTGATTCTTATCAAGTGTGGCTTGAAATTATGTCTCTGTGAAATATGTAATAACAGGCAGTGGCTTCTGCGTTGAAAATCAGATAACAAGGGAGAGATCAGGACAGTTAAAAAGGCAGTGTGACATACTGCACAAAATATTCAACTGGAACCTAGGGTGGCCAGTTACACATCACTATTTTTTTAAAAAAGAACAAAAGAAGACACAGATTTGCATGTGCTAATTTATATATATAGATGCAAATTAAGAAAGAATTGTGATATTTATTTAAATAGCAATACTGTACAATAAATCTCACCATAGTGGGGAAGACTATGAACGGGCGAGCACCGCAACCCCAGAGTTGTTCGCGACTGGACCTAACAGTCATGGCTCCCTTTACAGGGATGTGGGTGGCGCTGTGGGTTAAACCACAGAGCCTAGGGCTTGCTGATCAGAAGGTCATGCTGGCCACATGACCCAGAAGCTGTACGCCGGCTCCCTTGGCCAGTAAAGCGAGATGAGCACCACAACCCCAGAGTCGTCTGCGACTGGACCTAATGGTCAGGAGTACCTTTACCATTACCTTTAAAATAAATCTCACCATAGTCGAGAAGACTATGATCGGGTGACCTATGTCTGCTCTGCCTGCTGTCCAGGTGCTAACTGTGGATGGACAATTTTAAAGGAGACCCTGGTCTCCATTCTTATGGTGATTTATCTTTAAACCACACATGGATGGAGAGCCTTTCAAATAAATGACATCTTCAGACAGATGACTGTCCTCTGACATCCCTTGACCATCCTACTTGGCACATGGCTATCCTACTTGGACCTGAAAGACCTAGGTTGAAATCCATGTCCACCATAAGAACATAAGAAGATCCCAGGTTGAAGATGCATCTAGTCCAGTGTCCTGGTTCTCCTAGTGGCCAACCAGATGCTTATGAGAAGCATGTAAGCAGGTGCTCTCCCTGTGGTTTTCAGCAACTGTTATTGAGAAGCATGCAACCTCTGGAGATAAGAGCATAACCATCAGGGTTAGCAGGCTTATCCTCCACGAATTTGTCCATTCTTCTTTCAAAGCCCTCCAAGTCAGTGGCCATCCCTACATTTTGAGGAGCGAACTTCATAGTTTAATTCTGCACTTTGCAAATAAGTACCTTTCATGTCTGTTCTGAATTTTCATTGGAAGTCCACAAGTCTAGAGAGAAGGAAAAAAAAAAAATTTTCACTTTATGCCATGAATCTGAGTGGGCTTTGACAAGTCACTTAACCTACCTCAGAGGGATTCCATGAAGATAAAATGGGAGCTCCTTGGTTGAATGTCCCTGGTAGCCTTACAGCTCTCATGATTCCAGATTATGTTGGTGACTGCATTCCGCATGTTATAGAGGGGAGACATATGCTCTGTAGTTATTTACAAATCCTTTTGAGACAAAAGGATTTTCCAATTTCTAGACATTCATTAAATTCTCCAAACCTTCCCTTTGCTAACTATTCTTCTTGCAGACAAGGCAATCAGAGCATCTGGATTTCTCAAACTAGAGAACCCTTCAATTTATAGGCTTCACATTAGCACCATAAATCTGCACATTTTGTGATATTGTTTTTGATTCTCCAAATATAGCATGATCGAAACACATATGTTTTGAAGCTTTATTCCAATAGCTCCTCATGTAATTAGAGACATGAGAGACCCAAACTGGCAGGATCTGACCCATTTTCAAACACACGGCAGAACAAAAACAAAAACTGGTTGCATGCATCTTAACTTTGGTTTAATCTTTTAAATATTCAGATACATTAACTGCAAACATTTTTTTCTATGTTATTTCCCTCACTATCCACAACCATAGATGGAGCCTGTTTCTTGGCAGTAGTTGCTCCACAAGTTCTTTAAATATAGTTCCATATATTTTATTCTAAAAACAGACCATTAGCAATTCAAGTGGCTTCTCCCAGGTTAACTCCCAACTTGCACAGCATTTGAGCTGCAATCTGCACACTGTTCAATTCGAAATAAGGTCCTTGAAATGTTACTGAAGTCTACAATAATATTCAGGCTCAATTACAGAGGTCCCACTCATAGTAAAATGGTTGATCTGAAGACAGAAACACCTCTTTGAGGTAAAGCTGTCTCATGTGTAGAATTCCCCCTCTAGTCATTCATAATTACCTCACATAAATCATACATTTAACATTTTGGCTTTGCGGTATTAATGGAAACATTTTGAGCTCTTCTGCAAGTTAGAACTTATGAATCTAACTCCAAATGATTAAGAAAATGAAACCATATTTCTCCTCCCACCCCAAGTTAAGAATCTTGATTGCTTTGAATAGCTTCCCATTGAAGCTAGGGAAACTCTACTTCAGCCTTGTAACCTGATGCAGTTAACAACACAAAAAGAGCCCTTTCAACACAGATGAGTTTTTCTCTTTGTAGGGGACATACAACATCTATTCTCTACCAACATGTGTACATACCATAACCCTCAATATCAGCCACTGACAATGCTGATAACACCTATCACGTAGGATAACCTACATAAGTTGGGTAGACAAACTAAGGCCCGGGAGCCAGAGCCGGTCCAATCGCCTTCTAAATCCGGCCCGCGGATGGTCCGGGAATCAGCATGTATTTATATGAGTAGAATGTGTGCTTTTATTTAAAATGCATCTCTGGGTTATTTGTGGGGCATAGGAATTCGTTCATTTCCCCCAACAAAATATAGTCCAGCCCCTCACAAGGTCTGAGGGACAGAGGACCGCCCCCCTGCTGAAAAGGTTTGCTGACCCCTGCCTAGGAGGTACCCAGGGACACTTTAGCTAGCCATTCTTTATATTTTATCTGCATAACCGGTGGCACTACTCTTTCTGCCCCTGACTCACTCTCTGCCTGTCTTAGTGCAGCCCTGACCTTTTATGGGCTGTGTGTTACACAGTGGCATCACAAGGGGGGCAGGGGACTGTGCACCCCAGGTGCCATGTCTGGAGGGGTGACAAGAAGGCACCCCATGGGGTGCTCGCCCCGCCGCCCCGAGGCACAGCGGCGTGAGCAGCCATTGTGCTGCCGCAGCTGCAAGTGGAGGATCCTCCATTTGTGGCTGCAGCTGTGATCAGAGGATCCCGCCACCATCTGTATGGCATTCGAGCGGCACCAGCGGCAAACCGCTAAGCACAAAGCATGCACAGTGTCGCATGCATGCGCTGTACATAGTGGTTTGCCGCCAGCGCTGGCCGAGCACCGTACAGACCGTACAGATCCCTCCATCACTGCTACAGCCACAAGTGAAGGATCCCTCTGCTGCCACTGCAGCTGTGAGCAGAGGATCCCACAACCGTCCGTACAATGCTGGGGCGGCGGCAAACCACTACATACAATGCATGTGTGGTGTCGCACACATGCGCTGTATGTAGCAACATCACACATGCATCCTATGTAATGATGCCATGCATGCGCCGTATGTAGTGGCGCAACGCATGCGCAGCCGGCGGTTTGCCCCTCCCCGGGTGTCAGTTAGCGTTCGTTCATCCCTGGTGGTACAGTCCATCCACATCCCCCAATAGATCCCACCATGTGTTATCGCGGGGGGGGGGGGGACAGCACTTAAGAACATAGGAGGAGCCCTCCTGCATCAGACCAAAGGGCCATTTAGTCCAGTATCCTGTTCACACAGTGGTCAAACAGATGTTTCTGGGATGCCCACAAACAGGACAGGATTGCAACTGCGTCCTGTCTACTTATGCTCCCTGGCACTGCTATTCAGAGGCATACCACCACTGATCCTAGAAGTAATATAAAGCCATTATGAGGACTAGTAGTCACTAATAACTTTATCCTCCATGAACTTGTCTAACTCACCATCTACACTGGCAAATGCTCCATCTTGTTGCAATTAATTCTGTAGCTTCACTTAGTGAAGAAGTACTTCCTTTTTTTCTTGCATGCTTTCTCTTCTAAACTAAAAAGGCCCTAATGTTGTAACCTTTCGTCTTTCTAGAATTTCTCCACTCCCTTGATCATTTTGGATGCTCTTTTGTGAACCTTTTCTGCAGTAGCTTTTAAAAATTTATTTAAGGTGACCAGAACTGTTCACAGTATTCCAAGTGTGCTCACACCACAGATTTGCAATATGATATTGGCACTTTTATTTTCAGTTCCATTCCTAATGATGCCTAGGATGGCATTTGCCTTCTTCACAGCTGCAGTACACTGAGTCGACATCTTTACAAGCTGTTCATTACGACCCCAAGATTTCATTCCTAGTCAATCATTTTTACATCACACCCCATGAGCCTATGCGTGTGTGTGTGCACGCATGCGTGCGTGTGTGTGATTTTCTGTCCCAATGCACATCACTTTACACTAGCTTACATTGCATTGCATTTACCATTGTAATACCCATACACACAGCTTGCAAATTCTTTTGTAGTTCCTCTCAATCCCTTCTTGTTTTAATCACCCAAATATGTGGCTCTTCTTCTTCATTCTGAGATAGCATCCCTGCTATTCTCCCCATCACACCTTCTGAACATATGCGTAATATGAAATCTGTTGTTAACGGAGCCAAATCACCTAAGAATCTGCTTTGGTAATGGCGCTTTAAATGTACTTCCATGTGTACTTGAAACTTAATAGAGCTGGGAATGTGGCCAGGTTTACACTTTATACGTTGGTCATTCTCCAGCCTGTGTTAACAGAATTCCACACTTCCTTTGCTGCAAGCATCCACTGCCAGAGGCATTAAGCCTCTTATACCGGTTGCTGGGAATCATAAGCCCCATTTCTGTAAAAACAGAGCAGGAGAGGCATGTCAGATGTTGGAAAAATGTCTTTTCTTATGACTAGCCATATATCCTAGACTTTGTCATGATACCTTTTAAACATTTAACCAGTAGTCTGAGCTGATGCAGAAATAATGTGCTGATTTCATTAAGAAAACTTTGAGGATTACCTGAGCCGGTGTCTAAGGGTGGGAACCAGGAAAGCCATGAACCATCATTTGGGAGCGGCAAATCCAGCCTGCAGGCTATGGTGGGTTAACTACCTCTGAGTTAAACGTTACTTGAAACGTTAGTTATTACATTGGCAATGGTGGGGTAGATGGTTTAACCATTTTTAGTGCTGGTTATCAACTTTATTTTCCTGTTTGTATATTTTCCCAAAGCTGGCTGAGTTCGTATAACACATTATACTCTCTGTGCGGGACTTAAGGAAGTTGAAGGAGGCCAAATCTCTTCAGGAAGCATGGAAGTTATTTAAAAACCTCTATAATAGAGGTTCAGATAAAATGTATGCTACAGGTCAGTAAGCGGATGAGGAAGCCTTAGAAAATGCCAGTGTGTTTAAATAGCAGTGTCAAGGAATCCATAAAAGGTGAGAAGATTTCCTTTTTTAAAAAAGCGGAAGTGTTGCTCAAATGAGAAAATAAATGGAGCATTAGCTTGCACGGAGCAAATATAAATTGATGATAAAGCAAGCAAGGAAGGGATTTCAGAGGGAAAATCAAACAAGCACTTTAAATGCAACAGGAAACTGTGCAGGCAAAAACTCTGGTGTGTAGAGGACTGTGCTGGGGAAGGATGCGGAAAGGTAAATGTATCCTGTAAGCAAATTGGGTGTCATTGGGTGTCACTGTGGGAGATGTTGGGATGAGGTAAAAGGTAAAGGACCCCGTGGTGGTTAAATTTGACCATGGGGTGCTTTTCGGGGTCATATAGCCAGCATGACTAAACCACTTCTGATGCATGAAACAGCATGACGAGTGCCAGAGCACATGGAAACACTGTTTACCTTCCTGCCACAGCCTTAGCTATTTACTCACATTGGTATGCTTTGGAACTGCTAGGTTGGCAGGAGCTGGGGCAAAGCAACGGGAGCTCACCCTATTGCACGGATTCGAACTGCCAACCTTACGACTGGCAAGCCTAAGAGGCTCGGTGGTTTAGACCATGTCCCTTTACCTTGGGATGAGACCCAAGTCTAAACAGTTCTTTCTTGGAAGTGTAACTGAGGAGGAGTCCTACCAGTCACAAAAGAGCTTTTACCCCTTCTTCTCCCCACCCAGACATTTTCCTTGTATGCCAAGCTTGGGAATAAATCTTTTTTTTTTTTTTGGCAGACATGTTGCCTTCCCCAACCACTTCAGATGTATCCACCTCAAATCAGGGCACTTCAGAGAGATTTCACCTGAGATAATGGAGAAGAGGGCTATCAGTGGCTACTAGCCACAATGGCTATGCTCTGCCTCCTCGGTCAGAGGCAACATCACTTCTAAATGCCAGTCACTCAAAGCTACAGGACGATAGGGCGCTCTTGTGCTCAGGTACTGCTTATGGGTTTGCCACAGGCATCTGGTTGGTCACTGTGAGAACAGGTTGCTGGACTAGTTAAGTCATTGGGCCAATCCAGCAGCACTCTTCAGATGTTCTTATGAGTTCAGACAAGCCCTCTTCAGTTTGAGATTGGTACAAATTTGATGCACACCCCTAGTGACAACTGCCACTTTAAAGAAAGCAATTCAAAAAGCAAATAGCATCACTACCCTGTCTTAGGTAGGTGCTTTCAACGTTGAGTTGATGTTTTTAAGGAGCTGCCTCCCAAACCTCAAACCTCTAGGCTGTATTTCCTGACTAATAAGTAACAAGTCCTGAGTCAAAATAAAAGGGATGGGGTCCTATTTCACAAAAGTATTGCCCTCTGCAAAGAGCCTTCATTTCAGTGATGTGTCAGGACAGGCACAATCATTGAGAAAAATGTCCACTACCACATTTAAACTGGCAAGTATCATTTTAAAAAGAGGCAGCCTGGAGTACAACCTCCAATTTTGCTCGTCTTTTGGCAAACCATTTGCCAAGAAAGGGCGAGGAGTAGGATTTCTGCTCCAGGTTCCTTACTTCAAAGTAATGCTTCTTTAAGTGATGCAATCTCTAGTGTGACCCTTGTTTCTCCCCTGCTATTGGCAAACTATTTGCATTCAGACAATGGACTGTAGAAATCACCTTTTCTAGGGTATGAATAGCTATCATGGTGCCGTCCAAGTGGTTTGGACTACAGGTGCCATCATTGCAGGCCATTGGCCATGTTGGCTAGGGTCAATGGGAGTCATAGTCCACAACATCTGATGGACACCACATTGGCGACCCATGTCCTGAAGAAAGGAAACATGAGAAGCTGCCCTGTTTGCAATAGCCTAGAGTGTAAAGTGCAGGGATAATCGTATTTGTCTTCACAATTGCACAAGGCCTGCAGTAGTCCTCTGGCATTTGTGTTTTCAGCTTGACAGGATTGTTTTCCTAATTTGTTCAGCTGATTTTTCTTTCTTGTTTGTTTAAAAGGAGCACAGTCTGGAAGCCTGAACTCTGATGTAAAAAGGATAAGGTCTTTGATGATTCAGGTCAATGGAAGATGTAGAGCCTATGAAGACCTCCCTGCGGAGCGACGTTGCCATTGGTTTAGATCTCATCATCACAAGTCGACACCTTTATTGCTCTGGAGCTTTTTCACAGATGTCAACGACATTGTTCTCTTTGCTCTTGTTTTAAACGACTGCACTGTAAATAAATAAAAGAAGCTGGATTTTTTAAAATAGAAAACCTGTTAAGCTAAGTTTGTGGAAATTCTCAGTAAAGAGTGAAATCTGCCACATGCCCTCTAACTCCTGCACATCATCTGCAAGTGCCTTTTCAACCACGTCAAAATGCCGACTTGTGACCGGATGTCAAAATAGATAGGGCAGACAGATGAGGGTTCCATCTTTAGATGTGCATTTCCTTCGTTTCATTACTTGCCGGCAGAGACTGATATTCTTTCAGTATGGTTTTTGCCGAGAGATATTATACAGATAAATCAGAGGGATATATAACCAATGGCTCTGTGGAAGCCTTACACCAGGATCATTTTTAGTTCAGCAGTGCAAAACCAAATTTAATTAATAGGGCTGAGTTTTTAACCGACTTGCCTTTTATAAGACTTATTAAAAGATAAAAGTGATGTATTGAGAGCCACTGCCTTTGAGTGTGTGCTGCAGCCTCATTTGCATAATAAAGGGGGTTTGGCACATGAGCTTCATAGTAATAATAAATGTGTATTAATGAAGACAATTATAGACACACGAAAATGTATGCCGCATAAAGGGAAGAATCTTGGTTATTAATGTTGACAAATCCAATACAGATGGCATTATGTATGTTAATATTATTATAAATCCTTATTGTTATGCACGGATGTATATTAAAGCTATCATTATGAATCATATTCTGTCAGCTCCCATGAGAAAAGGAAAGTACATGATGGCAATATGTAATGGCAAAATGCTATTGTCATGTTTATATTGATGTCAAGTTCAAATTGAAATTAGTTCTTAAAAGTTGTGACAGCCACATGGTTATCCATTTGAGTAATAATTAACATTCCACATAAATGACAGTAATAAATTAATATCGAGATAATTAGATTATGTAACTGTACTCATGCTCTGAAGTCATCTGATGTCAAAAGGAATTGAAAAGAAATTTTGGGGAGGCTGTCACACCTGGGAATGCACACTGGATATGCTGAAATGTATACTGGAAATGTGATTCTCAAATCTCTCTAGAATAAAGCACAAGTCATCTTGGTTTCGCTTTTTGATATGTATTCTACTTGGCTGTGATTGTCCTGATTCCAAGAGTCACTTTCAATTTACACCTGTGGTACAGTGGTAACTCGGGTTACAAACACCTCGGGTTACAAACACTTCGGGTTACAGACTCCGCTAACCCAGAAGTAGAACTTTGGGTTAAGAACTTTACCTCAGAATGAGAACAGAAATTGTGCAGTAGCAGCAGCGGGAGGCCCCATTAGCTAAAGTGGTACCTAAAGTTGAGAACCCTTTCAGGTTAAGAACAGACCTCCAGAACGAATTAAGTTCATAACCAGAGGTACCACTGTACTCTAAAGATAACCAGTATCTATCAAAATACAGCTATCCATCATGGCCAAAGAGAGAGAGACAGACCTGCTCAGTATTTCATTTATGCACAAGCTGAGGTTTGCTAAGGAATGGACTGAGACCTCCCTCATGGAGGCTGCCTCCATGGTTGAGTTAGTTTGAGGAATCAGTCGGTGGCTTGGGGACAGAGCTATGACAGTTACTTTGTCACAGTTGCATGCTGGACCAAACCTGCAGTAACAGTGAAGCAAAACCCACACTAGGCTCTCAAGGACAAGGTTCCTGGCATCCCTGGCACTGACTCCAACTGCCAAAACTTAATTCAGGAGCCTTTCACCATCTTTGTACTCTCCATTGCAGGCCTGTATCTGGTTGCCAAATATGGAATGCTTTCTAACCTTTCGGGTTCCTGCTACCACATCCCAAAGAAGATCTCGCTTGCCATTCTGGATCTGTCAGTTGCTTAAAAAATAAAGCCAAGATAGCATCATGCAAGAAGTGGGGAGGCCAAAATAAGCAGAGAACTTATTAAACAGGAAGAATATCTATGGGTCATATAATAGGTGACAAATGGTTATTATTGCAGGTCTTGGTGAGCTGGCCAAGAAAGAAAGAAAGAAAGATAGGGTTGCCTATGGGAAGCTGCAGCACCAAAACATTGGGGGAAAGCCCCACTGCACACATTTATACACCGAAAATACTGTGAAAACCCCCAGTGTATAGCAGATACTTTGGAATATGATTGTGCTGTCCTTTTTACCACACTATATTTCTTTTAAGCCAAGGGTGTGGCTGCTGCAAGTGTGGATTTTTGACTGACTTTTTGCAAGCTATGTGACATGCAACTGCCATGTGAGATGCAAAAATCTATGCATGCTCACTTGAGCACATGACATCAGCACTCACATGACTTGCTCCACATGTGGCTGTACAGCTAAGGGTTGACCTGGGAACATCTACTGCCAGACACTGAGAAAGAACTGCAATGAAGAGGCTATTGATTAGTGCTGCTTACTCATATGCATTCGCCATTCAGGAGGATGAAGAGTGATACACTCTTTCAGTGCATGTGTATATTATGCCAGGGTGACTGTGAGGAAAGGATAGTCCCATTCAAGGCAAGAGCACACATTGTTTTGTAGCCATGTCTGTGAAGCATCCTAGTGACATTCTTGCTTAACCAGACCCCATGGGAAATCTGGAGGTTGGCTATAAGCTGCCCCTTTGCCTTCTACTTGACTGGGGTGTTTGTCTTCCTGAACAATAATAACCATGCTGGTCCTTTGAATCATGTCCGTGTATAGCTAGTTGAGCCTAGCTGGTATGGTTACTGGTGGGAGTAGGAAACAGCTCAGGATAGGTGATATATGTGTCTGATCCTTCTTTACCAGTATATCCACTGCTAACTGCAGGATTTGTGGTGGGTAGGGGATTTGCACACCCTTTTCTCTTTCCTTTCCCACCAACCAACCACACCTACTGGGAGTAAGGTAGACCCTTCCCATGTAACTACTTTGTTGCCAGACATCTCACCATATTGCAAGTACTTCAGGTTCTCTGGCTGATTTCATAGATGGCTCTCACTGCAAGGCTATTTGGGAGGTGGGTTTCTGGCAGGAATGATGTCCTCACAGAGGTGAAATTTGAAGGACATGCTCCTGCAGCATGCCAGTTACTGGAATAAAAGGAGTAAGAGATAACAGAAGTGGATGCTTTATATATAGGCATTTGCCACTGGTATAAGAACACTCAGCATTAACCAATGAACACAAAGTTCAAACATTCCAACTGGCATGGAGTTATATCCAGAAATAGATTTTATCTACCTTTGACAGATACCCAAAGGGGCTTTCTTTCTTTCCGACACAGTTTGGTCACACTCATGTAGCTGTTGTGCCATTGATTTGAGATGAGCATTATGTGTATGTGTTGAAGGAAATAAAACGAGGATAAAACAAACCTTTGACAATCTCTTTTTCTACCCCCCTGCTCCTTTGGGAGCTGATCCTTGACCTTTTGAATGCTGTCTTTTGTAAAAACCTGATAGGCAACTTGAAAAGGAACTAAAGTGCCAGTCATGGGGACACAGAAGGTTAAAATTCTGTTCAAAACCAAGTGGCACTGCTGGGTTGACTCACATGGATCTCCTTTGCTAGGCTATTCTTATTTCTTTCTCTCCACTGCCCTCCATACCTGGATGTTGGCAGACATGTTGCCGAGAACATGCTCTAACTGCCCTTTAAAGACAATAAAATGATTATCGACAGAAAAAAGTTAATGGGCTTATGCCCTAGTCAGTCAAACCCAGCAATTAGTTTTAGCAAGATCAACAGTTCCACATAGCTTGCTTTAAACGGTTTTTACTGCTGTATTTATATTGCTGTAACCCTCCCTGGGACCTGGGAAAGGAAGTTAATAAATCTAATAATAATAATAGAACACCTGGGGATCAGATTCAAGGGAACATCAAAAAAAGTTCAGTCCCAACAGAAAGCCAGCGATCGCCTTGGTCTCAGATATTTCAGAGAGTAGGAAAGTCTGGAAATGAGACATGTCTGCATCCCTCATTCAGTGCTTCACAGCAGCCAGCATTTCAGGAAAGAACAAGCTAAGACATACATGACAGAACTGGGGAGTGTGGAGAAATACCTCTTTTATTTACTGTGGGAATGGGAAACTGTGGACCTCTAAATGTTGTTGGACTCTGTCAGCTCCAGCAAGCATGGCCAATGATCAGGGGTGATGGGAGCTGCAGTTCAACAAAATCTGAAGGCTCACAAGCCCCAGCCATGGGAATCCTTAGCAAAAGGTGATCAGAAGGCCAGGAGTCTGTGATAAGGCCAAGAAGTGAGCATCTGGGGTGAGCTGCATCCAAAATGAGAGGCATTATAGCTTCTGAATCCCATTTGCTGGAAACTGCAGGAGAGGAGAGTGTACTTGTGCACTGGTTGGCCACTGTGAGAACAGGAACCTGGACTAGATGGGCCATTGGTCTGGTCCAGCAGGCTCTTCTTGTGTTCACTACAATGCGTTATCCTAGAGACCCTTTCACTTTTCCCCATATAAGTGGGAAGTCTTGATGCTTCATGATAATGGGAATCTTGTTAATAGTGCATTAAGAAGAAATGTTAAAATGAGGCAAATGCTGTTATCAATAGGGATTATTATAGTAATACTAATTCAGTGATGCTGACATTTTAGTGGCTGGACAACATTAAGTGTTTGAGAGAACCGGGGAAGGTAAATTACCTTCTGGTCCTATTATGTGATTTGTCAATACTGTCTCTCAACGATTAGCATTTAGTTTTCTTTAATTAAGGAAACCGATGTGGAGGACAGTTCTGAAAAAAATAGATCACAAACACTGTTAAAAAGTTTGCAGATTACAGACAACTTTAGCCTGCCCTCCTTGATCCACAAGTCTACGCTTTGGACATTGTGTCTGTATTTAAGTGAGCACATAAACCCAGTGGTTCAAAGGACAGACATCTCTGCTTGCCAACCACCAGTTTTTCACTCTTATTATAATTATCACCACTCCCAGGGTCATGTGCAGCATTAATCTAAATTGCCTTGTCATTGGCAGCTAATGCAATCTGATTTGTATTGCTTGCAAGTTTATGCCCTTATCCTTATGGGTCTGCTGTACAGCTATCAAGAAAAGCTTTCCAGGAAAGCACATGCAGAAGCCAGCCCTCTAGACACTCTGTGCACCTCCTGAAAGGCAAGGAACCTGGATAACCTTAGATGATCAGATTGATTGCCCTCCCTGCTTTTCCCATCAGTCACTTCTTACCCGATTATGCAGCCAGAGAGGGGTGGGGAGGGAGGGAGAGAGATGCATTTATCATTCTGAAACATGAAGAAGAAGAAAAATCAGCTGAGTATCTGCCTGGGGCCACGTAAGTCTCCAAGTTCTCTTTCTTGCCAATGTGCTGAAACATTGTTGCACCCGACAATGGAGGTCGGGGCAGACAATAGGAAACATGAGTAAGCAGTTTCACTCCTTACCTTCACGTTGTGGGTGTCACTGTGTTTACAAGGCTAAATGATAACATGGATAAACAATGAATTCTGAACTCAGCAAGACAGCCAACTTCCCAAGGCAGCTGATATCTTCTTACTTGAATGGTAATTTCCTAACTTATTTAACTATCAGGAATTTGAGCTAACTGTGCTGTTCCGCCACCTGCTTCTTGTTGCTGGGTGTAATTCCCAGAAATGAAGTGACCAGGCTCTTCCTAGAACAAAGAAGCCATCTGTCAATCACCTTTCTTGCATTAGATGCATGAAAAGTGATCCTCAGGTATATATATCCACATGGGTCTATAGAGCAGATTCCCCAACTTTGGGATAGAGAGGGAAATGTAAACAGTGAGGTCAGATGGAAAGAAATTGGTGTTTGTGTGGAATACACCCTGTGACTATTCTGTTAACAGCTTAAATGTTTGCAAAATAAGCACAGTGGTTTTCTATCCCCCCCAAAGGTGCTAATTACATTAGCAAAGCTAGGATATCTGCACTATCATCAATTACTGCTGTTGTGAATGGTCACTGTGCTTATTTTGCCCAGAGGAGAGAAATGAAGCCTATGTAATCATCCTAATAGATCCAAAGGAAATACTTGTAACATTTAGAATGAACACAGGGTCACAAACCGCATCTTCACCACAGAATATAGAAGACACTGAGGGTGTAGTTTTAAACTACTGCCAGCTGAAGCACAGTCCTTCCTTTTTTCCATTTGTCATAAACCCATACATGGCCTTAACTTGCCCTCTGACTTAACAGAGTCTGACAATTACAGCATGGGAAGAAGAACATTTGCTGTTTAAATATGTTTAAGGAACAGTGACCTCCATCTCAGTGGCGTAGCGTGGGGGGTGCAGGGGGGGCGGCCGCACTGGGCGCAACATCTGGGGGTTAGGGTTAGGGGCGCAAATTCATGGTTAGGGGGCGCAAATCCACGGGTTAGGGGGCGCAAATTACTTGCCTTGCCCCAGGTGCTGACAGCCCATGCTACGCCACTGCTCCATCTTACAGGTTGGTCAATCATTTGATTTCATTGCAGGGTAATATATGGAGCTGTCTTGTGCTGAGTTAAATCACTGGACCATCTAGCCTGGTACTGTCTATCAGTGGCAGCTGGTAACACTTTGGACTTAGTAGGGCTGTCATTTTTATCATTGCTATCACAATAGGACTTGTACAGCACTGGTTTCAGAAAGTGTGTCATTACACATATGCATAGTGATGGCGCTTTGCGCATGTGTGGACAGAGGAAGAGCTAGCATGTAAGAGGGTCCAATTATGATTTTCTGATAAGATTGACTCCATACCTCTTATTTTGAAATTAAGCCATGCCTCATGACATAAGTTTTGGAATTCATATATTGCTTTATATCTACATATCCAAGGCTAAAAAACTAAACAAACACACACATTTAAAAGGTGAAAAAACATGCTTCCAGATTTCCTCCCCTCAAAAACATAAATCTAACTTTTTATTATCCAAAACACTTTTTTCTCTAAATTAAAAGAACAAAGAATTCTATGGAATTCACAGTCTAACAAACTAAAACACAATACATAAGAAATAAAAGCAGTGATTAAGATACAATTACAAAGTGTGCTGTTTCTAGCACAATGCACAACAATTGCTACAATAGGCGAAAGAGCAAGAATTACGTAAGTGATCCACCAGGACCCTCAGCAATTTTCAAGTGCTTGGTGGTGATGGGAGGAGTTTGGGAACTGTTTCTATCATATATTTGTTAGTCTTTGAAGTAAAGTGAAGCTTTTGCCACCAGTGACTAACTCAGCTACCCATCTTGTTACCACCCAAATAAGTGTACCCAAATAATTCTATGCAACTCAGTGGCTTCCTACATTGTGAATGCTTAGTTGGCCTAATGAAATCATCACTTTCCTTTTACTTGTTCTTTCTTCTTTGTTGCATGTGAATCACTTGACTACCAGGACTTTAGCATTGCTTTGTAAGCAAGGACACCATTCACTGGAAAAGGAGCTCTTAGGTCTGACTCATTTCAATAGTGTCAGAAGGATGTCTCGGGAGATTGCACCTGAGTGATCTGAAAGAGCTTGTGAACATAAATCAAGTTTCCAAAGCAAAATTATCATTCGCACCTAGATCACACATTTCTGCTTTCTGTGAGAACATGTGCAGGGTTACTGGAGCAAATTTTAGGAAATCTTTAGAGGGAATGACTCTAGCAGAGATATTTGAAATGGTTCACAGTTCACACCTATGTTTCTCTGCCCCACCCACCTGCCCTGAGAAATAGCTGGTTTGTAAATGCACACAAAAAGTTCAAAAGTGCAAGAGGATCGTGTTTTCAGCAAGCATTTGTTGTTGTTTTTTCCTTTGGATGCAAGGACAATGGAATCGAAACCCGGACAAATCTGTCTCTTTTTTGGCCATGAAATCCTAGTACCATGTTATGCTTCACTTCCTGCTTGTGGATATTTAAAAGGCACCGTTGCACAAAGCCATGGGCTTGGCAATAGCTAATCTCTTTAAAGAAGCAGATGGCCAGTGCCCAAATTACGTTTTTTATTATTTTTCTGATCCCTGGAACAACTCATGTCTAAAGTTTGGTTATGAAAGGACCCAAATACCAATTTCCATTTGACGGTTACTCCTAAACTCTAACTGCCCCTTTTTGCTTTCAAGATTCTTTTAGCAATTGTGGTTTTAAGTGGGTCTTTTTGCCATTTGACTAACACAAATTACAGTGGTACCTCAGGTTACATACGCTTCAGGTTACAGACTCCACTAACCCAGAAATAGTGCTTCAGGATAAGAAATAGTGCTTCAGGATGAGAATAGAAATCATGCTCCGGCGGCGCGGCAGCAGCAGGAGGCCTCATTAGTTAAAGTGGTGCTTCAGGTTAAGAACAGTTTCAGGTTAAGAACGGACCTCTGGAACGAATTAAGTACTTAACCCGAGGTACCACTGTACTCACCTACTGGGATATAGGATCTCAGCCATATAAGCAACAGGAAAAGGTGGAAGTGATGTTACTGTGTCCTGAGATGGTAGCGTTGACCGTACTGCTTTGTAATGCAGGTGGTGATGTTTGTGTCTTGTTGATCTGTACAACTCCAGTATTTGTGTATACAGGTGCAAACACTGCACACCCATGGAATGTAACACGTAAACACCCAAATGCTCATTCCTGACTTCCCAAACCCATAGGTTAGCAAGTTAGGATTGTTCACATCTGAACCTGCTCTGTAGGAAGATCAGATGCCGAGCCTTATACTGAGTCAGTCCAATGGCTTGTCTGTCACAGTACTACCAGCCCTGAGTGACAGATTTTCTCTGGAGCCTGCGACAGAAATGTTTCACAGCCCTACTACCTCAGAGGCTTGGGATTGAATTTGCAGCTTCTTAAACACAAGCTGGGGATTGAACTTGCAGCTTCCTATATTCAAAGCTGACTTGCTGCTGGGGCCCCTCCCCTGTGGAGCTCTGACCTCTCCCAGTCTCAGTGAAGAAATCCAGTTGGGAATCATTAATCCGAAAACAGCTCTGTTGTAAAACCCAGATACTTTGGGCTTAAACAGAAAAAAGAGTTATAGTCAGAAGTGAGCTACTTTTATGAGTATGGGGAAAAGAGGGTGACAAGCAACCCGAAAGAGTCAGAATCCTATGACTTTGGTGTAAATGGAATTCAGTTTTAACATAGCAGCTGTTGGAATCCATGTGTGTGAAGGCATTTCATTATACAGAACAGTCGATAACATTCTTACGTATAAAATATTTCAGCTGGCGGGGGGGGGGGCAAAATAGGAGACTTACATGGACCATCAAACCTTTCCAGTGAATTCCAAAACTGCTGAGAACAAAGCACACTTCATTGGGGACCTGCTGGTTGCTATCGTCGACTGAGCCACTTACGGTAGGAATCTAAATAAATATATGGAATTCGGCCGTTCCTTTCTGTGAATTGTCTTGGCTGTGCAGGTCATTTTCGGCAGTGTGTTCCTGCTACCTTGCTGTTTCAGTAATGCAAAGCAACTGTAAATCTGCCCTAATTGGGTCAATGGCTGTTTTGCACCACTGGAGCAGCATAGAAAGGCCTGGGCATTCTCTCAATCCTGACCATACATCTACCACATCTTGACATGGTTCTTTTGGCTGCCAAGTGTTTAAACAGATAAATTCCTACCTCACCCTCCCCCCCCCCCGGGGTTGTTGCCTTTTTAAAGAAAAATGTACAATGGGTTAGTAAAATAGCAGCCATTTCTGTTTCTTTCAGTGCTGAATACTCCTCTCCTCTTGGCATCAGACCCTTTTTCAAAGCTATACATACATACCTATTCGACTTGATTGAAACAAAACTGCTCAGCTTGAACTTTCGGTTTCAAAGCTCTGCCTTGAATGGTGCATTGCTAGAAGGTAACTGCTTTCACTGTTTAGAGCTGATGATGAATAAGCTGCACCATTGTTCACTTTCATTATAAACACACACACAAAAGACCACATAGAACAGAGAAACAGTCTATTTTCTAACATCAAACAATGTGACTCAATACAAGATTGCCTAAATGTTTCACAAGGTATCAAAGCTAAAGTCAGCTTGTTAAGCTACTGATGGGTGAATAAAACATCATTTTCTTTTTCTAATTATCTGACAGGAGAGAGGTTTCTGGGCAATGTTTTCAGATGTGTTTGTTATTTGCGGAACCATTTGTTTTCCTTTGGTTATGTACTCATCGGGGGCACAGTCCAACAAGATGGTCCCCAATTTCAATGAGCAGGAGATGCACTGCGTTCAATTCAATGGCATTTGCATAGACAACGTACTGCAGGATTGCTCAGTTTGTCATTCTAGTCACACAAAGATAAGAAGAGGCCTGCTGGATGAGACCAAAGGCCCATCTAGTGTATGGGTACCAGGTTTTTTTCAATGAATCCGGGATCCGGGGACGCTTTTTGGGGGGAAGCTGAGTAGCAGCAGGGAGTCAGTAGTGGGGATGGTGAGGCAAAAGACCCTAGGCCCAAGCACACATGCATATTGTATGAAGGTGCAAAGCCTTTCTTTCGCACCCTGTGAAACATAAATGCGCAGAGTTTTTTTAAAAACTGGGCAATGGTGCGCCACCCACCTGTGATTCCTGAGCCTTCCCCGATCTCCTTCCCCTTTTGTTTTGACAAATCAGGGGAGGCTTGGGAGTCATGGGCGGGTGGCCATTGCCCAGGAGGGGCCAGTCTGGAAGTGCAGTTAGCTCTGGCTGGCTTCAGGTGCTGCTTGCTGCTTGCTGCCGTGGCACAGGAAAAATGGCAGGCGCCATGGCAGCGAGCGGTGAGCAGCTCCTGAAGCCAGCCAGAGCCAACTGTGCTACCAGGCTGGCTCCGGGCTGCTGAGGCTGCCGCTGCCACATTTCCCGGGGACAGATTTGCAAATCTGGGGACATTCCAGGGACAGAATTTGTCCAGGGACAGATGTGCAAATCTGGGAACTGTCCCCGGAAACCGGGGAGGTCTGGTAACCTTAATCTAGTACAGCATCCGGTGACCAAACAGTTGCACATGGGAAGCCCATGAGCAGGAGACAAGTGTGCCTGCATTCTCCCCACTTGTGATTCCTAGCAACTGGTCTTCAGAGGCAGGCTGCCTCTGATCCCCAAGGAAATAGACAGCCACCATCCCTAGTAGTCACTGGTAACCTGATCCTCCATAAATTCAACTAAGCCCCATTTAAAGCCAGCCAATTGATAGCCATAATGGCATCTTGCAATTCTATAGTTTTCCTTAGGTAAAGGGACCCCTGACCATTAGGGCCAGTTGTGACGGACTCTGGGATTGCAGCGCTCTTCTCGCTTTATTGGCTGAGGGAGCCGATGTACAGCTTCTGGGTCATGTGGCCAGCATGACTAAGCCGCTTCTGGAGAACCAGAGCAGTGCACGAAAACGCCGTTTACCTTCCCACTGGAGCAGTACCTACCGGTATTTATCTACTTGCACTTTGTGCTTTCGAACTGCTAGGTGGGCAGGAACAGGGACTGAGCAACGGGAGCTCACCGCATCACGGGGATTCAAACAGCCGACCTTCTGATCAGCAAGCCCTAGGTTCTGTGGTTTAACCTACAGCACCACCCGCGTCCCTGAGGAACAGCGTTGGGGGAAGGCAATTGCACCCATGTCCTGGACTGAGCTTTCAGAAGGGATCTGGTTGCTAGTTCCTAGTAGGAACTAGGATGATGGTTTTGGTCTGACCCATCAGGCCTCTGTTTATGTTCCTACCTATGAGATTTGCCTCATAAATGCACAGCGCCACCCGCGTCTCTTTATGCACTGTTTAAATACATATTTTCTTTTGTCTGTCCTGCTCTCCCAACACTCAACCTCATTAGATGCCCCCCTGGCTTCTAATACTATATAAGAGGGAGAAGAACTTCCCTATATTCACTGTCTCCACACCATACATAACGTTGGACACCTCTCTCATATCCCCTCTTGCCCATCTCTTTTCCTAATCTAAAATGTCACAAATGGTGCAACCTTTCCCCACTGAGGAGCTGTTCCAGTGCCATGATGATTTTGCATGCCCTTTTCTGAACCTTTTCCAGCTCCACAGTATCCTTTTTAAGATGTAGTGGTCAGGCCTGTACACAATATGCCAAGCGCACACCATAATTTGTATAATGGCATTATTATATTGGCAGTTTTATTTTTAATCCCTTTCCTAATGGTACCTAATATGGAATTCACCTTTTTCAAAGCTGCTGCACACTCAGTTGACATTTTCATTGAACCCATCATGACCCCAAGATTTCTTTTCTGGTCAGTCACTGCCTGTTCACACCCTGTAAATGTCCATGTTTAGATTTATTTATTTTTGTCCCAATGTGCATCACTCAGATTGCTTGCTTCACTTGCCAACACTGAATCTCATTTGCCATCTTGATGCCCATTCACCCAGTTGGGAAAGATCCTTTCATGGCTCCTGGCAATATCTTTTTGTTCTTATCACCCTGAACAATTTATCAGTAATCATGGCCACCTCACTACTAACCCCCTAGCTCCAAAGCATTTATGAATAAGCTAAATAGCACAGGCCCCAGTTCTGATCTTTGGGAGATTCCACTTCTTACATCCTTCTTTTGTGAGAACTGTCCATTTATTGTTATTATCCATTTCTTTCAACAGTTATTGTTCCATAAAAGGTGCCACCTTCTTACCTCATGACTGATTTTTAGTGCAACTGGTAAGTTTGGACCTGTCCATAGCTGTCAACTTTTCCCTTTTCTTGCAAGGAATCCTATTCGGAATAAGCGAATTTCCCTTAAAAAAAGGGAAATGTTGACAGCTATGGACCTGTCTTGGCAAAAATCAGGTGAAGGCAATCTAAGTCATGTTTTGGTCTGCCATCTTGAATCAAAATGGCACCCTGCATCAAAACATCAATGAAGTCTGTCGCCCCCACCCCATGAACCCTCATTTAATGTTTGGCGGTGATATATTGAGAGGCAGCTAAAGCCATGTCCCAAAATGGGTGGTCACACCAAAGTCATCTAGATTCAAAATGGAACCTGGTACCCAAATGCCAAACATCCTTGCTTGTTGGTTCACATGATGGAAAGAGGCCTTGGTAACCCTTCCTCCCAAGGTAAAGAGTGTGATCTAGCTAAGCTTGGCAGGACAGCTTACTCTATGGTCTTAACCCCTACATGCATTAATTAGTCTTAAGCATGTTGGTTATATGACGCTGATTTATCCCATGATCTCAAGAGGTGGCTGAACCTATAGAAAGCAAACGAAGAAACCATTTCCCAAAATATACAGTAGATCCATACATGTCTGACACCTCACATCATGTATGGTGTCCGATGTGGGGCAGGTGGCTTTGGTTTCAGGGGAGCAGCCTCATGGGACAAATTGGGTCCCATGGGAGGTCTAATTTGTCCTCCATGGGCTGGAGGTTCCCTACACTAAAGCATCACATGCAAGCCCTGACCAGGTTAGAACAGCATTCAGAATCATTTCCCCCCTCCTACCTGGGAAGAAGCTTGAGTAACTACTAAGTAGATGAGTTATTTTTTCCCCTATTTAAAAGGAAGAAAGATGGCATTCCTCTTTAATTCTCTGTCTTTTATGTTGTACAAATAACTAGCATTTATGGGTTACCATGCTATTCAAAAAGGCTTCGTCTTCTACCATTCAGCTCTCATGCAAGCCATCTATTCTTCCCACCCTTGCTTTGGCACGCACTTCCCTTCTTAGAAACGGTTTCTTAAATAAAGCACAATCCCTGGCAGACTGTTCAGGAATGACTCTTGTGAGAAAGGCTATGTGAAAAGATAATGTGTGAGTGGAAGCGGTATCTTTGTGGTGAATTCATCTGCTGAAACAACTTGATTAAATGCAGATTTTTATCAAAGTAATCCAAGACCTTGTTCTTAAACATCTATTATTCCATTCCATCACAGATGTGTGCATAATGGCTCTATTTTTCCCCCCAAGAAAGGTTACTCTATTCACAGCAAGATATATAGCTGAATACCCTTAATTAGGAGATGTGTCTTTTTTTAACGCCCACAATCACCTTTTCCACTCAGAGTGGGAATTGCCCTGTCTTGTAATGTGCGAATGACAGTCTAAAGAGAAGTTAACTTTAAACAAGGAGACAACGCAAATAAAATAAAATAAAAGTTCAGAAAAATAAAAGTTCTGGAGTCCTTTTTCTCCCAGTTTTCTATTGGCCATGCCAATGTATAAATACTTCGAATCAAAATTTTAGATCGTCATTGATTATATGCTATCTTTGTTATGCTTCCCCCGCCTTCCTTTTGTGTCCCTAAGTTCTAGGTTCTTAGATGTATGAATCACTTTACACACTGTAGCCACAGCTACACCGCGGCCTGCAACACCTTATATCACTCCTTCATTCTCACCATTACTCCCAGTGACTTCCTCTTTACAGTAACACACCACCACCCACTCCCCAGCCTTTCTGTTAAAGGTAAAGGTACCCCTGCCCGTACGGGCCAGTCTTGACAGACTCTAGGGTTGTGTGCCCATCTCACTCAAAGAGGCCGAGGGCCAGTGCTGTCCGAAGACGCTTCTGGGTCACATGGCCAGCGTGACATCGCTGCTCTGGCGAGCCAGAGCCGCACACGGAAACGCCGTTTACCTTCCCGCTAGTAAGCGGTCCCTATTTATCTACTTGCACCCGGGGGTGCTTTCGAACTGCTAGGTTGGCAGGCGCTGGGACTGAACAACGGGAGCGCACCCCGCCGCGGGGATTCGAACCGCCAACCTTTCGATCGGCAAGCCCTAGGTGCTGAGGCTTTAACCCACAGCGCCACCCACATCCCTGCCTTTCTGTTAGTTCCATACAATTACCCTTGTTGTGAGCCAAGAGGTTCTCCTTGTACACTTGTACACTTACACACTTGGTCAGTAAGATGGGTGTCCAGCAGGGAGAAGTCCTTCTCTATGGTGGTTATTGACCTTGTGCCAAATCTCTTTGAGGGGTTTTTTCCTACAATCAAGCGGTATGTACATTTTTTGAAATAAATAAAACAAATTTTTATGCTGCCAGCTTTTTCGAAGGCCTTGAAAACTTACTTTTTTTTAACTGGCCTTCCAGACTTGATGTCCATTAGCTGGGTGACACTCTGCCACAATTATGTACTTTCTGATTACATAAAAGTTTTACTATTACTATTATAATTTTATTCTGTACTATTTTAAAATTTTGAATTATTTTTATATTCTTATTTTAAGATGCTTTTAACATGCACTTGCCTGGAAAAGCAGTGTTAAAATATCTTATATAAAAATAATAAAAGGTGTCATTAAAGCATTCTGGATAAATAAATGAAGTGCCTGATTTTGTCAGTGGAATGTTATTGTGGATATGGGGCTGGCCGACTAGCGGTGACACACTGTCAATGGTGGCATCCCAGCAAATAGACCCCCACCCCAGAATCAGCTTCAGCTATGGCAAAGTTATTGCATATAATGGGTGGGGCTAGCTGACCAAATCTTCTGGTTCCTTCAAAAGGCTGCTGTTCTCCAGGTGCAGCAGAAAAGGGTTGGGGAACCTAAGTTGGCACCCATTTTAGCTTAGTTTCATTGACAATTACCCAGGATTAACAATGGACCAGGTGTTTATTTGAGGAACAATGAAAACAGATTGATATTTAATTGCCGTATGGAATGAATGTGATTAGAAGGAGTAATCTGTTAAACCCATTCCCACCCTGTCCATCTCCTCTACTCTCCACCCTCTTCCTCTTCCAACTCCTCTCTACTCTCCACCTGCTTTCTCTTGACAAAAAATGCTAACACCTCCCCAATTGTCATGCTATGCTCCTTTCAACTCTCTCTCCCACTTAGTATTCCCCAGCCCAAGTAGTTTCCTTCCTCCTCTCCTCCAAAAACAAATTCCAAATGTGGTTCACCACAGAGCTGTATGAATGGCAGGCTTTATTATTTATTGTTAGATATGCCTAAAATGATGCGACGATCCCTATGAGAAGAGCATTAAAATAACTATTTTTATGTATATGAGACCTACAATTCACCTAATACAGCTAGTGCAATTTTATATACAAAAGGCTCGGGAAAGATGAAGTGCAAAACTATAGATCTTGACTAGCTCAAACACTGCAAGAAGCAAATTATTTTGCTTCAAATTATCTGCCTGCTATGCTATACTATCTGGCAGGCAGAACTTTCATGTGAGTTTTTAAATAAGAGAATCTGCTTCCCTTTATCTCAGACTATTATCTGTGGTGTATCTAGGGCACTAGTGACAATGGCAGATAAGCTTTACAGTAGTTACACTGAATTTATCAAACAAGACAAAGCCAATGTCTAGGGCTGCAATTTTTTTCCATGCTAAATTGCTCTTTTCACCATAGAATCTTGCATAATTCACAGGACATTGTCCAAATCATAGAAATTTCACATCCCAATGTAAAATATTTATTGTGACAGGGGAAAGGGTTTCTGACAATGTAAAAGGAATTTGTGACAGCTGTCAACAAGGCAGCACATATGATGTGTCAGACCTGCGAAAAGAATATTATTATTTTAAAAAGATAATGTGTTGTAACAAAGATGCTCCCTTCAACTCCTCTGATAAGCCCCCTCACCTGTGCGCTTTTTAAGGGGTATGCTGAGACAAATACAATACCTACATATAAATTTGCTGAACACAGTTAAGAGTCTGAGTTACAACTGGCTATAAACACTCAATAGACTATCACTTTGCAGATGACATAGTGAAAGCATGGGGTGGAGGCAGATCTTGCATGCTGAAATGAAAATGCATTTGGATATCTGAAGAGAGCCTAGGCAAATTCATCGGATGATCTGAAGGGTGTGCTGATCACTTGGCTTGTGGGAGTAGCTAGGTGTAGGAAGGCCAAAAAAGCATGTCAAAAACGCCAGATTGATCAGCTCTAGTGCTTTATTAAAGAAAGGTGCAATTTTACAGCAAATCACCTTCCTAGGTCTCCCAGCCTTTAGAGACACGGAACAGACAGGGCAGCGAGGAGATGGCTTGCCCACATTCATACATTATTTTTATACAAAGCAGCATACGTTGCTTTGGCCAGGACTTCCCATCGCTTCACCTGACCAGATGAGGACATAGGTGGCAAATACCCAAACCTGCAGATAGTTCCCCTTTCTGGGCTCAGAACCCAGCACCCGAAGCTAAGGATAACATCAAAGGTAGCTAATTAGTTTATATCAAAGCGAGTGAATATAAACATATATGAGCTCATTGCTTCCTACCAATTAATTTTGGGGTTATCTTGACTACCAAGACGGCGTCTGCAGAGCTTCCAGAACAGTTCACCTTTGGTTCAACACAACGGGGGACAGTAGCAGTGTATGTGATGGAGTGGAGCCAGCGCTGGCATCCCTGAGGTTTATCTGGATGGGGCAGGGTGGCAGAAAGATTGCAGCTGCATGGGGGCACTGGGGTGAGTGTTAGGTTGGCTCAACCAGCACACCTGCACAGCCCCGAATTTGCCACCCTGGCCCACCCCAGCCCTATCCAAGTAAGCTGATGTTGAGAGGGCAGCTCTGCCCCAGCACATGGATCACTCCAGTCCTGGAGAGGGAACGTCACACAACTGAAATACGTAAAGTAAGTTCTTGTAGTTTTGGATGTCATTCTATTCTCTGAAAAAAGTTTACTTATATTGGACAGAAAGCAATCTCTCCACAATATACACTGAACATATGAATAGCTCTTATGTCAATTGAGCAAAAATGTTTATATATCTAGACCTAAATCTCTTCAGCATCTGAGTGATTTACCCATGCTGAAGATATACATTCTGAGTAGAAAGCTTGGCTCCCAGGCCCAGCACTGCCCTTTCTCTGTCCCTAGCTGTAAGTGTGAAAAGAGTATTCTATAAAACTGAAGCCCAGCATACTCCTAAGAGCAGAAGAAAAGCCCTGCTGGATCAAGTCGAAAGCCCATATAGTCCACCATCTTCTCACATTTGGCCAACCAGATGCCAGTGAGAAGCCTCAACCATGACCTGAGTTCAAAGGGGAAGCAATTCCCTGATTGTAGAAGGGAAGCATCTAAATATAGCAAAGGAAGTGGCTATGAAGGTTATGGACACCTTCTTCATAGAACTCCATGAATTACTGGTGAATCTAAAATGCAGCTTTAGGTCTACCCTGACATCACATCTGCTTTCAGTGACGACCACATGTAACACAATGTTCCCCATAAGGAAACTCCAATGTGTGAGCTCCTGCTCATGTGTAGGTGCTTCCTGCAGTTGGGACACCACCAGCACAACCAGGTGTCCCAGCTGTATAGTACTTCTGCACAGGAACAGGAGATCACATAATCAGGTCTCCATACAGCAACCAGGTGCAATATGCAGTTGTTGCAAGAAGACGGCATTATGTGGGCAGCCATCTTTTTCTCCATGCATTTCCTCAGGAAGAGTTTGAATGAGGGTAGAGCCTCGCATGTACACTGGTGGCCTCCATCCAGTGCTCTCCTGCACTCCCACTCAACGCCACTTCAACCCCACCCAGGTAAACAGGAGTGATGCCAGTGTTAGGAGGGCAGCTCTGCAACCCCATTGCACCACATGCACAGCTACAGTCAGGTGTGCTCAGTCTGGACCCAAATATAGGGGCATAACACTTGACGCTCAGTATAACTTGCAGCTAACTTGACAAAAGGACCACAGCTTTCCACCTCCGTAGCTAGAATCCAAAGGTGCCAGACAAAGCTTCAAAGCGAAGTGATATTTTGGAAGGTTATTTTCTCACACTTTGGGGATTAATTTGGAGCAAGAGAATTCCAGGCGCATGTTGTTCATGCAATAGCATTTAGAAAGGGCCAGAGAAACTCTCAATTGCGTCAAAATTGGTCAAAGTACAGTCAGCTACCTTGTGAGCTTTTATCTGCCTCGGGTAATGTCAGGCTGATCGACTGCTGTGTGCATTTTGTAGCCTTGATTGCTGCTGAGAGAAAACTTTGCAGAAGTTCAAAACAAAACTTTTTTATTTTTCAAAAAAAATAAGGGGGGGGGGAAGAAAGCTTAAAACAAAAACCTTAACATTTTTAAGTGGGGGGCAGCTTCTGATTTTATGAGGTGGAGACGGGAAAAATTGAGTTTAAGAAGATCCTGTACAATTTTATAGCTAGAAGCTCTGATTTGTATCCAATAGTGGCTTACCTATCAAGTCATGTTAGGGCATCTCTTTTTATGCCATTCTTTGCTATACACGTAAGCCCCTAGCTACTCCAAAAAGCTGCTCTAAAGGATGGGGAGACTCTCCAGAATAGAATGGGCGTTGCTCAGCTAAAGCTCTTTTTGCCAAGGCAAAGACACTCTATGTACCTATGTACAGTGGTACCTCGGGTTACATACGCTTCAGGTTACATATGCTTCAGGACTTCAGAAATAGTACCTCAGTTAAGAACTTTGCTTCAGGATGAGAACAGAAATCGTGCTCCGGTGGCGTGGCAGCAGCAGGAGGCCCCATTAGCTAAAGTGGTGCTTCAGGTTATGAACAATTTCAGGTTAAGAACTGACCTCCGGAACGAATTAAGTACTTAACCCGAGGTACCACTGCAGAGCTCTTCCAGCTCAGGGGGAGCCCCAATTGGGCTAAGGTGCATGGCCACAGCACACAGTGTTGGCGGTGTGACTAGGCCACACAACATCATGGAAACCTCCACACATTCTTTCAAAACATGGGGTGATCCTCTAAACTTCTCCATTAATTTCAGAACACTCAAGTTTGGGATGGGGTTGCAAAAAGCAGATGTGACGTAATTAGAAAGAGAACCACCGTCACTGGTTATGCATGCCATTCACAAGACTTTGAGATAATTACTGCCCCTCTGCAGCTGACTGGAACTAATGACTGGCACAGGGCACAGATGATACCTGCCCCAGCAGTAGCCCATCCCTGGAGACGCCATTCATAATGGCTTCCCTTTCAGTTGATGAGGCAGTGTTGTGTGCCAGATTACTTAGGATTCAATTCTTGCTATACAGATATGTTTGCCATTCCCCCATTCCAAAGCAGTGTTTTTAATTAACTTGCTGAAAGTTGGTGCTAATGAAAATTGACAGGGAGAGAGATTTATTCCAGACACAGGATGGGTATGTTGAGTTCTAATCTCAACTCTGATATTGACTTCATTTCAACTCATTTAGCCCAAGGTGGATAAAAATCACTTGGGTTTCTTGGTTAATTGATTTTTGAAGAAAAATTAATCAGATTTTTAAAAATTGCTTAACTTCAGTTATAGTGTGTCTTGCAAGTAACTTGTTTTAAATGCATATCTCAATGTGATATAAACAAAACATATTCAAGTCTACATGCCTGACCTCTTCAACTGAAACCATGAGGCTCTATCTAAAGCATGTCTCAATCCACATATAGTCCCAAACCATGATTAAGGAAACTTAACTACTGCTTCCCCTTCATGGATCACTGCTTTGTTGTGGTGAAGAGGCTTGAATAACTCAGAGAAGCTATGAGCTATGCTGTGCAGGGCCACCCAAGACGGACAGGTCATAGTGGAGAGTTTTGACCAAATGTGATCCACCTAGAGAAGGAACTGGCAAACCACTTCAGTATTTTGCCAAGAGAACTCCATGCACATAAAAAAGGAGAAGCTTTGAGAAGGCATGCTCTGGTTCATGGGGTCATGGAGAGTCGAACACGACTTAGACGACTAAACAACAAGAGCAACAAACTACTGTTGGTGTTTGGTGCAGAAGTGACTATTCCAGTGGGGTATTTCCATACTATCACCCTCCTGAAAGTGGCATTGCTGTTGCTTACCAGGATAATGAGGGGACAGAACGGGGTATGGTGAATTTGAGACTGTGTGGATGCCCTGGCAGGGCCAATCCAGCACCGTTCCCAGTGCATCCACAGAGTCCTGGTCTCACCACCATTCTGCTCCTCCACAGTCCCACTAAGCTGGGTAGACCTACCATGCCAGCCACTTCTGTTTGGTGAGATTCTGAACTGATAAACCATGACATGATCAGCCAGCAAATCATAATTGAAAATCAAGGTTTGAAATGCATCTGCAAGCCATGGTTTGTACTAACTATGGCTCCATCTGTGCTATACCTGTAAAGCAGTATCATATCACTTCAACAGTCATGGTTTTCCCCACAGTATCCTGGTAAGTGTAGTTTAAGGGTGCTAAGAGCTGTTAGGAGACACACACCCTCATAGGGCTACATTTCTAGAGTTCCCTGGGAAAGCCTTTCCTACTCCCAGGAGGGAAGGGGTTGTGAGCGGAAGACGATTCCTGCATCATGCAGGGGGCGCTCCGTCCCCTGCTTCAACTCCAGGGCTGGCGCCACGCCCCTCCCCATTTGGGCACCCAATAGGGAAGCTCAACAGGGGTGTGGCTTGCTGCTCAAACGCAGCCGCGCCAGCCATCTCCACCATTGCACACACATTTTCCCCACCATTGCACACACATTTACTTCGAGTCACCCACCCTCCACTCCCTTTAGTTTAGCTGTTCCTGAGACTTTGCTATGGACCTCTGGTTGGTCGCCCTGTTTAACCAGGTAGGAGTTTTTTCCAATTGGTTAAATTGGCCCAGCCTCTTGGTTTTTTTCGCCTACCTCGTAGCAACCATCACAACTTTCGTGGTATTTGGCGGTTAGGCATTGGAATGTGTTGTTGGTGTTTCGGGGGGCAAGGTGTGGCCATCGCCTTCCCCGACAATTTTGGGTATTCTGCTAAAGGAATCCGGCGGTCGTGGATCCTGTAGGATGCCCGTGTGTCGGGGGGCCATGGCACGACCCTCAGTGACATCAGAAAGAGAGCCTATAGTTGGATTAGCATCAACAGGCTTCCCCTACTGGTGATTAACCCCTCCTCAGACTCACCCCTCTACGAGTGGGTGGAGTCTAATCTTCCGTGGTCCAATGCCTAAGCCAATACCTTCTCGCATGCTGTAATCAATGAAGCTGTGGCCTTTACCTTACCCATTAACCTTACATTCTGTGTCCACGTGTCTTTATTCCCCAAGCGGGGATTGGGTCCTCGAATCACTATAGGGATTGATGGTTAAATGTATAATGTAGGTGGGGCCTGCAATTTGGCAGAATGAGTGACATCTATTAATATCAGATCTTGCTCCTTCTTTAGAGACTGGAGTGCTGAGTAATCAGAAAATCAAAACACAACAACAGTTCTAAATCATAGCTTACATGATTGTTTGGAAGGTCAAAAGTGATTGTTTGGAAGGTCAAAACTAAACTATGGTTAGGCATGAATGATGGGTTTAGCATTGGGTCTGAATTATACTACTAAGCTAAAGACTGCTTGACTTTGTAAAAGCATGTAAAGAAACAAAAATGTATGGTTCCTTGAAATGAGCATTATCACACAATAGAGTGTTTTTTGTTTTTTATTGACAATGAATTATTACATTTATTATCGGCATCCATATTAATATTTAGCAAACATTGCCTCCAGTTCCTCCAGCATCTTCCCTTCCTCATCCCTGGTGATTCCCAATCCATGTTTGAAATGCACTTCTTTTTTATTTGAGATTCATGACTACTCAAAAGTCTCATTGAGGCCAACAGGTATGTGGGTATAGACTTCAATCTAAGATTATCATCAATTTGTTTTTAATGTTTGATTTTATTGGTATTTTAATGACTATTTTATATTGTCTTATGCAAACTACTTAGAGGTTTCTGTCACTGAAGCAGTTATATGAATCTTCTAAAACAATAAATCAATGAATCATATCTAGAGCACTTTGTGACTGTCAGCAAATGCTTTCAAGAAATTTTCTCACTAACAAGAATTTTGTGAAGTAGGTTGTTGATTCCAAACTAAAACCAGAAATGAGTGAAACTTGATTGCTGTTACCTGGATCGTCAGTGCCAGATTTATGTATAAGCTAAACAAGCTGCAGCTTAGGGCCCCACTCTCTTGGGGGGCCCCAAAAAATTAAAGGAAAAAAAAACCTGGATGTACATTTCCAAAATATAAGATAAAAAACAAAATACAACCTACATACAGCAACAGTGTTTTGTGTTGTGTAGGCTCCTATGATGTAAGTAATGGGCATATATAGCATATACTCAACACACACAAAAGCGGCAATTTGTTGTTGACAAAGGACAGCTGGACATAGAAAGGGCCCCATTACCTTCAGTAGCTTAGGGCCTCATCAAACCTAAATCCAGCCCTGTGGATAGTTTATCACTGAACAAAGAACTGAAACTAAGACTTGCACATCCCCATGGTATTATTATATAATACACTGCATCCACTTACAGCTGTTGCCCAAAATATTTGAGGAAGAACAGTATCAGTCATTTCAACCATCTCAAAAGTGGCCAAGAACCTATATAAAACATCCAAATCCATGAGACAGTCAAAAGAAAAATGTGACATGAAAGAAGCAGGTTATGCATCTAACTTTTTTGTCCAAATAGTATTTGAGGAAAGATGCAGAGTTGTCTGGACAACCTCATGATTCATCTCCATTGCCATCTCTTAGAGAAATGAGCCATCTTGGCTCATTAACTCATAAACGATCCCATTTTATACAATTGTGATGACCCACTGACCTGTAGCCTAGTCACTCAGATAAAGACACAATGTAGTGATGACAGATGATTTTAATCCCATTTTCTGCTTGCTTGACAGGATTTATGTAAGTATTCCTGCCCTGTTTTCCATGCTATATTTAAAGCAATTAATATTTCAATCCATCCAATAAGCCTGCGTACTAAAGCACACCAGGTTTTCATATGTCCATATATTGTCAGGTAGCCAAAGATAGATACATAATTGAAAGGTGTGTAGGCAGTCTCATGTTCTCCTGAATCTTTGTGTGCAAAAATGTTGAATTAATATCCCACTATTCTGAATATGTATTTCTCAGAGTTCCAAATCAGGGATGCTGGTGTGTTTAGGTATTTGGGGTGTGGGAGAAAAGAGTGGGGAAATATGTGGTATAGCAGCTAGATTGCTGAACTATGATCTTGGAGACGAGTTCGTCTCTGCACTCAACCATTAAGCCCACTGGGTGACCTGGGACCAGGGACCGTCTCTCAGCATAACCATCTTCACAGGACTGTAATAAGAATAAAAAGAAAAGTTTGTGTGTATAGCACCATGTTCTCCTTGGAGAAAACGTGGGATATAAATGTAATAACAAATTAAAGATGAATCAATATGTGGTTCCTTGCTTTAGGGGCCTTCAGGTAAAAGTATATAAATAAACCATAACATAATGCATACCAACTTACCCAGACGTAAGTCCCCTTGAATTCAGTAGGACTTACCTCTGAGTGACATGTATAGGATTGGACTTTTGTGGACTAGGTTTCTGCAGGGCTAGATTAATCATTAAGCAAAATAAGCACGTGCTTAGGGCATCAAGGGAAGAGGAGCACCACATAAATTTTTCATTGGCGGATTTTTAACATTAATGATCACAAAATAGCTCAGCTGAGTGTTCATTTCCTCAATTGAAGTATGTTTAAAAATTCCCATCTGAACAACTATGCAACAAGGCAGGCTGGATTCCTTACCTCTACAAAGTATGGAAGCAGATGTGTTACATAAGATTAGTTTTGAGGATCTGATCAAAGACTTTGCAATTAGAAAAAGTAGAAGTTTTTTTCAAATACATATAAATAAAGTGGAAATATTCAAAAATAAACATTATTATCAATCTTACTTAGGTTTTGTCTCATTTCAGGGGGGGAATCATTTTGCAGTTTATTATTTCTCATATTCTGAATTAGATATATATGGGGGCAGTTTATTATTTCTCATATTCTGAATTAGATATATATGGGGGCACCAACATATTTTACACGCTTAGGGCCTCTAAAGTTCTTAATCCAGCCCTGGCTTTATGTATAGGATTATGCTTTTGTGGACTGACCACATAGGGTGTTATCCTCTGCACAGCTGGCACAAACACAAAGTCACACATGGGGAGAAGAGAGAGAGAGAGAAGGGCTAAAAGGTCAGGAAATGCAGGACTATGTGACACTTCTATGCAAAGCATAAATATATACAAGGTAAGTACAGTAACTATTCACAACACAATAATGGGAGATAACCCAATCTTCCTAGGTAAGGAAGGAGATAAAGTGTTAATTAAATGCAATTAGTCACTTCCTGATTAACAATGGGCTTGGAGGTAAGTGGTGAAGAAGTTTCATAAACTTGTTTGTTCTGCTTTCAGTGGAGTCTAATAGCACCTTGGATGAGTAGCGTCCAGCATTTAAATACACAAATGGCATCAGGTACTATAAAGGTAAAGGGACTCCTGACCTTTAGGTACCGTCGCAAATGACTCTGGGGTTGTGGTGCTCATCTTGCAACTGCAAAATCTGAATCACTGCAGATCCTTATTCTTCTACAAGGAAATACTTCCACATTTAACAACCACCAGTGTTGATTCTTCTTTGTGTAACTAGCTAAGACCATTGCACTATAAATTCCAACGAGCAAAAAAAATAAAAATTCTTCTGCTGCTTGAAGTTCATCAGACATTTTCAACTCTTCAGATGCAATTATTTTCCGATGAACAAATTACATGGATTTAGTATCCTACCACATTTTCTAGAGTAAATTTGCATAAAGAATGTGCTAGGCTTTGTGCATTTCTGCGTTGGTGCTGTTGGATAAAAATGGAAACTGCTGAATTAAAGTGGACACGTTACACATTATATTTTGAACTAATAAACTGGTTCTCAGATACAAAATACACACCAAGGGTACTGGTAATAAATATGCAACCTGTACCCAACTAGGCATTTTAAGCGGCTTGCAGAATTCTGAAAAGCACAATAAAAAAATCAAAACACATTACATATTAAAAATTAAAAAGTGAATGGACGCAACAGCAAAGCATAATAAAAAAGCATAATAAAAAACAGCAAAAAACTAAAAACCAGTGGGGACAGGGGCTGTCACTGAACTACAGCTTTCAGCATCCTTGATTATTCATAGAATCATAGAATTGCAGAGTTGGGGAGACCTTAAGGGTCATCTAGTCCCACTCCCTGCAATGCCAGAATCTCAGCTAAAGCTGTAGTCAGGTCTGAAGGGTTCCCCATACCTGGCCAAAGGGAAAAGGAAAGCCTTAGCAAAGAGGCTGACCCTTAGTTTATTAACTCACTGCTTAGTAATTGGATGCTTTATTTCTGGCCCCAATTACAAAAAATTGTTGGAACCTATTGTGCTTCTGGTAAAATAATTGAGGGTGCAGCTGGGTCCATAGCCTTTCTCCGTGAGTGAATGAGTGAGTAAATAAAATGGAAAGGAGATGGAAGTTCTTCTCTAGCTCAGATTGCAATCTAAGCAGGAAAATAACTATGGGGTTGGAGGTGAGCACTGGTGAAACAGCAGGGGGACTTAAGGGGTTAATTCTGAGCATTACCCAGACATGGCACCACTACTGCAGCAAAGGGCCTGCCCCAAACATTCAAATGCAGATCATCCACCTGCACTTTCTCTGTCATTTAAAAAAAAACAACCCACAAAAACCTTTACTCAGCAGTATTATCTGAAACTTTCCAATGCTTGGAATTAAGGAACATATTCCACTGAGGTCAGTAATAGGATTGTGTGTTTTTTTAAGACTAAGTGAGGTCTCCTTGCATAGTACACTCATGTATAACTTTTGATTCTTGCCTCCCCAAAATAAATACAATTTTGAGCAAGAAAGAATTAGTGCCCAACACACATGAGTGTATACACCCCCGATGAATCCTGCAATTTATAGACATGGACATCATTCATCAATGATGCTCTTTGCTTGTATTTTATAGTCAGGAATCAGTTCCTGCCTGCTGAATGTAACCCATGAAGCAGCCTTAAGTGTGACATGTAATTTAGTGCAATTTATCAAACAGAGTTTGGCTGACAGTCAATTACCACCACACCGAGTTTGCCTCATAAACGGAGACTAGATCTTACATAGGTTTGATTTTTAGAATTAAACCCTTGCAGCTATAGTCAGGGAGATTTCTCAAGTTTTGAGACTATTTGAGGGAGATTTGTTTGCTAGAGTTTTTATGTTTTTGACCTGCTGAATCCAAATTTGTCTGTATCTAAGCAACACACTTTAGTTTTGACCCTGAAACCAAGGATGACAGCAGCCAAGATGGTTGATGCCAATTGTTTTTCATCATAACTATGCCCTTACAGCTAAAAGTTTAACCATTTTTGATGAAATTTTGAGTGCAAGCTAATATTAGCCCTAACATTTATCCCAAACTTTGTAGAAGCCTAGGTTAAAGATTTACAAAATGGTAGCCAACTGCATTTTATTTTTGGCATTAATGCAAAATAATTGTTAAAACAACTATTCTTGTCATTGAATTTTAAATGATGCATCATTTTGAATATAAACCAGCCGTTTTTGACACTGCAAGGCTAAGGAAATGGAAATTTAAACATACAAAATAGCTTCCAATACTGCCACATCTGAAATATATGTGCCATTTAGTGATCAGAACAACTATTAAGGATTTTAAACAACAGAAATAGCTTACAACAACACTTCTCATTATTTGTATACCTGCTTTTATACATTGTATTAATCTTTTTGTTGTTCAGCCCAACATCTTTATATTTCCATGGCCTTTTGACAGAATCTAAACCAGCCAGAGGAAAAACTGGAATGCACATAAAGTGGGGGCCAAATTGGTGAAGACTGTACTTCACAAGAATAAAATAAAAGCCTGCTGATTCAGGCCAGCAGCCCATCTAGTCCAATATCCTGTTCTCACACCGGCCAGACGCCTGTGGGAAACCCGTGGGGACACAAGTGTATCAGACACAGAGCACTGGTTTTTCCTTCAATAAAACATGTCATTCTAAACATATGAGTGCAGTGCATCCCCATTGTGGATAAGCTGACTCTCCACTTTGGGGCTGTGGGACTCATAGGTCAGAGAGCTCCTTATACTACTACCAAAAATAGTGTCCCAGGACACAGTATTTGCACATATCATAGCATATGTGCAAATATCTGCTACAATCCTGTGCAAAATTATGTTGAAATAAGACCCACCGGACAGATGCTTATATCTCAGTGAACATGCAAAGAACTGGGCTGAATTTTACATGAGGACTGGTCCTTGGCATGCACAGCCTGTCTTGCCCTGGGGACTCAGAAGGAACAGCTGGGGAAGCTGCTGCCTTGGCTTACCTAATGGCAGGGCCATCCCCAATCTCCCATATATATATATAATCTTGCAGTACAAGAATATAATAAGCACATTTTTCTCATTGCCATTTTTAAAAACAACTGAATCATTCCAGCAATCGTTTCCCAGTTACAAAATGTACCTCATTATTTTAAACTGATAAATAATCAAGTTTGCACATAGTCAATGCAGGATTTTAAATTGCTCATGAAATGAATTAAATCAAGTGCATTATTATTTTTAATAAGGAAACTGTTGAAAGCTGTTCACTTTACTAAGGTCTCTCCTTTATTAAATTCTGTTTTGTTTTCGTTGGAAGGCAAAGAAACCTGCCCTGAACTTTACAGTTATAGATGGTACCCTTCCCTCTCATTACTGGGGATGATGAGCAATTTTCAATCCTTGAAAACAAGAAGAATCAATATAAAGCTCCAGTAAACAGAAAGCTGCTTTGTAGGCACTTTGTAGGCTATGTTGGTGTTTTTGTCTTCATTTCAGTGGATGGAAATCTTGTACATAACTTGTTTTATTTATTTATTTGATGCAGCAATGGCTGATGCCCATGCAGGAGTGGTAGAATGGAAGCCCAGGAGACAGACAAGGAGTCAGTGAATCCGCAGCCAATGACAGGCCGAGACAATTCATTCTGGTTTTGCCCCCATCTGCCTCCCTATTGAGTTCTGCAAAGGAGGGGAAAGCGGACAGCCAGTGCCATACCCTGAACTGGTTTTACGAAAGCAGGCAGGTGGGGGATGGCTGAGGGCAGGCTACGGTTGGTGGGACAGCACCCCATTCATCATAATGGACCAGACTGCACTGATTTAATGGATTAAACAACAACAACACCCAGAACTTTCAGGATCAATTATCCTCCCAAGGTGGTCAGCAAATCAATATAATGATTACACAAAAACAATAAAATATCAAAATAACATAGCAAATAAGTAAATAGGACAAATAAAATGGATTATAAATTTGGCAACAGTGAAAACATTAAAATAGAAGCACTGGATAAAATAAACACTCACTATCAGTCATCCCAAAGTAGAAAAAAAGCATCATTCTTAAAGCCCTGGAGGCCAACAAGGAAGAGACAAAACATGTTTTTAGCTTTAAATTATTAGATAGATGATAGATAAGTTACATAATTAAAAAGTTTACCTTTTTTATATATGCTTCATTGATGTATTTTTTGTGATCCACAATGGATGCTTCTATTTAGTTTCTGATCTGACTCATGCAGGCACTTTTAATAGAATGAGGCGATGGCATTTTTTACAGGCAAATAGCACCATGGCATCTTAGAGATGAAATGGTTTGTGAGGGTTATATACACAAAATCATTGCATTATAACGGGGGGGGGGGGAATCAAATAAATGGCAAATACAACGTACAAAATATGGATTGACGTTCTTTCTAATAGCCAACATATGAAGACAATGTCTCACTAAACCCAGCATTTTTGCTTCCCTGCTCTAAATGCAATATGATTTGTAAGCTTTCCTATGAGCACAGCGTCCAAACATACCAGGATTTTAAATTTGTTTCTCAGTGATAGTCAGTGCTTATATTTGCAGAGGACCCGAGAAAGAATGGATTTCTGCTTATGTAAGTCTTCTTGGAAGTTCAGTGGAGCTTACTCCCAGGTAATTGCATATAGGATTATAGCCTCTGTGCTATTTACTCAAGTTCTGCCAACTAAGGCATAGAGCACTTGACTAAAGCTCCACTGAATGACAGTAACACCTAATGCATAGCCACTATGACAGATATACCAGTGGAACATCTCAGGTTTGCCCGTGGAGATATTGTCAGACCGCGGAATGTGTCCAGGAACACATTTACACTGAGTCAGACTATTGGAACAGCCTCACATTGGTCAAAGGATTCCTGCAGTGCAGGAGTTTGGACTAGATGACCCTCGTGGTCTCTTCCAGCTCTACAATCCTATGAATGGGTACATGAATGTGCCTGAGTTAGACTATGAATGTAGTCTATCTGGTTCAGTATTATCTATTCAAACTAGCAGAAGCTCTCCAGGATTTCAGACAGGGGTCACTGTCAGCCCTACATGCAGCTGCCGAGAAGTAAACCTTGGAACTTTCATATGCAAAGCATGTCTCCCCTATGAGACAGCCCCTCCCAAAAAGATAGAAAGACCTAGCCCCAATAGGGCATAGCAGGCCCAAGTATCATTTCCCCTGTTAGCTGTATCAAAATAACTTGAGTGGGCCTAAAATATATATTTTTTAAAGCAATAAGTTCAGGTAATGGATGCATTCATTTTCAAACAATTGGGTTTAGGGGAGAATGGAGCAAAGTTTCTCTGTCCTCTAGCACATCATCCATGGAGAATATTAACATCTTTAGAGCCCTTGGTTTAATCTCCAGCATTTTAATTGCCTCAAAGACTGAGGTCAACTGTGTGCCTCAACAAACAGCCATTTCTTTGGTGTTACAGGTTTCCGCTTGAGAGGTAACACTTTGTAGAACTCTAGTCAATGCCTAGTCAGAGGTGGGGCGGGGGGGAGAGAGAATCAAAGCTGGGAAATTCAGCTCACCCCCAGGTTATTGCAATAAACACGTGCTATACATTAAAGAAATGAGGCCCAGAATCTAATGCTTCCATTGGACAATAGATGCTGGTTGCTGGTTGCAACAGAGCTTGGCTGCTGGGCTTACTGTTTCAAGACCCATGGTGCATTTTTAAAGAAGTGAATGTACAAGTAATACAACCCTATGTTTACTTGGAAGTAACTCCTACTGTATTGCAATAGAATTAACTCCTACAATGCTCAATTGCAGAGAAACCAAAGGGAGATGTTCCATGGCTTTCAAGTGTGTCCATGCTCTAAAATGACCTTTACAGACATCTTGCTAAGATTATAGGAACAGAAATGGTAGCAAATGTGCCCATGCTCTTATTATGCTGTCTGTTTTCCCTGCTCCCCATTCTCAGAGTTCCCCATTCTGAGCTCTAAGTCTGCATGGATCACATGATACTGAGAGATATAGCACATGCCCTGCCATCTGATCTCCTTATGCATAGCCTTGTATACTGATGGTTGCATGCTGTGATTAGTTACACCATACACATGGTATTATAGTTGGGGGTGGTTGACCCTGGGATGCCTTTAAAAAAATATAACTTAACTCCATTTGAAGACAATGGGTTGGAAAGTTCTGACCCAGACACTAGGCTTGAATCTCTAGTATCATGGTGGGGGGGGGGGCTGCTTTCTGAAGGAGCATAGATTACGATTTCACTGTGCTACCCATATCCAGCCCATGATTCCTCCACCAGCTTCCCCCACTGCTCAGGCCTCATGTCTCATTGACCCTGCTCTGTACCTTCCTTGAATGCTTTTGCCTGGAAGGAATGTGTTCTTGAACTGTAACTATGCTTCTTCCTTGCCTGGGAAATACAGAAGTGTGGGTGGGACTTGTATAGAAACATCTGTCTTTGCCATGAGTGGAATGTAGACTACCATACAAAGGTATGATTCACATCCACTGGTCCACCCACTTTTGTCTCTTGCATGTCCATGGGAAGTTGCCTTTGACTCTAGAAGGTTCTCCACCCTTGATCTACTCCAACTGACAACAGCTTTCCAAGGGCTCAGGCAGTAATCTTTCCCATCACCTCTCCTTTGTAGCTGGAGATGCCAGGGATTTTATTTGAGACCTCCACCATGCAAAATATGATGTTTACTACCACTGAGTTATGGCCCCTCCTGTTGCTGAAAGAGACTAAGCAGAAGGAGAAAGCTGTGTGTTGACTCTTGGTGCCAAGAAAGAAGCCACCTGCTGGCTCATGCTAAAAAGAGTAGGGTGGCTGACAGAAAAGCTGAGTAATTATTGACAATAAAGATTCCCCGTTTGTACCCTATCATCTTTGACAATGTGCAGTTTTGAAATGATGGCAGGACATGAAAGAGTGGGTTGTCATCAAAGAGCTCTACGGTCTAAAAGGTCTAGGAAGTGCTGAATTAGGTCCTGGGTTGTTCTGTTTCAAAAAGGTGTTTCTTGGCTGGTGGATCAGCTTATGGGAGTTGGGTGTGGAAAGGAAAAGGGAAGGGTTGCAGCATTTGAGGTGAAGACACAAAATGGAGGATGTGGCTTATGTGAGGCCCAGCGGGACTCCCTTTTGCTTAGTCTACTTTCACAACAGCATGTTTCCTGCTCAGTAGGCAAAAACCAAAATAGAACAAAAACAAAACTGAGCTAAAGAACTTGATAGCTGTGCACTTTGAAACAACAGCTTCCTCCAATGATGCACAGCATTGTAAACAAAGTTCTAAAGCTCCCGTAGCAAAACACCGCTGACATATAGCTATATATAATCCTGCCCATAAAATCATTCGTGTGCTATTGTGCAAAGCAGTGGGCTCCTCAGCAGCTGCCTGTTTAGCAAGCTTGATGAAGAACATTCAGTATGAAAATATGGGAGGGGGACATTTAACATTGTTGAAAAGTAATTAAAAATATATTTCACCATATGCTCCTCTGCCTTTACTTCACTTCAAGAAAACAAATGCCTAGAGCATTTATTGTACCCCATCATTTTTTAAAGACGACTAATGTTCCCACTTGGCATGGAAGACACACAGATAAAATAATCAGACCTGAAATGAATTGTGTGAAATTCATTTATCTGCATTCAAGAAGCTTCTTCTCTGCAGTCAATAAATGCAAACGGCCTCCTGTGCTCCTAAAATGTGTGGCTCTCAAAACAAGAAAGTTGGCTGCTAGTACCTTAAGCAGAATCATCAACAAAGGGCAGTATATCGTTACGTTTATTACAGAATTGCAACAGTCAGTCTTAGTAACTGTGTAATATTAGTAAGATTCCAAAGCTGCTGTGGTTTACCTAGCACATACACAGAAGAAACAACACAGTTAAAGGAAAACAACATAAAACTAAAATCTTTTGAAGCACATCTGAAAATGTAATGATTGTTTCATTGCTAATGTAGCTTATTTGTGTGCATATCTACCCTGAACACTCCTCCCAAGGGCCATGTATTTATTTATTTGCTTATTTGAAATATTCATAAACTACACTTTCATATAAAATATCACAAGGCGGTGTACAGACTAAAAATACACTATTACAATAAAAACATCAAATACATCAGTAAGAGCTGGTTGGGAAAGGATCCCAGGTTTGAAATGCCTGTCGGAATAGCAGAGTTTTTAAAAGGAATCTATAAACAAGCAGGGGTGTCATCTGCCAAACATTTATTGGAACAGAGTTCCACTGGGCAGCACCCACACACTAAAAGCCTTGACCACCTAAACTTCAGCAGCATTAGGGACCACCAGCAGTGTCCCTTTAGAAGACCTCAGCAACTGAGGAGCAGCATGAAGAATCAGGTGGTCTTTTAGGTATCTTGGGCTCAAGTTACTTAGAGTTTTGTGAATTAAACCTGGCTTGGTAACAGATTGGTAACCAGTTACTTTAGTTCAGTGAATGAAAGTTGGGAGTCCTCAACAGAGAATTCTCATATTCTTTTCTAAACATTGTTTCCCACAATTCTTTGGGGGTAGCCATGAAACTACTGTATACCAAAAGAGAACTTCAGTACAAATCGGCTCCCAGAGTTTCATGTCTGAAGAGAAATTTGGCATCCAGACTTTTCAAGATAGATAAAAACGACTTTTTCAAAATTCAAAGGGATTGAAGCAATTAAAAAAAGCTCAGTATTGTATAAGAAGCATTTAAAACAACAACAACAACTGTCCAAATAATGGTTGATGTGATTGTCTGGAAGAGCATGTGCTATACTAACATAAAGGTAGCCTGATGGAAATAACATCATCAATTGATACTGACAACAACAGCTGTAATTAGTGGGAATCATATATAAACACAGCTGGAGAAGAACATTCATGCTGTGTGTGAGAGGACACCGTAATTTATGTAATGATCTCATTTAAATATGAGGCTTTCACCAAGCTTTTGATGGCTGCTCCCAATTATGAGCCAAGACCTCAGATTGCAGGACCTGGCTTGGTGCCATCCAGCTTTGGGGATGGGGGTGTCTCATGATGACTGAAGCAAGCTCTGGATTCCTTGATAACGGAAAGGTGATCACTGCCCAACACTTTGTCTTGTTTGTTTTCATCTGTAGTAAATATAAGAATCTGATAACAGCAAATACAGACTTTACATGGAAAGAGCCATTTTTGTGAGGATTTTTTTTTATATAGTGTGTCCAACGTCCCTTGGCCCAACTTATCATCGAAGACTTTACTGTTTCTTCCATTGTCTCCCACTCAAGTAATAAATTATACATTTTTTATAATATTTTGACCTTAGATCCTAATAACTCCTTTTCAAACTGTGAGTTCTGTTCTGCAAATCTGTACTTTTTGTCTAGCTTAAATGTTGTCCTCAACTGGTAGTACTTAACCAATCTGTCACTTGATCTTTTTCTCTCTCCATACTCTTTCAATTTGTTGTTGTTGTTTAGTCGTTTAGTCGTGTCCGACTCTTCGTGACCCCATGGACGAGAGCACGCCAGGCACTCCTGTCTTCCACTGCCTCCCGCAGTTTGGTCAGACTCATGTTCGTAGCTTCGAGAACACTGTCCAACCATCTCATCCTCTGTCGTCCTCTTCTCCTTGTGCCCTCCATCTTTCCCAACATCAGGGTCTTTTCCAGGGAGTCTTCTCTTCTCATGAGGTGGCCAAAGTATTGGAGCCTCAGCTTCACGATCTGTCCTTCCAGTGAGCACTCAGGGCTGATTTCCTTAAGAATGGATACATTTGATCTTCTTGCAGTCCATGGGACTCTCAAGAGTCTCCTCCAGCACCAATTTGTAATCCTCCCCAATAACAGCTGTCTTTTCTAGCTGCACCAAGGGACCACTTTACAGAAGTTCATAGGAATGAGAATTCCAAAGTAGATCACATCTTATTCACACATTAATCCAGAAGTTGTGGCTCTCACAACCCAATTATCCTCAAGCATTTTGCTAGATACAAAGTCCATAGTCTACCTCCACTGTTGGAGACAGTGCCCTTCTCAATACCAGTTGCTGGAAACCTCAGAAGGTGAGGGTACTCTACTGCTCAGGTCCTGCTCACAGTCTTCCCAAGGACATCTAGTCTGCTGGTCTGGTTGGGCTCTTGGCCAGGTCCAGCAGGGCTCTTATATTCTTAGTATCCATTAAGCTAGTCTGTTGCCCTCAGGTGTGGTGACAGGCACTGCCCAGTAATCAGTGCTGAAAAAAGATTCACCGGCCAATCAGGTTGGATTCTATATGTGGTATGTAGGGGAGTAGGCACCATCTTGTCCTTCATTCCTACCAACAAATGTATTGAGCTGTTTCTGGCCTAGGCATGTGTGAATAAACTTCCTGACATCTATAGACTTTGCTGTAACCTTCCTTCCCCACCCCAGCAACTGCCTATCAATGATAGTAAAAGGAAAACATGCAGGGATCTAGAGAAATCTCTCAATCACATCTGACATTCATTTGTTCATTTTTAAATGGACATATAATTCTTTTACGTGCAAGTTGTTAGAAGATTAATTGATGCTTGTGGAGAGATTTGAAATCCTCTAAGTGCTGTAAGACAAGATCTAACAGATTTTATTCCCATTATCCATTTGTTAATCAGGGCGCCCCTTGAGAGTCTTCTAAAGTCAGCCCGTTCCTCAAGACACTCATTATATGGGGCTGGAGGTGGCCATGAAGATCAAGAGAGGAGAGAAAGTGAATTTTAGTTTGTGAAAGACAAATGACAAAAGGGAAACTTTTGGAATATGTGTGCACAGTGAGAAGTCATGTTTAAATTGTGATGAAATTATTGGAGAAAGCAGAAAGGCATTTAAGCATTTGCTATATTCTACTTGAAAATTATTCAGTTTATTTTAATGATAATAGGTTGGGGTAACTGCATTCACAAGAGTTAGCTGTCACTCCCAAATGGAAAAGACACAGTTCCAAGAGAAAAGTCATATTCATCTACCCTGCTCCATTTTGTGGATTCTTTTATTTTCCTTTTAGCTGTATTTAAATATTACTCCTATAAACAGACTAGGACATGGGAGACCAGGGTTCAGGCCCCTGCTCAGCCATGAAGCTCACTGAGTGTCCTTGGGCCAGCCACAGTCTCTCTCAGCCTAAGATATTTCACAGGATTGTTGTGAAGATAAAATAAGGAGGGGGGCACGGACCCTGTATGCCACCTTGAACTCCTTGGAGGAAAGCTGGGATAGATATGTGATAAATAAATAAATATCTGCTATTTAACCTTTTGTGAATGCTATCAGACTCCTGGCCTCCAAACTGAAAACTAATGATTTGTTTATATTACAACATTATTCCATCAAGGATTATTCCCCAAATCTTTTAAAATGTAAGGCTGTATTGCTGATTTTGACAAAAAAAAAAAAATCCATCTTAAGCTAGCATTTTCTGTTTATTAGTGGCCAGTCAGATCAGTACTGGATTTATGTATAGGCTAAGTAGGCTGAAGCCTAGGGCCTCTAAATCTAGGGGGCCTCACCAGCCTGCCCTCTCCCCATTGCCGCAGTCTCCCCTCTCCCCAAATTGCAAACCCAATACTTCATGTTAGGGCAGTGGCTTCATAACAGGGGGTCAGGGGGCAGTGCGTTCCATGTCTGCGGGGGTGACAAGAAGGTGCCCCGCCACAGCGGCGTGAGCAGACATTGCGCTGCTGCAGCTGCATGTGGAGGATCCTTTGTTTGCGGCTGCAGCCGCGAGCAGAGGATCCCAGCGCCAGTGGCAAACTGCTTTGTATAGCGCATGTGTGGCGTCGCATGCATGTGCTGTACATAACAACGCTACACATGTGCTGTACATAGTGGTTTGCCGCCGGCGCTACTTCAGTGCCGTACGGACAGTGCCAGGATCCTGTGCACGCGGCTGCAGAGCATACTCCATTCACCGCTGCAGCCACAAGCAGAGCATCCTGGCACCGTCCGTACAGCACTGGAGCGGTGTCGGCGGCATACCACTTTGTACAGCGCATGTGCGGCATCGCTAAGTACAGTGCATGCGTCTGCAAGGCCGCATATGCGTGCTACGTAGTGATGCCCCGCCCCGGGTGTCACAACACCTTCATTCACCCCTGTGTGAGGGCAGGACAACTTGGGCATCTAAATCTAGGGGGCCTCGCCAGCCTGCCCGCTCCCCAGTCTCTCCTCTCCCAGCATTGTAAACCCAAGACTTCATGCAAGGGCAGGGCAACTCAGGCCCAGCAACTATTAGACTCAGGGCTAGCCAGTGGGGCTGAATTTGAAGCAGTGGGGCCCAACTTGATTTATTTTTTTTGTAGGGCCCCAGTTCACCGCCAAAGTCTGCAAAATCTTATAGTTATAAATAAAATCCATCTAGATGGCCCTGGTGCAGGGGCTCCATTAGGAGCAGCCCGCAGGGCCCAATTTGGCCAAATTGCTCCAATTGCCTTAAGGTCAGCCCTGATGAGACTGTGCAGGGGTTGGACTTGACAAGCCCTGCACCTTCTAGGTCCCTGGTGTCACCATTCAGAGTACAGACTCAAGGACTTGTTTTGGAAATAAAGGGGAGGCACTTATTGGAAATCAGTTTTGTCACCTCTTCCCCCCCCCAAACCCCGTGACAATGAGCCCAGCCACCTTTTATTCACAGTCACATAAGCACTACACTACAGCATGGCCATAAACTTGTATGTTCAACCGCTGAAATATACACCCAATATATAGCAATGGAGATTTATGTTACTGCTTTATGAATGAACACTGTGTTTTATGAATGGACAGTTCGAATCCCTGTGATGGGGTGAGCTCCCATTGCTCTGTCCCAGCTCCTGCCAACCTAGCGGTTCAAAAGCATGCCAGTGCAAGTAGATAAATAGATACTGCTGTGGCGGGAAGGTAAACGGTGTTTTCATGCGCTCTGGTTTCTGTCACGGTGTTCTGTTGCACCAGAAGTGGTTTAGTCATGCCCGCCACATGACCCAGAAAGCTGTCTCTGGACAAACGTGGGTTCCCTCGGCCTGAAAGCAAGATGAGTGCCACAACCCCATAGTCACCTTTGACTGGACTTAACCGTCCAGGGATCCTTTACCTTTACCTACCAAGTTTCCAGTGAAACTACTTAAGCATGGTAATGAGTTGTGAAATGTTTAACTAACTGATAATGGTTGAATCCAACTCACTTCCCCTTAGATAACCAATGAAAGACACACCAAAACAAAGTCATCAGTTTCTGCTCATCCTTAGAGTAAACTGAAGTAGGAGTAAACTGTGATAGCAGCTAACATGAGTCATACACCAATAAACCTATTCTCTAATCCTCAGAAGTTTTCAAGAGTATTATACAGCACTGTTTTGAGGAGAAAGGACAACATTAAAATACTTTAAAAGACATTCTACTTTGTCTACCAGGCCGAATATTGGGAAGTGCTGATCTCATGTTCCAGGAATTCCAGAGCAATGGTGGTGCGGGGGTGGAGTCCTATGTGATTTATGTATCCTTTGTTCTTTTCGTATCTTTTCAGTTTCTTTGACTACACACCATTTCCCACAAAGAGCTCACTGCCAAAGCATTACAAAAAATGCAACAACCTGAACTCCACATGCTGCAACAAGATTCGTCTCTGACTCATGGTTTTCTTTGGAAACTCTTGAAGTATTAAGAGATATCCATAAGAAAAGCATAGACCAGACTTTTAAAATTCCAGCTAGAAATACAAAGCGATAGACGTGAGCAAATGTTCCAAGAAGCCAGTTTTATCTTGAAGGCTTTCAGTGCTGAAAGCATCTTGCAGGCTTCATGGACTCCTCCAAGGCCTTGCTCAGGAACTAGTGTCCCTGGAGCCATGCTGAAAAGAGAGTGAGTGATGGGGAGCCAGTAATTCCAACCTTCATTTTGTAACACTGCCTGCCACTAAGGGCTCATCCACACTTACATTTGCTCCATGTTTCTAGGCACAAGTCTGGGCTTTTCAGGTCCATGTCTGAGCATTGTTTGTTTGTTTGTGTCCTGGCGCATTCCCCAGAAAACCTATGTTTTACCACTGAATCAGAGCAAATGACAATTGGGATTTCTGCAGATTGCTGTTAGCGCCAATTCAGAAGTAAAACATGGGTTTTCCTGGGGAAAGTGCCAGGACAAAAACAAAACAGAACTTGGAAAGCCGGGACCTGAGCCTAGAAACATGGAGCAAAGGTAAATGAGCACCATGCGCTCCCAGCCTTGAGAGCTGAAAACACATTGAATAAATGGACTCTTCATTTCCATTTAGGCCCTTTATTCCATTTCCCCAGCGATTCCTCAACAGTTAATTTCTGCATTATATTTGAGCATTCACACAGCATAAATTCACTTTTGGAAATATAGCAGAATATATTGCAAGATTAGCACTCATTTCCATATGATTTGCAAACTGATTTTTCCTAAGTAAGTAACGCAGAAATGAGCGCTAAACTTGTGCTATATTCTGCCATATTTCTGGGAATGGCTTTTATGTCATGTGAAAGCTCAAATATAAGGCGGGAATTAACAGGGAAACATTGTGAAGATGGAATGAAGGGCTGTCTGCAGCCTTAGTTGCAAAAGGTAATGTTTAAATCAGTCAGGCACAATGTACCCCTGCATTCTCTGGCAGGCTGCATTATTTGGTCAGCATCGCATTGCCTATGGCACAGGGACTTCATGATGCCTTGGTCTGGTTTAAATACCTACTGCTGTTTGTGATCTGAGTGCTACTTAAGGAGTTGCATTAAACTGAGTCAAACCATTATTAGTCCACCCAACTCAGTATTTTCTGCAGTGACTGGCAGCGTCTAACCAGGATTTCAGACTGGATCTCTCCCTACCCCACCAGGAGACACCAGGGCTTGAACTTGGGAACTTCTGCATGCAAAATAGATGCTTGGTCACTGAGATATGGCCCATTCCCAAGGGTCTTCCCTTGAAAGTCATTGTTTCAGAACAACCAGGATGCCTCCTTTGGAAAACCGTGCACTAATTAAGTAGTGCCTATGTTGACAGACATTGAAATGTAATGCTAAAATGCCCTTTTAACTGCTGAAATAAAATGTTAACACACAGTTGATCTTTTTGACAGTTAAAGTGAGTGGTAAAGTGTGAGCTGAGAAGTCCCTGGTTCAAATTCCCCCTCTCAAGTCATTTCTGAACCTCAAATTCAGAATTTGGGGACAATGTAATATTAACTTTACAAATTTGTTGCAAAAGTTGATATTGTGTATATTAGGTATATTAAAATAGCTCTGATGTAGTGGTTTGGATGTGCTACGTTCACTGCAACTGCTATAGGCAGAGTGCTTAAGTCGGAGTCTACATGACCAACAAAGTTAATGGAATCACCACAGGGTCTATGAACCCTGCGCAGGTTGCTTTCCATGTTCAGGAAAGGGAAGGAGAAAGAATCTGCCTTTTCCAAGAATACTCTTCATGCCCCCAGGTTTGAGCCACAGTGCTGAGTCAGAAGCACAAGTAGCTGCATGTTGGTGATCCCTAACAGACATAAAACGGCAATAGTGATGCTTCAACCACTTTCTGAATGAAGAGAATGCAAGCTTTGACTCACACAGAACTCTTACCCAAGCAGAGCATTACATTTGCACTAAATATTTATTTTTAATTTGGATTTAACCCCCCCCCCCCCCGAAATTTCCAGTTAAGTCCTAATCCACACCCTTTGCTGTTTACACCCACGTGTCTGCATTAGCATCTTAACACCATGGAATCATCCTTAAAAACTCATTCTATTTTTTGGCAGTATACAAGCTTTTGACTCCCTTCTACTTAGCATGATTGCATTTGAGATACTTCAAAGAGAGCTTTTGAACTGTGATAGTGTCAAGAGTCTTTGTTATCATTTCAAAGGACATCCCCACTTTGTAGGGCCTAGGTAAACATCCTTTCTTTGAGGCAAACCTTTCAGCATGCAGATTGACTCCTTTCATTGCAAACTCTTCTTCCTTTACCATCCACCCCCTTCTGACTGATGGTGCTTCTAACTGAATACACACATTTTGTAACGAAGTCAGTGCACATGTTTTAATATGCAGTTGCCATAATAGCACATCATTGTCCAGTTTGTATGTCATGAGAAACCATATGCACTGTTGTGATTTGTGTTTTTCCCCACTCCACTTGTGCATGTATAAAGCAAACCATGATCTCTGATTTAACATTATATGATCAGAAAGCCAAGAAACAGCTTTGAGTACAGACCAAATGATTTCTTGGTAGTGAAACAAACCATGAGCTCTGGTTCAGATGTAATGCTGAGCCAGGATTGTGATTTAATTCTTGTGTGTGTAGTGGTTAGGAGTTAAACTGCCCAGAGAGGCAGGATTACAGGAAACCATTAGCTACAGTTTCCCATGCCATGTGAATGAGGCTATGCAATAAAAAGCAGAAAAGCAGCACAAGGATCCCATGTTATATGCCAGGAATTATCTACTTTTATTAATACTGATTGAGGTGACCAAACCATGGATGCTTTTGTGGCAAGGGAAGATAAATGAGCCATCACAACAGGCTGAGTTTAAATGGTAGTGGAGAGGGAGGAGTTGAAAAAATGTGGGGAGTTTTTAAAAGGTGAGTATGATGATGTGGATTGAGATGAAAAGGTAAAGCTGGCACATTGGCATATGGGGTAGTATTCTGCTAAATTTTACTCATAATAGATCCACTAAAATGACTAGGCCTAACTGAAGTCATTTCAGTGAGTCTATGATGAATAAAACCTAGTAGGATACCACTCCTCCTTCACAGATCACTGCCTTGTCGTGGTGAAGGGGCTTGAATAACTCAGAGAAGCTATGAGCTATGCTGTGCAGGGACACCCAAGATGGACAGGTCATAGTGGAGAATTTTGACTAAACACGATCCACCTGGAGCAGGAACCGGCAAGCCACTCCAGTATCCCTGCCAAGAAAACTCCATGGACAGTGTTCTTGAAGGTACTAACATGAGTTTGACCAAACTGCGGGAGGCAATGGAAGACAGGAGTGCCTGGTGTGCTCTGGTCCATGGGGTCACGAAGAGTCAGACACGATTAAATGACTAAACAACAACAAGATACCACTCATGTTTCTCCTCCCCTCCCCTCCATCTTTATAATGCTTTTGACCATGTTTGTTCAATTTGAGGCAAATAAATTGGCAAGCATGGTTGTGCGTTAACTCATTCAGCAAGGGCAAAGAAACAAGAAATCTATTTTTTAAGAAAGAGGGATGTTGTTGCCCCATGCTTTCCATTTATTTCCCTTCAAGCATCTGATCAGAGTTCAATCAAATACAGATGTGTGTGCTTGTGCTTATATATTTCTGTCTATGATTCGACTATATAGTTAACACATCCCAATGCTCTCACTGAGCTTTTCTTTTCCCTTAGGCAGTTTTACTCTAATCGCCCCATAAGCTTTCTCATGATATGCTCAGAAATGTAGTCAACGAGTTTCCTTTTTCCTTTAATTAGTGATCTTGTTATAATGCTATGTGGTGATCTTCCTTTTTGTTGCCTGTATTTTAAACGTAATTTCAATTTAGTTTTCTTTCTTTTTTAAGGGTTAAGCAATGTGAGGGCTTGCTTGTTGTAAAAATAGGCATTCTCTTTCTTACACTGATGCGGGGACCACAAGCTCTGTTCATAAAAGCATGTGAGCTTCAGTTCAGCTAACCACCCTTCAACGCCCGAACACCTTTGGACTGTAAAACAATTTTACACACCTCACAGATTCTCTGGTCACAGTTATGGAGCTGTGTATGAAGTATGCAGAACAGAGTGAGCTATAGGCCTAAGCACCTGAAGCAACCTCTTCTTGTACAGTAAGGTAAAGGGACCCCTGACCATTAGGTCCAGTCATGGCCGACTCTGGGGTTGCGGCTCTCATCTCGCCAGCATGGCCAGCATGACTAAGCCGCTTTTGGCGGACCAGAGCAGTGCACGGAAACGCCATTTACCTTCCCGCCAGAGTGGTACCTATTTATCTACTTGCACTTTGATGTGCTTTCGAACTACTAGGTGGGCAGAAGCACGGACCGAGCAACAGGAGCTCACCCCGTTGCGGGGATTTGAACTGCCGACCTTCTGATCGGCAAGTCCTAGGCTCTGTGGTTTAACCCACAGCGCCACCCACATCCCTCTTGTACAGTACTGATGCATTATTTCTATTATAAAAAACTGTGATCTACAAAGCAGTTAGGCTAGAATAGTATTTAGATTCAAATGAGTTTGGGCACATTCAGTCAGTAGGACTAAAAAATTACATCCTATTTAAATAATTCTAAAACATTTTTTAAACTCCCCTCCTTCAGTTAAGGAGATTTCACTTCAGTAGGCACTTTATTCGTCTGGAACACATTGGCTAAGGAAGAGAGGTAATCAGACACCATAATTGGAGGTGAGGGAACAAATCCTACCTCTTGTGTGAGCTCTCCCCCACTTAATTGAAAGTCATGTTTTTCACCTTGATAACATGTGACGTTCCTAGCCGGATGATGCTCTGAGTGTTCCAAGCTGTATGGTACTTTGATCATCCTGTACCAAAGCATAAGTGAGCTCACATTGGTTCACATTATTTTGTGAACTTGTGCATCTGTCATCCTCATTATCTGAATGTACAGCTTGCGCCATTGGATGGCTGATTAAAAGAATTTGTTACGCACATGATACAGTGATCAGCCGTTCCTGCTCATATCCCTAAATAACAGTGTGTTCTAATAAGTTGATAAGAATGCTTTAGTCAAGGCCAGAGAGCTCTGTGTTCTTTTTAGAACCTCTCAACAGTAGTCTGGGTTTTATGAATCATTTTTGAAAGGCTTTCTTTTGGCAAAGGCATCTGGGGCACCCACCAGAATTTGGCTTAACTGCCTTCCACATTTATTTATACACTTGCTTTCATAACATAATAATGAGTCCGTGTTACCTTATCCATACATGGCTGATAAGTCACAACCAGGAGACCCCCTTCTGACTCCTCAAGCCAACTTGGTGACGTCCAGATGTTGTTCTTGAAAGTACTGGGACAAGAACCACAATTTCCAGAAGCCATTGGGACAGTCATGGCATTCAAGCAGTTTAATACTGTAGGGTAGATATGTTCAATAGAAGATAGTGATTAATTTGCTCAGCTTGTGTTGCCCAACTTTGAAATTTTAATGATTACTAGTAGAATCAACTGTTTCTGCTAGATATATCCTTCCTGTTGCTCATTATAAGAGGCTTTGTTGTTGACATAAGATAAAGTGGTTCCTGCCAATCTCCCAGAAGACCTAAAATAAAAAGTGAATTCTTGTAGTTTGGACAGCTGCCTGCTTTCATATGATTTCAGCGCGGCAAAGGGAGAGAGATCTCTCTATGCCTAAAGAGACAAATCACTTTCTTTCAGCTGCTCCCCACTCTCGCCTTCATTGGTAGAAATGACATGGCACTGCATCACTAGTCTCCTTTCTCTCATTGGCTGCCCTCGCAATTATGGCTGATTATCCTTGACCTGCACTTAATGGAGGATAGCCAGCCCAGAGCAGAGGTTAGATAGGCTGTTTTGACATCTCTTTTCCCACTAAAAACACTTTTGTCAGTGTCCATATATTTTGTCAAGGTACATATTCTCTTACAGATGAAAGACCTTGCTTGTATTAGGAAAGCAATTCTTTCCTCATAGACATCTTGCCAGTAAATCTATTATCGCCTCTAACTGACTTCGCTCTGAGCCTACTTTCTCTTTGATGGGCAAAAACAGAGATTAAAGGGGGAAGGGACAATGATTAGCTGGGGAAGGAATGTGCTTCATTAATGAAGAAAAATGACTCAACCCTCTTTGGAAGCACACATGCAGATCTTGTTTTATGTAGAGTCCAGGGTGGGTGGGGGCTCACCCTTCTATTTAACAGGGAAACAGGTGGGCTCAGAATTGAGAGGGTCTAGAAAATGAACCCCCAGTATGGAATTCTCACTGCCCTCACTGCAAGCCAAGGCCAAACCCTTCTCCAGAATACAAGCCCAACTCATCTAAGTCCACCACTAACCTGATGTCCTCATCATTCCCTCTGCCTTTCCAAATAAAGGTACTCCTGTGAAGGGATGACAACCAGAAATGTGGGCAGGAAACGGTTTGTAGAACTCAGGCTACAAATGCACAGATGTTTCTGCTGTTTGCATGGGCTTTGCTATTTCATGGGCTTCCTGACTCATACAGCAGTTGGAAGGGACCACACAGGTCATCTGGTCCAACTGTCTTCAGTGCAGGAACCCTTTTGCATAACAACAACAAATTTTATTTATACCCCGCCCTCCCCGTCCAAAGCTGAGCTCAGGGCGGTTAACACCAGTAAAATTACAATAAAACATAATGGGGGGGGCAATTTAAAATACAGGTTAAAATGCAATTTAAAATGCAGCCTCATTTTAGAAGAAGCCCATAGGCCAAAACCGTAAGGGGAGGGAAACATAAGGGTCAGACTGGGCCCAAACCAAAGGCCAGGCGGAACAGCTCTGTCTTGCAGGCCCTGCAGAAAGATGTCAAGTCCCGCAGGGCCCTAGTCTCTTGTGGCAGAGCGTTCCACCAAGTCGGGGCCAGTACTGAAAAGGCCCTGGCCCTAGTTGAGACCAATCTAACCACCTTGTGACTTGGGACCTCCAAAGTGTTGTCATTTGTGGACCTTAAGGTCCTCCACGGGGCATACCAGGAGAGACAGTCCTGTAGGTATGTGGGCCCTAGGCCACGTAGGGAGCCAGTGCAGTTAGTAAAGCACTGGATGAATGTGATCCCACAGCTCGAACCCACAGTCCTGAGATTAGAAGTCTCATGCTCTACCCACTGAACTCATACCTTTGTTTTCTGCGCTAGGCTATTTTTGAGGGACACTTTGCTCTGTGCTTTCTGTGTACTGCATTAGCTAACATGAATAACAGGGTTGGGATCTTAATTTGTGTGGTGGGGCAAGCCTGAATCCAGAAAGGCACCAGCAGTAAGCAAGAGCTGGGCTGCTGGTGGGTGTGAAGTACATGCATGCACGCGCGCGCGCACACACACACACACACAAACATCCACACATAAGTACTCAGTGCTCTCTTTTTTGTAAAAGATGAGGTTCCACTACTCTACTTGCTAAAAGTGCCAGCACAAAATGGCTGCCGTGGGTGGCAAAAAAGAGATGGTGGTACTCACTGAAAAAGCCCTGCTTGTACTCGTGGTTAGCTTTCTGCTGCCTACATGGCATTGTCCCCAAGTCCCCAGAATGTGGGGGCAAGAGCAGCTTGGCCTGATATAAAACCTTTGAGTGCCTCAAGCAGGACAGGGGTTTCAGCACACATTCAGCCTCAGTCCCTCCATCTGCAATATGGGAGACAGTAATACTGCTTTTTCTTATGGGGTTATTAGAGAACTTTACAGCCAGATAATGCATGTGAAGTGTTTTGAGCACCTAAATGCACTAGACAAGTATTACGTATTATTATTGCTGTTGATTCCACCCATAAAGATGGAAATAAATGATACAGATGCCTTTGCACGTTAAAATGTGGGCTTCCAAAGCAATTTGCTGCTGTTCTTGTGATTCACCTAAATGATTCAGAAGTATTTTAAATGTACTCTTTCATTGCCACTTTTTTACTGTTGTTCATAAGCACTCTACTTACACGTTCCTTTCATTCCTTATTATTTTTCCAGATGAAGATGTGCCTGGAGCATTTTATGCACTGATAGAATTTCTCCTTTTCTTTTGCCTTGCTATTTTTTTTTTCAGAAAGAAAAACAGACAAGTTGATAAACTGGGTTATATAAGGACAATGCAGATGCACATTTCTATAGAAATAAATGGGGACCAACTGCCTGAAAGACTTTGAGTTCTTTCAGCTGCAAAACAACCACAGTTTTGAGGTGCAAAGGGTCAAGTTTTGACCGCAACTCTTCTGTTTGCTTCCTCCTTGGGCTTCTTCCACAGTAGTTATTGTGGTGTGCCATTGCCAGGCTGTGTTCACTCCAATTTTTGAGCTTCCAAAGGACACCATCATGTAGTGATTGTTGTCCTGCACTTTCTGTTGATTTCTCTGAATGAACTTTTCATCACTATTCTTCCTTCTTTTCATGGACCAGGGGTTGACATGGGCATTGTCATGTCTGGAAAGTGAACCTCTCAACACACTTTCATTATAACCTTTGTGGTGGGAACTCTTTTATGGCCTCATTTATTTATTTTAACTAGTTAAAAAAGAAAACAAAAACCCTTTTCCAGCTATAAAATTATTTAATAAAAGGGGATAGTGCTATAACACCATAGTTCTATAATGTTAATAGTGCGTAAAATGGTGCTGACTAGAAAAGGTTCCCTCTCCCCATCACTTTTATTTTTAATGAAGTATTATAGTGTTTCAGCATTAAAACACCATACTTCTAAATTTTACATTATAGCATTATGAAGTTATAGCCCAGTGCCACTCCATTTTTAGAAAAAGTATAGCTGGAAAGCATTTTATCACTAATTAAAAGATCAATTTAACAAAACAGGGACATAAAATGGCACCCACCACAAGGCTTAGTGGGAATGTACGCTGAGCTTCAAATTGTGCCACCCAGAGCAGCTATGGTATGTTACCCCCACTGATGTGAACAGAACAAAAGCACAATACCCTCAATAGTGTGGAAATGCAGCGGCAGTGCTCCTTGTAGCTTACAATGGAAGAAGAGCAATTATTGATAAGCATTGGAGCTTCCCCTCTGGAAGCAGGTTTGATTGTCTCAACACTGGGAATATATATATATATTTAATGTCCAAATTAAGCCAGGTTTTCCTATGAGCTCTTAATTTCAGAGTTCAGCTTTTTTTAATTACGGTAAATTCCTGGCAGTTCAATAGAAGATACAGCTGAATCATGGGATGCGGGTGGCTCTGTGGTCTAAACTCTAAACCAATGAGCCTCTTGGGCTTGCCAATCAGAAGGTCAGCAGTTCAAATCCATGTGATGGGGTGAGCTCCCATTGCTCTGTCCCGGCTTCTGCCAACCTAGCAGCTTGAAAGCATACCAGCGCGAGTAAATAGGTACTGCTGTGGCAGGAAAGTAAACAGCGTTTCCATGCGCTCTGGCATTCGTCATGCTGTTCCATGCACCAGATGTGGTTTAGTCATGCTGGCCACATGACCCAGAAAGCTGCCTGTGGATATCGCCACAGGTCTGAAGCAAGTTGAGCCCGCATTCCATAGTCACCTTTGACTGGACTTAACCGTCCAGGGGTCCTTTACCTTTACCTTTTTACCTATAGCTGAATCATCAGCATGATCACTGAGAAGTAACCCTACAGAGTTCTGGAGGGCTTACTTCAAGGTAATCTGGAGCCTTCAGCATAAATGTGTGGTGATTTTCACACACACACACACACACACACACCAAATTAGCACTTATGGAGAGAAATCAGGGGCTACTGTGAATAGTTTCCTAAAAGATCAGCTCAGTGTGTTACACCCAAAATAGGCAAAACTCTAGGAACAAGGGGGATCAAAAATAATACAGGAAACATGGTAATGCCTTTATAAAATAATTGGTACACCTGCCCATTCAGTACTGTTAACAGCTGTGTTCACATTTCAAAAAAGATATAGTAGAGAAAAGCTATGGATTTTTGGTTCTCTAAGATGTGGCATGAAAAAGATCAGCTCTCCTCTTCCATTAAAAAAAAAAAAGACAAGTTCTTATTTTGTGCAAAGTTTTGCCTTAATTGTAAAATCGTAGTGAGATTGTGACCATTATCATTAGCAGAAAATAGTGGCAGGATTTGAAGCTCTCGAGAACTCTTCATCAGGCAAGATGCTACATAAAGTATGTATGAAGAAATGAGTGTGTGTGTGTGTGTGTGTGTTCGCATGCGTGATTCCCCTCTTCTCCCCACTCCCTGCCCCTGTTTTGTATAACATCTTTCCTGATAAAAGAGTTCTGGAAAGCTTGAAAGCTCCCATTATTTTGTAACATTTTGGTTGGTCCTAATAAAAGTATTGTCCAACTGTGGCATTTTCTCTCTCTGATGGACCAATACAACTACTTTCGCTTTTTATGTTCCATTACTTTGTTGGGTTATTCACATTTCCATCATTTTTTGTGCATTCCAAATAATTTTTTTCTGCTTCTTTCTCACCACTGCAAATACTTTCACATTTTCTTTGGAGCTCTCCCTAACATGGACATCATTAATTAAGGTGCAATACCATGAATATGCTGCATTAGATTATTTCAGAGAGGAACTTCAAGCTTTATTTTGCTTGCAGTCCATTAGCTAAAACAGAATAATAGAACTGGGCTGTTAATTCACACAGCATTTCTCCTGGAAGGATACATTGAATCTGGAACAAATGTAAAGAACAATCTCCAAAACTAGCCCAGTCATGGAGAAGCACAGTTGACTGGCAATATGAGCTATCTTGGAATCAGCTGTGCATCCTGTCTTTGGGGGCTTGCACACTCACGTTCATGGCTTGGGGTGGTGTTGTATGCAGGGCTGCTCCTGAATGAACAAGTTGGATGGGCCTGATCCACACCTTATTCACAGCCAGACTGAATTTTTGCAACATGCTTTATGGGAGCTGTCTTTGAAGAGTTCTTGAAAATTTCAACTCAATGATTTGAATGGACATGAACCGCACAAATAATATGCCAGTTTTTGAATCAATAACATTCATTTGGCTTCTGGCCCCTAAATGATCTGTGTTGAGAATATGTTAAGGCAGGGCTGAGGAGCCTTTGGCCCTCCAGATGTTGTTGGACTGCAAAATCCAGTGGCATGGCCCATGGTCAGGAATGATAGGAAGTGTAGACCAACATCTGGAGGGCTATAGGTTTCCCATCACTGCCTTAAGGCACATGCATATACTTTTAGGCTGTTTAAAGGCATTCCTAGGAGGCCCTGCTCCAGATTCCTCCACTGGGTATGGTGTGGAGTGCCACAAAAACTCTGGTGGGGAACTCTGTTCAAGATGAGACTGACTGCCCTCCATAGCCAGCAAAGGAGTTTAGGTCTGTAAGATTCCTGGCTGAGTTTCTACTGAATTTTTTTCTTCAGTGACAGTGCTCTTTGATTTTCGTCACAGTGGCAGAATATGATGGATAAATTGTATTTATTTTTGCTCCACTGTTTCTAATGTTTCCCTTTCAGTTGATTTTGTATTTCTTTTTTATGCCATGCTTATATATTTGAATTGGTTGCAAGCTACCTTGTAGGTTTTTTGGGGACAAAAGACAGGATGGTAATCTTTTAAGTTTCAAACAATAAATAAATATACTCACAGATGAAGATGGATTGTGGAATGGTCCAAAACTGGATACCTGCATAACATGTGGAGGCAGAATTGATTTATTTGTAGTTGTTTGAGTTTCATAGTTCAGTGGTAGAGAACATGCTTTGTTTACATAAGGTCTCAAGTTTGATCCCTGTGTGTGACATCCAGCTTTATACTAGAATTGCCACTTGGTTGTTATTTGAAGTGCCATCCTTTATTTCAAAACCTCATAGAATTAAAGTAGTTTCCTTTCCAGACACGGTCCCTAATCATATATTACTCGACCGATGGAGTTGTCTTTGGGAAGCCAAAACATTTGAAGACCTAGCAACATGATGGTTTAAGTGAAGGGCAGCCTACATGATTCAGACTAAAGGCTGAGCTTGTGCTGGAGAACATATTATTATTATTATTATTATTATTATTATTAGTTCTCTTTTGTTGTTTTTGTCATATGAAACACTGCTGGAAGGCTTGGCCCAAGACATTTTGCTGCCTGAGGCAAGATGGCATCTCCTCCATCCACAGAAGCTTAACTGATTTAAGTTGAACTGTACTTTAACACTGACAATGGGGCACTTTCCTCCACCATACAGCTTAGGGAATGCAGGACAGGCTGCTGACACACAACTCTATCCTCCAACATAAAAGAATGGCTGAGGAACTCAGGAGGAGGCTACTAATAGAGGCTGCTACTGTTATCTCTACAACATCTGCCACATGAGGCAGCCATCTCACTCTGCCTAGTGGTATAGGCGGATCAGTCTGCAGGACACACGTGATTTGCCTCCTTGATGGCAGCTAGACTGTCAGGATTTGATACAAACCAGTATACAGTTAGTCTTACTCAAAGTCCTATTCTAAAACTAAGGATCATTATTACCCTGTACAGTGTGAGAGAAGAGAAGAAAAACAAGAATAAAGGTAGCTTAGTACATCACTTGATGAGTGGTAGCATTACAAATCTAGCTGTGAACAGCCAATATTGTGAGTCAGTGCCTCAGGGGAACACTGCTGCTTCCATGGTATTATGTGTTCTGACCAGTAGAGATTGGATTCAGAAGATCCAGTAAGAAGACTAAGCAGAGAACCATTTTAATAGCATATAATTATGACATGTTGAGGCTTAGCCTTAGGCAGGATTCAAAGGGGTCATTTCCCCCCTTCTCTATTTGGAGAAATTTGAAGTGTTTTTTAAAAGCAGAAGCCCAGAATCCATGACAGTAAGAGCAATTTAGCATTGGCAAAAATCCCTGTCCAGGAGCAAGAGATCTTGGATCACCTCCAAGGAGGGCATGTGATGTCTAGAGCTTTGAGTCTGGTGTCTATCTGCAACCTGTATTAATATAAGAGATACATGGCTGTGTGTAGTTTACCTCGAGTACTAATAAATCTGAAATTGAATTTTCTTTTTGGAGACGGTGGATTATTAATTCCCATAGTCAATTACAATGGAATTATGGAACATATGCCAAGGCATACATTCAGAATCCGCTCATTGCATTTTCAGGTCTCACACCAACATTCCCTCATCTTGCTTGCATAGCTGCCTGAATTGTTAACAAAATACTACATGTCTGACACATAACTAATAGTTACTCTTAGTTGATTCTGTATTAAAGTATCATGGTAGTTGTTGGGGGTGAGTAGTCCAAATGCAGGCAGAATGGGTCTGAGACAACATGGCTCATTGGACAAAAACAAAGTAACTTCTGGATCATGCTATGCTTTGACTCCAAAGCAAAACAAGTCCTAGGTATTTAAGTATACTACACAAAATATTGAAACAGCACTAGAATGGGAAACTCCTCACACATCCTCCTAGACTCTGGAACCTTCTGTCAAGGGAAACACTGCTACGCCACCACCAGAAGGCATAACAATGAAAACCTAATTGAAAATTTAGCAGAGGCCTCCTTCTAGGTTATCCAGCCCATGATATTCCTTCTGTAACTGAGCTCTTAGTCCTTAGCTCCCAAAGGACTATTGATCTCCTTAATAATACCTCACATCTAGAAGTACCCTCCCACTTGCCCTTCATTGCAAGACTCTAGTCATTAACATATGTACTGTTATTTTTCTTTCACATTCCTTAACATGTGAGGCACAGTTTGCCCACCTAGATATAATTGTTGCCCCTCCTCATAATTTTTTTCCTGGTGCCACCACTGCATATAGGTACGCTGGACTCCTTCCTTGCCTCTTCCCTTTTTAATTGTCATAGCCCATCCTTGCCTACACAAAATATCATGACTTCTTTTCTTCAGTTGTTTATGCTGATTCTGAGATGCAAAGGTACTTTCCTCTACCCTTGTAGCATGTGGGGGGGGGGACACCACCATGTCCCTTGAGAAAGCTGCATTAGAAACAAATGTGGTGGAGAATGATCTGGGAAATTTGTCTCAAGTTCAAACCTGATCATCCACACCATCACTCATCTGTAGGCATTTTTGGCCATTTTGGCCACATCTTGATACATGCCTTCAAGGTGTAAGCTTCAAAAACAGTCTTACTCCAAAGTTCTTGGCACTCCAGAATCATATCCTAAGGAGCCTTTCCTCCTAAGGGCTTTCCTTATACAAAGCAGGCCCCCTGGAGATGCTGTGAATGGTATCCTATCAACTCAGAAAGGCTGCCTCCTTTGTGGTGATGTTTTCACACCACAGCCAGAAGGCAGGAGTAAACAACTATGTGCTATGAAACCTAATTGAGAATATAAGAAAGACCCCTTGATGCCCTAACAAAGGCGTAAGAATATCTTGTGAGAAAAGTCTAGACACCTTTTCAGAACTTCCCTGGAAAAATAGTTCAAGGACCTCATTTATAGTCATCATATTTACGTTTTATTCCATCATGATTTTAGAAGAGGACTGTTCGGAGGGAGCATGTGGACTCATATATCTGTGAAATTGTCATTTTTGGTATTTTGCTGAGATTGGGCTAAGGTGCCAAGGTGTCTCATTATTTAGTCAGTCTTTTGGCACATGAAAAAGTAAAAGTGGGCACAGAGCACACTATACAGTTTTTACCATTGTGAATCAGGAAACAGCCAGGACTCCAGGGGTCTCTGTGGAAACCTCTGCTACCCTGAGTTGCTTTACGTGTTTAGAAAGCTCTGGGTAATTCAAAAATTATACCTACAATGGTTAATTTGAGAGAGGAAAATGAGGAAATTACATTCAGCTGTGTGCCACATCAAACTCGAATGGGATTATAAGCAGCATAAAACTCTGAAGCAGCAGCTTGTGTTGCCTAGAGATGAAATTGTTTCAGAGTGGCTTTGGGGTAGGAAAGCATACTCGTGCCCCCTCCGTGGCTTATTGTGAAGCAACATGTCTCTCTCCTCTGTGTGGCTCTAGGTGCGAGTGCCACAGTAGAATGCCAAACTGTAAAAGCTCCAGATGGAATTTCAATTGCAGTGAACTCAATAACAAACCTTTCAATGACTTCATGACACCAGAGTATCACCAGGCCATTGTAATGGGAGAGGCTGCCCCCTTGATAGGGTTACCATGGCACAAGTTCTCATTCAACAGCAGTAGCCTAATAACTGTGCAGACATGATGTAGGGGTGGGGAAGCCTCACCGTGAACAGGAGGAAACCTGTCTATTCTTGAAAGACAGTCTATTGCTGTTTGGGAATGAATAGTTTTGCAAGGTTCTTTTAGGATTTTAATTTTCTTCATAGATATATGAAGAATACACTGCATATTTTTCTATATCTATCTATCATCTATCTATCTATCTATCTATCTATCTATCACACACATACACACACACACACATATATATATATGAGAGAGAGAGTAATGTACAGTATATTATTATGTAATTTATTTATTTATTGTTTTATTATATTTTTATTGTTTCATTGTAAGCTGCTTTGAATATTTTTAGGAGGAATAATAAAATATGCCTGAATGCTCATGGGAACTAAAATGTCAAAGCAAAACTACTCCAAGTATCAGGGGTGGCCAATCTTTTACTCATTACCAGTGATGTCATGGGAACTATTTAAGAGATACTCATGGCAGTCATACACATATCTGTTGCTCTTGTGCTGGCTGCATTGCTGGGAACTATTTATTTATATAAGGGTGCATCTACTCTGGGTTCTTTGCCAGGACTTTGCCTGAGACGTTTTGCTGCGTGAGACAGAGCACCAAATGGCAAACCTCTCCAAACCAATGTGCACAGTCCTCAAGGCTAGAAAAGTTATTTTGTGCCTCCCCTCCTCTGTGGCAGTAAAAAATACAAAAGCCAATGCAGTCGGCTGTCATTTCATGAATCCCAAAATCGGCTGCCTGGGACAGCTGCCTCGCTCTGTTTAGTGCTAACTTTTCTCCCTTTGCCACATTAATTGCTACAACGCAAGCAAAAAACTGGCTGTCCCGGAAATCATGATGGGACAGAGAGAAATGAATGTGTGTACATTCACAGTGACAGTTCTACAATACTGCCTCCAGGTTTCTGGCAAATTATTGTTAGTAAACAGCCTCATGGGTAAACCACACAGTACATGCTGATAGATTTACTGCACACCCCTCAATGTTTTTGCTACTGAAAAGCAGCCTCGGGAGGCTGCAGTTTTGAGTGGAGAAGGGAGAGGAGATTAACCTGTTCCAGATGATCAGTGTTCCACTCAAAATTGCCTCTCAAGCTGCTTTCTCCCCACAGAGTGACAGTGGGTACCCATCTCCTTTCCCCTGAGCTGAAAACAGAGGGAAATGGTCAACAGGTAAAGGATTATGCACCCCACCCTCTTGCTGCTCTGACATTTAAAGCACTTGTTTTCTTGTTCTACTTTTCATAAAATAAAAACAATAATGGGACTTTGTTCCACTTCTTTGTATATAGTCCAAACAATGAAACTGTCAACATATAGGAAATCTATGAATTTAATCATCAAACTACTTCCTCCAACGCTGTCTACATAATAATTGTAATTTTGAATTCTCCATCTTGGCTGCCTAAGGTGCTACAAGATTCTGTTGTTCTTGCAGTTTGCTAGGAGCACAGTATACCACTCTCTATTGTCCGTTCTGATATCCAATACTTGAACTTTTAGCCATTCCAAAATATTAGGAGGGATGCCTCAAGCATCCTGTTTAGCAAATATCCATAGAAAGCAGCTTACTGATTTTAGGCCTTTGGAGCACACATACTTTACCAGTGCTTCTATGCTACAAACAATTCTGGTTCTTTTGTGTGTGTTTTTTAAATTCTGAACTAGAAATGTCCATGTATGGCATTGAATTTAGTTCTTGTAAACTTGGTAGGCAGGAACATATTATCCCACACATTTTTAAGGAATGTGTAATTCACACTTTGCTAGATGAATTATTTGTATTTGTCAACATGATTGCCTTTAGGTGGGATGGAACTATGTGCCTACAATCTACATTGTTTCCTGGAGATCTTCTTAGCATTTTCTGGTGGAACAATAGGAAATCAAAGGGTGCAAAGACATTTCCCTAAGCACTGTTGACTTAGTCTACTCCTTAATTTCCTAACTTGTTTGCAGCAGGAAACAGCAGGAAGAGAAGGAAGGGAAACAGTATCTTCTTTAGATCCTTGAAAGGACAGTTCCTTATAAAAGATAACAAGTTTGTTTCCGTTAATCAGCAAGACATTCTGTGTTTGTTAGTGGTTGTGTTTTGTCTTACATACAACAGATACTGTCTGCATCAATCAGAGTTCCCTTGCTGTGCACGATATTAATTTGTCAGGCTACTCACACTTTTCTTTGTATGTCAGTCATCTAGACCATGACTGTAAGGAGAGCTTTTTGAGATGATTTAGCAGCTGAAATTAGCTTGCTGAAAAAGCAGGAATGAAATGTTCCATACAACCACAGGTGGGCATTTGTTTGTGGATACCAAACAACTGATTGTTCAAAACTCAAATTGTTTCAATACATGTGAGAATTATATGAACATCATACAGCCCAAGCCCTACCCAAAGGAAAGCTCCTCTGCAAAATGACTCTCATTCACAGCATACAATATTTCCATCTATATATAATTCATGCAACTGTGTCCAGCAATGACTCCAGAGCAAAATATACGCCTCCCACACTAGAGGCTTGGCCACAGTTAAAAGGGAGAGCTTTGCTTCTTAATCAGGTTAAATGGCTCAACTTAATGGCTGAACCAAACCACATGTGGCAGGGGTAGCTAACATGGTAACCTCCAGATGTTTTTGAACTCCCAACTCCCATCAGCACCAGGCAGCACAGACAATCATCAGGGATGAAAGAAGTTGCAGTTCACAACATCTGGAGGACACCATGTTGGCTGTCTCTGACATATGGAGTGGGGTGAAAAGGGAGTATCTTAACTGCAACTGATAAGGGCCTCTTCACATGTTACAAACATCCACATAGAAGAGCCATTAATACACAATATCCTGGAATACTGCTCTGATGTCCAGGGTAGACTCTGGTTGCCAGGTGAATTCACATTAAGTAGCCACAGCAGTCTGTAGTTTCCCAGCATCACACACATGTAGAAACAGCAACAAAAATGCAAGTTCATCCAACACAATTTGCACAGTAATTTCTACACACTAGCTGATTTTTTAACATATGAAGCAGCCCTATAATTCAGGCAAAATCTTAACCAAGCAGTAATTAGATTGACTTTAACTTCATATCCAAGGCTGCAGGCCAAATCATTCCAAGATCGAGTGCTGTTTTCCCAGAAAAATAGGTGACACTTCTCAACATAAAGTTGTTACAGAGAGCGCTGCACTTTTTAACAACAAAAAAGGATGTGCCAGTACTGCATACCCTTAAGTAAAGGTAAGGTAAAGGTACCCCTGCCCATACGGGCCAGTTGTGTCCGACTCTAGGGTTGTGCGCCCATCTCACTTAAGAGGCCGGGGGCCAGCGCTGTCCGGAGACACTTCCGGGTCCCGTGGCCAGCGTGACAAAGCTGCTCTGACGAGCTGGCACCAGCGCAGCACACAGAAACGCCGTTTACCTTCCCACTAGAAAGCGCTACCTATTTATCTACTTGCACTTTTTAGGGTGCTTTCGAACTGCTAGGTGGGCAGGAGCTGGGACCGCAGACGGGAGCTCACCCCGCCGCAGGGATTCGAACCGCCGACCAAGCGATCGGCAAGCCCTAGGTGCTGAGGATTTACCCACAGCGCCACCCGCGTCCAACCCTTAAGTACCTCCTGAAAAAGGCACTGCCAAGATCAACTTTCTAATGCTTTTTCATCTTCTTCTGCAAGCTTGTATTGGTGTTGTTCTGATTATGTCATCAAAAGTTCCACAAAGTATATATTTATTTGTTGAGATTTCCTAGTTAAAGGTTATTAGCAGTAAGATAAAGATAAGCACTGCAAGAGCTGATTGACATAACAGCTTTGTACCAGACAAGCCAATTAACATTTGATTAGCTTTGCAAATCTGCTAGAACTTACAAATAAAGTGGAAGGAGATGGAAAAGAATGTGTGAGGTGTGTGTGTGTGTGTGTGTGACTGATGTTCTGTTTCCATGAGACACCAAAGACTTTGAGTGGAGTTGACTTCCTCTTATGTGACTGTTTGTGCAGACTGTGATTCTATGCAGCAGAGATGGCCTGTGGCCTTCAAGATGTTGTTGGAGTCCAAATCCCATCAGCCCTAGCCAGCATAGCCAATGGCCAGGGGTTATAGAAGTCACAGTGCAGCAACATTTAGAGAGCTATAGCTCCTCCACCTCTGCTCTACATAGCTGCTAGGGGTCAATTCATTTTTCACTGGACCACTTTCCTTACCACAGAAGAAGAAAAAGAAGAACATGCTTCTCCAAAAAGCCCCCCAAAATATTCTCGCTAGAAGGAGTTCCTGAAACTCAAGAAAGACCAATCCAGTAAACTTTAAAGCCAGCTTTAATTTCTGATCAGAACAATCCCTCCTGCCATGTTTTGTGCTGCAGATTTCAGACAAAGCTTGCTCTCAGTTTAAGAAAGCAGTCCTGCTGAGCACACTTACAAGAGCGTAGGTGCCACTGAACACAGATGGACTTCATTCTGAGCAAACGTGCCAAGGATTGGGCTGCCAATCTTTGTTTTGAAGCAAAGCTTATTTATTTTGACAAAATTGTATCCATTCCCCCCAACCCTTAAAAAGAAAACCCAGATGGACAGACTGCTCCTTCTGCTTGAAGGATGATCATGTGGGATTTACAGTTTAATTGTAAGGACTTGCGGCACATCCAGCGGATAAGTGACAGAGGCGAAAGTCTTGCTGGCAGCTTGGGAGAAGTGCTGTAATGAGGCAAAACTCCCAACCTGATCTAATTTAGAGCCAAGCGGTGCTTCAGGAATGTGCAATAATTAATCTTTTTATTTATCCACTGTGAACAAAGGAAATTAAGGGCGAGAGGAATAAGATTAAAATGGGCAGACGTGTATTTCCTCTTAAGGACCCTTGTAGTTGCGTTCCTGACAGCTAAGGTTCAGAAAGACAGGACCAGATGCAAAGGAGGAGAAATCTTTACTTCGCTTTTGCAGAGCTGGGCAAGATGATCCTCAGTCTAATTGCAGAGTAAATGTCCTCTGAGCTGAATAAATGTCTGATGCACACGTACTTCAGGGGACAATGGAAACAGCCTCAGACTGCCTGGAGGCCTTGTAGTTACCTCTCTATGGGGGGAATGCTGTTTTTATCACTGGCACAGACTAAGACTCATTTGCCTTGGACATAACAAGAGTCCTACTCCAAAGCAGGAAGAATGTGTTGTGGCTCAATCAGTCTCACACCATACACATCTGACCTGGCAATGTTTGCTATCTACCTCCTCCAACCTTTTGCTACCTGTAAGCACCTATCTCATCTTGTCCAGCATGATCACCCCGCTTGTGTTGTTCTCTGATAGCATTCATGGGGAGGCACGTTCTGATAGGTCAGATACATTGGTGATTGACCAGAGCTGCCTCTTCTCAGCCTACCAATTACAGCTGTGTAAGGAGTTGGGCTACCTGTGAAAACCTGGGAAGATGACAGACAGGTGGGGTCTTCAGGAGACTTAGGAGCTGGGAGAGAACAGAACATCTAGAAGAGGCATCCCCAACCTTCAGCCCTCCAGATGTTTTGAACTACAGTTCCCATCATCCCTGACCACTGGTCCTGTTAGCTAGGGATCATGGGAGTTGTAGGCCAAAACATCTGGAGGGCCGCAGGTTGGGGATGCCTGATCTAGAACAATGAAACTGTTGTAGGAAGTCTGGGAAAGGGACAAAGGTAGAGGTGGAATCAGGACTCTTTAATTGCATTTCGCTTTTTGTTCTTAGGGTGAACAGTACACCATCCCCATGGCAGAGGAGCCTTTCCTGCCAGAATAACTGTGGACAATTAAATGACCTGCTGCTCCAAAAGGCACATCTGCATGACCTTGTCCAAGCCCTTGCTAAAGCACCAGGAATAGTTGCAAATATGCCGCCTCGAGAGCTGACGACATCTATGTAGCAGCAATACTTACAGAAAATGCTTTTTCTCACACCAGCTCCGCCCCCCCCCAGCTGTTTCTTATTCCCATCAGCTTTTGCAAGGAAGTGTCCAGTTTTTTTCATATGCATTTACTAGAAGTGCTCAGTGATGGTGATTCCCCTAAAAATTACCATGACTTTCTCCCACGCATGCCCTGTCTGGATCTGGTTTCATCCCCAAATGCTTTTTGTGGATTTATGTTATGTTGGTTCCCTGTTCCCTTCATCTTGGCATCTTGACAACGTATTGGTAAATTCCCTATTACACAACAATTAAAACCATTTTGATGAATTTGAGGCACCAGCAATGTATTCTATGCAGCATCGAATTTAAAAATTATAGGGGAAAACTGAGCATATACAGGGTATAGGTCAGTCATGAATAAAGCCTTTGTCTCACAGAATAGATCTAATTGTCATTTCAAATGACAGTAGCAAACGTTGCCTTCCCTTTCTATGGCAGCATGTTCTGTGGTGTGTGCAGAGCTCTCTCTAAGCAGCCACTGAAATATAATATTAATAGCAGAGGGCACTGTGTGATAATAACTGGTATAGTTATTATATATTGGGAAACAGACAACTGCATTTAAGTCCTATATATCTTGGGGAATCCCCCCCCCCATTTTGGTAATAATTAACACTATATGTTATGATTAAATTATGGTTGACAGATTTGCTTATACTGTGTAGAGCAACTGACTTTGCACCTTCTCAGATGAACTCAAAGAGTAATTGGTGGACCAGACATCCATCTTCTCACTCCACCAGTGAGTTCAGTTTCAAGATGCCTAAAGGACAAATGTTCACATGTTCAGGAAAGCAATGATCTTCTGAAACCATTGGCCTTTTGGAACTTAATTGCTACTTCTGAGCCTAAAAATTATACACTGGAATCTTTAGATAGCTGTAAATTACAGACTTGCTCCATCTCTTCTTCTTCTTCTTCTTCTTCTTCTTCTTCTTCTTCTTCTTCTTCTTCTTCTTCTCCTCCTTCTCCTTCTCCTTCTCCTTTTTCCTTCTCCTCCTCTACAACAACATTGCCAGAGCTTTCTCAAAATCCTGAGATGCGTGCTGCTAACCACCCTTCATCTTGTCCCATTCCCAAGAACTCTCACTGTTTCTCCCTCTCCAATAGTCCTACTCTTGATTATCTCTGCTCCCATCAGCTTCTTAATAACAGTTGTCCTGCTGCAGCTTTTCCTTCCATGCCTATCCTCCCATTGACACATTGTCAATGTTAGATTCAAGCAATACAGAAGCAGTGACTAGCCAGGGGTAGAGATAGGATGAGATGTGGGGGGCGGAATCCTGACAGAATATGGCAGGTCATGAACAGAACTTAGTGTGTCTGGTGATAGGATGGATAGCCCCATATCTTCACTATGCTGGATTTTCATGCCATGATGCCTGGCCAAATATGTATGAAATATGCATGAAAACTATAAGGCTGAAAATATATGCTACACTTTTATAACACATCCTAATTGAAATTAATGAACAAACAAAATTAATGAACACCTTCACCCTATACCTGGAAGTAAACCCCATTGATTGAATTGGACTTACTTCCAAACTGATCAATAGTGTATATAGATGGTTCAATTCTTCCTGAAGCTCCTAGAAACAATATATGATTGTGATGATGATAATGTTAATGACAATAGATGACATGGTAACATATTCCTAGTAAATAAAACAGAGTAGTCTGAGCAGAGGCATAGGATTAATGTTGCATTCTTAAAAATAAGATAAAAAAGTGTTCATTCATGAGTCGGATCTTAGATGATCCCCTTTGCTGCATTCACAGCAATATTTCATCTGAATGGGTCTTCCTTGCAATTTTATCGTGATCCATCTCTTGAACTGAAACTGGTCTCCAGAATATTTGTTTTATAAGAATGTGATTGTTCATTCAGATGAAACATCTGTATGACTGTGCTCCCATGGAAATAGGTCCAGAAACCATAGTGAAGTGTTATATCAGAAGTGGCACACATAATTTTGTTCTCGTTCTTTGTTGCAAATGGCAACTGAAATGTTTTAGATTAAATCCTTGGACAAAGATCGTTATACTCTGACACACAGCTACATTTGTTAAATTTAGAGCATGGATTCCTCTCAGGGTATGTAAGCTGTCCTCTGGGAATGCTCCTCAATACAAGCTTGCGCTCTCTATTTTTGGAAATAATTAAACTATAGTGTAAGGAGTTATTAGACTAAATGGCGATGTAAGCCCCAAAAGCAAAATAGTTGACATTCCAATATTATGCTCTTGGTACAGTGTCACACATTATTTCTTTCAGCTCCATTAAAAATGAAATTAGATTCAATGGAAGTCTAAAAGGTAGGCCTTTGTGATGTATTAAGCAAAGGTATTTGGGTAGATTAGGAAATAAGTACTGTTTACAATTGGCTGTTTAAAAGTGTAAATCCTTACTGGCACATTGATTTTCAGAGTAAAACTGCTCAGTACTTAAAGCATAGCTCAGGCTTATCATCAGAATCAACAGTTATAAAACTGAATTTTGAATCTAATGGCGTATATAATATGAAATCTGGTTTGTTGCCGACCTTAATAGAGAACAAATGAAATACAAAAAACATAGGGAAAGAAGCTACTGCTCTGACGTTAGCTACTGGGAAACTAAGTTTGCCACTGATTGTATATCTTTCTTTAAATAAATGCTTTGCGCAACTCCCTATCCGTTGCAGCTCCTTCTCAAGGTGTTGTAAAAACCGAGAAACTGAACAACCCTAAAGCATATTTATACAGATTAAATGGTTTCTAATACTCCAAAGAGCACTTAATCTGCATGAATGTTCTTCATGTAGCTACGTGCCTCTAAAACTTGAATAAGAAGCCACAGCACTTTTGAAAGTATGCAGTATATTTTTACTTTAGCAAATCAACCAAAGGGGGGGGGGCAAAGAAATATTAATTGGCTTGCCAAACAATTCAAGATCCAGCTATTCATAGGAACACCACCTTTGCCCTTTGCTCTCCATATACCCTTGATGGACAAAGCTTTTAGGAAGCTTCAGTTCTCCCATCTTTACCTGCCAAGTCTTTAGAGGAGCTAAGCTTGGAGACGTTTCTAGGAAGTGGTTCATAAATGAAATAAAGAATGCCACAGCAGCCACTGCCTCCTTGGGGATCTTGGATTGGTCTGAGAATTAATGGTATGTTTTAGAAGAAAAGGGGTGATCTGGAACGGGCTAAGCAGCAGCAGCCTGCAATGCAGACTGACAACAGAATTCTGCAGAAACCAGATAATTTTGAATACTTGGGCACAAAGGGTGATATTCCACGTTAGTCATGATCAGGAGTCCCACCCATTGAAATAAGGGATCACCCACACTTCTGCTTGTAGCATGCCAAGAAAGCTTGCATCTGAGCAGTTTTCTGTTTGTCCTGTGATTTCTATGTCTGGGTCCAAGTGGCTTCGCTCTTGTCCTGCTGCTTTCCCCTGAAAAACCCATTCTTCGGTGATAAATCAGAACAAACAGCAATTCACAGAAAACCCAATTGCCATTTTCTCCAATTCAGTGCTAAACTGCAGGTTTTCTTGGGTGGGGCAAAGCAGCTGGGTCAAACAGAAGGGTGGCTGGGCCCTAAATAGACTTGAGTTGCTTTTATGTAAAAGCCAAGACAGATGTGATGTGGAAGATCAGTCAATCAATCTCCTAATGTAAGCAAAAGGCTTGGGAAGGGGGTGTTTAATCCTTCCCCAATGTCATTTCTCCAACTGAAATTGCGACCCACCTTGAAGCTGTCATTAGCCTTGCTGGAGGGCAGGGGAGATAGGTACCATATCATTTCTGATTATTTATTTTTACTCATGGGGCCAAATGGCAACTTTTGAGAGAACAATAGTAATGGGAGGGGCATAAAGACTTACACACACTCTTTCCTAGCATCACTCTCCAGAGCCAACTGGATTTCCTTCCCCACTGATGCTTTTAATATCGGAAGGTCCCATCACATATCTTCTATGTCACATGTCCAATGTACAACATAGTTACCAATGGGAACAAAAATATATTCCAGGATCATCACCCTCAGTATTCCCACCTTTCCCTCCAAGTAGCTCAAAGTGGTGCACATGGTTCTCCCTCTACCCATTTTATCCTCATAACAACCCCATGAGGTGGGTTAGGATGAGAGAAAGTGACTGGCCAAAGTTCACCTAGTGAGGTCATGGCTGAATGGGGACTAGAACTCCAGCCTGCCAGGTCTTAGCCTAACATTCTGACTGCTACACCACTCTGTTTCATCACCGGGTCTACATGGAGCACATCTGCTTCTGTGTTACCTCCCAGCAACCCATCTTTATTGATTGTCAGTGTAGCTTACACAGAGAAATAAGATGTGATAGCCGGTTACCTCTCATTAACCAACTGTGGACCTAATAAATTAGACATACCATTTAAGTATCATATATTTTTTCTTCTTCCAGCATTCAAAAGCAGTGTTGGCAGAATGCAAAGGTGAGCAGAAGAATGGGGAAGAGGCTGTACAGACTTTCCTCCTGTAGTTGTTTTCCCCCTCAAAAGTGTCCTCCATGATGCTGTAGTTGGCCTGAGGCGAAAAACAGAACACAAAAGCAGCTTTCAGATGATTTTGGACAGGGAAATGACCAGAGGGAGAAAGCACCTGTCTCCATCACCATTCTTCCATGCAAACTCACAGCCACCCAGCACTGATATTGGAAGAAAGACATACACAAATTACAGGACAATTCTGGTTTTTCCCTGAGTTTATATGCTAACTGTGCATTCAATATTATTAGTCCAATATTAGTATTATTAGTATCAATGTTACTCATCCTTTACCCTAACGTCCCAGGGCAGATTACAACAATAAAACAGTTTTAAAAAATTTTCAATCACAAGACTAAGATGGGTCCTAAAAATGTACCCCACAAGTGTTAAAACCCAGGGTAAAGAGGTTGCTCTTCAGAATTCAGTGGAAGTTGTATAAAGGGTGGGCCAGTTTGTTCACAAGCTTATTTAGCTCAGCCAAAAGACCTGAAAGAGGGGTTCGTCTTACAATGCTTTTACTGGTGTCTGAATGAATGGGTCTCATGAATCAATAATTTAACAGAGCTGGGGCAGGTGGCGGCGGTGCCAGAGAATGGAAGATACAGCAAACATTTCACCACTTTTTTGCTGCTAACAGTCTGCAAAGCCAGGGAGGAAATAAAGCGGGGGAGAATAAAGTGCATAATACCAGTGTTTAAGAGTGAGATTGGATGTATGCAAACTCTCTATAGGTGATTCGTGTTGCTATGGCAGAAGCACTTGAAAGCCTAATGAAATACGGCAGAATCCATTCTGCAGATCTGCATGCAAAATTCAAAATCAGCTAAAATACAAACAAAGCTCACAGTAGCTCTGCTGTGCCTCTGCAAGCTTAAGGGTGTGTGGAAACTTGATGTACGGAACAAGTGGCAAATATTGAATACAAAGTACTTTTCCAGTAGTTGGATCCCAGAGCTGAATAAATCTCTCCAGTAAGCAGTGCCCAAGGCTTAAACAGCATCTGAAATGAAAAAGATACATCTGTCAACTGGTATGTAGAACAGGAGGTAAACGACTTGCCTAAATGAGTGTGAACACGAGCAGTCCAATGCAGAGGAAGCTAAAAATTAGGTAAAGAGAAATTCTGAAGACACCAGAAGAGATGAAAGTTAACAACGATCTGAAGAAGACACTTGTCCCCATTTTTGTTTCTTACTTTATATTGTTTCATTTTTAATAGTTCATTTAGTAGGCAAAAGTGGAAATACAGTGCACTCCTTTCGTAAAGGTAAAGGACTCCTGGACTGCTAAGTTCAAATCAAATATCTTTAATACGGTCAATGACCAGCAAAGGACTGCTAAGTTCAGTCAAAGGTGACTATGGGGTTGCAATGCTCATCTCACTTCAGGCCAAGAGAGCTGGCGTTTGTCCACAGTACTAGCCATTGGGAGGAAACCATATTCTTAATAACAGCAACAACAACAACAACAACAACAACAACAATTTATTATTTATACCCCCACCCATCTGGCTGGGTTTCCCCAGCCACTCTGGGTGGCTTCCAGCAAAATATTAAAATACAGTGGTCTGTTAAACATCAAAAGCTTCCCTAAACAGGGCTGCCTTCAGATGTTTTGCATTGATAATCATGCCTAGCATATTGTACCTTTGTAGCTTAATTCAGTGCAGTTAGCCAGTGATCTATGTTTTTAGTAATATGAGGGTTTTATTGTATACATAATTATTGTAATTTTTTTAAAAAAAGAAATTACAGTATACAAGTATTTTATACATTTCCTCATGAAATATATTCTGCATATGCTATGTTTAAGAATGCACAGATAATACAATAATACACAAAGAAAATCAGAAACGTTGTTAGAAGCAATTTATATAAATTGAATAAATTCAGTTGGGAGATACTGACTAACATTAGTGATGCATCAATTACAAAAAGTGAGGGTGGGACAAAAAGAGTGAGGAAGATATAAACTCCTAATTGAGTTGCTGTGCACTAGAAATTTGATAATAGTTTCCCATTTCAATAGCCAAAGAAACAAACAAAACCACAGCTACCACCCAACCCCAATATGATAGAATGCTCTTTGAGTGCTGCTGCTTGCTTGGAGAATTTAGTATAACCATTTGAAAATATGGGTGGGGGTTGTTTTGTGAGTGCTTTGGGGACACATTAAACCCATAGCTTCTCAGACTCACATCCAGAGTGTGTCTACTGACCACATATTACTTTTAGCTTGCAGGCCACAATGTGTTTTTCACCATACTTGGCTGCAGTTTCAAACATTTCTTCTGCTTTACCTTCTGGTGACAATTTGGGCATGTGCCAAATTGTCTCTAACAGGTGGTATATGTGCCTAAAGAAATAGTATAGTAATAGGTAATAGATATAAATGGAATGGCTATACCGAAAGAATACATAAATCTGTTTACGTACGCAACAACTGCTACACAGAAATTGATAGTCTAACACTGGAAAGAAGACTAAGTCCCAACTAAAGAAGATTGGCAACTTAAATTAATGGAATATGCTGAAATGGCTAAATTAACTGGAAGACTAAGAAATCAATAAGACAACAAATAGATATTAAAAAATGGAAAATGTTTATTGCATGTATACAAAAGCATTGTAAAGAAGTTAATACAATAGCAGGTTTTTTAAAAAAAACTTGCAATATTAAGGACAATGTTCAAAATTGGAAATAATTAAGGATAAGGAAATTATAGACATGTACAATACAAGATGGGACGTGGGTGGCACTGTGGTCTAAACCACAGAGCCTAGGGCTTGCCAATCAGAAGGTTGGTGGTTTGAATCCCTGCGATGGGGTGAGCTCCCTTTGCTCGGTCCCTGCTCCTGCCAACCTAGCAGTTCAAACACACGTCAAAGTGCAAGTAGATAAATAGGTACTGCTCCAGCGGGAAGGTAAACAGTGTTTCTGGCTCCTCTGGTTTGCCAGAAGCTGCTTAGTCATGCTGGCCACATGACCCAGAAGCTGTCTGTGGACAAACGCTGGCTCCCTCAGCAAGTAAAGCGAGATGAGCACTGCAACCCCAGAGTCATCCACGACTGGACTTAACTATCAGGGGTCCTGTTACCTTTACCTTTACAATACAAGATAAGATAAAAGAACCAGCGGAGGGAATGGAGGGAAGTCAGTGGATCTGAGTAATCCCAAAATATGGATTTAATAAGGTTTGAAAATGTTTTATTTTCTATTTTTTTTAATTGTATTTGTTTGTTATGGTGCATATGATGAAAATTAATTAAAAAAATGAATAAAGAAATAAAAATAAAGAAATAATACAGTGGACCTTTTGTCACTCAGTAGGTTGCCTGCTGTAAATGCAGATCTCAAAATACAACTGTCATTGCCTACCCTCTTAACTGCTGCTACATGCAGCACTATGGTTAACAACCTGCCTCTCAATTCATGGACACTGACCACCTTACCAGTTTCTTGTTGAGCCTCATGTCATCGTTCTTACTATTCTTTTGCTGTCAGTTATTGGCATTCAACATCAGCAATGTGTGTTTTCTGAGCCTGTGGTGCATGAAAATGAATCAATCGGCATTTGACTGTATTCTTTTTGTATCATAGTCACTTGTTATACTACCCTATTGAAGGTGTTCTGCTCCAGATCCTCTCCATGTGCCCTGATCTCTTGTTTGTGTTTGGTTTTTGTATGAGCCGCCACAAAAGTATCACAGTTTCCACCCTGTCAGTTTGAACTCAGAAAAGGAATATTAGATTAACTGTCGAGATGTTGCAAGGGATAGAGCAGTGCTGTCATAGTGTCTGCTACCATTTTTACCACTGCTACCTCTTCCTTCCCTTCTGCAGGGGTGGAGGAAGGGGGGTGCAGTGGGTGCAGTCCGTCCTGGGTGTCAGCACTGGGGGGACGTGACAAAATGCTGGGTGGCACTCACCGCGGGGCCTGCAGCACGCCAGGGCTATGCGTCTCTCCTGGGAGAGACACGGTGGCTTTGGCGCGTGCAGGCTCCGAGCTGTGCAACCGGTCCACCCATTGTCTCCCCCCAGTTGTAGGGTGGCTGAGTGGGAGAAGGCAGGCAGACTCCAGAGGCTCCGTGGTGCACCCCACCCCTATGGGCAGTGCATGCCGCCCCTGGGCATGCTGCCCCAGGTGTCGGAACGCCTTCCTCCGCTGCTGCCCACCAGATATACCCTGAGCAAGAGAAAGGAAAGGTGCTCCGGCAGCTCAACAGAACATCATTTCTTACCAACGAGGAGACTGGAATTACAAGTTCCACCACACCAACCAGAAAGTGACACTGTTCATGTCTATTTTTATACCCTGGCCTTGAGATGTATATTTTCAATACTCACTCCAGTTGTGATTTTAATTTGCTTTGAAGTTTTTAACATTGTATTTTACATTGCTGAGAGCTACTGTGGGATCTTGTGACAAAGGGTGTGTTGTTGTTATTATTATTACTGTTATTATTATTACTATTATTAGTTCAGTCTGCATTGTATTTCTGATCGTAAGAAGTACAGGATACACATTTAAGGCATGAACAACACATACTAAATTATTAAAATAATACGTAATAGATTATTCATAATGGAATTCCAGGAGAAACCTAAATCCAGTTCACAGCTGTCTCCAGCGTTGCGCATGTTTTGGCAGGACATCGACTCCACAGACTCATTATACAGCAGCCCATGCTCATGCGGGAAGCAGCATTGAGCACCAAGGCCCACTGTTGTGTTTTGCTGAAATTGGATGGCGGCATCACATATTCAGATCTGTACAAAACCATAAAGCTTCATAGGCAATGTTACTGTCCTCTATCATGGTTCAGTGGAATCAGCAAGGTTTGACTCTGAGTAGGCATAACCAGGAATCCCTGGATAGGTGGTGAAGAAAGAATTAAACTAGGTTATGTTGCCTGCTCAGGATAGAATATATCCCTCAACCTGGTAGTCCTTAGGTTGATATTGAAAAGAAACCTTAATGAGGAATGATTTCTAGTGCACCACTGTCATTTTCTTGTCACGCTGGACTCATTTTCCTAACACAATTGCCTGATTCAGGAAAGATGACTTTTCTCAACTTTGAGGAAATAAAAAGTATGTGCCACAAACTCCCTGGGCATATTAAAGCCAGGATTCTTGACAGTTATTTTCCCAAGGTTCTGCCACTTGACCTTCTACTTCCTGTAGAGACGAAACCTTATGGGAATCTTCCACTTTGACCCAAAGTTTAATCTTTTCTGCCTGCTCCTCTTGTGCCCTTTCCAGCAGATGCTTATGTGTTATCTGTTGAACAGAGTCGGAAAGGTTGCTAACCAGCTTTCACCTTATCGTCATACCAACAATTCATTGATTCTGAGGTCTCAAAGGAATGTTGAGATCATCTAGTTTGACCTTCCATACACACAGAGCATTCAAGTCTCTCCCAGCTATTACTCTATCAAGTGCACTCACTTGTCGGGTGAATGCCTTTCCTTTACAGTGGTATTCAGCCTCTGTCTGCCTCAGTGGAAGGAGCTGGGTGGGATGGCCGTCAGCAACTTTCCAAGTTCAGCTCAACAATTCTGTCATTCATCATTTCCGTACACAAAAGCTAAGGGCACAATTCAGCCCTTGTGTAAGCTTTGTACAAGCTCTTCTACAGCCCAACACTAAATATGTTTACTTAGAAGCAAATCCCATTGAGTTCAGAATGGCTGATTTCCCAGAAAGTATTATCAGGATTGCAGTGAGACTTAACAGTTCTTAACCTGGACTGGTTCCAGTAAGATATTTCGAATTGGTATGCAAGTTGATTATTAAAAGAGAGCAAAGGTTCAGCTCAGTCTCGGTTGACTGCCATCAGCTATAAACTAGTGTCTGATTATGGTAGATGACCCTCTCAAGACTGAATATAAAGTAAGATGTGAAGCAGTTTTGGCCACCCCTTCCTGACAAACTAGTCTTTGAGGAAACCACTGCCCACTGAGACTGGTACATTAAATAACTCTTCCCTGCACTGTGAATGATATCATCGGTTGCTAGTTTTGTGCACAGTTAAGAGTTGCTACCTTTGCAACGCAGCCCACGTTTTCTTTTAATACTCATGAACGAAAGTGTATTGTTATTCAAACAGTAAAAAAGGGGAAAAATTAAAGACTGTTCCAGCAGTAGCCATTGTGTGAGAGAGCTTTTACAAATTGTTTTCTTAATGTCAATAGCATGCATATATCAAGGACATCTCCCATTAAGAGCTCTACAGGGGTGAGATGCTTACAGCGTTAGGTTTCCTAACTTTGGGAAATGCATGTAGGGAAATGGCTATAAATGTGTGTCTTTATTATGTTAGAAAGGCATTGGATGTATGAGATATGTCATTCTTGCAGTTCACATGCCTTACGCTCATATGTGACCCCTCCAACATCACAAAGATGCATTTGTTTGCATTCGCCTTTTTCCTGGCATCGCCCAAGCATGCGTTTTCAAAATGTCAGTAAGGAAGTATAAAATTGGAAGCATTCAGCACTGTAAAGGAATTGAAAGCATTTGTAACTGCAAATGTGGGCCTCCTTTTTGATATTTATAAGCTGTTACTGCATGTAAGAACTCTGGTCCATGTCTTCAGTGTGATTCATTCCTTCATGAGACGAGACAGAATTTTGAGCATGCATTGTAACATTGACTCGGTTTCCCCCTCTGCAAAAAGAACAGCTAGTAAATAAAACTGGTCAGAAATTATTCACGCCCTTTTGTTACTTCAATGTTTTCTGTAGTTCTGTACAGCCCTGTGGTTGGACAACAAATGGTTCCCGGTGTAAATTTGATATTCCCCGTTGCATTTCCCCTGTTGCTTGAGATCAGGCATGCCACATGACACCCTTTCCATTTCCTAACTCGATGCATTAACTCAACCTGGCTGGCACAAAATATTCAGACTGTGCTTCTGAAGCCCACTTTTCATAAACGTTATATAGCACCCAAATTGGTTGGCATGAATATTCAGGGAGGCAAATACAAATTGCGAAAGGGGTGGGAACATGACTGGAGCAAACTCATTTAAAAACATGAGCCATGACTTGCATTTTCCCAGTATTCTCCTGGCTACATATAAAATAAGTTTTATGTGAGAATTTCTTGCCAGAAATATCTTTCTCGATAGGGTATGCTTTCCAGAATATATATCAAGTCCACGTCTGAAACTATGGCGCGGTGTGTGTGTGTGGGGGGGCTGTTTACAAGAAAATGAAGCCAGTCATATTCTTGGCATCATTTGACTCTGCTGTGCTATCAAGTTTGGCTTTGAATGTGTTGGAAGTCTTGGTTATAGTTCCTCAGTCAGAGTTATACAGATGGGAGGAAAGGGAGAAGCCCATGAACAGGTGGTGGCTGTAACAGAACCAGCAGGTGGTCCTTGAACAATCAGCTTCATCAAATGTATCGGACACCAGAACCAGAAAGCACAAACCCAGCATCCTAGAAACATCTTGCAAGCTTGGATTCTGGCAGCCAGACAAGAAGCCCCCAAGGAACCTGCTGTTGGCTTCCACCAACCCTTAACTGGCCAGAGTTACGCCATCGTTTTCGCTTTGCCAAAGTGGAACTGAAAGACAAATTATCCAAAACCATCCACAAGCTCAGCATGAAACAAAGCTCTTCAGGAAAAGATACTGCTAGACTTGTCACCTCAATCAGGGCTGATTCTCACAACCATTTCAGCCAACGGCAGCCATGAGGAAATCTACTCCCAAGTGTCTTTAGCAGGCATCAGCATTTATCATCCACCACCCCTTTCACTGGTTCCAGGTTTTTTGGAGTACCTTGTGGAACCATGCCAAGTCCTCAATATTTGTTCACATTTGCCCACAAATAAGTCTCGTTGAGCTTAATGACTCGTGAAAGCAAAATGTTTTGAATCAGGCTACCTGTGTGAGCAGTAGTTGGCAGTAGCAGGCCAGAGGTGGAATTCAACTAATGGTGGTAGATGCACATACTGCAATGATCCTGAGAATTTGCCCTCAGAGAATGGGGGCAGGTTGGAATCCTTGGCACCTGTCCCTTTTTCATTTGCAGGCATTAATTAAAATATAAGTGGATTTCAGAAAGCCCATTTAAAATACAATTGGGTAAAAAGCACTGCCCTGCCCCGCATTCCCCCCGCCCAAAAAAAGCCCTGCCAGAAACCACAACAAAGCCGTGACAATTTTCTGCTGTTTCTCTAGGTGGGGGAGAGAATTTTTTCACAAGTGTTGAGGGTTGTTGCTGCTTACCCTATTGAGTCATAGAATCATAGAATCATAGAGTTGGAAGAGACCACAAGGGCCATCGAGTCCAACCCCCTGCCAAGCAGGAAACACCATCAGAGCACTCCTGACATATGGTTGTCAAGCCTCTGCTTAAAGACCTCCAAAGAAGGAGACTCCACCACACTCCTTGGCAGCAAATTCCACTGTCGAACAGCTCTTACTGTCAGGAAGTTCTTCCTAATGTTTAGGTGGAATCTTCTTTCTTGTAGTTTGGATCCATTGCTCCATGTCCGCTTCTCTGGAGCAGCAGAAAACAACCTTTCTCCCTCCTCCATGTGACATCCCTTCATATATTTGAACATGGCTATCATATCTCCACTCTCAGAAGCCATTTCTGGGAATCACAGCTGGGGAGAGCACTGTTGTGCTCAGGTTTTGCTTGTAAACTTTCCACAGGCATTTGGTTGACCACTGTGAGAACAGGATGCTGGACAAATGGGCATTATGTTCTTTCATTCTTATCATTCCCAAAGTGCTCCTTCCAGCTGGGAAGCTGTGATGAGAGCCTTGCACATGAGTTGTGTGGCGCTTTTGTTTAAAGTTTTGAAACCAAGATGGTGGTGGTGGGAATCCCTTGGCCACTTTGGATGTATAGTGAGGGCAATTCTCCCTCCCCAAATACAGTATGGGGAAAAGATATTTCAGGAAGAGTTTCTTCTACTCTCACATAATGAACGAATGGCTGAAAAATAAATAAAAAATCTGTAGCACATTTTTAATTTAAAAGCATCAAGGGGAGTGTTTGCACAGTTATAAAAGAAAAGAAAATAAGTGCTATCTTATTTGTTTACGATAAGCTAGGGAAAGGTTATGCATGCAATGCCAGCATTTAGACTTAGGGCCAAATGATACATGATATTATATGCCACAAATTCTAAAAGAATGCACCTGTGTGTGGTGGCAGTGAGACAAGTGTGGCAGGTGTGGACTTTTGCTTCGTAGCCAAAGGGTGTAGTGGCTTGAATTCTGGGCCTAGGTGTTTAAGCGACTATAGTACTTCAGAGGCGGATTTAGGGGAGAAAGCACAACTGGTTTGGTTGCACTGGTGTGGAGCCTCAGGGGTGCCACAACTATGATATAGAATCGAAAGCAAGAAGTGGGGGATGGGTGTGCCAAAATCTGGCGTCACACAAGGAGCTGCTGAAATGTGAGACCCCAAGTGCCACCACTGAGCACTTTAGGGTTGCCATACGTCCCAAATTTCCTGGACATATCCAGAATGCTGCAGTCGGAAGCAATGTCCGGGCGGAAATCGCTGTAATGTCCAAAAAAATCTGAACGTATGGCAACCCATGTTGGAAGTGTAGATTTTGGATCAACAACTTTCCTGACTTGAATTTCACTGTTTGAAATATGGCAACCCTAACTCCGTGCCCCACTTATTTCTGTTTGAAAGGGAGATGCCTTCCCCACCAACTCTTCCATCTCATACCTTCCCAAGCACCCACCTCACTGATATGTCCTGATCAGCGTGAGGAGGTCACAGTTACCACAGTATTTCTTCATTCTACTCAGGCCACGTCAAGGGTGGGGAACCTGTGACCCTCTAGGCATTGTTGGACTCCACTCTCATGAGCCCCACCCAGCTTAATGGCCAGGGGGGATGGGAAATATAGTCCAGCAAATACTGAGAGTATCACAGGTTAAGAATGACGTTAATTTTCTTAGGGGAAAATATCAAATACTTAAAGAGAGAGAGGAAAAAAAAACTCTTGACAATTAGCATGTTTCTTGCGAAATAACAGCAGCATTGAAATGTTATTTCAAATTGGGACCAGGTGACATTTTTTAATAGTCCCTTCAGTCTGTAATTCAGAATGCATCTCCTCCCAAGTATTGATGTGTCACAAGCCGAGTTATTGATTTCCCTTAACAATTTATTTCAGCCATCTGGTGTCTTTCATACAGGTCTACTCTTGTAGATTCATAAGACAAGCTGAATTAATGAGACTTTCTATTAAAAATAATAATAACATAACAACAATGTGTATCATATATGTTTATATTAAATAAAAACTGATAAGCTTTCCCCAGAAAATATCCATTGCAAACTTTATCTTGCCTAAACCGGCATTCCCCAGTCTGGTGCCCTCTAAATGCTCCCAACAGTCCCAGCCACCATAGACAAAAGTCAGCCATGATTGGAGCTGGAGTTCAACAGCATGTGGAGGACCACAGGTAAGGGAAGGCTGGTCTAACTGCATGCCCTCACTTCTCAGCGATTCAATTCAGACATCCAATAAAACAAGAAATAATATCAAAGTTTTGAATCATGTCAAAGTTCTGTCTCTTCCAGCATTCTCTCCCACAGTGGTGAGGCAGATGGCCTTGGAAGTTGACTTCACAAAGGAGGAGGATGCTCACAGCAACTGTTAGGGCGGAAGGTAGGGAGGTCAATAGCAGATGCAGCAAGAGTGGAGCCAACTAATTCTGGATTAGTTCTCATCTTCCTCCCTGTTTAGTTCTATAAAGGCAACACTGAGGCAGAGGAGGAGCCTGACAGCCAGAGCCAGGTTCATACAGTGTTTTGTGTGGTGGTTGTTTTTTTTTGTTGCTGCATCACACTTAACTGATACTAAGTTTGTGGTCTACTGAGACCCTTAGATTCTCTTAACATGTACTACTGGCAAGCCAGGCATTCTCCATCTTATCCTTGTGTTGCTGTTTCTTCCTGTGTACAGTAAGTGAAGAACCTTACATTTCTCCCTATTGAAATTCATTTTGTTAGTTTGGGCCCAGTTCTCCAACATGTTAAGGTCATCTTGAATCCCAATTCTGTCTTCTGCAGCACTAACTACCCCTCCCAGTTTGGTGCCATCTACAAATCTGATGAACATCTCCTCAATTCCTTCATCCAAGTCATTTAAAAAGACATTGAACAACAATGGGTCCACAACAGAACCCTGCAGCACCCCACTTGTCACTTTTTTCTAGGTTGTTGAGGAACCATTAGTGAGTACTCTTGGGTTTGGTCCATCAACCAGCCACAAATCCACCTAACAGTTACTTCATCCAGCCCACATCTTACCTGCTCCTCTGAAATACTATTATGGGGGACTTTGTCAAAGTCTTATTGAAATCATGATACACTATATCCACAGCATTCCCCTGATCCACCAAGCTTGTAACCAACCATTTAATTATCTGTTCTAGGACCTTTCCCAATATTGATGTCAAGATGGGGAAAACATTTGCCTGCCTCCAGTCTGCAGAGACCTCATATGTTCTTCAAGAATTGACCGTGGATGAGAAAGCTCGGTAATAAAATGACAAGAGGACAGAAAAATACCCCCCCCCCCCGCCCAAAGATACTAATAATAAAATCTGGAAATGTGATACTCTGTGGGAGTCTGGTGAACAAACCCCATTACACCTAATGGAAGGCTCACACAATGTTCTTCAGTTGCTCATTTGCAATACATTGTCCTCTACTGCCCGATTTGAAACAGAGGGGAAATCATTCACAGAGCAAACACTTGAGCAGCTTTCATTGTCACTGCTAGTACTGTATATTTAGTTCAAGAAATTGGGTCAATGTGCTTTTTTTATTTTACCCCTATTCTGCTAGCCCAACAGGAACGCTGGCAAATTACCAGGCCTGCTGGGTCCCAATCCTGACTTCCCTGCAAATTTACAGCACAAGCACTCACGTACAAACACGCAGACACACAAAATGGAGTGTGCGGATGGCTCAGCTGACACAGCCACAGGCAGGAGAGATGGCTGGTGCTGCTGCCTGTTATCCACACAACTAGCCAGACTGTAGATTTTGTTATTTTATATTTCACACTGCTGGCCAAGTCAATCAGCCGTTGCAATCAGTGCTGATGCTTCAGGGTAAAGGGAACGGAGAGGAGAGGGAGAAACAAAGCTGGAACAGCTGAAGCTCTGCCTGATGCTGTGAATACACGCAGAGCAACAGTATAAGTCAAGCCTGCCAGCAGCAAGATCAACTAATCAATCCCTGGAACCCTCTCTCTCTCTCTCTCTCTCTCATTTTATTTTGTGTGAGTACCAGATTGTGGCCACTAAAATTAGTCATTTGCAGAGGGGAATGCACCATGAAATGGATTAGCTCACAAAAGAGACTTGCTGCAGAACACTCCATCATCTTGTTATATGTCGGGTGGGGTGTTGAGGTGGGAATGGGAGAAGGAGGCAACAGGCTAGACTGCTGGGCTGGTGGCTTCTCACATACTAAGAGCCCTCTTTCCACATTTGCGTTGATATTTGTGGTTGCATAAAACCACCGTGTCTTACTATGGATGAGAGAGAAGAAATCACATACCTGTTTCGTGGTAGGGAGATAATATACGCAGAGAGGGAGTTAGAAGAAGAAGAAGTGAGACCCAGTTGGCTGCTTCATATTACAATCAAATTAAACCAAATGCCACTTGGCACCCTCAGAGCAATCAGGGAAGATAATAGCATTTTTTTAAATGGAGAAAAACCTCTTTTCTCTCCTAGATGAGTCAGTTTCCCCAAAATGGAGTTTTATAACTAAGATGATGTCAGATTTAATGGCATTTAAATGAAGGACAGCAAGAGATCCAAAGGGCTGAAGATTTCACCCAAATACAGAGCAATTGCTCTGGACTGTGCAGCTGATTATGCCAAAGGGGGGGGGGGTATTGGCATGGGCATTATCAATAAATACCCCAAGAGGGACTTTCAGGATGGGGAGGAAATACCATGGCCTGACAGGGCAAAAGGGAGCATATGCCCCAGGCAGCAGGATAGAGGGGCAGCAAAACAACAAACATCCTGCCCTGATGATAATGTAGCATGGGAGAAGGAGGAGAGAGGCATGTTCTGGCCAGGTTCTGCTTATTAGGAGATTGCGTGGAAAGGCCCACCTCATTGCCCACACTGGGAAGAGGAAGACAAGAAGCTGCAGCAGGACCTGAACTTGCAGGCTTCCTGCTCTCAGTGGCGACAGCATGGTGTTGGGGAGGTGATGATGAGAAATTCTCCCCCCCCCCTTTGGTGGTGTCCTGATGCCACCACCACCATTGAGAGAAGGAAGACTGCCTGGGGTACAAAGGGGGAGAAGACTTTCTCCCTGCCACTGCAATGAGAAGGAAGTCTGTGGAGGTTTGGGGCATCTTGCGCATTTGAAAAAGATCGGACCAGGCAAATGCATATTATGAAGCCGGCATGACTGGCTCTTCTAACATGGAGTGCAGAGATGCCCTTGGAGAAAACTAACAACAGGAAGTGTCTGCCTCTCCCTGCAGCAATTGCTGTGCTTTCCTCGTTGTGTCCTATAGTGCTCGGGATAGACCCCTGAAATCTGCCATCTGGACAACTCAAAGCAGATCCCCTAAATTCACTTAATCTGTGATTTTGCTTGAAACGAAACCAAATGTTTTCTTATGGCTTTCACCAGAGAAGTATTATAATCAGGGTCACAGTGGCAACCATCAAACAAGAGTGATTATGAGATGAGAGCAGGATGCTTGGAAAAGTAAAAAAAGATTGGGTAGGATTGGGGACATATTAACAGATAAAGAGGTGTTACCGAATAAAACCCACGCATAGGATTCCTGACCTATTTATGCCAATTTGATTAAGGAGGTGAGAAGTAACTAGCACAGGAGGAAGAAAATAGCGAACAACTGATTGTCGAGGGGCAGGTGTTGATACTAGTCTGTTTCTCAAGTGGTACATGTTCAGTGGAACATGGAACTATTTTTAAAATGCATTTTTCTCCCAGGAGTCATTTCAAAAGACTGATAGCTATGCCACACCATTTTCTAGAAGCACACTGAATAAAGCGTTGGCAACTGGAAGCAAACAAAGTGCTAAAGGAGGCAGGGGTGGGTGCTTTCAGCTCAGCACCTTCTGCATAAGGTCACAAAATCCTGCGATGCCTTCAGCATTGCAGCCAGCCATGAAGGGGAACACTGAGTGACTCACCTGCCGGGAGCCAAGCAAACAGTGAAAACTGAACAAGGATCCACCTCAATCAGCACAACACAGGGGTCACCTGAAAGGTGTCACGAGGTGGCTCTATGCTCACAGAATAAACCGGTGATCTGTGGGGTGAAAATAGATTTTATGGACTGCCAGACACTCTGGACGCTGTAGCTTGTGCTGCAGCTGTATTTGCATCTCTGAGGCACACCAGGAACAATTCAAATGGTGTCAGCAGTATTTTAAGAACATAAGAAGAGGCCTGCTGGATCAGACCAGACCTGAGCTGATATTTCTCAGACGACGTTTTTTTCATAAAAATTCTAAAATATCCCTTTTCTCTTCCTCTTAGAAAAGGAGAGCCATTCCACAGAATTTCCTCTCCATATTCTCCACCCAAATGTGTGTGTGTGTGTGTGTGTGCGCGCGCGCACGAGCTGCCAAGGCAATGCCTAGAGCATTGTGGAGGATGCAAAATGCAGACCAGGCTGCTAACACAGATGCATCCCCACAAAAGAAGAGCTTTAGGAAAAAAGAAAGAGACAGTGCCATTGCTAGTACTAATAGTGATCCCCACCCACAAGACACATTTGCTATATTCCTCATCCAACCCTATGGAAAAATTGGTGGGGAATTTTGAGAGGTCTTGTGCACACCACTCCTGAACAGACCAGGGGCCTATATAACCCAGCATCCTCTTTCCTAAAGTGGCCAAACATGTTGTTCATTTTCTTTTGCAGGTGGAGTTAGTCTGTCATGTTTTACATGCTTGAGGAAATTTAGGGTGCTCTCAGACTAAATTTCAGGAGGAATTCAAGTGCGTACCATAAATTTAGATTTGTAAAGGTGGGTTAAAGCACTCTGTCTTCCTGATGCAACAAATCCACTTTTTTATTTAAAAAATGACTTATCGTGAAGCAAAACATGGGGAAATGTGCTGAAAAGTGTGGGGGTGAATGTATGATTAACATGAAGATGTCAGGACTGGCTGAGTGACGAAGAATGGTGGGAGGAACCAGCCCCGGGATGACACAGAGGAAGAAGACTTAGACCCAGGATATTGGTGGTGGGACACTGAGGACATTTCTGAGGAGGAGGCAAGCTGGGAGGTGATAGAAGTAGGAGGCTTGAGTAAACCCAGGGAGTTAAAAGAAGGAAACCGTTCCAGGACACAGTGGGGTGCTGAGGGTCTCGGTTTGAGTGCAGACTCTGACAGAGAGGAGCCAGCTGCTGCCTCAGTTTCACAGTAACTGGCCAGTAAGTTTACAGTGAGCTCCTCTCCCCAATGACACCAAGATCATGAAGAGCTTTGCACGTTGCTGAGCAACAGGCCAGCCCAGCCCAGATGGAGGTCCCTCCTCCTTGCCATAGTTTACATCTGCTTGGGAGGAGTCCAGAGGCAGAGGACTAGAAGGAGGAGCCCGATGACAGTTCCAGCAGCGTCTTCAACTAGGGCAGTTGAGCCTAGGTGAACTCTGCTGTGTTTTCCTTTTCTGAATAAAAAAGCTGACTTCACATTGAGTCTCAAGTCTTCAAGCCGGCCTGTGGATGATCCTGTCTGCCTGACAGCCCTGAAAGAAGACATAGAAACACACCACAATCAAATTGGGTTGAGTTCTCATTGATGCATAAACGGACCACAAACAATTCAGAACAAATGTTCAATGGAGACATGTCAAAGCCTAACCTCTGTGTATGCTTTGTGCCATAATATCTGGATGGATGTTCAATAAACCAGGTCATCCAGAGCACACAATCTGAATCTACAACAGATTAATGCAATTTTGAGCCCTCTAATTTGTCCTTAATTTCATAGTTTAGTTCACATAATACATATTCTGGAAGCATAAAACTAGAGAGCTCGTGTTTGCCTCTTCTATCTCACTCTTATAAGTCAACGATGAGAAACCTGTGACCCTACAGATGATGTTGGACTGCAGCTCCCATCATCCCTGACCTTTGGGCATGTTGCTGAGGCAAATGTGAGTTGATATGCAACATCATCTGGAGGTTCCCCATCCATGTTGTAAATCAATACAAGTTGAAGTCTCATTACATCATGTGTTACGACTGATTAGGAGGGGAAGAATAACCTTTCTGACTCCCAGTAAAAGACAGACAAATTGGCCTTTACCATTACCTATGTTCAGGTGTTCATATTTTTAAGATACTCAGAAGCTCTGCTTATGATCCTATACCCTAAATAACTCTAAACCAGGGTTATTGCTTGCAGAGAAGTTTCTAAGCATGCCAAATCACACTCACTTAAATACTCACTTCAGAACTTTGCGCCAATCATGCAAAGATTTAACCTTAAATTTTAAGCAGCCACCTATTGACTTTGGAGTCAGAACTTGCATGTGTGTCCCTGTCCTGTCCAGAGTACAAAACATCTCAAATTGGAGGAAGCAGAGAGATATACTATTCTGGTTGTGTTAAGCAATTAAAGGTGTTAGTGGGCAGTCAACCATTTTGCTTTATTGTAAATTAAATTATTATTGAGACTATTTTGAATCTGAGGATATTTTATAATACTTCAATAATAAGTTGGCGCATTCCAGGTTACCCATGTGAGTCTGAAGAAGAAAGAATGCAAAATGCTGTAGCATCTTAATGGTGTAGGGATGAACCCCTGAGTTTGCTTATTCAGAAGTAAATTCCACTGAATTTGGTGGGGTTTGCCCTCTTAGTAGGTATTTTTAAAGATTGCAACATAATTGTTGCGTCTGCTTTCATAGACCCAGAGCCATTTTCGTAAGATACCAGATGACCGTGGATAATATACTTGATGGCTATTTAATCAGGATAGCACGGTCTCTGAGCTAAACATTTATCTGCCATTGAAGTTGTTGGTCTGCTTACTATCTTAAGATATCATAACCAAATTTTGCATGATGGTTCCTGAGATCAGGGAACAAGTTTCCTTCTAACTTTGGAGAATAGGCCAAATGGAAAGAAGGAGAATTGGCACATGAACTCCAGGTCTCTCTGCTCCATTACATCTTTCTCAAGAGAATCAAAGTGACTAAAGTCAAAGAAAGCATGAGCAAAACTTCAGGTTTCAAATTATTGTGTGCTTATCATTAACAAACAGTGAGCTGCTCAAATCACAGTTATCTAGCAAGGAATCAACACAGTGCTACGAAATGTGACCAGAATTATAATTTTTAGCTGTAATGTGCCATAGGTCACTTTAATTCCAAACAGAGCTTATATTTAATAATCATGCTTAATTTGATACTTTCAGAGAAAGGAGACTCAAAGTGTCCAAGGGAAGCAGCTCTTTACATTCTGTCAATTACAACTGTAAGTAGGAATTTCCAAAAATAGAGCTACCCAAAGGTGATGAGATTTTTGTGGTGAGTGCAAAGATTCTTATTATAGCTATGACTTTGCACAGGATGGAGCTGTATTACATCTTTACAGTGAAACTAAGACTGCTCCAGAGGAGCCCTCCTTTATGGGTGTCTGAGCTTCCTTAACATTTACCGTATGAAACTACTGTAAGCATGGGTGCAATTTTACATATATTTTAGTATATATTTTACAGACGTTTTGTTTTGTTTTTCAGAATGAGGTCACATCAACATGTCTCTGAAATCCACTAGAAACAGAATTCAGATTAAATGTGGTGGTTTCCAACTTTCAGAATCTTACTCTTTAAATTTTGACCGCCTTCACCAAATCTGCCACAAGTCTTGGACAAGTGCAGAGGAGATCAGGAAATGGTCACTGTTTTCATTCTTGCAGTGAGCAATACATAGTGTTATGGGGTCTTGTGTGACCCATCTTGACCTTCTACTCTTATGCTCCACCCTTACACCGTAGCTCTGAAATGCACACTGAGTTATAAGGTTTAGTTCAGAAAAAATGCCACAATCATGGCTTTGTGCTGTATGAATGACTTGGAAGACACTTTGGCCTCCAGCACTCCCTTCTCTTCTTGCAGCATGTTGTCATTTCTTCCGTACCTTCTTGGTTTGTAGCATAGTTTTCTGTTACATCCAAACTCACAAACAACAGCTTTGCACCTGCCCTACATACAGGGATTGCAAACCAGGATCAGACACTGTTTTACCATCCAATATCTTCTGGACAACAAGTCCAATGATATCACAGCATCTGTGGCAAAGTTTCTTTCAGTAGTCATACGAATCAAAGATCAACATACCCATGACTAAACAAATAACACTTCGGTCTCCCTTCCTTGGGGGGTTGTCTGTATGAATCTGCATTTTATTCTGAAGCCATGTTATGGGTCGTTGGACCGCAATAAAGATTAGAAATTGTTTTGCAATCCTTATTGGCAAGGTGATTGTAAACCATAGCTTGCCCATTTTGATATAAGGCAAACTATGGTTTGTCACAGAGCAGGAAAGGCAGGAGGGCATTGTAGTGCATAAGATGAGGAAAGAAAGAATTGAGGGAACATAAGGGATTCCTTCCAGATTAATTGATGTAGCATCAAACTTTATTTTCACTATGCTAATGTGGTAGACTTTTTACCAGAATATGTTGCAAGTTGTAGTGCAAGTCATTTGGGTGTTTTGTTTTCCATTTTTAAAGCAGCAGCAGAAAGTTATATATAGTGTGTGCCACCCATTATTCTTGGTGGACCTCAGGTAATCAATCCTGTCAAGCATTAAATTTCTAGGACCCCCCCCCCCCATGGGTTTGAGTGTCAAATGCAAATATAATACTGAAGGCAATGTTAATAGAGCCCTAATGTTCTGACTTAAATCCACAGAAGTCAAGAAAAGTAGAATTATGGCCCCCAAAGCAGCTTTAACTTTGGCCTTCTGCAGGTATGCATTACAATAGAAAATTGCAGCTTTCAGAGAATGATCACATCACACTGGATAATGGGTCTTATTATTTGATTTATTTCACAAACGTAGGCTAACTGTGTGAGTTATGTGAAATGTAATGCATCGCATTCTTAATACACAAAGTTATCTTCCTCTAGAGGTTTAGGACAGAAATATGAGACACATTTGAAAGGAACAGTGAAAAACTGTGAAGTCTGAGGTTTATGGTAAGTCCCAAGTGCAGTGTTCTTCAAGAGTTAGTCAATGTAGTGAAACAGCTTTTGCCCGAAAAAAACTCTCTCCCCCCCATAGCACACACATTTTTTTAACCCAGTAAACCAAGAACATTATAAGTAGTAGTAGTAATAATAATAATAATAATAATAATAATAATTTATTATTTATATCCCGCCCGTCTGGCTGGGTTTCCCCAGTCACTCTGGGCAGCTTTCAACAAAGATTAAAAATACAATAAAACATCATTCATTTAAAACTTCCCTAAACAGGGATGCCTTCAGACGTCATCTAAACATCCAACAGTGGTTTATCTCTTTAACATCTGATGGGAGGGCGTTCCACAGGGCAGGCGCCACTAAGGCATTATTTGGCCTATCAGCATCATTTAGACACAACCAAACTTGTAAATATGGTTTAAATATGTTGCACTATGACACCCCTCCCCTCCCCCTCCCTGTCAGCAGCAGCGACTCACCTGCTGGGATGTGAGATAAGCATCTCCAATCCCACCATGCAATTCACTGCTGGGTGTTAGCAAGTGGTGCTCATAACATTTTCCCTATAGGAACAAATCATGTTCCTTTTCTCATATTTTTTTCTTCAAGAGTCTGAGTTGCTTATCCCTCAGAGGCATCATGAAGCTGGAACGCAAAAAGTGGAATACTCATTTTCTGCCTTGAGGAAGAGGCTTCTCTCTGCGCTCGCTGCTTCACCCATTGCTTCTCAGTCTTTAATAAAGGACAACCTCGTTTATGTTAGCTTTGAATTTCTTTATGAACAGAGGCCCTTTCCTCTAAAACGACCCATAGCTTCTTGTACACACCAGACCCTTTGTTATTAATTATTGCTGCCTTTGAATAGACTTCCAGTCTATGCTTTTACTTTCATTTCCAAAAATTGCTTCAGGAAAGTTTAGAAATGTCATCTATGTAAAGTGATCTCACAATGTCCGGATTGACATGGCGCTTTCAGCTCTACATTGCAAACAAAAGTGTAAGAGGATTATTGAAAACTGAATAACAGGGGCATTAACATTTAATTGTTACCATAAATGTGCTGTTTCATCTTTTTCTCTCTCTTTTAAAAATAGGCTGTTGAGCAATGAGCCTTGTGTATGGATTGTTTTCCCCTCCCCTCTCTTCCTCTGGTGTGGTTGCATGGATGAATCAGGAAGTGTTCACTTTCAATGTACCAAAGCTTGTTGTGTCATCCAAACCGACCATCTGTTCAGGTCCACCCCTGCTAAGGAAGGCACACACCTAATTGTCAAGTCTTTATTGACAAAAGAAGCACTTACAAGAGGACAGTCCAACGCGTAGCCCAAGGGTCTTTTTTGGTGGCCCTCAGCAACATTTGACAACTCCACCCTCCAGCCCTCATGCTGCCTCTCCAAAGCTGAGTAAGTGAGGCACTGGGCTTTGAGAAGGAGACATAAGGGCTCTGATAGTCTCCTAGAGTCCTCCCTCTTCTTTCCCAAAGCCTAGTTAGAGTAATCCAAGCTTTGGGAAGGAGATGGCAGGGCTCTAGGACCCTGCCAGAGCCTTGCACCTCCTTCTCAAAGCCCAGAGCCTTGCTTAGTTGGCTTTGGGAAGGCCAAGATTTACTGCGTAGATAAGTGCTCATGTGAGCATGGCATATATTTCTGCATTGGCCATGCCAATGGTCTCCAATGGTCATATTTAAATGTAAAATGATGCACTTCTAGTGAGATCTTGGGATAACAACTGATATGAGCAGAGGATTATTATTATTATTTTGTAGCTTGAATAAGTAGCATCCCATTTCTCCCAATAATCTAACTAGTGGATGGGTGGGGGTGGGGGAACCCACACCAAAACATGAATTGGAGAAACTCTGCCAAGTTCAGTTCTAGGGAACAATAGGTTGAGTATTCCAAATGCAGCTCACATATACATAAACACTGAAATCCTTCAGAAAGCAATACTGATCCTTTTCTATTTGATAGGCTTATTGGCATTTGTTGCAAACAAGCTTTATTAAAATACAGAGCATTATTCTTACTTTTGTAGAGGCTTCTGCTGCTGTTTCAGCAGTGGTGGACTGAATCTGTTACTAGAAAATTGTCGCTAACGCCAATACTGTGGTTAGAGGAATTGGATACTAACTTTTTAAAATACTTTTTTATTGATCTGACTTTATCACATGTAATGTTGCAGTGGCGCTTATTAAGCAGGCGAGATCCATTTCTAGCTGTACGCAGGGAATTAAATGCCCAATTCCTATTAACGCTAATCAGAGTTGTGTGCCTAATTCCCTGCACGCTGTTCTGAAAGTGTACCCTCCTAATTGCATAATAGGCTGTAATATGGAAGCAGATTGACTAGCTTTGTATTTTTTTTACATTTTGTAAATATAATAGGGAAACGGTTGATGCAACATAAAGAGCAGGCTTGTCAATTCGTTTACTTCCAGAACAGAACAGTCACTGGGGCCTCATTGTGGCAACTATTTGCTGTTGTTATGTGACATTTGGAAAGCCAGAGTATTTCAACATATGGAATGGCACAGTGCGGAGAGGCCATGCTTTGCATAACAAGACTTCCTGCGATGGAAACAATGGAATGGCACATTTTGAGAAAAATTACAAAGATGTGCTGCAGATATGAAGAGAAGCACCAAATTATGCCTGCCTGCACCCCTCTCCAAAAAGACACTAGCTGCATCATTCAGACATAAAATCTTACCTTGCTATTCCCCCCCATCCCCGCAAAAAAAATCCAGCCACTTTGAAGCAATCTGCTTCCCCTTAATAATGCATTGTAGAACTGGTCCTAGAATGATCCTAATGCTGAGTCTATTGGGAGACCATGGGCTCTATGCACATTACGGGCTCAAAACACAGCTAGATCATTGTTTTTTCTTAATTTGGATTGAATTCGGTTCCAGGGGGGTGGGGAGGTGCAATGCGTAAAAATGCAGTATTTCCTAAGAAGCAACATGACAGATATGTGTACCACTTCCCGAACCAGCAGTGTGAGCACACTGGAAGCAGAATAAACAAGGTGTGTATGTGTGTACACAGTCCATGCCTCCAAATATAAGTCTTATACATTCTTCCCACTTAGTCGTGATGATGTCTCCCTAAATGGGCAGCACACTGGGAAAAGGAGACAATAGGTTTTCTGCCACCATTCCCCTCTAAAGCTCAGGGTCTTGCTCATGGCCTTACCATCGGAATACTAGCAGAGAGCCATTGCCTCCATCAGAGTTTTCCTCTTCAGCTGAGATCCTGGTTGCTCTATCATTGTGCCTTCTGTTCTGATGGTGCCGCTTAATGCCAGGTCAGTCCATTATAAGAACATACTCAGCTATGACTCTATTGTGGATGAGAGGGCTGATCCAGTGTGTATTGCAGAGACCTAGGTGTGGGAGTGGGGACTGACATAGCTGTGTCCACCTGGGTACTTGGTACAGGGCTCAGTACAGATTGGGTGGTTGGAGGAATCTATAGAAATATAATTGATGCACAGGAAACTGAGGTGGTACTCCAGAAACCTGCTAAAGGGCAAGAAACTACAAGAAGGAAGCAGCTGCCGGGAATAACTCATGGCTTCAGTTGTCTCTACACAAATGCACAGAGTATGGGAAACAAACAAGATGAACTGGAGCTTTTAATACAGAATGGCAAATATGACTTAGTAGGCATTACTGAAACCTGCTGGGATAAGACTCATGACTGTTTTGCGGGGTATAACCTGTTCAAAAGGAATAGACCAAACAGGAAGGGAGGAGGAGTAGCATTGTATATAAAGAATGTGCACACTTGTGAAGAAATCCATGACCTGCAGCATGAAAAGCAGATTGAGATGGCAGTCTCTAAAAGGAGAAATACTGAAGGCCCAAATGCAGACAATACCAACAAGAAAGAATAATGGGAGGCATGAAAGGAAACTAGTGTGCCTATATAAGGAGCTTACAGATGAGCTGAAAGTTAAGTTTAGATACGCAGTGACAGCAGCAAGAATTTTGATGGCCCAGAAATGGAAGCAGGAAGAAATGCCGACCAAGGAAGAATGGAGAATGAAATTGATGGAGTATGCAGAGATGGACAAATTGACTGGAAAAATAAGGAACCAACGTGATCAGAGATTTTCCGAGGACTGGAGTAAATTTACAGAATATATCAAAACTGAATGTGAGGAGCAACTAACGCTTGTTGGCTTTCAGGAGGCTTTGTGAAAAAGACTGATAGAAATGTTGTTTAAAAAGAAAGGTTAAGATTAAGAGATATAATGTGCAATATAAATGTAAGAAATGTGAGACGTAGTGAGAGTATGGAGAATTCTCAGATAGGCTGATGGAAGTCAAAAAAGATGTTTATGTCAAAACAAATGTTAAATCTGGAAAAATGTTTATTGGAAAGTGAATAAAAATTATTTACTAAAAAAAAAGAAAGTTAAGAAGGGCATGTATAAGAACTGGAAGAAAGGGGAAATCACAAAGGAGTAGCCACGAGCAGCCAACGGTTGTAGGGGGAAAGTCAGGCTGCCTAAAACTCAGAATGAGCTCAGGCTCGCAAAAGAGATTAAAAATAATTTTTAGAAAAGGTTTCTTTGGCTATGTCCTAAATAAGAGGAAGAACAAGAAAGTGGTAGATCCTCTGTGTGGGAAAGACAGAGAAATGCTATTGGGTGACAGGGAAAAGGCAGAACTACTCAGCACCTACTTTGCCTTTGTCTTCACCCAAAAGGAAAGTGATGCCCAACCAGGTGATAACAGAATAAACTATGTAAGGAGGGAGCTGC